>NC_054082.1:46034292-46684292 GCF_017562075.2 Anopheles merus
GACTGTTGCCGCTGTTGCTACTGCCGCCATTGTTGCCGCCTCCGCGGTAGTTGTACACGTTAAACTTTTTCACGAAATGGCCCGGGAAGGTTTGGAGCAGCTTGGATGGCTTGCGGGGCGTCCGGATCGGCGCGTCCAGATAGTGCAGCTCGGTGCACCATTGCAGCGGTGGCTTTTTGCCCATCAGGCCAAGATCGCGGTTCCGAATCGTCTCGAACTCGCCGTACCCGCGTGGACCATGGACGCCACGCTTCTGCTGCGGTCCCTGCAGGCTAACGAACGATAGGAACAGTATGCCGCCGACGTACACCAGTATGGTGCCGGCCACCCCAAACAGTCGCCAGCCGCGCAATGCCATGGCCGCATTATCGCATCTAGAAAAAAAGGGAAAGAAATTGAAAGACAGAGGTCATAAAACGATCGCACGTGCAAGAACAAAGTTGCGGCCATAGCTGCTCGAACAGCAACAGAATCGGCCGTAGTCTATAATCGTGATTATAAAGTTAATTTATCGTAGCACACGAACTGCAACGGCTGCCAAGAATGGATCATTTGTTCTTCTCACTCACAATGCCGCACGAACAGTTCAAAGGGTTTAAATTACTTTCCTTCCAGAAAGCTCGCACACGTGCACTGTGCAGATGGAGATGTTTTATCGGGTTTGTTCGTTTTATAGTTAATCCATAGTCTATTCTAGCATAGTCTCGTATGGATGAACGGTTCATGTCTCGTTCATGAACTCTCTGAAATGACCTACGTTCTCTCAAGGGCAATAACGCACACCCGGACAGCTCAATGACTCAAATCAATTGACACCAAGAGTTTTCTTCTTTCACAAAGCATCGTCACAGCAAGAAATGAGCTTCTCGGGCAGGTGTTATTTATGAAAATAGTTGACTGTGTTTGCAGGGTTTTGATTTGTAGCTTTCAGTTCAGTTCAGCCCTTTTTGTGTTGCTACCATCTTGTAGCGGGGTGCTAAAATGCTACTACATCACAGAGACCATGCTAAACAGCTCACTTGAAACCACGAAACATGAAACGATGAATATAAATAACATAGGATAGTTAAGTAGGATAGTTGTAGAACAAAGTAGGTCCAGGTCGTGTGATCATTATCGCCCTGACCAAGGCGAGGGTAATTATTATTAGCGTGATTGAATGTGACCAGAGTCACTAAGCAGATTAGTTATCGAATGATAATTACAAACCGTAGTTTCAAGTGCCGGTAGCCAATGGTAATCATTAGTGCTTTAATAGAGGATGGTTTGTGATTCAAGAGAGAGCTTCTGCAATCGGTTTTGAACATTGTACTGACTGAATTGAATTACATTGGTATAAATGAATCGGAAAGCGAAGGGGGTACGATTGATAGCATGGACAGCATAACAAGTTTAGTTTACTTTGTATTTATGTTCATAGCAAGTCTTCTATATTGTCCGATATTTGGCACATGTCAGAAAATTTGCGACAATTGGCCAATTTAAGAGATATTTAATTCGTTAGAATTGAAATAAGATCATCTATTCTTCGCAAATAAACATTGACATTTATAAAATCATTGAAAAATATCAAAATTTAAATTGAATGGCCAAAAATTCTTCTTCTTCTTTGGCACAACAACCGCTGTCGGTCAAGGCCTGCCAGTACCCACTAGTGAAGTGAGCTTGGCGGCTTTCAGTGACTTATTGTTACCATAGCAGGATAGTCGAGTCCGACGTAAGGGGGCACGGTCTATTCGGGACTTGAACCCATGACGGGCATGTTGTTACGTCGTGCGAGTTGACGACTGTACTACCAGACCGGCCCAAAAATACTAACAATATTAATCCTGTTAATGTTAATTGAACTTTCACTAAAAGCAACCTATGTGTCAGCAGCCAAAATTTGAAAGTTCTATCAGTCGAACTCGATCGGGTTGACCAAAAAACTGAAACAACTTCGTCCAGAAGCTTGCGCGATCAAATAACGGACGGACGACAACATCGTGCGGCAGTTTGTGAACATCGGATTATTACGCTCCAGCATCTACAACACCTTGGCACTATTAGACAACATTCAGAGGAAAAGAGAGTTTGGTTCCGAATGGCCAACGACCCTGAGCTCCAAAGGAAGCTGACGAGGAAGACAGAGGAAAAAGTGGCTACATGTTGGCTACGCTGTGTTCGCTTGGCCGGGAGGATGATGCAAATGGCCGAACAGTGAAACAGTACATTGAAAACATAAGCATAGATAGCATAGGAAGCGGAAATCAAGTACACTGGTCTCGCAGCGGGCGGGAATGATGCGACAATTCAAGGCGATCATTTATGGAGATCTTGATGAGACAACCTAGTCAGCGAATCGGCCCCGAAATATCAAAACATCCTCCAGCAACGTTCTTTCGAGAATTCCTGGAATAGCATGATTCAAAATATATATTCTAACAGCTTGGTCGCAAAGTCGTAGATTTATTTTTATTTTTATAACAATGAGTTTACCAAACATTGAACTAGTGTACAAAGCAAGATCAATTATACAATTAATTGTATCGTGGTGCTAATGATACACTAGGTACAACTTGGTGATACAATAATGAAAAAAGGTTATTACAAAAAAAACAAATATAAACAGAACTGCAACGAAATCTAGCTTATTTTCTTTTAAATCAATCTTTCTAAACGACCAATCTAATGGGCTCTGCACACACCCGGTAACCCGATAGAACAAAGGCAGTCTGTGGTGCGGGCAGCCCACATTCTCATGCAAGTGCAAAAGACGGAACGGAGCATACTTTCACCGTACTTCAGCAGAAACTTTGGAAACATTTTACGGCTGCACCGCAATGCTATGCAAATTTATTCCGAATATGCATCGGGGTGGTGACTGTGTCGTCTCGCCGAAACGAGGCGCTTCTTGCGTGGACATTCGCCTTCCGAGCGGCCAGGGATGGGGTAGTTCGTAAAAGTTAACCCCTGTCTTCTATTTAACGGTGTCAGCAATGCTGTGTTCGGCAGGACATTTTACCCCACGTTGCCCAACTTGTCTGTCGCATGGGCTCCTAACGTAAAGTACGTATCCTGGGCAATACGTCGTAAAGCGCAGCTGGATATGATTTTGTACCGCCGGCGGGTACTTAAACGTAAGTTCAGTAGAAGGCACTTTGATGTGTCTCGTTTATGAGCTTCGCATTCGTTGGGCGTCAAGCGTGGTCGAAGAAATGTGCTCAATTTCGCCAATCACTGGAAGTGGAAGGAATTAGGAATTTACAGACGGTGGAAGCCACTTTAAATCATTTGATTATAGTTAAAAAGCATTATTCTGTTTTGCTGTTGAACAGCTGACGCGTCGTTTGCCTTGCCAGTAGAGAAAATGGGTAAAAAGATGGATCCGTTTTTATATTTAAATTAAACTACAGAAACATTTCCATCAATGATTCATCAATCATGCACACTTGCTAGTTTGTACGTTGAAATGTTCATTAAGTATTACTAATTACGAATCAAAAGCAACGAACGCTTGCGCGAACAAGCTGAATCGAAGGACCGATATCGGATATCACCAAACAAATTAAATAATCCAATGCAAATCATCAATCTTTCCTCACCTAAACCCGAAAAGAGAGAAGTGGGCCAAAATATCCTTTCCTTTTGGCTATTGTGTCCTTCTCTCCTCTGTATCTTTTCCCTCGCACTATCCCGTCTGTCTACAAATTGGGCGATAATTTGTCGATCGATTTTCGGAAAGCGCACGGCATATCCTTTTTGCATCAGCCTCGTTTGCAGAGCTGACAGAACAGAAAAAAACCCTCCCAGTTTTGCTTGCGGTGTGATGTGATTTGGTCCATCTGCTGGAAAATCCGTGAACAACGCGTGGACACATCAAATGCCAAGCGTTAAGCGTGTGCTGCTCTATGCCAACATGAAGTGTACAGTTTGATGGCTATTTCCACCGCAATCCGGTATATCAGATAGCCGCAGGCTGACAAGAGGCCATCCAGAGTCGTAAAAGCGTTTCACATTCACCGTCTCCTGCTGTGCAATGAGATGACACTCACGGGATGTACAGGTTCGCAGACCGGGTGGTCCGGCTAAGGCTTCCGATAAAGGATCCCAGTTTTGCATCAATATTACGCCATAGGGGAATTGCTTTTATGGTCTTTTTTTCGCCTGCTAGGGGATAATAATGAACAGCAGGTCAGCACAAGGACAGACACAAAACTGTTGGCCGAGTGAGCAGGATCAATAAGCTATGGTGTCCCGTTTTTCTGTGGTACGAACTGCGCTGCTTCGCAGCCTGGGGCCAACATCGGGGGAAAGGCTTAAAAACCATCTAACCCATAATGGTGAAACTTTCTTGTTTGGGCTCTTCATCTTGCGGTGTGTAAACTCCGTGGGTGTCACTAGACGAGCGGGTGTAGTAGTGCATTTCTTAAAGGGGATTTATACGCGTACAAGTACTGTTTATATGCTGCAAGCGTTCCATACGTTCGCTTCATCTCTTACATATATTTCAATATTTCACTCTCATACACTCCTGCAGCTATTCTGTTGGGAGGGCTCAACATTTCATCCTACTAGCCGGCTGGACAGTTTGCACAAGAACCCTCCACCTCAGAGGGTGAAAAGATGTAACGTGTTCTGTGCTGATCTGGCTAGGTAGAGTCAGAAGAGAGTGGAGCTGAACAACGAGAGTCGGTATCATGTAATTTACGATAAAAGCCGATTAGCATCGGTCGAATCATGTCATGAGCGTCGAGGTTGTTTGAGAGTTGTAATTGAACTGCATTTTATTCAATTATTGTTAATGGTATAAAGCAAACAGTTTGCACTCTCATGTAATCGAATGCATTATGTCGAAGTCCTACGATGTGGTTTCTGTTTCCCACATTTACTGAAATTCAGATTTGATATCAGCCCTTTATTATGTTGTATAAGCCAATATATACGACAGTCTTATAAACGATTGAATGCATAATACGATACGATCATGATGATGATATTAAATGTTTAACTAAAAATGAAACATGAAGTAACTCCTAATCAAGACTCCAAGAATCAAAAAGACACAAAGTGAAACTCACAGTGAGAATTGATATTAGTATATAAATTATCTATGCTAAACTATTTCGCAAAATGCACAACCTTCTTCGATATATTGAAGGTTAAAACATTTCGCGGGCCTCTGACTCAGCCGTGGCATTTCTAGTTGTATTTGAAAATGATTAAATATTTTGACTTTTAAATTCTATCTTTTATTTTTATCTAATGGTGCCAGGTTTAAGAAAAACGGCTAAATGAATGTTAAGTGCCTGCATGATGAACTCATTAGCAGGATAGTTAGACAAGTTTTCAAGATAGATTGAACTTCGTATGAAAATTTTGTGCATGACTGTATCATAAAATTAGTAGGAGAGATACGATTAAATGGCAATACACGCTTCAAGGAATAACAGAAAATTACATTAAGCAGACATTTTCTTTTGCCCGAATGTGAAAGACAGGAACTTTAAGTATAACGGTCCGTTTTATAGTACAAAAAGATCTTCTACATTGTCAGTTATAGCCAATGAAATTTTATGTACAGCATTAATTAAAAACGATTGCAACCCACTCATGTGCAGAATGAATCATTTGCGTTTCAACTCACTGGCATCGCAAATTTCCTATTGAATACATTCGCCAATTTGTTAATTAATTGATTTATCCTCGTTTACGTCGCGGCACACCAGTACGAACCAGTCTAAATATCCGCTATATCAAATGTGAAACCTAAACCCCATTTCCCAGAAAACTCAATTATCACCGCCGTGTACTTTAAGTGAACCGCATACTCATCACACTATCGTTCGAGCCGAAATATGCACAAATGTATGTTCGAAAGCTAGCCTACCCTTGGAACGCATGAATGCCTTAATCGTACACTCGGAGTCACGATATGTCCCTCACCAGGCCCCTTTCATTCCGTACCACGGTGCGCGATGCGTGATTCCTACCAATGGTTTGCGAACGCCAATCGACACTACAAAACGAAGAGGAAGGGTTAGACATTTCGGTTGCCAACTGGTTGCCGGCTGTCAGCTGTCGGTTGGGTTGAAGTGGATTACAGAAAACCGTTGACAGAGGGTGTTGGTGCAGATTCGCATTGTGATTTGGTTTTGTGTACGTTTTTTATTCCATTGGAAATAAATGAATAAAAGAAAAGCATCCGCTATTCTGCTCCGCCTCGTCCTATTGCCAAGCATAGCAATTCGCTGACCATCTCTGATTCGATCCCTTGGGGGCTACTAGGTTTCGGAAAAAGTTTTACTTTGTGCGGATTTCTCGGAAGTTTTAGCATTCATTCACCGATGTGTCATATTTATTGATGTGGTAAAGTATTTACATTCCGCACGAATGCCTTGAGAGAAACGGGAATTTGTGAGCAGAGAAGCGGAAAAAAGTGAAACGCCTTTTGTTTTCTATTACACGGGTGTTAAACGAAGTAGCGAATGGTGCAGGGATGATCGAAGAGAGATTGTGTGGGTGATGCTTAAAATCTCGAACAGCAGATGCCTGTTGCGACTAATTCTATGCGACCAATTGCACGGATAATGTGAATGATTGATGCTCGTGTTTAATAAACGACTGTAGGAAATATATTGCACGAATCATAACACTCTTACTACGCCAGACAGGATATGAGTTGCACAACCGAACGCACTGGTGTCAATGTATCCGTATTTGCTAGAATTGTTACAATAGGGCTAATAAATCATCTTCCACCAGCTATTCCGCCAGTTGGCGCCAGTAGAAGTAGCTGGGAAAGCGAGCCGTTGGTCCTGCTGTGACACTAAGTGGAAGATGTGAAAATGTACGAAGCAAATCTGCATGTTCTGGGGAGGATGGTGCCAAACAGACATTCAAACACACATACACACATTCACCCATACAACTCGTGTTACTCTTGCGTCCATGTAGATAAGCAGCTAGCTAGGCCGTGAGAAGATAAGGAGATCCAACATGATCCAGGATACAGAAAGCTTCTCTATTACTTCACACACACACACACACACACACACACACACACACACACACACACACACACACACACACACACACACACTACAGAGGAGGTGGGAGGTAGTGCTGTGGCTCACACAATACCGGTCCCTTGGGAAGAGACGTTTTGCTACAACTTTGTTGTACTAGCAGCAATGTTCCGTTGGTAGATGGTTCTGAGTCGAGATGGCCGTTGGGATGTTATAGCAAATTGCGTCTACTGCTTGGGACGACTGGTTTGGCGTTTATTGAATATTTTACCTCGCTTCCGTTTCGCCATTTTCCGCACTACTGACAAACACGGAAGAACGCCAGACGAATGGCATGTTTCATGATAATGTGATAGCACAATATGTAGTATTTCTTCCGATTTGCGCCATTCAGTATCTGGCCCTCCTTTGCTTTGGGTTGCATTTTTTATTATCATTTTATACTAGCTTTATTGTTTGTTTGAAGCTGCTTCTTTTTCTGTTTTGCTTGTTTGTGTGTTGTATCTGATTTGTGTCCCTTTGGATGTCAACTTTCCAATTCTTGTTTTTGTTCTCTGTTATGGTGTGCCCTCGTTTCCCGGGAAGTTTTATTTTCCATTCATTCCATGTCCTTTGCTGTGTGCAAGTCATTGTATTCAGTCGAAAAAGTTTTTTCGTACCAGCTGTTGCTAAATATGTATGTTTTATTGTAAAACTTTGCACATTTCGTCGGTGAAAACGGCTGGTGTTCTTGACCATAGTATTAATTTAAATTTGCGGAACAATTTGTTTTATCTTGTTAAACTATACAGCTAGGAATGTAGGTAGGTAGGTTAAGTGAAGTAAGCCGGTCTCATGGTACAGTCGTCTTCTCGTACGACTTAACAACATGCCCGTCATGGATTCAAGCCCCAA
The DNA here is from genome assembly GCF_017562075.2 of Anopheles merus. Classification (NCBI taxonomy): domain Eukaryota; kingdom Metazoa; phylum Arthropoda; class Insecta; order Diptera; family Culicidae; genus Anopheles; species Anopheles merus. The sequence continues at coordinate 46,042,194 of NC_054082.1, forward strand.
ATAGACCGTGCCGCCATACGTAGGACTGACTATCCTGCTATGGGGGGAAAATCAATAAGTCACTGAAAGCCAACCCCACAAGTGTGTTGGCAGGCCTTGACCGGCATCGGTTGTTGAGCCAAAGAAGAAAAAGAAGAAGAGGTTAAGTGAAGTAACACAAATCATAACTCATACATTTCTAAAACCTGTACACTTATATGGTATACAGGCTGAAGTCCCTGAGCAAAAATGCATTTTTTGTGTGGTTTGCTGTTAAATATTTCAATGAAAGTAAACTTCTGTGTTTAATTTTAAACAATCATCAAACATTCAAGAACAAAATTTGCACACCGGTTAGCTTCAAATATGATTATTCATTCACAAACTTTGTCCTTTGCAAGCTCAAGTATAGTCACTCCTATGCTATGAAATAAAAAGACTCCTTTTTGTACGATTTTTACCAAAGAGGTGGTTTATAAAATTTGGTTTGCTTTATTACATTGGCTTGCTTCGCGCTTCCCTTTTACACAACCCAACAGAAAAGAAACACGCAACAAAAGCTTTCCGTCTCAATATAACGGCTCGAAAGCGTCATAAAACCCGATAACAATTTATAAGCTTACAGGGTGCCGGGCTTTCTGCATCGTGTGCGATGTGGTACTTTTTGCCTTTTATTTGCTACCAAACCTGGTAAACCTCTAACCGGTTAAAGCGAATTGAATCGAATTAAAGAACACTTTACATCGGACACCCTTACGAAAAGCTTTCTGCGAAAGGGCATCAAATACTCTCAAACCTACACAGACCTCACAGTGCCAAAGGTGTGGTGCATGGGTTGAGCATCGGAAAGATTGCCAGCACGTGCCGTCGGTTAAACCACCAGGCGTATCCATCGATTGTATTAAAAACTGTTTTCCCTAACGAGCGCAAGTTGAAATCGGTACAACGCCAGCATCGACGATAACGTTCGCTTCATCGAACAATTTTGGTAGCGCCATTATATTTTGCGGCTACGGTGCGGTATGTTGTAACTCTTTCGGATAACCATGGAAACATGCACACGGTTTTGGCTACGGACTGTACAATAAAAAAAGAGTGAAAAGTTTCATGTACTTACCAATTTATAAAAAAAGAGTTTATTACCAGCACGAGTATGTGCACAATTAGTTTTATTCTAGCACGGAAAGCTGAAGTGATTTCCCCCTATATTTCATTTTCATTTATGTTTCCCAGTAGCCCATTGTGGCTATTGCATTGTTCGCAGCCACACATTGTACCATCACGAAAGTTGTCGTGTCGCAAATCCTTTCATCCTTTATCTCCATTCGTGGGACTTCCGGCTATTAATTCCGCTTCATCTTGACACCAGGGTAATTAGAATGCTTTTTCACCTGACCGTGCTATCTGTGTGACGATAGGTTAAATGGGTCGTAGTGCCGGGAATGGATGGCTTCGCTGTTTAACACTGTACGTGACTTTGACCGACTTTGTCGTGGAAGGAAAAATGTTTAGGCAGGTAAATTACCTCTGCCTTAATTTGTTTCCTACATTTCAAGTAATTATTCACAACCCAAAAAAAGTCAGACGTCATGACCCATCATGACTCACAGGACAACTTAGTAATCTGTAAGGCTTCACAGATCACAAAGCAGCGATTGGTGATATCGTAATATAAGAAAAGAGGTTTTGGAATTTGGTTATACTTATTTATAAACGTAATGAACGGTAAAGACTCATGCATGATTTTTAGGTGCTTTGCATGAATACAACTCATTTTCTTTTAAATGCATATTCCTTAAGGATTGTGGCCTTTTTGGACCGTTCCTACTGCAATGAAAGAATGAATGATCCTTAAAACAAAATCTAACATTATTATTTCCCCATTCGTTTGCGTGATGTCTTAGGTTACTGACAAAAAAATCTCGGGGGATTTACGATTTGAGTGGAAATTATTGTAAATTTATTAGCGAACTTCATTACTTATTGTTTGCGATGCACATCATTATTACTCACCTCAAGCTCCCTCTACTCGCGCCTTAAGGACTAAACGTGTTTTTATTTGTTTATTATTGTTTGTTGTGTTTATTGTAATTTAGTTTTATTTCAAGCAGTCTTTTTGAAACCTTTATTTTAAGTCCTTACATTCATCTATTTCTTTTTCGGTGGAAATAATCCTCCCGCAACACGAAAATAACAATCGATTGTGTGGCTTTATCCGATCGACTTATCGTGATATAATTATCGTAAGCCTGTGGCATAAAAGCTAACTACAAAACGTATTCCGGTGTCCCAAATGGGCAACCTCTTAACGAGGGCAGGATTACACAATGCCCTTGAGTCGATTGATCTGTCGATTAAGCTCAACACCAATCCGCTTGAACCGCAGGTTACCGGGTTCAGTTATTAGCGGCATTCGGCATTGGATAATGTCGTAACGGAAAGTCATATAATCCGAACCCCTCATTTGCATCCACTCTCGCTGTTCCTTTCTCTCGGGCGATAATTGACCGGTTCGAGTCAGGAGCGAAACTTCGCAAGCCCGTAAGCGAACTAAACCCTCCTCCTCGGTATTATGTTTTCCTATTGATTTTCCCGTTCGATTTGCATAGTTTTGGGGTGCTTCCCCCCACTCCCTCTGCTCTAACGGTCCTGTGATAGATTGTGGTATGTGTTTGTGCGTATGCTTACCTTTCGGCTTACGCTTGGTTCCATATTTTTTGTTTGTTCTTAGGCATTAGACCCTTCCTGCTGGACGATAACGAAGCGCTGATTGTTTTTTGTTTTGGATAAGCTTTTCGCCCTACCAATCACTTTCTCTGCCGAACCTCGGTCCTGCTAATCTTCCTAATGCATGGCCCCAAATCAACGGTAAACGAAGGAACAAACTTTGTTCGAGGCCGAGACGCACCAGTATCGATTCTTCTGCGCCATCTCTCTCAAGGATGCCGGTTCGCAGCGAGGATGCTCTGCTGTTATGCCAAAGCACGTCCCATTTTACCTGTAATCTGAAACGCAACGGCCACTCCATCCGTCCGTGGAAAGGAGGTAGACTAATGGTGTAATGTGCCGCGCAAACGGACCATTCCGTGCCCAAAAAGGATCATGATGGTTCGAATTACTTCGATGAAGAACAATAAGAGCAAAAAATGAACCTGCTCGCTTCACCCACAACCCTTCTTTTCACTGACAAGGAAGCCCTCGAAGCCATGAATCAAGCTACGGGCACATTGGGCTACGAGCATCTCCATGGCTCAAACATTAAATATCGGATTTTGCTTCACTCTTTCTATTCATGCCATCCATACCTCGGTCCGGTCAAATCGTTGTATATTAATCACGGACCAAGGTGAGCGAGCACAAGCCCCGGGAAAGTCTCTGCATTCGAAACGCACGAACGCACGAAAAGTTTGGTGAAATTTATGATTGAATCCTTAAGCAGTTTTACCGCCTCCCGATGGAGAATCTTCCGCCCTGCCGTGCGGACGGACACTCAAGGTTTTGCGTTTTCTTGTGACCACCATCGTTTTCCTGAAAATGGTGTTTTTACAGCGTGTAAATATTCACGCTGAGAGGCATGGCTGTCTTTGAAGCCAAGCAAAAGCACAAGAAAGTTAGCACCGGTACCAGTAAACCCGTTTCGACTCTTAACCTTCATCGCGCACCAGACGGCTTGCAAGGTGGAGTGTTTAGATTTGACCTTCGATTATTGGCTGGTTGCCTAGTTTCCAACCCACGAAGTCATTTCCATTTATTAGCATTGGAAGTTTTATGGCTAAGGGGTGGCACAGGACCCGGCCACTATTTCGTAATTAATGCAACCACCACCACGGGAGCACCTTTTCAGTGTTGGTGCAAGAAAGTGTGGTACTTACAAAACGCGATAGTAGCTTACAAACGCGATAGAGCATAGTCGGGCCATAGGCCACCGGGTTGGTTGAAGCAAATTTTGGGTTGGTCCTCCACTGGTCACTGAAAGAAACCCGAAATGGAACTTCGATAACAGCATAAAGTGCGAGTTTTTACGAGCTGATAAAATATCCGATGGCACAGGGCCGGCCTCGTGGCAACAGCAAGCAGATGGCAGGAAAAGCAGGCGTTGGTTTGGGCAAAAAGCCACAGGAAAATAAATAATATGCTATTAGCAGGCTGATAAGGAGCCCATTTCCTACAGCCGATGGGTATGGTTTCTCTCTTCTAATTTTGTTGTGTTTTGTGTAGCTGCTCGCCTGCTTTCCTGCGCAATGTGTCGCCTTTTGGAACGAAATTAGTGCAAAGGAAATTAACCGAAAATGCCAATGTTATGATTCTATCACGCATTGCTCTCCCATTTCTGGACCGAATATTCGAAGGAAGGCAATGTATTTATAATGCTACGAATACCGTACATGGCATGTTTTAGGTAAGACAGCTACTTGAGTCGGAATTTTTTGAGTCTGCATAGAAATGATGTAGCAATAATAAAATAATTAAGTTGTACATTTATGTCTTATTGCCATTTCCTTTGAATAACGCCAAATTTTTTGAAAATTTTAACTTTTTGTAGATTTTGTAGAGTTATATCAACTGTTTTTAAATTCTTACTAAGAAACAAAAAAAACAATATTCGGACGATTCGATTAAAAAAAACATTAAAAATATAATCAAAATAAAAAAGAGCTTGCATAAAAAAACCCGACATTCTTACTATTTCATAGACAGTAAATTTAACTCATTCTTGATCATCCTACGTAGCTACACAAATTAACAATAAAATAATTGTGCTGTTTCAACAGAATTATGATATTATGGTTTTGCTATAATATTGTAAAGGTATCATTTTGGAGTACCTTAAATTAAAAAAAAATATTGTTTGTTAAAATATTTTTTTTTTCATAATATTTCATTTTGGAGTCATTTTGGAGAGTTCTTGAGTAACATATGTAAAGCCCGAGGCACATAAATTAATACCTATTTTATAATCCCGGGAGTGATCAAATCCCATCCGCATCACTTTATCGTAGCAAAGACTGATTATCCGTGGAACTTTTTTAATGTAAGAATCCTATAGATATCTTACTTTAGCGTCAATATTATAATGTGAAAAATTAAAAAAAATAAATGAGGATAAATTAGAACGATCATTAATGGATTAAATAATGTTAATTAGAATGTTCATTACATATTAATACCACAGATGACGAAATTCCTATTTCAGTCACTCATTTTATTGATTTCGTTATCGTGTTACATTTCTCATCCAATTTGAACATGTTTTGCCAAACAAGATAATAAAATGTGATTTCCGTTTTCCCCTCACACAATCAACAACCACACTCGCGATGTTGCAGCCTAGAGGACAACAACTACAGAAGATATCAACAGTTCGGGAATTTGGTCGGTGCTATTTTTTCTGTCCACACGGAACACAATTATGATTAATATCTTGTTTGTATGCCGTAACACATTACGCCCTATCCAGCGTTCAGATCGAGATCCGCAAAGAACACCAACAAAAACAGATCTTGTTCGTTCTCTCTGTTGATGTATTTTTTTCTTTAGCTTGTTTTGTTGTTGCGGTCAGCAGGTATCATCACTCATCTCGCTATTTATATCGTGGCGCTAGCATCGGCGGGAGACCCCCACAGGCTATGTAACATGGTCGTAATGCGAAGGTCACCAGCATGGTGGAGTTCCCGCCTCCATAGCATTCCGCAGCCGTGTTGCGTGCTGGAATGAAGAGGAGCAAAAATAAAATGTGCATGTCCCAGTCACCAACATTCCGAACACAGAATAACTGCGATGGTTTCGCGCTAAAGGGGTGATAAATAAAGTGAGATCGGTTTGCTACTGAGCTATATCTATCTCTGCGTCCCCTGGTGCTACATTACACAGAGAAGCCAGAATTATCCAATAATTAAACTGCCCCATCATCGGTAGCCATAGCTGTCAGTTAGCAGTGTGTGGGGCAGCCTGGTGGTTTAAAGCTCCCAGCAGATACAGCCACGCCACGGCATGTAACCGGATTGAAAATGGTATTATGAAATTGGGTTGCATAGGTAGACGACGCAAAACCCGGGGTCGCTTAATTAATGTGAACAAAAAACTTTTCCGATCGCAACTGCGGGAAATTATTAATTAATGATGATCGTTTCTGAATGCGGCTTTTGAATTGTGGTTGTAGAATTTCGACTCAAAAATGATGATACTGACATGTTAGGTACATCACAAAAAAAGTTAAACAATCGTTCAACGCTCCATACTCATTAATTTACAAGAAGTCTACATTGCAATAAACTCAAATAAACATCCAATCAAAAGGAGCGATCTTGAAAACCATTTCATTTCGCAGCAATACACACTTAAATGCTTGGAAAACATGATAAAAAGCTACCGAGCATTTCCTGTAAAACTTGTACTTTCCACTCGCTGCCTTTCTGTTTCATGTACTTTCTGAACATGTTTTCAGTTTTTCATCTGCTTCCGAGAACGGACCAGAGATTTGTTGGCTCATCCTACAGTCTCCTACGCACACGATTGTCGTTTTCACTGAAGCTTTATCTGGTGCCAAAAAAGCTTCCTACTCAAACAAAGACCGATTTCTTTGCCGTTGCAGTTGACTCTGTCTTTTCGCATTTTTCTCTTCTTTTCAATGCCGTACTTTCTTTCTCGCCTTGGTAGACAATAACCGTGAGCGTGCGGAGCGGAGGAAAATTCATTTTTCATAAGTCCATTTGCCTATGAAGGCTAACAAGCGTGTCTATGTGAGTCGTGCTGGGTGCTGGCCAACTGCCAGATCTTGTCCAGTTTTCCTCCAAAAATATCGGCAAAGTTGCGACTGCATAGGTAGGTAGGCAGACTGGTAAAAGAAGGTGCAGAATCACGCAGAGAGAAAAGTTGTCGGCGTGTCTGCATATGAAAAGGCAAGGTTATGTAATGGTGAAGCTGATGAAGGTGGTTCGCCAAGCCAATGGGTGGTAAGATAGGGTGTAATTTATGGGATGTTCATAAATCGGAAAGAAATTATGTGTTAAGAATGGAATTGGCGTATACATTAGCCTGGGAAAGGTTCTTTGAATGCTTCTAGTGTCAGATCATAAAAGTACCTATATTTGTTGAAAATTTCATGAGCACTACAGCAACATAAATGGTCATGAGGTTTTACAGTTATTTTATAAGTTTTAGTGAGCAGAGTTTGATGCGCAAAAACTGAAAAGAAATAATTGTAATTTTACTTCAGTATTTCAAAGCCTTCCTTTTAAATATTGAAAATGTCTAAAGGCGTTTTGTAAAAATAATTTGTAGATAATTAAAACAAATTTATTTATTTATTTAAAAAATAATCCGTTTATCTAGACTACACACAACGAGGATGGGTATTCTGCGTCAAAAGAAAATATGTTTTCACTGAACTTATAATTAATCCATTTATTTTTAACTTAAAGTTATCAACATGTAGGAACATGTTGGAATTGCACAGGAATTGCAAACATTTCAATTGATTGCCAGTATTTTTTTAATAAGTCCTAAGTTCATTGTTAGTTTCCTTTATGTGTTTTTTTTTCTTCAAATGATTCTTTTCGTTATTCTCCTTTGCGATACGATCCCATTACTTTTTAGAATATTTGCATACATTGTCATTTTAATTTTATTCCTAATATTGAGTTATATTAGCGTTTAGTTTTGGTTGAGACTCTATCTTACCCTATCCTCTGCCATTGGAACATGCATCGGAGAAAAGAAAAGTATTTGAAAGTCATTTGCTTTTCTAATTTCTGTAGGAATTTGCATAAAAATTACAAAGTGCATTTTGTTCCTCTGTTTTTTTTAAAGAGGACTCTTCTAATTTATATGAACATGTAAATTGTTAATGGTTTAGCTGTAGAGTGGAATTGGCTAAAACAAACCTTATCTACTGACTGTACCAGACTCACAATGATGGTTTGTTTATGAGGCAGCAGCGTTGCTCGCTGATACTACACAAAACAAGTCAAATGAGCTTTTATTTCGCAGACCGTAATCTTGATGACCAACGACAATTCCAATTCTATGTACCAAAGCAGAACAAAGAGGATAATTACGTGTTTCTTCCTTTCCTTTCGTTGTGTGGACAAGATTTTGTCGTACCCATCAGCTTCATGTTTAGCGGTGGTAAAGTTATGTTTCGATTCGATTGTGCTACAGCCCACTTTAATAGGTTGCCGAAACTATTTTCTTATATGAAACAGTTGGGCCCGAGACGGGTTTACTTGTGATGAAGGGATAATGATTGTTCAGCAAGCATGAGTATGGGACGTAATTTAATTCTCCCCAATGGGACAGTTTGAGCAATGATTGGACTTTCTCATGTTTGCGTGTATCGAAATAATATTTATTGCAACGATGAGACAGGTAAACAAGTAAATCGGATATTGTTAAACTGAAAAAGTTACTAAAATGTTCAGCGAAAAAGCACTGTAGTGTTATTTTTGAATTATTTTTGTACCACAACTTACACTTAACTTTTTTTCAGCCATAATCATACAACATGATATGAGTTGTAGATTTACGCTCTACGGTATACTATATTAAATTGAATTGAAAATTTCTTCACAAATTTTGGTTCACATCCTATTATTATGCGCACAAAGCGCATAATAAAATTTGTGCAACTAGGAACGACCATTCCCGTCCGGAAGCGAATGTGACCGTTAATACATCCAAAATCTCAAATAGTCTAAGCCTCATAATTACTTTACGTAGCGCGCCTAGGCTGTGAATAGCCAGCGTACCGACCTGTTCCCATTTAAGTGCAGCTCAATCGAACGAGCAGAGCTTTCATCACACTGCGTCGTACGTGCAATTAGTGCAAGACAAACTCCTGAATGCTTGAAATTAGATTTTGATGATAGCTCAATTCGAATTTCACGGAACAGCATGGCGACCGTTTCGGTACAACTACGCTGCAAATGGAAATCATATGAGTCGGTGGGATAGGTAGCCGGTGGTAAAGTTATGTTTGACTATGTGCTTGACTTTGCGGCACGAGGTTGATAATCCTATTTGAGCGGTAATGCAACTAATGCTTCACCTAGGGTGAATGTGTCAACATGAAAGAAGCTTAATGATGAGTTCCGGACACGACACGGGAGCGATATCAATCGTTGGTATTGTATTATGATTAGTTTTGTTCTGCTGGTTAGGTGAGTATAGTCCTCCGGATGGGTAACTGAATGGTAAACAAAACAACTAGGACTGTACTATGTCTCGAAAAGTTTCACAGCATATGTGCACTGTTGTTCAACACATACAAAATAGTTTCACAGCATATGTGCACTGTTGTTCAACACATACAATAGGTGTTAAGATCTAACAGATCTAATGGCTTTCAATGAAGTTAAGTAAAAAATAATACTTTAACCCCAAAAACGTAAGAAAGTTGCCAAGTTTAAGATGCAACTGTGGAATTGCATTAAGCATAATTAAACTTTTAAATTAGTTTTCCCTAACTTAAATTCCTTTCCCTACTTATTTGCGATGTTGTTAGTGTATAGCTCTAAATTGCAACATACTGGTAATTTATATCAACCTGCTTGAGTTAAACATTCAACAAAAAGCTACATATTTATGTGACAGTATAATGGAAGAAAGCAATAAAAGCACACATACCGAGTAAAAAGCAACAAAATTCCATCGAAAACAAACGACCCCTCGTTGGAATCGAGAAGCAAACAAGAACAATGCGATTTATCGAGCTCTTCTTGACTTTTGTAGCACGAAATGCCTGTGTAAGAAGTTTTTCCACCAACTTTACCTAATTCGGATGTTACAGGTTCCGAGGAAATGATAAATAAATGTTTCCATCTTGGCTTCGGTAGTCACATCCGACCGACAGACAGCAGAGGCAACGATTCAAAGAAAACTCACTCTCTCGGGAGCGAATCGCTTACTCAAGAAGAAACCATCGAAATGACTAAACATTTCCGGGAAAATGATACTTTATCGTTTTCGGTGGCCCGTTGCTCGTGATAGATGCCGTTGCTGCTTACGATATAATCACACAGCTTTTTGCAATGTAAAACTTTGCAATAAAATGAGTAAGTGTGTTTAATTCAATGTGCTCGGTGGAGATATTCGAGGAAGCATAAGCTTCTTTAAGATGATAGAGATGATTTTTCTTACTTTCTGTCCGGAAAGATGCTGACACAGCACCGCTGCGTTTTAGTTTTTTCATCACATCACAGGGCAGGAAGTGATTTTTTTTTCAGGGCGAATAAAATAACCTTAAAATGAGAAGCGTAGTAGGTCTATCGATCGTAAATTTAATAAAACAAAATAGAAAAAAAAAATAACGGATAGCCACCAACCAAATAACGGATAGATGATTCAAGCCGCCCAAACGATTTTTGGTAGGATGTACAGCATCATGATGACTAGCTGTTTATTTTTAGGTCAGTTAGGACAGGAAAAATAAGGTTGTTCATTTTCGCTGGGTATAAACCTATGTTAACAGAAGTTTTTGGGAGCCCGTGTTACATTCCGAAAAGAATGAACGAATGAAGAAAAAAAAAAAACCGAACGAAAAACTCATTGACGCTCAAACCCACATCAACCATCTACTTCATTAGTATTGACTTAGTCATCTATACTCATTAGCATTATAATTTCTTCGGCTCATAACATTAAATGGTTGCTTTTGAATACACTATCATTTGCCCTGGGTATTAATAACTATGTTTTAGATTGAAAAGACATAAAAACAGCAACAAACAAATATATTTCAGCTAAATTGCTCTCTGCTTTCGATTTGAGTGCATTGCAGACGTATTATATTTATTTTGACAACATCCTCATTTAATTAACATTCATTTAGAATGGTACATATTTCACCACAAAGGCACCACATGGAAGTTATTAACATTGTTTTGCGGTCACGCTGGCTACGCTTAACTTATTATGGTCGTTATGACATTAGTCTGGTCGAGAATGGCTGTTAAACCTCATGTGAGCAGTACATATTTGTTTCGCTTAATTCGATCAACTTCTAAAGCGAATTGGTTCGGATGCCGTTCGCGTGTATGCAAATGGAACCGAAAACTTGCAGCATTGTGTTGCCGAAAACAGCAGCTCTCCTCTCGTCGAATGCACTCTGACAGCAACCAACCGATGGTTATAAAAAGGAAATGAAAGGACGACCACCCACTTCCAGTATTGTGCTTTGTTTCTGCATCTGCGAGGAAGCACTCCACTACACCACCAACCCTATTTGAGACCACCGGATGTTTCGCTAGAGCAACGCATCATGGTGCTCACAGCTCTATCGAACACGGCCCCGGTCGGCGATAAACGGTAGAGTAATTGAATTTCCAGAAACCCATCATAAATTACACACACACACACACACACACACACACACACACACACACACACACACACACACACACACCACACACACACACAACACACACACACACACACACACACACACACACACCACACACACACACACACACACACACACACACACACACACACACACACACACACACTCACATACACCAAAACCCCAAAACTGCACTAATGTACGGTGCGACACGGCGGTGTGCTGTGGCAGTGCTATTAGGAAACTTCATGATGGGAACACTTTTCACTGTGTTTTCGATGCTCAGAATTGACCGTGATCGAGTATCGGGCTGCGTGGTAGCATTTTAAGCTGGAACACTCTTCCAACGAGAAAATTTCTCGCACTTTAGTTTGATCAAAGGATGATGATATTGTGCCAATTTCAAACTATCTACGATACGGTTTTCTGAGCGTGAAATATGTTTTTAGCAAAAGGGAAAACAACAGAATATTGATATGATATGTTTAAAACATTATTTTATTTTTTTAGTGAAATAATACACGAATAAACAAATTGTGTTTAAGAATAGGATCATTATTTCATTATATTTTTCCTGAATAGAATATGATTGGAGTTTAATTTGATACGTTTTTACTGAAACAATATTTAACGGCTTACAGTTTGACATGGGCCGTCAAATGGTACGACTTAACAACATGCCCGTCATGGATTCAGTCCCCAATTAGACCGTACTCCCATACATAGGAGTGACTATCTCGCCAGGGTAATCAATAAGTCTCCGATAGCTAAGCCTCATTAGTGGTACAGGCAGGCCTTGGCCGACAACGGTTGTTTAAGTTTTAGAAGAGAAGAGTTTGACACTTCTTTCCAAAACGCATCGCAAAGTGATTATTTTCTAATGGGTATTTTCATTACATCCATATTAAAATGTGGTAATGTTTGAAGAGTTGTTTAAACAATAACAAATATACTCAAATCATTAAATTATCATGAATATTCCTAGAAAAGTAAATGCTCTCCAAAATATTATAAAATTGCAAAACTAGGTTAAATAATTTGATAATAAAAGCATTTTGTTGATTTTTTTACAAAATTTCAAACTTTCGCATATGTGTAAGAATGTTCAGTTGATTATACAATTCAAGGAAATGGAATATACTCCAACTAAACCATTGTAAGCTGGCAGAATGATGCACAGAGAGCTAAGGGAGAAAGAATATTAAATTACCATCATCAAGATTTATCACAGACTGCACGAAGTTTTCATCCTAGGCCAGAGTTAGCTATAGTTAAAAGCCAAACATTTCTGGCGAATCGAAAAATGGAGACGCCTAATAGCATGACACCATAGCGAAAGAATTACTAAAATGTTATGTCGTTGGAATGAATTGATGTATATTATTGTAATTTTAACACCTAACAGTGCATGTAGGACTCTTTTAAGAAAAATAATAATAGTTTTGTGTTAACGTTGTAAATATCAAGCGTACATAAACTAAAAGTAACATTATAAGTTTTAGTTTCTTTAATCAAAGTTAATTGATAAGGATATTCATAAATAACTCAATATAAACTGTATCACACATCAATGAAATGGCGCAAAAACACCAATCAATCAAAAGATAAATAAATAATGATTCCTTTTTCAAACGCTTTAGTATAAATATGCTGTATTTTGGTTGCAACTAGCATGAATAAAATCACGCGCTATCAAAACCACACAAAAACAGTACTGCAACTGCTGTGTATGACACGTCGCCCGTATCGGAAACCCAGATGCATTCCAAACAACGTTCCATCTACTCCATTTACTGTCCATTGTAATGTGATTTTGCCTCCGTGCCACGCAAACCACGTAAGCTCGTACGCAAAGGTTCCAGGGCGTGTCAGCCTTATGTTTCACGCTCCACTCGAACGTACCAACCGTCGAACGGACTAACGACACCATGCTGGATTCGAAAAAAAGAAGAAAATATAACAAACAAAAAAGCGAGTGCATCTTTTCAATTCAATCGACCACTAGGTGGTTAAAATTTTGGTACGCTCCCAACAGACGCCACCGAGTGCAGCATTGCGAGCGGCAGTGTTCCTACCGAGCAACAGTGTTTGGTTGACTTTTTTATGATCGCGCACATATGGGAGACTGTGTTTATGCAACGATGCTGCACCTACCGCTTTGCTACCCCTTTGGTGACCGTTAACGTCTGTTCAGCTCGGCGTATGTGTGTATTTCTTTTTTTCCTTGTTGTTATTGTGAGAATCGCTTCCGTAACATCTGTGTTTTGCTTGCACTTCCAGTTCTGGGGTTCTGGATCAGAGAGAAAAACAAAAAAACTCCGACCCGATCGTACACTTTTTCATTCACCCGTACACTGATTTGCATACCCTTTCGTCACGGGTAACGACGCACAGTGGCCGAAGTGTGTTTGGTGGTCACGGCACGTTTTTCTGGTCAGCGAACAGAAAACCAACCCCGGAACGTACGTAGGTGTCAGCGAAGAGTAACAAAATTAGCAGAAACCCAAATGTGTGTGCGTTTTTCTTTGCTTCTTTTACTGTTACTAACATTACGCGTCTGTACCCAGCATCCGTTGGGAGAGGAGCCGTAACAAGGGAATGTAACGGAAGATGAAATATGTGTGTTTGAAAGAATGGCACCATTCTTCTGTGACGGTTGATGGAAGCGACCGTCCTGTGTGGCTCGGCACCGTTCAATCGCTTCTGCAGCACACGCAGCGCGCGAACATGTGTGCCAGTGACGGTGACTGTGAGATCATTTTTCGATCGCCATGAATATTGACTTTCGAGTCACATACCGTCACGAAAAAAAGGGAGTACGATTTACTGGGTAAATAGAATACGAAGTGAGGAAATCGACGAGAACATTAAATACAGTAAGTAATGGTTTTTATTTTTCAATCTAAGCCGTGCTTAACAGCTTCATTCAATATGACTCACATTGAGGAATGGTTGTACCCAAGTTAAGAAGAAAATAGATTTGAATGTTTCTCGACAAACAATTGGAACGGTAAATAACACTACTCTGTTATTATTTAATTAGGTTAGGCTATTTAATTATAAACGTGTGGAAGCTGATTTAATATTTCATATTATATTTATACAATTCAGAACTATCTGTTGAAAATTCAAAATTGTTTGAAAGAAATTTGAAGATTTTTACATTTTGTGTTGCTTAGATGATAAGCCAACACTTGGCTACATCATAGCTTTACACAGTAACGATGAAGAGTGTTGAACATTTCCGCCTAGAAACGAGCACCGCGTGACAGAACGGCCAAGGATCCATGTGACAGACGCGCCACAGCTGCTCCAAAAACATGCCATGCCGGACAAGATCCTGCAGAGTGGAAATTCTTTCCAAAACCTTCAACACGATCTACCGGTGGCACTGCAGTCACTAGAAAAGCCTTCGCGCTCTAACGAACCAAAACGAAACCCTTCCCTATGGTGAAAGTGTCCCTATGGCTGTCAACTGCGGCAAGCACGGGCAGGAAATGGGATCTGCCAACCAACGACCAAAGACAACCGACATGGGAAGGACAGTGGCGTACATTGCTCAATTTCCATCACCTTAACAACTGTACGGGACTGTGAGTGGCAGCAGCTTGATACGCTATCCAACGCATACGGTGGAAGGCGCTACAACCCATGAATGGACGTTTCTGTCGGGGATCCCGACACACACACACACACACACACACCCGCAATGTAATGCACGGAAACGGGAACATGGAATCTGGTAGAAAATTACATTCGCCAGTATTTCGTTCTAGAAAATGCTTCGTTTCATCACCGCAGATTTGCGGTGTGGAGTTCATTCGATGCATGCGTAGGGATCGGGTTTTGGGTCACTATTTCGACCCAAAGTGGACCAGCACGAGTGGATGTGACAGTACTGCCTGTCGAATGAAGTTTCCAATGCATTGTTTCAGCAGTTGCTGCTACAGGAAATTCCCTTGTTCAAGGA
The DNA here is from genome assembly GCF_017562075.2 of Anopheles merus. Classification (NCBI taxonomy): domain Eukaryota; kingdom Metazoa; phylum Arthropoda; class Insecta; order Diptera; family Culicidae; genus Anopheles; species Anopheles merus. The sequence continues at coordinate 46,057,481 of NC_054082.1, forward strand.
AGAAATGCAACTATACATCGTTAACGATCCATTGTTGAATGCTTAACAAAAAGTGAATTCATCCGACGAGAGGGTTGGAGCTGGTATTCCCATTAGTGTTCGGATTGTGGGAAAACAATTTAGTTACTCTTTCTAAATTGTTCTTCCTCATTCCACAATAGGACAAAGCAACGTAGAAAGGGTTTTGAAAAACGTTACTTTCGATATAGTTTGCGAACTAACTGTTATGTAAATGTTATCACACACCGACAAAGGATCCGTGTCGAAAGAAGATAGAAACAACAAGGACACACCCGTGCGGTGACATCTGACGGACATATTTGCATTGACATTTGCATCTGTTACGACTGGCTGATACGTTGGAACCATACTTTGCCTGCTAGCTACATGTGAAAGCTTTGCCCACCGGTTCTGTGCTGACATTGAAAAAAGAGGTGTCCCTTCGTCTGGATGCAACTAGAAACATCCCTGTGAAACGAGAGTGTGTTTTCCAGGATGTCCGACCCTCCCAGCTGCCAAAGAGCTGGATGCGGTACAGCATTATGCAATCGTACAATGGGACCGCATGCATCTATAACGGCCTCATCACTCATCATGGGTCAAAGTTTCTGTGTATGAACTCAAATGCGAGCTCTGTATTTGATTATTTGATAAAGTTTTGTGCATACAATTAATTCATTGCAGTATACCGGTCACTGTATTAGGGTATTAGTGTCGTTGAAAATGTACTTTTACTTTTAATAGTTTCAAGAAAGCTAATCACTTTGCCATTTTTTGTCGTAACATGATGAACAGGTTGCTCCAAATATAAAATTGGAACGGATTATGAAATTATAACTGTGCGCATTAACTACTCATCTAATCCGATTAAGAGAAAACAATTTACCGCACCATTGTTTACACCGTTAAAAAGCATAACTTTTCCTCGACAAGCAAAGAAGAACCAGGCAAACATATATAATTCTATGTAATTTGCAACCTGAAGCAAAACATCTTCACGTTGTAGTAAAAGTTGAAAACGACTTGAACTAATCTGTGCTACTTAATGCAAAGCTTACAAAGCTCCATCTCATCGAAAAGTATACTCATCAGCGGCTTCAATTGTTACTTGCCGGCTCGGTAATGCTTCGGTGGAAATGGTTTGACAGTGTCCTCTTCCTACTTAACAATTTTCATCTAGGGACCGTTCAACGAAAACACCCATCACTACCCCTCTATTTTGGTTTTTTTTTTTTTTTGGGCAACCGGTCATGCTGAACGAAATTCAAGCCCATATTCGTCCAGCACACTTGAAACTCTTTTCTTAATGCTATACACAGGGACACATCTTTATGCAGACATGAGAGACACAGAGAGAGAAAGAGAGAGAGAGAGAGAGAGAGAGAGAGAGAGAGAGAGAGAGAGAGAGAGAGAGAAAGGAAAGGAGTGAGAAAATGGGAGGGAGAGTGAGAGCCGTTGATGCAGTAAATGTAAAACTCTCGTAACTCGTAACTGCCCTAATGGGAGGTTATTTTTGCAAAGTCATAAGGTTTGGGACGATCGGATTATGTCTGAAGCTGTGCTAGTCGCAGCTTTCCAATCCGTACCGTATTTCGCCACTTCATATCATCATCTTTCTAGAGTACCGCTTATCGTCCGGAAAGGGATGATCAACTTCAAGCTCGAACCTCTTTCGCCCAATGAGTTTCGTAAACGCATCAACACAACCAACGGCATGATGTTCATATATGAAATTATGCCATGCTAACACACTAATACACACAATGAGAAAGTTTTACATTTTGCATGAAAAATGCTTGAAAGGATTTTGGTTTCAGTGTGCATATGAAAGGTCCTTAAAGAAGCTTCTGTAACAAAGCGTTTGAGATAGAGCGCTATGCTGTACGCTGATTACACTGTTACAAAAGCGTCAGACCAGAATTGGTTAGATTAGATTCGAAGAACGCACTTTGTTTTCATACATTAAACTCAATCCACATGCATTATTCTCTTGTGCTAGCTCAAGAACACACTCACACAGTCCTTATTCTTCGCTCTTCCTTTGCAAACCAAAGCGAAAGAAGCGATTACAAAGATCTCATTTGTTTGTTTACTTGTTTCCTTGTTCCATCAGTCCTCGGTCCATTACGCTTGCGATGCAATTTCCTTCGCGTACCGACCGTGTCCTTGCGCTGTGTAGTTCGCTGCTGCAAGCTGCATTTCCATGACAACGCAATTTCCTCTCAGCGATCGGCCCAAGATGAAACAGCAAATGAAAAACACTCGAGGCAACGCAGCAGCGCATTCTTACCGAACGCATCTGTCCAGTGGGCGTTGTGGTATGAATGAAGCTTTTTTTTCCAGAATTAATGCGAATCGTCTCTGGCGAATCGGGCATTGATGAGAAAGCCCTTGGAGGGCTTGAGATTCTTTCTACCCTCCCATCTGATACCCCCCCCCCCCTTCCCCACCCGTTCAACCGATAACCAATCAGAAAATGCGCATTGCCTCGAGGAAAAGTTTTCCGCCATCATCGGTATGTTGATAGGCGGCAAAGAAAAATCCGAATCGACTGCAATTGCTGGTTGATTAAATCGGGCAATCAAGCATTTTCAGGGCACCATCTCTGATGCATTCCGTTCAGAACCGAAGAAAAGAACAAACCCGGGACTGCTTAATGTGGCAAGTAGGGTGGAAACAATTATAAAATTTTAACTTTGCTCATTAGTTATGGTAGAACTAGGGCAGTATTCCTTGAATTGTATGCAATATAATTTCAGTTTGGCCGGTGTACAGGTGTAGTCATCAACCTTTACGACTTAAAAGCCCAGAACCCGTGCCTCCATAGGTATCACTATCCTGCTATTGGGTAATCCATAAGTCACTGTCACTGTCAGGTCGATAGCGGTTGTTGAAACAAAGAGGATGAAGATATTGGCAGTTTTCCTTGAATTGTATTACAAAGATTTCAAAAAGACAGTTTTATAGTACAGTTTTTTGTAGTAAACGCGCTATTTTACTTTTGCTTTAATATTTACTTACAATCTATGATTTTGCTAAGATTTTATCCTGGGGCCAATCAAAGTGAAGTAAAAATAGCAAATGAAAGGAATACAAGATTCTTCAAACAATTTTGTTCTATCGTATGGTTTGGCTTTATCTTAACCGAACACCTGTAGGAATTATTGTCAAATTTATTGAAAAGCAATTTGGTTCACGTTCGATCCAGCGTTCAATAAATCGGAACTCTTGATCGGACATCCAATTTTCCAATCATCATCCGTGCGGCAGTGTACCACAAGGCGCTTTTTCATTGTTAGTTCACCGCGAGCGCTTAACGCTCGTGATCCATTTCACGCGCGTCGCTGAACGCGGAAAGAATTGCTTGAAATTTGCCTTCTGTTTGACTTACTTCCTTCCGCTTCGGATGCGCCAAGATATGTACGAACGCGGCTGGCATTGAAACAAACAATCTTTCCCGAGACTCAAAGCCACTGCCGCGACTGGAAACTGTTCCGGAGGGGTGTATTTTTTTAGTTCGACGCGCCTCGTTGTTTGTCGTGTTGACGAGGCAAACAGCGTCGATAAAGTGGCCGGATTGTGAGAAGCGTGAAAACGTGAGGCCATAGATGCGTGTGCGTGTGAGTGCACATTTATGGCAGCGGAAGTCAACACACACACACACACACACACACACACACAACTTCTAACGGCATCGCATCGCTTTGTTTTAGCTGTTTCCTTTTGCTCTTCGTGTTTTAGCTGGATTCGTGTATCTCTATTTAGCAGGATATCCAATCCATGAATCCATGAATAGGATGTTGCCAAAGTTTCGGGAGAAATACATTCATCGTAATACGGAAATCGGGTACGGTTTGGGGTTTGGGTAGATCCTTGAACCGAGTGCTTGCGTAAGGTAAACTTTCTACTTTTCTCCTATCTCCTTTACTGCGACGGAAATCGTCGTATCTTTGGCATTGGATTTGGTTAGTGTTTGTAAATCTTCCGCTTGATCGCACCACGTTAAACTGGTGGCTGATTGATGGTTGCCTGAACGACGAAGCCACTGTATCAAAACAGTGGAACCGTAAAATTCCGCACCCACCCGAGCAGGTGGTGTGCCTACCCGGGGGGATATTACACATTTCTCGCCCCATCATGCGAACGTGTTGGGAAGCACCTGTCGCCATCGGGTCGAAAGTACAGTTCCCTGCCGCTTCGAATCCTCGTTAGCTAGTGCAAGTAATTCCTGGCAGCTGGTTTTCCTTTTCTACTGTCCAACGAACTCTACCGCTAAGGCAGTAAAAGAAAATGAACCAAATGAAAGTGTAATCGCAACCAACGGCCGCCACCACCACCCGGCAGCAATGCTTCATTCGTATGCAAATAATATGCAAAGGACATGCGTCTCGGTGTAGGTGGCACAAAATGGATGCACGGTGGATGTAATTATTCGATCCACGCCTGGCACGGTGCAATTATTTTTATCGTTCTGCCTTCCCATGCACACACACACCGCACCGTTGTTTACCAAGCCTTTCTGGAGAACCAGGTTTTGGGCAGGAATTTAGTTAAGCCGCGGCATAGTGAAATAGTGGCATTTGGTTACGTATGAAACTGGGCATGAATCACAGAAACACAGATTGAGGTTTTAAGCAGAGAATGTGTACATAACTAGCACTTTGTGATGGAAAAAATGAGACTCTTGTATGAGGGCAATTCCATACAACGGGAGAGTATTTCTGCACTGTGGGATTTGTAACAAGTGGTGTAGAATTATGCATAATTACAAGTTTTGCTATAATCATTGAGCAAATAGGAGCAAACTGCAAATAAAAACAAATACCGCTGAATAAAATAGTAAAAACCATGTATCATTTGCTTCCACGGTTCGTTCCTCTATATTTTATTACTATTCACAAACTATAGCTTTTTTAAATTGTAACAAACAACACTTCCATTACAACGAAATAAATTGTATATATTTCATCCAATCACAAAAAAGATGGTTGAAATGCTACGTTGTATTATCGAGTCCATTTTTTATCTGAACCACACACAATGTTTACACATTGATATATTTTGTAATAAAATAGCCAATGGCAGTTGGACGTTTCTTGAAATAAAATAACGATTTAAATGAACATTTTAACTTGTATTTTTAACAAACCCCATTTATTAATGTTAAAAATCATTCAATGGTTATCAATGTTGATATTAATGTTGAAACTGGTGTAGAATACCATCAATATGCCTGAAAATAAGCATGCTTTGAGCGAATAGTTTTGTAATAGTAGACAGTGCTTCTTATGTTGTGTAGTGTGGATTACAACCTCACAAGTTTACAAGTTTACAACTACATATACCATACTTTATATACCATTTAACTCCACCTGCGATACTTAAAAATTTTTAACATCGTGTATCCGTTCGGGTTATGTGCTTCTATTTGGAGTTTTCAATTTCTGTAGGTGCACATGTAAGGATTGTAATAACTGCATGATTTTTAAGAAAAACAAAACACTTTTCGGTTGAAAATGTGATGGCAACTTGTAAGATAGCTCTCATGTTTTTGTAAAGCTACTAATTTAATATTTATTAATATTACTAAAAGATCTGTACTCAATATTGCTCAAGCTGTCGTAGAGTCAGCCCACAGAGCAACAAAACGAGCTCAGAGGCTGGAACCGGCGCAATAAACCCCTTTCAGAGACTGGGTGTCTTCAAGGATAGGAAACTGCAACTTGGGACCGAATGGTTTCGAAATCTTTTGGAAACATGGCCATATCGACAAGACGTGCTTAGCAATGAGAAAACCAACGCAGAAGAAGTAGAAAGATTTACTGTTTCATCGCGTGCATCATTAACACACTTTTTCAGATACAAGTTTTCTTCGCGCAGGGTGCATGACTTAGTTCTGTACTCAAAACTTAGTTTAGGAACGCGCTATCTGTAGCCAAAGCAAAGCGATTTATGATAGATCTAGTTAAATGTTCCATAACTAAATCGCTCCACGAAGTTAATGATGTGTGCTTTTGTTTATTTGGTTTATATTATAAAGGTTTGCTATATAGCGGCCTTTATTATGTTTGTAATATAATAATACATGATACTTGAGCTATTTATCGTTCAGATATTTTTCTGCATAATGTATTAATATTAGACTAAGCGTTGGGTGGTGTCTATTAACAGTACCATTAAAAAAATTAGAATAGCTTTTGTATTAGAGTAGGTCAAACCAATAAATATCGTATTGTACCTTTAATTTTAGGTTTTAGCCACAGCATGAACAAAATATGAAATGACAAATAGATCGCTTATTCCTTGCGGTGTACACATTTCCCTGATTTCCCCTGATAATACCAGGTGAAATTAAATTCACGTACAATAGAACAAACCCTGCAAGAACTGCGATTAAAAAAAAAAACAAGGAAAAACGTGCTTGCACATTTCAAACTGCGTGCAGCAAGAATTTGCTCTAAATTCTGAGCGATGATGATATGGTGGATGAAGAGCAACGCACAACGCACACACACACAATACTCCTCCTGTTTTTCCGCTGCTGTCGTTTAAAAAATGGTAAGATGCAAACGGTTGCTTAAAATACGGGCAGCAGAGCATCACCACGTGTGTCGCCAACGACCCCATTCACCCCACCCGCAGGGGAAAGCGAAGCCCGGACGAGGTTGGTGGTCGTGGTGGGGTATGGATTTCGCGCTTGTTTGCTTCTATTTTCATTTGAAACCCACCCGCGACACCACAACGATGCTGGTGGTTGGCGATATTCACGAGATGCGCGCGGCCTGCACACGGGCAAGATGCTGCTTTCTTTTCCTAGCGGGCTGTTGGTTTTACGGCATTTCGGAGTTGTGCTAATTGTTTACCTGGGGATTTGGTGGCGGCACATCCAACGAACAGCACCAGCTTCACGCACTCCACACATGCTGTGCAAAATAAACAGCAAAAGGCAACGATGGCGCGTCGGTCGGTAAGCTTGTTTTATTTGCAACCCGCTCCACCCATAGCTCGTTAGGTGTGATCGATAGGAAAGGTGTACATAGCGGAACCATAGCGTCCAAAATTTATGTCCAGCTCTCAAGATCGATCTGGTTTGTATCACATTTCAGAGGAGGAGAAAAAAGGCAAAACCATTTTCCACCACCGTTTTCCACGTCCTACGCTCGCCCAGTAATGCTCAGTGCTATTTCTAAATAATGTTGATGGACAAAGAAGACCAAGGGGCGGCATTTAGTCCCATACAGGATGTGAGAATAAACGCCAAGCAAAAGTCAAACTTCGCGCAAGCAACACCGAGGAGTGACAGCAGCCTCGCCGAAAAAGTGTACCCGGAACAGCAGTCAAGGACGCAGAAGCCATCGCGCGGACCGTCTCTCGGGAGACGTTCGTCGTTGACAGTTGGTTTTGCTTCGTCCTGGCGACGACGCTTCCTACGATTGCTGGGCGAAGCAGAATCTTACAGATGACACTTGATTGCTGTTTTTTTTCTCTTTTCGCTCCCATCTTCTCAAGCTTCTAGCTGCTGTTGCTTTTTTGCAAACATCCGGCACTGTTGGTTCGTCGCAACCCCGTCGGCCACCACGCATTTGGGCGACGACTTTTCCGCTTTTCATTGCATCATTAAAGAATTTGGCTTTCACTACTAACCTTGTTTGCGCGTTCCTTTCTGACCCGGTGCCCGTTGCTGGCCGTTGCTAGTGATGGTGAACAAAACACACCAGCGCAGGAGAGGGTGTAAACAAATTTGGAAACGGAGAAGTGGGTCTCTCTTCCGGAAAGGTGGCTAGTGCTAGCTGTCGGTGCTAGCTGTTAGTGCTGCTGCTGCTGCTGCTATCCTTTGCGTTTTCCACTCAGTATAGCGGTGTAGTGCGGTGCAAATCACAAATCACGCCCAAACAAACGACACTGAACACGACACGGGAGCGACACAGAAAAGGGACGCTTGAATACGCCCGTTTGTTTTGCCCGATTGCTCGCAAAAGCCAAGGCCCCTGTCGAAGCCACCCCGTTGGCTCGGTCGCGTTTACACACTGGCACAACACTACTTCTGCTGCTGCTGCTGCTGCACGCTATTCCTTGCTGGCGCATCCGCACACATCCAAGCAACGTGGGAATGCACACAAACACACATGCGGACGTTCGATGGTTCGGTTCTCTGTTGCGTTCAAGACGTTGTCGGGCGACTAACCCCGCCGAGATTAGTGGCGCGGTCACGCACAGTACGCAAACTAAGCTGGTGGGGCGGGGAACAGGTGCCTGTTTGGCCGTCAGCGTTCGGTCGCGGTTTCGAGTAGACTGAGACTGTATTGCCAAGCGTCGCGTAGTTTTCTGCACTAGACTACACAGTGCAAGTGCGAAAGCAGAGGAGAGAGGTGCGCATACACACACACAATCTCAGCAAACGATGGAGCCGCCCGATATTTGTTAAGTACGGGCGGCGTACAGTGGTTGCCGCGTGCGTAGAATTGATTTTTATTCATTTCTTCAATTTAAGACAAAAGAATGAAGAGCTTTAGGTCAAGTAAAACAAGTTAAAGTTGTGTGCATTTTTTATTTACTTGATATGTGAAACATGTGGAGTTAAAAAAAAAACATTGTAAAAATATTATTATTTTACAAAATATAAAATCTACAAAATATAAGACTTCAAGCTATATGGTTACTGGATAGTGTGTTTTTTTGGAATAGTATCAGATTTAAATCTAGTTCGATTTAATAAGAATATAATAAAGATCTAATCAAAACTGCATTACACTTGGTTTGCTTTTATAATTTCCATACTTACGTGTTTGTAATTCACAGATTTCTTTTTCATATTGGTTTTGTCTACGTTTTGTAAAGCATTTTGTGAGCATACGATAAAATATGATTTATGTGTAAATTGAATTAGTAATACACTATTTTCTGTCTCAGTTTGCAATGTGAGTAGCATTATCAAAACTTGCAATATGTTTTTCAACAGCTGTCACTATTTGTGAAACCCTCGCGCGATCACATTACAAACTGACCCGAAAAAAAGGGTAATAATACCACTGACTATTTTACAACTACGCAACACACTGTTCCGAGGGATGATCGGAAATTTAGCCGAGTGCAAATTTCCGAACGCTCGTGCTCGGTTCGGAGATTTTCCGACAGCGTAGATCTGCTCCCATGCCATGGTGGTGTATTGGTGAACGGGTACCGTTGTTTGGCGTATGGCGATTTTCCATGCGCACGTTTTTCGCGTACCATTTTCACAACCGTCCATGTGTATGTGAGAGCACGCTTGAATGGGAGGTGGATGGAGGGGGATGGAGGTGGTAATGTTTTGCAACATACCGTTCCTCTTTTCATCGTTGCTATTGGCCGTGCTCTTATCATCCTACGAGCAGAAGGTTCTCACTCACACAACCATAACGGTTGATGGTGGGGAGGGAAAAACATCGAAACAGCCATAATGTGAACGTGAATGTGTGCGTTTATGTTTGTGAATGTTATTTCGCAACTATACACACGCTATAGCCGGCGTTGAAGTGTGTTGGTAGAGTTTGTGCGAAAGGGTTTCGCTATGTTTTGCTTTTCCCCGGTAGATTAGAGATTAGTGCTAGCGGATGGATGGGGAGATAAGTTGCCGCCGGAAAGATGCTGATTGGCCAATATTCATTTTTTAGGGGGTTTTTCAGTATTTGTGAGAACATTTTGGCATTTTAGCAGGATGCCCGGCAACTGCAAGTCGACCACTTTAATAAAATTGCAAGAAATTATGCTAAACAGTGGAGGGGATGAATTGCTAATCCATTTATAGTAATATTATTTGGTAACATAATAGTTTATAAGAATTTATTATACCAGTCCAGCGAAATAGAAGATGGAACAGAAGAAAAAACGAAATGAGAAAATCATTTCGACATGATGTAAGAACCGATCATGTTGTTTTCATGCAGACATCTGCTTCTTTTCACACTACTTTATGCAGTTGCTCCCGAAAGGGCAAACAGAATCAGGGACCGTGTCGTCTCGTGCTGGTTTTTGGTTGGCTTGGTCTGTTCAGCTTCCAAGAAGCGTACGTAACGACGACTGTTGCGGCCGAGGGGCTCCGCCGGGCGAAGGTTCCGGCTCCTACGGCTACAACGGGGAATTCTCCAAGCCTTTCAGCTAGTGCTCCTCGCTGCCTCGGGAGTCTATGCAACAGAAAGGGGGATCGTTCCTTGAGATTCGGATTATTTCGGATGTTATGAAATGAAGCTCTTAACACTTTGGCTTATCGTTCGAATCTGATTTGGCTCCAGCTTGAGCCGCCTTTATATACCAAAATTTTCACAATTTTTCTGCACGATACTAACCCAAAATTCTACGCCTTTCCTCCCACTCCCATTCCCGTTTGTCCCCAACTCCCATCGCGCTCCCGGTTTCCATTGTCACTCCCGGCGACATCTGTTCGCACCGGCGATTCCAGAAATTCCGCATCGATCAATCCATCGAGCAATCCTTTGTGTAGACGGTACCGGTGCTGCGCGTGCTGGTAGCGACGTTCATCGTGGGGGGTACGGCTGGCGTTTCGTGGAAATTCACCGATCTTGTGTCTTTTCATTTTTTATTTTTTATTCTGCATGCACTTCGCACGCAACATTCTCCCCCACGTAATTCACAGGTGGGGATTACGCTTCTTGCTTAGTTGGTCGAAGTGCTTGGTGGGTTATTTTCCAACAACTGTTTTGCCCAATGACATGGGGCGATCTTTGTCTTCTTGCGAGGAGGCTTCGTTTCATTGTTGTCGTTGTTAGGCTGAAGCGGTCTGATTCGATGTGTGCCCTGGTGTTGCTGAGATGTTGTGTGGAGAGGCAAATGTTCTTTTTGCTCTATATTTAATACGGCAACTCGGACAGCTGGCCGTTTTAATATGTTTTCTCCCACTTTTACTTCCACTGATCGTACTTGCCCATCCGGGGCCATATTCGCTTTCATAATTCTTCCTTTGATCCACTTTCCCGGAGGTGCGTTGTCATCAAACAGCACGACTATGTCTCCCACCTTTATGGGTTCTACGTGGTTAGTCCACTTATTTCGGCGTATTAGTGTTGGAAGATATTCTTTTTTCCAACGGTCCCAGAATATCTTTGAGTAATGCTGTGTGAGTTTGTACTGTTGCCTGTTTGCTGCCGAGGTTTCGTTCACTACTGGTGGTATATGGCTGCCATTTCGTCCAATAAGAAAATGAAATGGTGTGAGTATTTCGTCTTCTTCATTTTCCAGCGGTATGTGTGTTAAGGGCCGGGAATTAAGCATTGCCTCGATTTCAATTAAAGTGGCACGAAGTGTCTCTGGAGTCGGGTGTCGGTGACTCCATTCAGTAAACATGTGCCGCAATCCTTTCTTGATATTTTGTATTTGCCGCTCCCATGCTCCACCAAAATGGGGGGCGGAAGGGGGATTGAAGTGCCATTTTATTTCGTACTTGAGCGCCGATTCATGTCCCATGCGCTTGTCGATTTCTGTTACTAATTCTCTTAATTCGCGCTCCGCACCAACAAAATTTTTTCCGTTATCGCTATACATGTTGCATATTTTTCCTCGGCGATTTTGGAAATTCTTCAGGCATACCATAAAACTGTCTGTGTCTAGCTTCTCGGCTAGTTCTATATGAACTGCTCTGGTATTCATGCACGAGAAGATAGCACCCCATCGTTTTTCCAACGATCTTTTTACTTGTACTTCGATAGGTCCAAAATAGTCGATCCCTGTATTATAAAACGGTGGTGTGTATGGGTGAGCTCTAAATTCTGGGAGAGGTGCCATAAAGGGGGCTACTGGTGCAGCGGTTTGTAGAATGCACTTTTGGCAACATTTCTTTATGTTCTTTAGGACTGCTCGCAAATTCACTATCCAATATTCTTGTCGAATTGCGCCGATAACTATGTTGTCGGCCTGATGCAAATAACGTTCATGGAAATTTCTCACTAACAATTTTACCAATCTTGGTTTCTGTGGCAGTATGATTGGCGTGCGTGTACCTTGGGGAAGCGCGCTGATGTTTTCCAATCTTCCACGGGAACGCATGATGCCATCGGAGTCTAAAAATGGTGATAGCTTGTTTAAAGGGCTTTGCTTTGGTACTGGTTGCCCTTTAGTGAGAGTCGCCATTTCTTCGGGAAATCCTTCCCATTGAGCACTGCGATACATTCCATTTCGGACTAATTGGACGTCATCAGGCTGAATGGAACGTGTAAATGCTGAGCGATTTCTAATAAAATCGGCAAACTTTTTCAGAATTGTTAGATGTTTTAACAATCTAGGCCACGAAGAATAATTCTCGACTGGTATAGCTGTTTCTGCGTGTTGGTGTACAGCTACTACGCGGCATTCTTCATTCGTTTCTACGATCTCTTTGTGTGGCCAATCTGATTCGTCGTTTCTTAAAAACGAAGGTCCATTTACCCAAATCCAATCATTTGGATATGGTTTTGTTGCAATGTCTGCTGGATTTTCTCGAGATGGAACCCATCTCCATTGGTCGGCTCGAGATGATTCTAAAATTTCGCCCACACGATGAGCAACAAATTGTGCGTATTTACGTCGATTTTTGAGCCAACTCAATACTACTTCCGAATCACTCCAGTATGTTATGTGTTTTACGAATAGGCGAAGTTCTTTTCTTATACTTTCGGTTAGACGTACACCTAGAACCGCAGCCTGTAACTCCAGCCTAGGAATGGACAATGGATTAATTGGCGCCACGCGTGCCTTTCCGGCCACAAGATAAATAAATACTGTTCCTTCTCTTGATACAGTGCGGGCGTAAACGCAAGCAGCAAATGCGTTCTCAGAAGCGTCTACGAAAGTATGCAATTCTAGCGGATCATTCAAGGATTTCACCAATTGCCTCGGAATTCGTATGTTTTCGGCACTCTTTACTACGCGTAGACATTCTTCCCATTTCTCTTGTAATTCATCTGGAATGGTGGAGTCCCAATCCTTCGTTATAACATGAAGTTCTCTCATTAAAATTCTGCCAGCTATTGTTACGTGGCTTATTAAGCCCAGCGGATCGTAAACACTCATGACACAACTAAGAACTTCTCTCATTGTTGGCCTGTCTTTTGTTACTTTGTTCATTTTGACTTGAAACCCAAAATGATCGATCGTTGAGTTCCAATGAACACCAAGTATCTTCTCGTAGTCTTGGCCCTTTTCTTCGATTTGTACTGAAGTTGTTTTTTGTTGTACACGATCTTGAGGAATTGTTTTCAGTAACTCCCCCCGGTTTGAGGTAAAATTTCTTATGTGAAAATCAGCAGCTTTGTGTACCTCAATTACTTGTCTCACTGTTTCAATTGCATCTTCCATTGTGAAAAAACTATCGAGATAGTCGTCAACATAATGTTGCCGAACTATTGGGTCTACTGCCAGAGGGTGTGTTTCGGCGTGGGCAGCTGCGTTGGTATTCTTTACTACTTGTGCGCATGCAGGCGAACAAGTCGCGCCAAATGTCATGACTTGCATGACGTACACATCGGGACACCGGTTTTCACAATCTCGCCACAGAATACGCTGAGAGTCCTGATCTTCTTCCCGTATTCTTACTCGGTGGAACATCTCTTGGATGTCCCCTGTGACGCAGATGTTGCCTTCTCGAAAACGTAGCAAGACACCGAAAAGTGAAGCCATTTCGTCAGGGCCAGATAGTAATTGGGAGTTCAGCGAAATGTGATTGACTTCAGCAGCCGCGTCAAACACCAATCGTGGTTTCGGTATCGGTTTGTTTCGGTTGACTACAACGAAATGCGGTAGATAGAAAGTTTTTGGTGTTGCAATAGCAACCTGGCTTGGCGTCAACTTTCTCAGATAACCCTTCTGTATGTAATCTGCAAATGTGTTCTTTGCCCAAACTTGCAGCTCTCTATTCTTATTCAACTGCTTTTCCAAACTTACTAGGCGTTTCAGTGCGTTTGGATAGCTATTTGGGAAGTGTGCCACTTCTGGTTTCCACAACAGTCCCACTTGATAATATCCATCCTTTTTCTCTAGTGTCTTTTCTAGAATTTTATTCGCTTGCTCTATCTCTTTGGGCACAAGAGGTTTTGTCACTTTCACTCCAAAGTCTTCCGTACTGAAGTATTGTTGGATCATTCTATTCATTATTTCCTCGTTTTTGTGTACCATGAAATGATCCGATCTTGTTGCCGGTTGTGTGTACTCATTTCCGAATATTATCCATCCGAGTTTTGTTTTGATAGCCATCGGTTCTTCTGGACGGCCCATTCTGCGGTCTAATGGCATGATAAGGTGGCTGTGACTTAAGCCGATGAGAATGGTAGGGTAAGCGTTTGTAAACGATTCTATTTTAATGCCTTTCAGGTGTGGGTAAAGAGCAAGTAATCTATTGGTGTCTATTGTTTGTTGTGGTAGTTGTAGATTTTTAACGGTTCGCACCTCTTTCAATAGGAATTCTTTTCCTTGATCATTTACAATCGTAAGTTGCACTCGACGACTGGTGTCTTGTTCTACCGTTAGATTTTGGGTCCACGTCATTGTTAATGGATCTTGCCGGCCTTGTAAACCTAACTTGTTTGCCAAATCTTCCTCCATCAGTGTTAGTGACGATCCAGCGTCCAAGAAAGCAAACGTTTTCATAGCCACTGACCCATTGCGTACGGTTATCGGAACGATCTGGTAGTAGACACGTACGTCGTTATAGTGATAATATATTGGCTGGGGCACTTCATGTAACAGAGGATGATGCCGCCGAATACATCCCTGCACACTACATACTTTGGACAATGGGCAGTTTCTTTGGACATGCTCGCTGGAGAGGAGACATGTGAAACACAGATGGTGTTGTGTGGTGAATGCAATTCGGTCACTAATGTTTTTCTGTAAAAAGTTTTCACACTCTGGCAACGTATGTTGTCCTTTGCACAAGCGACAAACTGTGTGCAAGTTTTGAGCAATGTTCATTTGCTGGGAATTTCCTGGTGGTTTGCGATTGTGATATTTGTGAACATTTACCTTGTTCTGTGGTCGCTCTGTTCTTTTTGGCAGACTTCGCAATGCCTTCGATATTTGGTGCATCCAATCGTTGAACTGGTCAAGCGTTACTTCGGAATTAGCTGCCTCTAGACTGGCTTTGTGCTGTGCCCAATTCAGTTGTTTATCGATCGAAAGTTTTGCCAACAATTCATCGATGAGTCGAGGATCATTCAAATAAGATCTTTTTCCTAAAATCTTTATATTTGTAACTAGGTTATCAAGAGCGTCAGAAAGCTCCATTATTTTCATTTGTCCTTCGACCTTTATTTTCACCACATCTTTCAATAGCTCTTTGTATACTTGGTCCGCTCTTCCAAATTGTTCTTCTAAACGAGCCATGATGGCCGGAACGTTCTGCGGATCCAAGAGTAAGGCACGCACTGCTTTTTCGGCTTCTCCCTTAACAAATCGTTGCAAACGATTCAAGTTTTCTAGCTTGCTAAAACCTGCTTCAATTGTTGTGTCTTCAAATGTCTTTTTGAAATGTGGCCAGTCTTGTGGTTTCCCATCAAATTCTGGAAGGTTTACTAATGTGGTTTTCTTGATATGGCGGCTGGCTTCCAAACTATTGTTCTGTAATACCATGGCGAGTTCTAGTATGGCTTGATCTGGTGTGCTTTTCTTTTCTTCTTGTTGGTATTGGATTTTGATATCTTGGCATTTTATGCACAACCATTCTTCTTCTGCGGTTGGTACCGCCGATAATTTGGCGCAGGCCAGGTGAAAATATCGATCGCATTCTTCACACTTAACAAACGGACTATCACCGTTTGGTTCGGTACATAGGCGACATGCGCCGTTTTTGTTCTCAACAAAGTAATTGCTCTTCTTGTTAGCCATTTTTACGACAATTCTACGACTGACAGTCGTATGACAAAACAACATAAATTGATGCGGCTGGACACTCGGGACCACGGCGCACTTTAACGACGCGGATGGCTGGACACTCTGGCCAGAAGCACGGACTTAGCTCTTTTTTCCAATCCGGTCCAATGACAGAAGGACGTATGACAAATAATATAAATTGATGCGGCTGGACACTCGGGACCACGGCGCACTTCAATGACGCGGATGGCTGGACACTCTGGCCAGAAGCACGGACTTAGCTTTTTATTCCAATCCGGTCCAATGATGATGATGTGACGACGTCACGGATGGGCTGGACACTTCGGTTCCAGAAGCACACTCTGGGCTCGACCCTTCCGGTGCGGCTGGACACTCGGGACCACGGCGCACTTGGTAACACGGAGCACGGTAGCTACACGGCTCGTCCACTCCGGTCTAGCAACGACGCGACGACACTATCTTACGGTGAGGCTCTCCTCTCTGGAGCCACCAATGTTGCGGCCGAGGGGCTCCGCCGGGCGAAGGTTCCGGCTCCTACGGCTACAACGGGGAATTCTCCAAGCCTTTCAGCTAGTGCTCCTCGCTGCCTCGGGAGTCTATGCAACAGAAAGGGGGATCGTTCCTTGAGATTCGGATTATTTCGGATGTTATGAAATGAAGCTCTTAACACTTTGGCTTATCGTTCGAATCTGATTTGGCTCCAGCTTGAGCCGCCTTTATATACCAAAATTTTCACAATTTTTCTGCACGATACTAACCCAAAATTCTACGCCTTTCCTCCCACTCCCATTCCCGTTTGTCCCCAACTCCCATCGCGCTCCCGGTTTCCATTGTCACTCCCGGCGACATCTGTTCGCACCGGCGATTCCAGAAATTCCGCATCGATCAATCCATCGAGCAATCCTTTGTGTAGACGGTACCGGTGCTGCGCGTGCTGGTAGCGACGTTCATCGTGGGGGGTACGGCTGGCGTTTCGTGGAAATTCACCGATCTTGTGTCTTTTCATTTTTTATTTTTTATTCTGCATGCACTTCGCACGCAACAACGACAGTGACCTACATAATGTGGGCCATGTATTTGGGGGAGTGTTCTTAATGCCATGCTACACGGTTCAAACGCTGTATCACAGTGGGCGGAAATTCTATGCTGAATATTTACGAAATCAAATGATTATGTTTTATTTTATTGAAAATTGAATGTTAGTTGTGAAAGAGATACATCATATTTTAGTGATTTAAAGCTGTAGAATTGAGCAATGAATAATCCATAGTATAGTTGTACATCAATTCGACATTAGCTACAGAAATAAAGTAATAGAAAAGGCTTTTTTTATAATTCATTTGTAAAATTATTGAAAAAGAAGGTTTATTTTACCTAAATAATCTATGAATAACGTAACGCTGCTTGAGAGGGAGAGGGAGAAGGGGTGTCGTCAAACGTTACGAAATGTTACATCGGGAAGGGAGGGAGCTAAACATTTTTTTACGAAATGCAAAAAAATCTAAATAAATATTATTCTTCTTACTGGCGCGTTACGACATACGCGACCTATCTTCTTCTTCTTCTTTGGCACAACAACCGTTGTCGGTCAAGGCCTGCCTGTACCCACTAGTGAAGTGAGCTTGGCTTTCAGTGACTTTTTGTTACCATAGCAGGATAGTCTATCCAGCGTATGGGGGGGGGGGACACGGTCTTATTCGGTACTTGAACCCATGACGGGATACATGCTTTTTTATGCATTAGTTAATTTACCTCGGGTACAGGGTTTCGCAATCGAGTTTATGAAGTCATTTTTGCAAAAACCATGGCGTATGATATCTGATTTTGGTGTAGAGTATTTAATCATACTGTTTCACTGTTCGTGATTTTTAGTCGACGTGTTCAACAAAAGGTTTAACAAAAAATTATATTATGATGAGCAAATCGTACGTGTTAACAACTGTACCACAGGATCGCCCACTAAGCTGCGGAAAAATCCTTGGTCACAAAAGTCTTGTTCGCAAAATTGTTGGTCGCCAAATTCTTGGAAGCCATATTTATGGTCGTAAAAATATGCTCGCAAACTTCTTGATCAAAAATGCCCTGGTCGAAAAAATCATGGTCGCAAAAATCTTGGTGGCAAAAGTCTTATTCGAAATATTCTTACTCGCAAAATTCTTCTTGGCAAAATTCTTAGTAGCAATATTCTTCTTCGCTAAAGTCTTGCGACAATTTCCTTAGACGGAAAATTCTTGGTCACTAAAATAAGCTCGCAAACTCCTTGGTCCTTGGCAAATTATTCATGGGTGTTGCCAAATAAACAATAAAATACAGTAGGTGACCGCTAACTGGATGTGTTTTAACTAGAGGTTCGCTAACTGGAGTGATTCTCAGTTAACGAACACTTAAACGTCAAAACACGAAACATCCGGAATCTCGTGAAGAGAAATTTGTCGCAAATGTGCATTTTTCAAACAAATTTAGGGTCTTTTGCCTACGTTTGCTATCAATTTATGTTATTACACGAATTACTATACTTTATATCAACATAAATGAAAAAAAAGTTTGGTATGTTTATTCCAGTCAACACCAATCAAAACAATCAATCCATAGAAACGTCACTCCAGTTAGCGAACATTGTTCGTTAACTGGAGCTTATTTACCTCTCAGTTAGCGGTCATCTACTGTACATAACATTAACATCAACAGGACATAACGAACACGTGAACATATGCTGTGTTTTCTTACAGTAATTTGTTAAAATTTTATTTATTCTCTTCCAAATTGTTGTGGATAAAAACTTACATAGTTTATTATTCAGTTTCTTTACAATATGTCCCGCATAGAGTGAATCTAAATGATGTTTTGATCTTCAAAGGCATTTTTGCAGATAAATGATTAGTATGACGCATTGATATACTTGTTAATTTTGCATATTTACTTTACAGTTATCAATGTTACAGTATGCTATTTTATGGCAAAATAAATCACAAAAAAATTGCACCTTCTGCCTTACTTTGTGACAAGAGAAACTAGTTCATCTATTTTTTGTGTTGGCTTTGCCAATGACTATGTAATAGTGTATGTTATAATTAGAATATGAAGTGACTATCAAAATAAATGGAAATAACATATCATAACATACATGCATATGTTTAGAATTATTCCTCTGGATTGAGGAAATGAAAATAAAAAATCATCCGTTTAATGGTGTAATTGAACCATTGGAGTTTTCACCTACTGGTAATGTAGGTTCTTCGCACTGTTCCGATGGAACATGTGCAACCTGTTCTTCCTGCTCCTGTTGCTGTTGTTGCTGTTCTGATAAAGGCTGCTCGCATTGCGATTCTTGCTCAATTGTTTTACAGTTTGTAGGTTGAGTTTGTATCTCCTTCTCCTCCTTGCTTTGCAGATGCTGTTCCGGCAAATTACTTACAACCGGTTCAGTAGTAGAAGATTCCGAAACTTTCTTTGCCCTTTGCCTTGTTACACGTCCTGTAAGTTTATAGCCGTTAGCAACAATATTACCACTACATTTTCGTTGACTTTCTTACCTTCTCCGCTACCAATAATCACACTCGTATCCAAAACTTCCACCTCCTTTTGAAGCTGGATTTGTTTGCGAAGCTCGCGACATTTTTCATCCGTTGGCTCACCCTGGAGGCCCTGCTCCTGGAGGAAGCGTAATATTGCCTCCGCACGATCCTGGTTGGTTTCACAGCCTTGCCAAAGCTTTTGGTAGCGCATGTGCCGAAATCCTGCCATTTTTAGATATTCCTTCATCCTGTGCACGGAACGTATACTTCCCTGGTTGGATGCTGCTTCCGCTCTCGGTGATGGGTTTCTAAGAAAACATATGTAGAAAATTAATGGTATTTTTCTCTGTAGTATGTGCAGTGTCTGACGAATTACTTGTAAATGCGGTAGTTGGATGATTTTGCATAAGAAGAATTCTTTTTCTTGTGCACGTGTTCCGATTGACGGTACTTCTTGCTGCAAACTCCAACAGTTGATGCGGATTTCACGCTCCTTTCAGGCCACGGTTCTTCGTCCGATGAGCTACTGCTGCTAGCATGAAGAATATGTAACGGAACTAAAACAGAGATAATGTTTGGAATACTTGTAATGCTCCAGCGAAATATTATTATCAAATGCAGTACCATTAACGTTTCCAAAGTAAATATCATTCGGAATATCCTGCGAACGGTCGTAAAACCGGTCACGCTTTGGATGTTTCTTCAGCACCAATTGCTGCAACTGTTGCTGCTGATAGGCGGGAAGTTTCAAGCGTGCTATTTCTTCTGCCTTTTTTGACTTTCGTCGGACCCACTCTTGTTCCTCGTTGTCACTCGACTCGACCGCATCATCGTCTCGATCGGTGCTGACCTTTGCTCGCGAATGATGTTTTCTGCCCTGTTGCTTTTGGTGCTGCCAGTGTAGTTTAGTGCTGACGGTATATACGCGATCGGATGCGCCGAAATAGATATCGTTTGGCACATCTTCACTCGACGAGTTTGAACAGGAACCGAAAGGACTGTAAAACAGTGCATAAATAAATTGAAAAATATTGCATGGCGTAACATGTACTTATCATTTACTTACTCATCGCTCGTTTTACGGTACTCTTTGTACCTTTTCGATTTCTTTTCCTCGTCATTTAATCTATCTTTTTCCGCAATTGCAATTCGATTACGTTTCCGCATTTGGCACTTTTGTGACGTATGCTGTTTGATTGATCGTCCTTTAGAATTTTCCCCATCTGAAGAAAGAGAAACAGAGTCCATATTATCGGACGTTTTCGTGCTTGCAGTTGTTGCATTTGTTTTACAAGATGTATCCTTTCCATCATTACCGTCAGTTCCATTTCGTGGATCGTACTCATCGTTTGAATCAATAATAGGAGCATCTAGGGCAACGATTTGACCCATCTGATTTGGAACATCTTCCGTCTCGTCTATAAACAATCCAGCTGGAAGTACCATTTCGTCCGCTTCCGATTCCTCTTCCCGACCAATATCTTCCACCGAGCTAGTAACGATTGGATCCGTGTCCACTTCTGTTTCGTCCAATGCTGCCGGCGATGTTACGGGTTCTTCCGGATCGGTTTCCTCCATTGCCAAAGTGTGTGCCTGTACTAGTACGACATTTTTGAACAGCGATGAAACATTAGGTGAATTTTCGGTGATTTCATCCGATATCACAGAGTCGCCACTGTTTTCATCCTCGTCGTGGAGGGATTCAACCAGTTCTTCTTCGTCTGCGGTAGGTGTGGATTGTTCTTGTTGTTGTGTGGGCCCATCTTTTGATTCACATTGCAGTTTTTCGTTGTCTGCATCCTGAACCTTCATTACGCTATCGCCATCATTTTCAGTACTATTTTTAGATATTGTTTCATCATCGAATGTGTCGCTGCTTTTCGAAGGTTCGGAAGAACTATTCCCATCGATTGCCTTCGTTGGTCGTCTATCATTAGACACATCCATGACAGGATTTTGAAGGCCGGAAGTGGAGTCCGATATAAATACAGATGATTCTGTTGCACTGGAATACATCATAGTTGGTGCATCGATACGACTACCACCAGTGGTCAATGATACGCCATTGCATGCAGTTCTTTCGGCCACAGAATACAAAGCTTGTGTGGATGGCTGAACATCTGCTGACAAATCCGAGCTTGGCCCATTACTGGCAGACGGTGATGATTGAGTTTGTTCTGATGGTGGGTTGTTGTCCAGAGGATAGGAAGTTCCGCTAGCTGAAATTGGTCCCGAATCAAGGACACATATTGCCGTTTGGTGTGTAGTTTCGATGACCTGTACCGCTGTGACTAAATTAGGTACAGGTCCCACTTCACTAGGATGCCCATACGAATATGCTTCGACAGCCATCACGGCCGCTGGCATTAGTTGCGCATAGACAGGCTGTTCGACGTTTGTAACTGTCGAAGTAGTTGAACTGTCGCGACAAGCCGTAGTTTCCAGATTAGGCTGGCAAGGTGTGGATAACGCCGGTCCGTAGTCTTCCATTGGTAAGGTTTGGAGGGAAACTGTAGGAAGAAAAATTTACAAAACAAACAAAACTTATGTATTACACTACTGACTCCATTGCCGACTCCGTACGCTAGAAGTGATTCGTACATCTACTAAATAAATTTAAAACGGTGTCGTTAGGATGCGTTTTACTGATTTAAACTAATAATTACATTTTAATAACACCCGATTCTAGTTTGTTATTTGTTGATTGTTTATCTTCAAGGTCAGCAATCTGGCGGGTTGGTCCACCGAAAGCATTTTGACAGATTTGCATCGAACGAACATAAAGACCTTTCATGGCGGTCACCAAGAGAATGTTTTCACGGAGATGAAACATTTCGCATGAAATCCCAGTGACATTTGCTCGAAATTGTTTTCCCATATCTGCTCGATTAGTACTCCATACGCCTGAAATTGTGGATTTGTGTGTGATCAAGTGTGTTGAAAGCGGTGAGATTTGGTGAGTTCATAAACTAGACTTTCTTCTATCGATTGACGATGCCGTCAAGCTCATTTAACATTCGCAGCTTTGTTTTTTTTTGAAAACAAAAGGCAAATTTTGTGAGACTTTATTTTTAAAAAATCGATATTATTCAAATATAAAATGGCTACATGACCAACTATAATGATAGAAAACATCATTACCGAGAGAATCTAGAAGAAAACAACGAAAAAGCCGCATCACAGTTGATTTTAAAGGCCTTTTTTCTAAATTCCCTTAAACTAGTGCAGTTTAAGGGAAGTTTAAGGCTCGAGGTTAAGGGAATTTGCTCGAATCCCCGATTATTCGTGCTCAAAAATGTCGTATCCCAATTGAAATTTTCGAATTAGATATTGGAAGAAAACAACGAAAAAGCCGCATCACAGTGATTTTAAAGGCCTTTTTCTAAATTCCCTTAAACTGGTGCAGTTTAAGGGAAGTTTAAGGCTCCAGTTTAAGGAAATTTGCTCGAATTCCCGATTATTCGTGCTCGAAAATGTCAATTGGAATACGACCCCAACTGACATTTTATAGCACGAATAATCGGGAATTCGAGTAAATTCCCTCAAACTGGAGCCTTAAACTTCCCTTAAACTGCACCAGTTTAAATGAATTTAGAAAATGTCCTTTAAAATCAAATGTGATGCGGCTTTTTCGTTACTTTCTTCTAGATTCGCTCGGAAACGATGTTTCCTATCGTTATAGTTGGTCATGTACCCAATTTATACTTAAATAATATCCATTTTTTATAGAATAGCGTCAGACAAAATTAGCTCTTGTTTTTCATCAAAAAAACCATAGCTATGAATGAAAAATGAGCTCAACGGCATCGTCCATCGGTAGAGGAACGTCTAATTTACGATCACACCAAATCTTGGCGCTTTCAACACACTTGATCACACAAAAACCCACAATTTCAGGCGTATCGAGTACTAATCGAGCAGATATGGTAAAACAATTTCGAGCAAATGTCACTTGGGACGTCACAACATGCCCGTCATGGGTTCAAGTCCCGAATAGACCGCGCCCCCATACGTAGGACTGGTTATCCTGCTATAGTAACAATAAGTCACTGAAAGCTAAGCTCACTTCACTAACGGGTACAGGCAGGTCTTGACCAACAGCGGTTGTTGTGCCAAAAAAGAAGAACTCCAACAACTTCTGCGTTTTAACCTCTATTTATTGAAAACAAGGCCTACTTTTATACTAAATTTTACCCTTGCACGTTTACCCGATTATCCGCTCTGACTAAATTGTTCAGGTCTAACATAAATTTTTCATCGAGACGTTTGGAAGGATTTGGAAGGATGGGATAGATTAATAGAAAAATTAAACACTTTACAACAGATACAACAACAACAATAAGATTTCAAGATAAGTGAATAATATAGCAAACAAAATGTTTGCTCAAAACGATGCAATTTTTACCGTCTCGAAAAATAGCTATTTTTCGTAAGAATTTAAGAAATAATTAGAGCAAAAAAAAAAGAATGTGTATCCAGGCACATGATATTTATATATGATTTACGTGAAAAAACTATCCATTTTAATCTAATGGCTGGGAATGGGAGAAGATGGCTGAATACAAAAACGACACATACCATCTCTTCATTGACTTCAAAGCCGCATATGATAGCATAGCCAGGGTAAAACTTTATGACGCTATGAGCTCTTTTGGAATCCCGGCCAAACTGATAAGGCTAGTTAGAATGACTATGACCAACGTCACATGCCAGGTGAGGGTGGATGGAAAACTCTCAGGACCTTTTGCTACCACCAAGGGTCTGCGCCAGGGGGACGGGCTTGCTTGTCTCTTATTCAACCTGGCGCTAGAGAGGGCCATCCGTGACTCGAGGGTGGAGACTACGGGAACCATCTTCTATAAGTCAACCCAGATCCTGGCATACGCTGATGATATAGACATCATTGGTCTGCGGCTCTCCTATGTAGCAGAAGCCTACCAAGGGATCGAGCAGGCGGCAGAGAGCCTCGGATTGCAGATAAACGAGGCAAAGACCAAACTGATGGTGGCAACATCAGCGGGCCCACCAACAAATAATCAGAATCTACGTAGGCGTGACGTGCAGATAGGTGAACGCACTTTTGAAGTCGTCCCACAATTCACCTATCTTGGGTCAAAGGTCAGCAACGACAACAGCATGGAAGCTGAGTTGCGCGCAAGGATGCTGGCTGCCAACCGGTCATTCTACAGCCTGAAAAATCAGTTCACCTCAAAGAACCTGTCGCGACGGACGAAGCTGGGACTATACAGTACCTACATATTACCAGTACTCACATACGCCTCTGAGACATGGACACTGTCCAAATCTGACGAAACCCTCTTAGCCGCGTTCGAGAGGAAGATGCTCAGAAGGATACTTGGCCCCGTATGTGTGGAAGGACAATGGAGGAGCCGCTATAATGACGAGCTATACGAGATGTACGGCGACCTCACTGTCGTACAGCGTATAAAGCTCGCCAGGCTCCGGTGGGCTGGCCATGTTATACGCATGGAAACGGACGACCCAGCCCGTAAAGTCTTTTTAGGCCGTCCACAAGGACAGAGGAGGCGTGGTAGGCCCAAATTGAGGTGGCAAGATGGCGTGGAGGCGTCCGCCATTAAGGCCGGGATAACGGACTGGCAGACGAAGGCGCGAGACCGTGAGCGGTTTCGGACACTCCTGAGGCAGGCCAAGACCGCAAAGCGGTTGTAGTGCCGGATAAGTAAGTAAGTAAGTAAGTAAAATTTTTAATGTTAAAGTTTGTAAAATTTTTTGTGTGAATTATTGAAATATTCTAGTTAAATTATATTTTACTACATTATTCAACATAACACTTAAATACTAAACTTCATTCTCTACTCTCACAATTCTATGAAGATGCAAGAACTTAAACCAAAGCTTAAAGTCCCCTGTTGTGGTTCATTTTGCCCCTATGTTGACGTTGAAGAATCAATTGCCGTCAACATAACAGTGTGAAGTGGTTTAACCAATAAGACACAGACCAAAATCCTTAACAGGTCCATTTTCCCCCGCTTTCCCTTACATGAAATTCTTGCCGTTTAAAAATATTCAATCAGTAATAAAACCGTTGCCTGTCTCGTGCTACAGTCGTCAACTCATACGACTTGACAACATGCCCGTCATGGGTTCAAGCCCCTAATAGATCGTGCCGCCATACGTAGGACTTGACTATCCTGCTGTGGGAGGTAATCCATAAGTTACTGAAAGCCAACCCCACAAGAGGTACAGGCAGGTCTTGACCGACAACGGTTCTTGCGCCAAAGAAGAAGAAGGATTAAAACCGTAAAACAAAACGCTTTCCGTAGTTTTTAACCTGACGGAATACTGTTAGACAAAAAACGGTCTCATTAGAGTCAGGTAATGCAAATGTTCTTCATTTAGTTAGGTATGTCAAATAATTTGTATAACACGGATTGTAATAGAAAATCGGCTTCCTTGATGCTTTTTCTCCAATACTCGAGACACATAATTGGCACAATAATATGGGCCAACGCTTCAAACCGAACTGCAAAATATTGAAATCATATGAACCAATTCAAATCGAATAACGTTTGACCGACATTTTCAAGATTTTGAACTATCCAACACGCATTAAAATAATTTAAAAAAAATCATGTCCTCTTGGTTGAAATTTCGTAACATTTTCCGTATCACTTTCCGTTCTACTTGCCGTTGAACACCGTGATCAGGTTGAATATCTTTGATAAGGAGACTAGCCGATGAGGATTCTACATATGTGTTGCTTAGGAAATCGATCCGTCTGTATGAAAATTCATTTCGACCGTTCTTTCAAAAGAAAATTTTTTGGTTTTAGAAATTAGTTGTCAATTTATATCCATCTGGTCTCCATATGCTTTTTTTGTTTTTTTGAAGGCTTGTTGATTGACACTTGACGTAAAAGAAATTTGAAATTATTTGGCAAAGCTTTGAGGAATCTTAGTTAATGTTGCATCACAAGCTATATAACATCTCCTCCACATGTAGCAAATCATTTATCAGGAAGGCGCAAACATAGTATGGAAGTCAAGCTGCTCTCTACGAACTTTTTTTCTCTCTCTTATGGACATTAGTGAATTTTAACGGACTAAGTTCTACTCGTGTTAATCCGCCACTGGTGGACAGTTCAACTAATGGTTTTCACGGGTAGCCGCTTTCAATTTCGTTAAAATTGAACAGTAGTTCAATTAGTGTATTCGGTTTGTATATACGTCTTTGACTCGTACAAGGCCAGACAAGTTCAATTCCCATCCAAACTGACCCCTGTAGCAAAGAAATTTCATGCTGTTCCATATCTCTGTAAGCTTGGAAAGTCTCTAGAAAGCATGACTACGTAGGTCGCTACACTAAAGTTGATGAATATTAATGGATGTAACCAAAATCATTAAAGATTGTCATCAATATTATAACGCTGCAATATAATATAACACAACTTTCATTGATTATACTTCAGTGTTTGGAATATATGTTTAGATTAAATATATCATACTCTTAGTACGGCATAACACTGTTTTATGATCTATTAAAAGCTTGATTTAGTTGCCTTCTACTTCTTATTACCATTCAAAAACAGTCGTCTACGTGTCAACAACAAGCAATGTTTTTTCGTCCTTTTGCAATGATTTTAACACACATGAGGCATTATGTAATAGGAATACTGATCTTTCACAAAAGTCAGGTTTGTCCATAATATATTTGGTACAAAACAGGAAGCAGAAGTGAAATTAAAGTATAGCCATAAAGCCCAAAAAAAATATCGTAAGGTGAGATTTTATTGTAAAACGTTTTAAGAGGTTGGTTTATTTATTTGTATCAACACATTTCCATATTATAAAAACTTTATCTTTTATATAAATAAATTAGAAAGCTTCTGTGTATTCGAAAAGAAATTGCTGTTTCCTGCTCCATTATTACCAACCTGATTGGATGAAGAAATGGATCATTGGTAGGCTGAAGGAATCCGGTCTGATGTCATCGTGGCTTAAAATCGAGCAACTCATCAAAACAGTAGAATGAACGATGGTTAGCAATTCTACGCACGGGTTCACTTGCTCTGTCACGCTTTTGTCGTTGCTTTCTGGTTAGCTAGTGGATGGGTTTAAAACTACCATTTCCTCTTGGAAGTAGTGCTCCGAATTTAATCGTTTCTTCGATTTTAAACATACTGCCGGGACGGACCTAGTATACCGGATAGGAAAGAAATGTTCACCAAAGAAGGAAGTGACAAAATGGATGCCCACATAATAAACGCTACACACCTGTACTCTCGGAGAATACGAAAGTAGGAACAAAAACTGTGATCAAATTTTGGATATTGAAAAACAAAAATCGGAATAAAGTGTTATTTATAACAAAACTAGCTATATACAAAACTGAAATATAGTTTTTATATTATAATTTACCTATTATTAGGATTTTTTTCTTTAAAATAAAATTCACCACAAGCTCACAAGACACTCTGTTTAAAAGTCAAGGTCCGAAAGATTCAAATAATTAATTTCTAGGCTTAATTGTCATACCTATCATATGTTATAATTACAATTTTGATGTATCCTATAGTTCTGACTAACCGGTTGTTTTTGAGGAGAACCTTACCTTAGAAATTGAGACCATTGTGCGAGTTGTATCAACGGGTAATTTTAGACCAAATATTCGATAATAGGACCAAATATTCAAACGTATCAAAAATAATGCTAAGTAAAATGACAGGGCCTTTTCTACTGATTAAAACGCTATGCACATGATAGAGTTCTGAGTAAAACATGTACCTGTATACTAAAGTTTATACGGTACGCAAAGTACATCTCATCCTAGAAGTAGAACTTCATACATTGAAAAGGCATACTACTCGGTTGTTTTCTGCTGTTAGGAGGGAAAAAACTAATTTAAGTCGATCGCCACTTGACTGTGTCGCGCGGGAACACACGCGGTCCCACGCTGACCATTGGCTCGTTTAGTTCATGTGGCGTTAATGTTTTTGTTGTTTTGTTGTAATCCACCGCTGCCGTTGTTTCGATATTTATTACACTTGAAGTGATGCCGGTTTCCCGTTCGGTAGAGTCGATATCACCACGACCACGCCCATGTCGTGACAAAAGGGGGGTTGAATGTGTTTTTTTCTTCGCCTCACTGTTGTTTTGATCCGTTTGTTTTCCGTGCGACATTTTCTAAAGAGATGTCCATGTGCATGCGTGTTGTTGGTAAAACATGAGGATATCTTTTGCTTTAGTATTTAAGAAAAATGCACATTTATCAATTTATTCAAAATTATATAAAATAAAAAGAATCACAACAATCGAAACATAATGAACAGTAGGACCTTAAACTAAATATTTTTGACTAAATCTAAATAACACTTCCTCATTGGTAACACATTCTGTAATGGTAACATTTTTCGAACCGTTCTGTTACATGGTATATGGAATGAATTTAACCACTCATAAACCTTGAATATTTATTTTTTTATTTTTTAAAGTTTTCTCACTTTTTTTCGACAAACTGTTAGCGCTTGTTTGTGCCATAAAAATAACAAAGGGTAAATTGTTTGCTAGGGTGTGACAGTGAGTTATTTTTATTTTTGTTTATTCTGCAAGAAAATATGAATGAAAAGAATGCACAGAACTCAGACCATAAAGTAGTGAATGAACCATTTTCACCCGGATCTTCTCATCTGTCTTTCAATCGTGACTGGTTCGACCGATTGATCGATCGATCAAGAGACGATATTTTTTCCATTCCGTCACGACCAAAATTTTGAAACCTTCGAACTGTCTGCACTAGCAGCGTTTCAGCCTACAACTGTAAACAAGCACTTGCGTCCTTATCAAAAAGCGTCAGGTAAAACAATATCCTGCAAAATACAAAATAGCTCAATTCTACGTCTATGTCTATTAATAATTACACTAAGTTCCTCAAATTGATCCACAATGGGAGGAGTAAGGTTGAACTATTACTCTGGCCCATGTGGATGCTGCCGAGGTTACTAACCAAAACGGAATGGTTGTTATGTGCAATCTTGCTGAGCTGCTCGCTCCTCTACGCACCGAGATCGGGTTGGACTAGTGGTTGTCTCTGTTGTCCATTGCAAACAATCGCAGCGAGCTACTGATTGGATGGTTGATCGTGGGAGCCTTAAGTCCGGTATGGCTTGCGCTCGTGTATCGTGTTCGTGTGGTTCTGCTTGTGTCGAGCTGTTTTAACCTTTTTATCCACAGCTTTGGTGCGGTGTACTATTCAAAATCTACAATCAAATTTATATTGACGTATGAACGTAATGATATCACAAAAAGCATTACGATTAGTAAATTTGTCGTAATATTACATGTTTGTTTTACAAATAGAATTAGAAAATTAAAAACTAATAACCGGAACTGATAACTAGTTCTATACTGTGGAATTATCTTGATACATTTAAATTAGCATTGATTTCAAATTGTGTGTATTCACAAATACATTTCAATCATACTACAAACTCACATCACGATGAGACCGTTTAACAACAAACTCTACGGTGTAATGCGGTGTACATGCAGATCGCAGACACAACGGATAACCGGTTCCGATCGGGCCGTCCTCGGCAGTGGTGGATGCTTGATCTCCAGCACCGGCGGGCGATCGAGCTTCACGCGGACGCGACATTCAACGGCCGGTTCAGTATGTTCGCTGTTCGTTTGGAATAAAGTCAGATTGCTTGAGGCTTACCGGTTGCATACAGCACGATCGTACCGCCGTTGTTAGATCGTCGCGATCGTATTGTTTTGAGTACCAGTGAATGTTTCTTTCAATACAGTTCCATTTACTAATATGTTTTGCAAAATTGTTGCAATCGTGTAGTGCGCGTGAATGTATTACTACTTGTGGTTGTGAAAGAATTGTACGTATGAATGTATAGGGAAAGGTGATGATTTTGTTTTAAAACAATAGTGTACAATTTGCGGTGACGATTACCTTAAAGTAAATCTACTCAAATGGTAAAACATTCAATAAGTTGTAATATGTACAAACATGAAACATCTACCGTCATTTCGTTCCAGCGCGCTCAAAGCGAGCAACACAAAAAGAAGCGAAACAAGTGTTGAATCGCTTACCAGCTCAAATGTTGACCAAAGTGATTAGCGTTAAATTAGCGAGTGAAATCAGAGCAATGTGAGGTGAATGGATAAGCGCGAAATGCGTTTATTTTTTCACTTCCGCACTTTGGGCTTTCTGCAAGGATTGTGAAGTGAACGTTTGAAGTATGTGTATGTATGTATGTGTGTGTGAGTGTTCTGATACGCGATCGTAGAAGAAGACGCAGTCTGAAACGTTTTGGAATTACGATCGTTCATAGCAGTTCACTGAATATGATAAAAATAACAGCACAGGATATTTGGAATTGGGTGATGTTGTGAATCTAAAGGTGTATAAAAAAAGGAAATTTTAATATTGAAACAAGCCAAGTGAAAAGTGTAAAATTAGTGATTTTTGTTTTATGATATATTGTATAAATGTATAGTAAATATACTGATATGATTTTAATTATAATATCATAATAATGTAACAACTTTTAATGAAAACTAAAGTGAAGTTCATATTTTAGTCAACCAATGTGAATAATTTGCGTAATTTTGTTTGCTCTCACTATGAAAAATTAAAATCTCGTACCAAAGACTTCTACGATTGGCATACAAATAGTAAGCGACGAACCTGTACCAACTTATACCAACGCTGAAGACCACAATGAAACATAATATACTCAACCATATGTCGTCTAGACAAGCTCTACAGTTTCTGCGTGAGTGTGAGTGCGCATATGTGTTTGTTTGTATGATAATTAATTTGAGTCTTTTTTTCGTCACCCGATTGGATTTGGAGCAATTCCTTGACGAAGTCGATAAAACACACTCCAATTAGAGTGTTGTTTGCACGCTGGTGATGAAAAGCCTAGCAGACTTGGGAAGAACCATTGACTGTTGACATCATTTTCTTCAAAATAATCCCGGACATGGGATATTAATGAGTGCGTTCTGTTGTTGCTGGTTTCGATAAATGTATTAGAGAGTGCCCTTCATTCGTTGCCCTTTATCAAGTGTTGCGTTTAGTTTTATTCATATCCGTCTCGCTAATCAATTATTAGTAAACCATTCAAACATGGTTTTCTAGACGCTACACGGTAACAAATACATCTTCTTATAGTCACATTGTACCCGTGCCAATGTGAGCAGTAGTTTGTCTTGCTGTTGATTTAATATGCTACGGATGCACATTTTCACCTCTCCCGTCTGTGATGAAATTCTTCAGATAGCACACAGCACATACGACACACGCGTGGTGTTTGCCAAAAAAGGGTTAGAGAAAACGCGTAAAGCTGCTAACGCAACATGCGAATACTCGTTGCATTGTTACTATCAGTGAAAGGGCGGCGGTGATGGTGCTGCTTGCGCTGGTACTGCAACTGAAGCTTCCCGTCGACTCGAAACACCGTACATTGGTTCCTATCAGCCATCATCGGTATTAGCATCAAGATAGGGACAAGCATCGAGTACTACCCGGTTTTGCTAGTCGTAGACTCTGTGATGAGGCACTGAAAAAGTGCATACAAAAGCGCTGCACTAGGGAACGGGAATTCGATTGGTTGCTAGTCGATAAGCTTCCTGCTGTGACCCGATTATCAGCTACAAGACCCATCGGGGAAGGGTGCTGTACGATGAATCTTGTGTTCCTCTACTTGGTCACTAGCTAGGTAATATTGAACCAGTCAGCACAACGAGATATCTATGAAAAAATGTGTATAAATTATCCTTCAAAATACACAATAAATTGTAAGTAAGTAAGATACACAAAAATTTTCCTCGCAAGTGGCGAGGCGAATAATAATTTAACAAATCATAAATTTTTACACAAAGCCAGTCAAACAGATCACGAATTTTGCTACAGGCAACACATCTCACCTGTGTATTGTGCATCAGTACTTTACTAATAACAAAAAAGCCATGTTTACTTCACCTTCCCTCGGTACCCACAAATGTCGGTCTTTTCATAACCACCCGGAGAAAAAAAATGGTTTAAAAACAACCCAGTAGTAACGATCACCTGGCGGGGGTGCTCCGATCGATCGAACCATTTCGAAACGCAACAAGCAAATCGAATCTTTCAACTACAAGCTCTTTGACCCTTGGCGATCGATCGGTGGGTCTGGTCGGAAGCAGTAACGAAACGGGAGCAACAATCGGCAAACAAACGAAAAATAAAATCTTTCAAAAAGCCCGATTGTACTTTGCTGGCGACAAGTATCAAGATCGATACAAGAAAGCGGCACGGCAAAAAAAGTAACAAGAAAATCGAACCTAATCGAAAAGAATCCAGCAGCTTAGTCGCATCGGGAGAATCGGCGAACCCCATTCCCATAAGGCACGTTCGATCCTGTAGGCCAGGATGTGAACAAACGCGCTCACAGAACATTGCATTTGGCTGCTTCACGATATCGTCCGGGCGCATCACCCTCATGCTGCCTTCCACCATTCAAGCCCTCAATATCGATCGTTGTCGGAGAACAATGTCTTGTTCAAGATTTCTATATTGTCAACATAATATTTGAAAATTGTGTCTCATTTCTTTCACTTTTCCCTTCTCCATCCTTACGATCTGGAAGCCATTGGGCGTCTGGGACATTATGATCAGCGAGGAAAGGATGGAAGGCGAAACAATCGGGAGAGTGTTATCGCTCGTCCGGGACATGGTTTGATATTTTACTATTTTATTCCAATCCGAAAGGCACTCGTATCGGTCGGCAACATCGCTGCTGTTGACGGCCGCCGCTTTGGAATGTCGCCAACATTTTGGGCGCCCGGTGGACCGATCGTTGGCTGGGTGGGTTCCGATGGTATGGCACAGTTCTGCGTTGGTGAATCTGTATGAGTGTGTGTAGTTTTATTTTTATTGCGCTTGTCTTAATTTCCTCCCCATTCCGGGTCCCTGTTCATGGTTGTGCAGATTAAACGAGAGAAGCACAGAAGCTGACTCCCCTTCCTACTGCAACAGGCCGGTAGATGGCACCGGTCTGGGTGTGCAATTGCAGTTTGTTTTATTTTCCCGTGTATTTTTTTTTGTCCATTCGATCGGCGAAACACACGAATCTTTCTGCTGCTGTGAAAATCGAAGAGAGCAAGAAATGGAACAAGCTGCATGTTTGGAAAGGTAAAATTTATTTTATTGAAATGGGAGACCGGGAATGATTTCTTTTGTTCTGCACAATCGGTAATATTTCAAGTGCGAGCAAGGAAAAATCAAACAAACGTAAAACCCATTCTGACCGTCTGGCGTTTGGGTGGTATTGCCGGGTGGATTTGCAATGAAATGGTTTTTCTTTGAACGGTATCGTCTTTCTATTTTTGTGTGTGTGTATCATTTGCTGAGCGCTTGCTAACTGTTTGTTTCCTTGAGTGGCATCGCTTGTGGGATCCACTGAATAGGGTCTCTTCGTAGTCTGGCTCAGTGTTTTATTTATCAGAAGCTTCTGTTTTGAATATTACCCGAGCCTGCGCTTGAAGACATACAATGATAGCGGCAAGCACTATAAGTTAAGGTGGATTGGTGTGCTTTACAGAACATGATACGGGCTGCGAAATGATAAGCATTGGGCAGGTCATGCTGATTTTGAGCGGGTAATTTCAAACCATTTAAAATATAAAAGCATTCATTGCTTTGATTGGTCTGTTCAAGATCTTTTATGTTGCATTCCATTTCTGATATGACTTCCACCAACGCCATTTAAAGATGAGCTCTGCGTTTGTTAGTTGCATGAAATGAAATCATGAAGATGACGTTTATTAATGTTTGCGTTCATACATCTCTTTTAAAAACATTAAAAAAAAAAATTAATGAAAAAAGAGATGCATTGATTCAATTGAAATAAAAAAATCATGTTAATTGATGGGTGGGGTTATTCTTTTTATTCTGAGTTGTATTTTCCACATGTATTGAAGATAATGTTTTAATATCTGAATATCATTTAATATTATTATTGAATTATTGATTTTATTTGACATGGAACCTAAAAAAATATTGAATAAATAAAATTTCAAATGTATATAAAAACCGTAAATCTGTAGATTTTGTAAATAATTTGACATCGGTTGGATAAATCTATTGTGGTGTGTTGAACCAGTATGGTCGTTAATTTTTTAACCTAAATATAATGTAAACATAATAAACACACTGCATGTAGTATAGGTATGTTTGTCAGCATTTGAATCTGACCTCATCTCGAGCCAATCAACCCTAACGAGTGCAACTTCGTATCACCACCATATCAGTTGCGTTACAGCAACAGAAACAAATTCCGAATAACTACCTTTATGCATGATTTTGCTAAGGATGCAACAAACATGATCATTTTTCTATCCATGCATTCTTACACTTACTAACATTTAATTTAGGGACTGGGATCGTGAGGCAAGTAATAAACCAAACAGCCACGACACGACCTATCTCCTCGCTTTAAGTCAATGCACAGCAGAATGATAACGAAATTGTACCTACTGTCGTGGAGTAACTCGAACACGAAAAGCAATGACATTCCTTAACAGCTTCGAATCGAAGACACTGTTTTTGTCGAAATGACACCGATATGCACGCTGTGCAGTATGCAACTTAGAAGTGGAGGCCTAGGCAAGCGGCCCCTTTGCTCGTGGTTTTTATGGTGGGAACCCACCAACTCGTGGGTGAGAAGTTTTATGACGACCACCGGTGTTTGCGGTAGGACGATAAAATGGGCAGCAGGCATGATTTTTCGCCACGCGGATGTCACGATAAGCGCCACCGTTTGTTTCGTTTCAGGGTCGAACAATCGGTTTGTTTCGTTTGTTTGTGTTTTACTGACTCCGATTAGTAGCGATCAAATGTTCTTTTTTGCGTTTGCTGTAGCATTCTGGTAAAATTTAAATTGTACCATCAATGTATGATTATTGTACAATCTTTAGGTTCTGGTGTTTATTGGATAATTTTTTAAATTCAATCGATCAACCACATCTTGCAACAGTATAAGCATGAGAAAATAAAGGCTTTATATAAAGACATGTTAAGCCATTGTAGATCCTACCGAAAATAGTAATTTGCTCACTAATCCACCAGTTTCACTAATCCACCAGTGAAAAAAAAAACTTTCCGACGGGTTCTTCCACAAGCGACGTGTTTGATTCATTGACCACTCTATCGCAAAACTCGTCTCATCTTTTTGATAACGCATTGAGAGACCAGTGCTAAGGCCAAATATCCCAAAGCGAGTCCACGTTTTTTTCATACCATGTTGCTTAGCAGCTTTGATTATACAAAGATGCCTCTAAACCTTTTAAAGTGAATCCCTTTGTCCCACTCAAAGCCCTCTTGCGACGGTTCGATATTAAAATTAAAATGTAACCTATTTGTCAAGCTCCGTAAGCCCTGAAACAACGACGCCCAACTAGACAGAACATTCGGTAGTGCGTCAGACTAGGCTGAGCATGATTGGTTACGGCCGCTGAGAGTAGATGCCACCGAAGCCTAGGAAGAGAAGGTAGGGAAGTTGAATCATCTAAGAAGGAACCCATTTTTTCCTGCTTTACTGCCACTCACCGAAGCAACATGTACTGCCCGCATGTTTTCCCTGGATGCGCTTGTTCTGCGCCGTTCGTAAGTACAAGCAAATACTCTGACAATCTGGACCATAGATAGCGCCATTTAGCTTGACTGATTTTTCTCGCTTCCTGCAGTGGGGACGTTGGACCCTTCTCGCGCAGTGCATAGGTAGTGAAAATACAGTGAACTTTATTTTACATGACGCTTGTTTATTTGCGACAAGGGTTTGTTTGTTTTTTTTTTTTTTTTTTGGTTTGCAAATGGTGTTCCGTTTCCGTGTGTTCCTGTTTGTATGGGCAGGGTAAGGGTTTGCTAGACTGGGTCGATGATTTGCAGAGGTTAGCTATGGTTTTGACTTTTCTTGTAGAGCATGGTTGGGACATGCAACAGTTTAATTACTATCGGATCTGGAAAGGATGAACACTCAGATCAATGGTAGTAGAGGATCACTATAAGCACTAAGAGGTTGAAATTTGTGTCACTTTGAAAATGTTACGTATGTCAATTTATGTTTGAGTGAATTTCATTTTTATACTATAAAAACAATTTGGCTTGGCCGATTTACAGTCCGAATAATATATTTTTCTGCTTTTTGCCTCCACTGGGCAGCTCATTTGACTCCATCCAAACCATACTTTGAAACGTAAATGCAGCTCATTACCCTGGACAAATGTACAAGCTGCAAGAGAAGCCGCGAAAAAGACAAAAGACAAGAAAGAAAACAAACAGGGTCGTAAAATGGATCACTCAAACCGATACCGATCGAACACCAATCGTTCAGTGGAAAAACTTTTCCTTACTTACCAACCAACCGTGTCTGCTAGTTGGCGAGCCTAATTTTCCCACCCGCATCTCATTTGTAGGTCAGGAAGCTTAGTCGGTTCATCCACCACCGGCCATTGTCCTCTACCACCCGCACTGCACCAAAATCGATCGACTGGTTCATTCCGTCGAACCAGCGAGCGAAAGGTTGTCATTTACACGCCCGACCTACTACAGGGGAAGAAAAAAGGGCTCCACCCCCTGAGTGCGAAGGGGTTGGTTAAATTTATCGATCCCATTCCGGGCGAACAGTAGACAACTGACAACCCGCACAACGCATTTGCTGACACTAACAAGATCGTTTCCATGTCGCGTCGATGTCTTTCCGGATGGTGCGCGCAAGGGTTCCCATCCTGGTGCTGGCCAGATTTTTCCTCTCTGCGTTTTTGTTTTTACCGGTACCCGTCCGTACTGTACCGTACGCTATGGCTCCCGCTTTGTTTGTGGCTTGGAAAGCTCGTTTCATTGGCGAGCAGTCGGAGACGTCTCTGGGACATGCTGGGAGACCGTGTCGGATGGTAGCGCCCGGTGGCCAACCGGTAGACTTTTTCCTTTAATGACATCACTTTGTTACGACAACGCCTCGCGCGTGGTGGCCAGGGGTAGGTGTGAAGAGAGAAGATTGCCAATGCTAACACGGACACCCTGCGTGCTGGGTTCGAAAAGGACCAAAGGCGATACTGGGTGCGTTGGTTTCAAGACGCCACCAGTACACGCAGTTTCCCGGGCGAAGATGTCATTTATTTTGCGTTACCACCTGGGGAGGAAACCCCCCACCAAGACTCGCGATTGAGGGAGGGATGAAATCGATGGAGCAGGGATTTGCCCCGTGTTGATTGTTAAATGTACCGCTGGGGATGTTTCAGCGTGTGGGAAAGGTTTCTCGTCTGAGATGTTTATGTTGTGAAGCGTTTAAGCATTAAAATTAAAATGTACTCTGAAGACAACCGAGATAAATTGGACTTGCAAGTGGAAAGTGCATTCGTTTCTATTAACATGGAATGTATGATGCATTTTTAACTTGCAGCTTTGAAATAATTTAAAAAATGTCATACAACAAAGCATCACATTAACAGCGTGAACTTCTTCGTTTCAGCAAAAGTGTGAAATATACTATGTGATAAGTGATAAGCAAAGCTTCGTTCCTTAACTCCTATAAACAATGTGTGTGCGTTAGAAGTGCATCGGGTTGTGAGTGCGAATGTGTATGTTCTTTTGCAGTAACAAAGGCGAACCATCAGCTCCAAAACGTCGTCGGCAGGGGAAATTACAAAAATCTCAGCAAATATGTTCACCAGGTGAGTAATAAATTAAAAGAACGTTTGACACGTCTGGCTCTATAAATTATTTTAATATCATCGTCTAGCTCGGCTGAGCAAATCAAACACATGTACGCAAGACTCTGTTGCCTAGTAGGACGTCAGGCGAGAAACCTGCCTCCAAATTTGCTTCCTCGATTGCGATAAATATTTATAGCTTCTACGGGCACTTTAGGGGAACATTGTTTTAATTAGTAATCAATAACATCATCGCTGCCAGAGCATTCTGTGCTCGTGTGTTTATCTGTATTACTTTAGCATCGCAAGGAATCCACGCAAATGGAGCCATTTAATTCGCCATACGATCGATACATGATCGTGATGCGTAAAAAATGGCCAACATAAAAAAAAAAAAACAAAACAAAATAAACTCAAATCGTACCAGACCCCTGATGGTACCCCCTGGCCGTACAGAGGGGAGGCAACAGAAGCATGCAAATTAACATTCTCCAAACATAAGCGCCTCGTAAAACATTTCGACGCTTCCCTTCCCCACACGATGTGGTACGCGCACCGGGACAAGAACCTTCCTTAGAATACTACATCTCGGTTCAGTTGCATGTGTTTCTTATTTTTTTCATTTTGGTTTTGTTCTTGTGTGTGTATGTGTTTCTGTATGCCGATGCTCTTCTTTTGGGAATGATTCTGCCTCCTTCTGCCCGTTTCCGTTCCCCAGCAATTGGACGGTCCTTAAATGAGTCTTACACGCGCCACACGTACACGTTCCGCTGTGTCGGCTTCTTGGGCAGTGTGATGGAGAGGGGGTGAAGCTTTGCTGGCCAGTGCGGGGTACGTTGAATCTCTCGTCGCTCGTCACCGGCATTCTCGGGTATTCATTATTGCCGTTTGGCGTGTGGCGTTGATTATAATAGACCGCCCAAGAGCAAGCAAACACAGCTGACCAGAAACAAACAAAACAAAACCTATTCGAAAGGTTCGTACCGATACTGAGTTTAAGGGAAGGGAAGGGGAAGCATGGGTGTGGAAGTGATTCTAGCAAAGCCACCTTAAAAAAAAAAAACGCCGTCACACACGTCCACAAGCGTGTGTACTGAGGGCAAATCACTCAAACAAACTCGGGACCAAACATTTTAGATGACCACCAATTCTGTCTCTCTCGCTCTCAACTAGCCTTTCTTCTTTGTAGCTTTTCAAAAATGCGGTTAGGTAGACGGCAGGATAAGATCTCAAACCACCCGCGAGAGCAACTGCCGAAGCAAACGTTTGATGGGATTAAACCTAGCGGGGCCACCACTTAATGTGTGAACAATGGCTAGGTTAATCAAATTTAAGAGCTCCCTTTTAGACTCCAACCTATAAGAGGCTCGTCGAACCAGCGGAGGAGGGTAATTAATTTTATAGGCTTCTGTGGCTGTGTGATCGCCGTGTGTTTTCTGCTTAACTCCCTTGTATTGGAGCTTTTTTGGCTCCAATACGGCAGGGTACCTACAACAGAGGATTAATTCGTCACACAGAATCATCCGGTTCGGGAAGAAGGGATAGGCTGTAAATCGACGGACAAGCTTATTGATTTTGTTGCTCCATTGTACTATTTCGTTGGATCGACTGATGGACATTTTTATGGGGTGTTTTCATCCATTTTTGGGTGGTTTAATGTATTCACAGACGAGATAGAAGACCGCGTAATAAAAGACAAGGTGAGCATTGATTTTAATGGTTGACACTTGTTGCTACCTAGGTGATCGTTTAACGGTTGTCGCTACAACTTTAGAAAAAAATGTAATAACATGAGGGCTAAACTATTTATCTATCTTTGGTCTCCTAGCTAACTTTAGTTTGCAGCATTTTCCAGTTCTTTAGAGTAATATCAAGATATAAATATTTTGTAATTTTATTAAACTGAAAAAAATATGGCACATGATATTGAAATATATGGTTCTTTAATTCCCTCTAAAATTAAACAAAAATCATGGAAAATACCAACACTTAATCAAGACAAACTTCAGTCTTATCACTCGCATAGGCTTATACATATGTTTCGCTTTGAGGCTCTTCTTATAGCAAAAAGGCCCCGATAAACATATGAATAAATGATTGAAACAAAAACAAAACATTGCTTTCGGTTCGTTTTGGCAAGCCGTATCCCCCGAAAACCCCCCTTGCCCTACGACACTCCTTGTGCTGAAAAGTTGTTAATGTACACCAGATACGCTATCTCGATTCCCATTTAATACATTATGTACGACAGGCGGCGCTCTCCTAAGCGCGTGATTTATAGTGGTCCCAGAAATAAAACAACGCAACGAAGCTTGTGACGTGTACGCTAGAGGCGCTTTTTCTGTAGCCTCCATGGTTGTTCGATTCATGTTTTTTATTTTGTTTTCAAACTGTTTAAAGGCGCCTTTTGACAGCATTTCTGTGACGTTTAAATGGCGCTAGACTTCTTGTCGTGCCGTGTCAGTAATGTCTTTCTCCATTTCCCATACAAACCGCAGACCTTACTGCTCCCGAAAATCGATTGTACGTAATGCGCAATTAGTGTGTGTTACAGTTCTATCAATCAAACCACCGACCGTCACCAAGAGTCGGATCGGAATTAGTGAAGCAGGGTGTGCAAAAGCTTTTAAGTGATCGCCCGTCCTAAGCGATTGTTGGTGAGCTTTTAAAAGGAGACGCTAAAAATAGACCATCACTGCTGGATGGACGGCCCATAACGAAAGCATCGTGTCATAATGTGAGGCAACATCTAGGACCAGGCATGAAGTTTGATATGTTTCTCTACTGGTGCGCACCGCACCGTTCGGAGAACGGTAGAAGTCATCACAGGTGGCTATATATTTTGACCCAGGGTTGATGCTCGACACTGCTACTAAAATCAATTTTTTCAAACGATTGATCAAACGGCCTGCACACTGATTTAGGGAGAAGGCCGTCCGTCTGCCGTTACAGTTTATCGAACGGTATGCCGCTATGATTCCCAACTCACCGGTTCAGGATTGCAGAAGTCATCAAGTTTGACGGTCAATCAAGGTAGCTTGCCTATTGTACGTCTGACCCGGCAATAGGGGATAAAACGGAGTGTCGATTAAAACGAAACACCTCTGCGGTCCATGTTTTGGAGAAGAACATTATGTCCATCGCTGTTCATGTGTTTCGTTAATGCAAGCTGTTCGCTTCAGTTATTCTATGCGAAGACTTTCTCCTCAGCCTCGCACTGTACCCTTGATGATCTCGTTTTCTCCAACACAACAGCACCTTCGGGTCAAGTTCCATATATTTTTCTCTTCTGCTCTTACACAAAGGTAGCAAGTGGAATTAACCTCAGCGATCGATAAGTCACACATCGATTCTAATTGCACCACCAAGCTGGGGCGCGAGCTTCCGAACGGCCAGCTCGCGTTGTCTACACTACGGCTTTCCGCGACCGCTCTGCACCGGATTTGGATGAGTGCACCAGGTGTGAAGTGTTCGTGCAAACACACTGATCTTTGCCGAGGAAGCCAGCCGGGTGATTAGCCTCCGAACGGTTTCGGGTACGGGATGGTTGGTAGTGAAGTTTTTTAAGTTTGCTGGTATAGATGTGTCGAATGAACTAGTTCCGATGATCTTCACCTTCACTGGGTGCCATCTATTGGCGATCTCCTTGAGGAAGATCATGAACTTGTATCGTAACAAAATGTATATGTGTGCGATGGCTCGAGGAACAGGTTGGGGGTTTGAATACAGTTCTAAGACGTTCACAGCAAAGACAATGCAGATAGGTCTGTCTGCGTTCTGTCTTACTGCACGGTGATTAGCATCGGCCACGAAGGACACAGACTGACGCGAGTTGGGTTCTAATTAGTGAGGAAAGTTTGTCTAGCGAAACAATAACAACCAAAATCATCACAACCTAAGTCGCTCTAGTTGTTGAAGTGATTAAGATGAAATGCGTGGTAGGTAGAAAATGTTTCGATATTACTTATGTTAAAATGCAAATAAGTTGACGTAATCCAGTTACAGTTTCCGATAATTGTGGTAATTATATTGTGTCATCACATCCAAAACCATCTTTTGAGTAATATTATACTATTCTTCTTCAAAATATTTACACAAAATTATTTAGCAATCCAATTATAATCAAATCGCCTTTCTCTGAATGATCGAGCCATAACAATCGAACCTCTTCATCAGATATAGTGGGCTAGGAAAAAAAAGTCTCCTCTTGCACTATCTCGCTAGCGCCATCTAGACGTCCGCAAGCGCGATTGGTGACGTTGGTGGCACTATTGTGTACCTTTATTATCCCCGTCAACGGTGCTGGCTGCGCGATGTTGGTTTGTGAAGGATTGAAATGTATGCAGTTAACAGTGCGGGGAAAATGATTGGCCATTTTCCAGCTGTCACCGATCACTGCTCGTCGATCGATCAGTGGCCCAAATACTGTGCCACGAATAGTGTGTGGCTAAAGTACGCAGATGGAAGTTTGCGCGGGAAGTTGACTGTTTTGCATATCAAATCGTTTCCATCTTGCATACTGCACCTCTACGAGGCGGTTTGCTGAAGCCTGGTCGGCTGCTGAGCAAAATGTATGTCGATTGTGAGTCAATGAAGTGGGCTGTGAGATGAAGTAGCTCCCGGCAGGAATCCAATCCAAATCATTACTGTCAGTTGGGGGGATCAATTTTATGTTTCTTTGTCTTTGTTTTTTTCTGTACGCCTTACTGCCTAACTGTCGTCTAGGGATTGATTTAAATTGAAATCGATTTAGGTCTTTTTTGTTGTGGCTTTCAAGGGCAATCAATTTCTTCTTTGTTGAATCCTTCGTTCAGCACGGTATTGTGCTTGAATAGTAGCACTAACTGCAACTTTTCCTTACTTCAATGTCTTCAAGCATACCATGAACCAATCCAGACTTCAAACTGCCATTTCCTTCCATGCTGTATCATACATTCTGTTTGGCGAATAGGCGCTAAACAATGTTTAATTGGAACTGAGGGGGATCTGATATTCGGCTTTTAGACGACGATTACTATACGGTTCTTTGTAAAATTGGTTTCATTGGTAGTTGAGACGGAAGCCAACATTTTCAATATTTCTGCGACAAACTGATTGGTTGATGAAAAATTAATAAGGTTTATGATTATGAAAGATTATGTTAGAAATTAAATCAAATAACATTTCTATTATATTTAGTAAACATAGGTAAAAAGAAATCTATTATTTAAAATTGTTGAATTTAACCAAACAACATTATGAAAACATCCAAAAAGATGGATTTTTCTCTGAAGTCTTGTCCAAACAGTTAAGATTCGCCTTGAATGCAGCAGAAGCAAAAGCTAACCGTGTAATGGTACGTACGATACGGCTGCAGTTTTTTTGTTCCGATAGCGTCCTTCACATTTTCTGGTCTGAATTTGTACCATCCACTAACCGGGACGGAAATGTAGCTTAAAGAGTTAATTAAGGAGCGTCCCCGCCCGGCGCACCCCATTAGCCAAAAGGAACCTCTTTGCCAGAATACCGGCAAGGGCCAAGATTACCGATCTTCACCCCAAAATCCGTAGCGAGCGCTTTCGGCCGAAACGAAGACACACTCCTCGATGGCCATCGTTCATGACGACGACGCCTTCCAGTGAGTCGTTTTGCAAAATCTACCACCGAACCGACACTAGGGTGAACTGTCGC
Source organism: Anopheles merus (assembly GCF_017562075.2). Classification (NCBI taxonomy): domain Eukaryota; kingdom Metazoa; phylum Arthropoda; class Insecta; order Diptera; family Culicidae; genus Anopheles; species Anopheles merus. Next base: position 46,101,207 of record NC_054082.1, read on the forward strand.
TTGACGGCGATAGAATCATACACAGCGTCAAGCCGCATGGAGCCCTTCCCAGAAGACTCCCAAGCTGTGTGTTAGGCTTATGCCAACTGGATCCCACTCGTTTGTTTTGCTGATTACTATCACCGGACGGGCCGCCTTGCCCCGCCCATTCCACGTGTCGAGTCGGACGGCCAATGTATTAGAATGCGTACGAACTGAAGAGTTACGGAGTACGTTCGCAGGTACTTTTATCCGAACGTTGTCAGCCTATCATCCGCATCATCTTTGGGCGGGCAAAGAGGCGACCCCGAGTGACCGATCGGATGATGCGAGGCAAGCTACAAGATCTCCTGGCAGTGACACTTTTCGTACAGGGTACAGCGTCTTGGAACGGCTACAGCGACCCTCCACACTTCAGCACACTCGAGCAGAGGCACTCGAAAAGAGTGTGCGGTGCTCTGTTTGCACTGGTCATCTGACGCAGGCTGATCCACTTTGGACGATCGACGGCTCCCCGTGTCTGGTTGTACAGTGTCTGGTTCTTCTCCGGCTCGCAGATCGGATCAATCGATTTGTTACTAAACCTTCGCCAACCCCAAACGCCAAACTCATGGTACCTCCCGGATATTCAATAACGTTGGAACTCGCGCTCTTTCCCTGACTTAGCCAGAGTAGCCCTCTTGTCACAACGGCTACGTACCATCCGAATCACTCCAAAACACGGTCCCGTCTTCCTGATCCCGATCAGTTCAGCCTTACATCGGCAGCCGGTTATGGCCAGTTCCTTTCCTTTCCGTACTATGGTGATACTGTGCATCAGTTGTGGGTGGCCAATTATTTGCGTACATCAAAACCAATATTTTTCCGCGATGAGTGTTGTAAGTGCAATCTCCCAGATCGCTACAAGTCGCGCGCGCACCGTCACTGTGCAGCGTGTTGGTGGATTGTGCTTGTGTGTGAGGTTGATTTTTTGTGAGTATGTTGCTGCGAATCAACGTTCTGATTTTTGTTGAGTTCATTTACGTTTACTTCTCGACAGGTACTGGTACACCACGCTCAGCTCGGTTCTGTACGCTTATCTCGGGCTCGCTCTCGCTTAATCCGTTTTAAGGAGGTGCGCTCTACTCACTCGTTTCATGCATATAGCTTCCAAACTCCTTTTTGGACACATAATGTTTCAGACGCAATGGACAATTTGAACCGTTTGTGCGGTGGTGTATATGGTGCGTTGTATCATTATCGTAAGGTATACGACATGTCATCGTTTCTGGTGTACGTCTTCTGAATTTGCTTCACTCCCTAAATGTTACACAGACTATCACTTTCTGGTTGCCGTTCTATTGAGTCTTTGGTAAGAGAAAACAGCTGCTCACCGCTACCACAGTTGTTTTCTGCTGTTGTGACCTTATCAACAGTTGTGATCGATGTACGAATTTTGTCACGAGGAAAGCAAATGATCAGAAAAAAATCAGGGAAACAAAAACGGAAAGCGAAAGAAATCAAGATGAATTAATTAATTGCAGAGTATTCTGGGATAAGGCTTGTTGGCCCTTTGTGTGTTCTATCGATCCACCGCTAGGGAGATAGAGCATGCGCGGACCTTACTTACGGTGCCATACCGATATGCGTCTCATCTACCGTACTGCATCTTTCTGTGTGTAGTCTTTTTTGCTTAATTTTTTTTCTGGCATCCCTCTACGCTTGTTCATTTATTTTCGATATGCTTTACCTTATTCTTCCTCAGCCAACGAATAATAATGAGGTACACATTCCAGCCCGCTTTCCAGCATCCCTTAGTTCCGCACCACTTCCATCCGGTTTCATTCCACCGTCTTTAACAGTTCAGTTGAACCTTCTTCCTATTCGCTGTGAATAACCAACGCTCACGTACGGGGTGACAACAGATTATCTGCATTGGACCACGCCACCGAACCACATCGGGCGCATTAGGACGCTCGAACAACGGCGCCTGGAGTTGTCAATTAGGGAGCAAAATTGGTACCAAATTTTGGTTAAACGCCTGAATCGTACGAACAGAGGATTTACATAGCAGGCTTGCTGCATGAGATCAATTGCTGCACCAAAGTGGAAGCGTGGAACCGTAGTAAGAGATGGCTCCTTTTTTGGGATGATAATTTGGCAACGACGGCACCAACGAAGAAAGTGTCGAAGGGTAGCTAACGGTGTTGAAGACGGTTTGTTGAGTGCACTGGCATTTTAAGTTCTATTGTTTGCATTTCTTTCAGTGTATGGTACGGTAAAATGATACAAACTTGTACAAAACAGAGTGTATTGGTAGATTGAAAACCTGGCCAGGTAACTAAATTACCTATTAAAAAATTAATATTCAGCACGAGAATATCGCCCAATAAAATCAGACTCTAATATTCGTCATAACCATTCGACTTACAGCTAACCATCATTATATCAGAAAAAGCAAAAGAACAAAAAGAAGCTTGGAAGCTTTAAAGTAGCACGTGCTCTCCGAACAATTCGAGCCCCTGCATGATCCTAGTGTTGATTGAGGAAGACTCTTTTAATGTAGGTGTCGTTTTCATTGGGCGTAAGGTTGAGACCAATCACAAAAAAAAGAAAACGCATTGGTAAAATCATGCACAGCAGATCGAACGAACGAAACACAACAACAAAAACAAACACGTAGTGGGCACATAAATTATGTTAATGATCACTTCAAACTGCCACTTTGGCGGCGCCGGATCGGCCACTGAAGCCGTTGACGGAATACAATAGCGTTCCGACCGCCAGGCTAGGCGGGAAGCTCAAGCGCCATTGAGAAATGAAGTGACGTCCTGGTTTGGAATGGTTCAATTGGGTTGAGTTAAAATTAAATGTGCTCCAAACTAAAGGAAGTTGTTCGAAAAGTGCTTTTTTGTTCACATGTTGAACGAGGCTGAAATAAGATATTACGATATTTGGGAAATGTTTTCTAGTTCCACCGGAAATCTAGGCACACGAACACATGCACGTGATGCACGGTTCCCGTCTTAGAAAGCTCAATTGTTTTGGTGATTGCACGTAACGTTACCATATAAATCGTATTTGGTTTGAGTAGTTGTTTGAAGTGCCCGAATCGTTGGATATTATTCTATTCCGGAAGAAACTGTTGAAAACTAATTTCCGGAGCTAGCACGCGTCTTATTTCCTGGTGATGTTGAATTTTAATTGTTATTTTCTTACAGATGCGTAAAGGTGCAGGTGCGGTTTTTTGAGTGTGTAAATAAAATTAAAATGCGTGGTAAAGGTACTAAATGGTTGGTATTGGAATGGGCGTAGAATACTAAGCAATGATCATCATTTCTTACCAGTACCAGTTGGTGTGTGTATTGTTTTTATCAATTCAATGTGTAACTTAAAAAATATAAGGAAAATTGTCGAAAGTTAATAATAATTATTCCACGATTTAATCCTATTTGAAATTTATTCTGATCACAAACACAGAACTCATGCGGCATCGCTTGTATTGAAATCAATTGATAATGAACCTTTTTAAATTGTTCTATAGATAAATATTTCATTCAATGTACTGAAGATTTGTTTGCGTTGACCTGTGAGTCTGTCTGTGAGGCAATAGCCTTCTCACCAGCACTTGGACATCTATTCACAACCATCACTTGTGGCGTGAATTACTTGCATGGAATCGTCCCAAATCTTTCTTAGCGCGATCCTAAAGCAATCGTTGAAGCTCGTCATCTCCTCCATGTCCACATACATAAACAGAAACAGATAAATGTCTTATCGTCCCATCACCCCGCCGACACGACCATCTCATACCCTTACCACACTGTCAGCTGAGATGGTCAATAGTTATTTGTTATTGTCATAATTTCTGTTTTGTTAATATTTCATATTTCTTCTCCACGCGTGTGCTTTCGTTTGTATCGTGGATGGAGGCAGGCGTTTGGCATCAAAAACCGTTTGACATCTTCAATCTACGATTATGTCGGTGTTGTTTGTCTGTCTCGCTTGTTCGAACCGTTCCCACCTAACTGAAAGAACTCCAGGCACACGTAGAGCTGGTAAGGTGGTTACCGATTCGATACGGCTCGTTATAGACAACCCGATGGTCATCGTTTTGGATTACCGTGTCTGCCGGTTAACTATAAAACTGAAGATCACAGATAGATCGGTGCGGGCGAATTGGAAGAAAGCGCAGACCGCAGTACCACATTTTCGGAAATCTCTTTATTAATCTTCACCTTTTGCTGCTTCGATCAATAGATCGACATTGTACTGAAATTGAGCCAGCTGCGGCTTCGCCGAACGGTCCAACAAGGTTGGGTGCAGATTTCGAGAATGTTTATTTTACAGTCAATCGAGCTCAAGGGCTAGATTGTTTGAAGATTATATTATTTCAATCGATGCGTTTTTTCTTTCACTCTATTCCTATTCCTTATGGTTTTGACATCAAAAATAGCTTAATAGCACTGACAAAACAACAAACGCGTTTTGCGAAGGCTCCGTATCGGTCTGCTTTGCCGCGCGAGAGTAGAAGAGTTGGATAGAAAATGAGATCTCTTCCACGTTGAATCCCTCTGTATGGGCAAATCAAAAAAGTAAAGAACACATTTTCACATAGCTGAATTGAGTGAGTGAGGAGTCTGTTGTGCCTCTCTTTCCGTATTAAAGCGAAAAAGGCTCTGAAATGAGGTGTAAGCAATCATAAAAGCTTCTAAATTTCAGATGGAATCTGTTTCTATCGGCCATCAACAGCATCGTCCGCTCGTCGAAATTAGTCTGCCACAAAAACGCACCAGGAGGTCACCGCGTGCTCGATGCGGAGAGGCTTCGCCGTAAAACGTATTCTTCGGTCCGAAATAGATTCGTCTTATAGTCTCGGAATGTGAGGCATGCTGGGGCTTCATACATTGATGCGCTCACCATAGTTCAAGTGCTGATCGCGAAGGGGCACGGGCTCAGCCAATCTGGGTCGTACGAACCTTTCGGGTTATTTGTTTGTTTAATGATGACTCGCACTCGTGGCGGATTAGTATCGAAAGTGATATGGGTTGCGCTGGAAGTAAGCGTGTGTATGTGTATGGGCGAATGAAAGTCATCGTCTAAACAGTGCGCACGATGGCCGATGCAGAACTTACAGCGTCCCGTGTCTGAGGACAGGGCGCGAGGATGAGCCGATCCAAAATGACTAAGTGTTTATGAAACGAATGTGAATGCTCTCGAATCGATCGATCGGAGCACTTGGCGAAGATGTAATGGACCCGATAAGCACCGTGGGCCTAATAATGTTCCAAAGTCCGGTTGACTGAGATCCCATTCGGGACGACTTTTTCTCCTCTCCCCCCCCAATTCATGGTGGCTGGAACGTAAAGTAACGTTCATTTGTTTCCGATGGTATACGTTTTATGCTGTGCTATGCTTAACCTTGATACATAGTAACTGATTATTGGGTGGAAGGATACCGTAAACAGCCCGTACCGAGAGCCATACTGTTCTTGGAACTGAGACACTCCACCCGGGCAACTTTCTCACCCCGGCAAAAAGCATGAGAAAATCCAGTCCGACGGTGCAATCGCGTACGCTAATGGATAGTATCGGATTACGAGTGTGGCATTTTTAGTTAAGGCTGCACAAATTGTTGCTCCGGTTAGCGGCTGCTGCTGATGCTGCTGCTGCTGGTCCTGCTGCTGATCTGTTCTGCGCAAGCACCTTCCGCTAGCCAAGATGCTTTCCCACTGCTCGTGCTGCGATAGCGTCATGGAAAGTAATGAGTTGCTGTGACTATCACCTCGGCGTTACACAACCCGCACAGCGCACTGGAAGAGACGAAAGACCATAGTGCACCAACTGTGCAACGGTGACTATCTCAGACGCTGTAACTTCGACTGTAACCGAATACTCGGCGCCTCAAATAAAAAGCTCTATAAAGGCTCAGAACTTCCGAGCCACCGTCGCGCATAGTGTTGCTTTCATATTTTAAATGAGCTTCCAAAGCGTACGTGCAGACGATTGTTGGCTTACATCGCCACAACCCTCATTCCATTAAAAGTCGAGTAATGCAACACTGCGGCTGACCACATCAGGGGAGAACCCACTTACCCGGGTTAGCCTCACGAATGGCGCTCGTTTGCGAAAAGATTTGCTTTTGCACATCATCCGCGGCACGGTCCATTGTCTTATCTTTTGCTGAGCTAATTACCTTTTCGGTCGAATTCGAAGGCGTCGGTTTTTTGTTTTTGTTTGCTGCGACAGGGACGTGTACGCTTCGCGCTGTACGGTACTGAGCAGAGCGTAAGGAGCCTCTTCATTTTTAATTACGTGCCTAACCCGTTACCACCAAGGACAATGGGTGTGATTGTGGCGTGGGAAAATATGAAGTCCAATGGGGACAAACTGATGCAATTGTGAATATTAACCGGTTGGGAATATAATACCTCCGTTTAAGTATTGTTCACATTATCGCACTTGGTGCAGTGAATTATATTGTGGATAATGTTAGCACAATAACTCATATTCCTTTCTGTTTGTTATAGTACGAACGTCAATGCTCTTATATTTTTATTGATTTGTTGTAAGATGATAAATATACCTAATTTATGCTTTAGTTGTGGATTCGCATCAATCAACAGAAATAATAGATGGTTTGGTAATAAAAATAAATTATAATACTGCTATTTAAATGTATTCCTTGGATACAATTACATCAATAGTGATTTGTTTTGTTATTGACGAAAAAAGTATTCTCTTTACCAACATAGGCATTATGATTAATTTGTATTTACTGTTAACGAAGTCATATGAAATAGACAAAGTCATAGTTTGTTTATTGCATCTTCCATCAGAATAATTCCAATGGCGCTTCGCTACCGTTTTATTGAAGCCGAATTACTTCACTTATCCTTGCTAGCCATCCACTGCCATCTTAGTTGAACCATTTACACATTTGCATATAAACTACGGCTTCATGTGAATTCCGTGGAAAAGGGCATCATGCACGAATCATCGGCTGGATGTCGATGCACATGTGTGTGCCAATCTGTCTGTGTGTGTGTGTGAGCAAAGACGAAACACGAAACCCACGCAAGAATGCGAACTTTGCTCAAATTCTGTGCTCCCCATTAAGCACCAATTACCATAATGTTCCATTTTCGGAAGCATGAGAAAAGTGGCAACACCACACAACAGATGCAAAACCGGGGAACATTTCCATAATGAGCAGGGTATGGGGGCAAGCACGTCAAGACAAAGCAGCGCGCAAAGCAACACGCAATCCAATGCGAAATCAATTGTTCACCAAGCAAAATGGGTACACTGGCGCTGGTTTGGTTTTATCCCATGTAGTCTTATTGTAAAATCCTTTTCCAGAAACCAGACAGGGAGTATGCTTGTGACTCCGGTGGCGTTCGTAAGGAAGCGTTGGAATTTTTAAATAAAAATTGCAAAATTAGGATAATTAATGAGAATGATAGCAGTTTTGATGGAATTTATCTGTGCGTGTGCGTGTGTTAAACTCTGTTTAAGAACTGTTTTTTCACAGTTGTTTTCGATATTGTTTGTCGGTAAATCAATTTTCCGAAAGTATTAAATGACTGTCTTGAACTCCTTACACTAAACAATATTGCAAAGAAAGACTTCAACGATAGATTGACGACAAACTTGAGAATGAATGTTTTGATTGGGACATACAAGACATGCTCTCGACCTGTAGTTGTAACAATAGGAACAGGATTAATTGGAATAATTTTCAAGCATTATAACTTCACAACGGTCACACACACCCTACGTGTAACTCACAAGTGAATTGTGTTGCTCATAAATTACGTAAACCATTCGCTTAGTGCTCGCTCAAATCGATGCTAGGGGCTGTAGAAGCACGAAACACAAAAAACAGAAACAAATGCACTCCACAAAGTTCCGCTTTGGAACCAAAGCATCGATGCACTAGATCAGAGATAGAAGCGCAGTAAATTGGTTGTCATGCAGAAGGAGAGGAGGAAGCAAATCGCACTTCATCGGAGTCAGCGTAAGGTGGGCAAGACGGGAGCTTGTGGCGTTGCCGTTGAATCAGCAAAATAAACAAACAACAATTCAATCTACATTAGCATTCATAAATGTCACCAATATCGGTGTTTAATAAATTACTCAAACAACTCAGCTTTCAAATGCTCTCCGCACGCCGCCATCGTAAAAGAAGGATTGCGGGAGACTTGGGGAAACCTGAAGAGGTGTGGGAATGAATAGACACGATTTAATGATGGCGCTATAATTCATTGTGCTTTATGGTACGGATATGTACGATTTTTAGAGAACTGAGTGAAGAACTAACAAGAAAAAATATATGTTTTAATTATTGAGCAATTCTTAATTTTAACACATTATTTTAGAACATTAGTACACTATTGGTAGGAAAACGGGACTCTACATCGACTTGAAGCGTTAAATGATTTTCATTTTGTTGTGAAGGGCTTTAACTATGATTCATGCCCAAGCCAATCCTAGCACGATAAATCACACATAAACTTATGGCGAGTTTGCTTTATCTAACGCTTTAGGCGATTGTGCATTGGGTCGATATGAGCAGTACCACAAATGGCCACTTTACCTTCCAACACAGAAAGAAACTAAACTCGACTGAAACGTCTCGCAAGTTGTGACGTGTCGTTGTGTTGCTTCGCTCCAGAAGTGAGACAATATTTGCAATGCTAAGCGTAGGTACTAAGAGCTAACCTCATCTCGGGGCAGCATGTAAACCAACCATCCGGTTCAATCCAGCCTCTCCACATCCAGCTAATAAATTAAGCATCGGGAAATATAGATTTCAATGTTTTCATTGCGAACAAACTCATGCTCTTCGAGCAGATGTACACCGCTACAGGATGGAAGTCAGATGGTTGAGCAATAAATTTCCCTATCGTAAAGCGCAAAAAAAAAACAAATGCTTTCCATCTTCTTCCAATCCGCTCAATGCAAGAGAAGCTGCGATGATGGCTGATCATCGTCAGTTTGAAACTTAACGTTGAGCCACCCGTTTAGATAGTAGTCGACCGGTGTCTTGGTAGTGCTGCTGCCTTTGCGGTTGTTACAGTCACACCAAAACTCTTCACTCGATCACCCGATGATTGGTGTTTATCGATTCCTTGGACGGTGGTTTCGGCGCGGGAGGGGTAGGCGCAAATCACTGACCGAGGGGTGGAATTTATTTCCATTTTATTATTCAATGAGTTATGCAAATGGTGTGCAGTTTTTTTTTTTGCACGATGCTCAATCCCGAGTGACGCTGCATACGGATGCAACCTGGAAATCGAATCGGAATTGAGGTCTGTCTTTGTTGTTGTGTTGCTTCGTTTTCATCTGCTACTGACAAGAGAACGATATTTGCTGAACCAAGGATGGATCGGTTTCGGAATGGGGTACATAAATAAACATAAGTAGTTGGCTGACGATTTTTGATTCCCTGTGGCGCTGTTCGGTTGGACAATGCTGTTGTTGCAATTCGTGTTGGAAAAATTGTTTATATCAGCTATACAAGTAACGTTATTTTTGCTATTTTAATCGCTTTCAATACAATAAAACGCTATTGATTGAATTAAAACGTACCATACAATGCAGCCAGTTGAATTATTTTAGTGACTTCAATACGTTACATGTAAAACATTAGGTAGAAGGCAAAGGAAATAGAACTTTTTCGATGAGTTTAGATTTTTTTTGCATTAAACATATGGTACCTGGGTTAAGCTACTATTCAAACTACCTTCTAAAATCACTTACCATCACCACCTTAAACAAGTCCCCAATTTATGGCCCGTTTTAGAAATTTGCAGCGTCTTAGTTGCCACAAACCTCCATGGAAAAAAAACCCACAAAACATCGGCTCTACACTGGCCCCGGTAAATAGGTCGCAAATTTATGGGCTCTCGCTGATGCTTTATGTTTTGTTGTGGTGTGCTGCGTTTATGTTCACGCGCGCGCATAAAGTCACAAACTTGTCGTCACGGTTTGGAAAAAGAGGTAACGGTTCGGGTGGTTTGTTTGGTTCGGTAGTTAAATGCTCACACATCCCGAACCTACCACTAGGCTATAAATAAACCGCAGCAAACATCGATAAACAATGATGCTAAGCTTTGCAGAAGGAACAAGAAGCAGGAAATCGCCTTCGGGCTGCGAAGTTTCCGAGGTGCCTAGGTGGGAGCATTCCGGCAACTGCAATTCCCACACTGTACGTGGTGCTACTGTGCATTATGTTCTAGTTTCGATGTCACCTAGCCCATAAGTGTGGTTTTCGGATTGTGGTAAGGGCGCCCTTCTTCTAAAAGTTCGATCAGCGATCCGTATTGCCCTTGTTGCGCTGTAGTGGTAGCGCATTACGCTGGGCCGCAAAAATCTGGTAGCTTGGTGAAATCCATTGCAAAAAATGAGTTATGCGATCGCATTTGAATAAACAGCACTTTTCGCTTTCATGCGGCTGAAGCTTTATGGGGGAAGAAAGCCGCCTGGGGATCGGGACCTAAAAGGTGTACACTCAAACCGGGACGGACACTCGTCCCCGTGGGCGATCTACAGGTTTACTAGGCGACGTCGTCGTTGTCGTCGTGAGAAGAAAGGTTTCTTTACTTTGACTTACCCTCAAACAGCACCGAACGAAGCGCTCCCTTCTAGGCAGACTAGTGTTCGGTGCATACATTAACATTTGGCATAACGCACAATCCGTGTGCGGGGGTCACTGCGGCTGCACCTTTACGAAGGGAGCTGGGGACTGCCCAAGGAAGGCTGGTCAATGCAAAGATTCTCCCCTTCACGAACCGGACCATGGGAAAGTGGCGCAGTTTTGTAGATGAAATACTTGCACGTTGCTACCACAATTACGCCACCGAAAGCACTCCGGGGGATGGTTTATGGAATGGCGATGGGAAATCTGATGGGCTGCGAGAAGCAGTGCAAAAGCGATGCCAAACGAAGCAATGTCTCCCGAAGGCAAGGATCGATCGCAGCAAGGAAAGGAAGCAGAACAAACGCAAGGAAGAAAACTTCCTTGCGCAGGGTAATATTCGTAATTGAATCCAGTGGCGGTAGCGATCGCGATTGATGCCGATCGATGATGATCATTACAAATGATGAGCGTCGATCAATCGCGCCCGAAATGATGTATCTTTTTTTGGGCCCTCCCGTGGAAACGGGGTGAAACATGTTCATTATCCGATGCGGTGTTGAGAGCCGATAATGTTTAACGTAATTAATTTGTATGATAGCCAAAAGTTTATTTCTACCAGTTCAGCCGCTAAAGCACAGAAGCACCACTCCGGTTGAATATAATATTATGTTTGTTTATCGCGTTGATAGGCGTTCTGCTACCTGCAGGAAGGATGGTTATGACGGATGGAAAATGTTTAGAAAATAACATGCTATTCAGAATTGGAGGCAGTATTGAAGCCATGATTATGATCTCAATCTAAAAATCAACTAGTTTGCCCGAATTGTAGAGGATTAGGAAAGCAAAGGGCAAACCTTCGAAAAAGAAATACAAACGAAAGACGTCTATTGATGGACCGCTCTTCTCTAGACGGTAATTTATACGTCAGCGTTTCAACTGGATCGCTCCGTTAATCACTCTGAACATATGATAGGACTGAAGCAGATGCTAACAAAATAGTATTTTCTAAGTGAAGGTGATAGAAAAAGCTATTTTAAAAATAATTTCATATTCCTTGCTATCTTAAGTCCATTCCGAACATTAAAGGCTTCAGTCACTTTACGTCTTGAGAAATAAATGAAATTTTACATATTTTAACATATTTAAACTAGTACTTTCTGTTTGAAATCCCATGACATCGGTAGTGCACAGCGCACACCCTTTCTTCGCTCGCATGGGTCGTATGCTACTCCAAACGGCACGGTGTAATGAGTAGCCCTTGCGGCATATTATGCTACCGGAGTTGGTCGCGATGCGCGACTTGCTTTCGTTCTCACTATTCACACACACACAAACACACCTCCTCCAAACCTTCCCCGTCTGCTCTTGCTAAGCCTTCCCACAACCGCTCTAATACCGCCACCGTAATTTTAGCCTTTCCCGAAACTACCGGTCTTACCCCAAACGGTTGTTTTAATGATGCGGTGGCGCGGGACAGCGGGAGCGATGGAGTTTGTTTTCCCATTCCCTTCTTTTATCCTCACACGCGCCTTGACTGGGCGCCTCTTGGTTTGCTTACTCGTCTGCCGCCGATCCTGGGCCGGGCACAAAACTCGGTGCTCGTTCGATCGGACCCGGACTGCTTTGGCGGCCTTGTTCAGTTCAGGTCCATCTTCAGCCCTCCGTTCACCTTGCCACGCCCGTCGCTCAAACATAATCCTACTGCCGGGGCTTACCAGTCTTCGCCGACTGTCCGCTTCCCATCCCTTTTGCCGTGCGAGTGACGGGAGTTAAGTGACGTGGTCCACGTAATAAGAGGGTTCCGGAGAGCGAAGCGCGCGTGTGTATTCGACGCGAGTTATCCTAAGGCTGCATTTCGGTCGGCGCTCTTGGTTGCTCGAGTGAGTGTGTGTGTGTATTGGTGCGGTGATCGGATTGTGAGTAAATCGGTTTCGGTGGTCCTGACTCCAGCGGCCAGTATCAACGGGGTGTGCTCAAATTCCGAGAACGCATCTTACCAACTTCTCTCATTTCCGCCATACACCTTTTTACATGCTTTTTTTCTTTCCCATTGCCTGGTTTGCCTTCAGCCGGGAGTCAAAGCTAGAGCGAAACGCTGTGCATTTTTTTTTACATGACCCGGACAGTCGAAATCTGTACCGGCCAGTAAAGATTAACGTACAATTCGAGCGCTGGCCCGTTCGTCTCCGCCGGGCTTTATCGGGATGCTCAACTGCACGGCTTAAGGACGTCCCTCAGGAGCAGTGGCTGGACGAGCGGCTGGATGGATGGATGGATGGATGCATGCATGCTGAGGAATTGTGTTTTAGTGATTTGAGGGTTTGTTGCCTGCTGTAAAACCGGCCCCAGTTCCCAGCAGTTTACCGGTGTGCGGTATCATTATCTTGCTGGTGCGGCCATACACCGCGCATCCTTGAACGGCAAATTGAGTCTTGAGCGAACGGTATTGACTGCGCGGGAGCCGCCACCGGCCAGCCAGTATTGGTTTCGTTTTAATAATATTAATTTTGTGCATACCGCAACCGGGGCCGGACCCGTTCCCAGGCACACACACGCCAGTTAGCCATTTGCGAATAGTTGATGAACGTTTCGGGTAGATGTTTTTGCGGCGACGTAAAAGTTGCTGTGGCGACGTAAGATGGTAAAGATTTAAGCAAGATATTAATTAATAATGTTTAAGCACAACTATTTTGCTATAGTTCAGCTTCACTTACTAACAATTTACCTTTTTTGCTTTTTGTATTTTTTAATTTTCCAGTAAATTTTAAATGCATTTGCTATTATGATCTAACATGTGTTGTTCGCACGTTCCATCTTCCAAAACTCCTAAAACAAATTCTATATTGCCAAGGCAAAATACAATATGTTTATGCTACTTACACCCTTTCCCGATCGATTCTCATCGTTGTCAATCAATCGATCGATCACACGATCCAGGAGAGTAAAAACACTCGCGGCCAACTCACACAATCGGAGAAGCTTGGCAGTGGTGAGGCAGCGAGGAAAAAAATCTCGGATAACTGAGGGCTAAAACATTTGCAACTCTTTGCCGTCAGAATAGACGACACGGGCAACAAAGGGAAAACAACGGGGTGAAGCGGCCTTTTTCCGTGGTCGGAAAGGACGGGAGTGCATGCCAGTTGCAGCAGCGTCATCATTATCGTTCATTATCGGTAACAATCTCTAGCTTCCAGTGTTGCGGCCGGCGAGCTCTTCCCATGCTTTTAGCGTCTTATTTTCGTCTCGGTTCGGACGGTTCGGTACGTCGTTATTTATTCAATGGCGCCTTGACGCTCGCCAGCGTGAGCCGGAGGGTCAACGAAAGGCAACAGCAACGCCCGGTACGCCACGCCGAGCCTTACCGAAGCTGGCGTGCCCTGCCCGGAAGGAAAATGTGCCAAACGCTTAGTGAGTGAGCGAGCGAGCGAGCGGGTAGCAGGGGAAGCTCCTTTTGGAGGGAACCTTGCAGAAGGAAACACGGTGCTTTTTGCCTGAGCTTCTGGAGGACACATACGGCCGCAATATTTACAAGCAGCCCGGGATCCGGGGTGTGCTGGAGAATTGCAAGAATTTTTCGAACCAACCCAAACAAAGGCCTAGATGGCGAGTGCGGTCCGAAGGGCGATGTGAAAGCGTGTGCACAAGGAGATTTTTGTTTTTGTTTGTTGGTCGTTTTTGTCACGCGGACATAAATTCGAGCGACCGATTTGCGCACCGCATGTCCCGTGTGACAGCAGGGAAATGTTTGCCGTGGTAACACTTTATTTTCATGCTTGTAGGAAAGCAACACATGGCTTTTGTTTCTTCGGCAAATGTGGTAAAATTGTTATTGTTTGCGAATGCTACATTGGTGATGCTACATTCATGCCGACTAACCCACGAGTGCAACTAAATTGTAAAAGTAAATGTTTTATTTCTTTGTTTGAGATGTTACTTCTGTTTGCTACCATTGTGCATTCACAAATGCCTACAGCTTTTTATTTATTTAATCAATGAAAAAACGAATATTAAAAAGTTAAATTTTTTTTATAAAAGATATTTGAAGTACACTTGTTTTATTATATTCATTAGAAACAATTAGTGTTGTTAAAAAAATAACACTTAAATAGTCTGGTTTTTAATTATTTGTTGCTCAGTTGATTAGGCGATTTTTTACGACTCTAAGAACAGTTACTTATTAAAATTTAATGATTTTACCAGATAACGTTAACGTTTTTTTAATAATAACGTTTAATAACGTTTTGTTAATATTCATTTTCATCTCATATGGATGACTCATTCCTCGAATCAAAATTCGAATCAAAATAGATAATTAATGGTAGCAAAGCCAAAACGACTTTGCCCTAATCAACCAATCCGCACACATCATCAGCAGTATCGACACGTTGGCGGCACCGATTTTACGGCCTATCGGAATGGCCCAAAGAAATTAATAACAATTTTGACTCCGAAGCGTGGTATCCTTTCGTCTGCTTCTGTGCTGAAGCAGTTATTTGGTCCCTTGAAGCAAAAATGCAGGTATCGGCCTCTGGTCGGTAGTGCGGGATCCTTGCTGGTCGTGCGTTAGCATTTATCGCAAATGGTCGTTTGGGTAAAGTTTTATTTATCAATGGAATAATGGAGGCGCAGGATTGCGTGCGGCCTGTACTGCGAGCGGTGGCAGAACATTCCAATCCACTCGGGTTGGGCGGGTGGAAAAATGCTAGTCCTTGGCAAAGAAAAACGAGTGCGTGCGTGGTAATGTAAGGGTGGGTTGAAAGTTTTCTCACCCTTTTGCACTGTGCTTCGACACAGAATCCGAAACCACATTGTAAAGGTTGTATTGTGACTAAATGCATAAAAAAACTAGCGCTCTGATTTTAAAATTTGAAATTATGAAATAATTTAAATAACGGAACAAAAGTGATTATAATGTTCCAATTTACAGTTGTCTTGCAATAAAACAAAAGCAACCACGTTCACTTTCCGGCTCACCTCCATAAGGCACGCATCATAAATCGTCCCGCACAGCAAATCGCTCAAGCCTCAATCATTTTCTGCGCGACGCGTAAATCGCATTGCGTTAAACGCACTTTGCCCATCCTTTGCCCGAAACACAAGCGGATTCTCCTTTCAAGCTGACACGAACAACATCTTTTTCCCACAGATCTGGATGTTCTGTTCTGTCTGCCGTGTAGACAAGTGAACCGCAAGCGGAACATGCTAACACAGTCGGTGGATAAGAACCCTTTCCTTTCTGTGGGCGAGCGAGCAAGTGAGCCGGTGAGCCATAATTCTGGTAGAGATCATTAATTGAGAGGCTGCAAAATTAATACCTGTTTTGTGTTTGCGATCGATTCGTCTCACCTTGGTTGCAGTACGGTTTGTTGGAGAAGGAGAGGAAAGCAAAAAAAGGGAAGAAAAACATTCTTATTAGTGGGTACCAAAGAGGGTATAAGGTAGAATGGATATTGTTCGTTCGCAGTGTTTGCGTGTTTGCAAGGCGGGGAAACATCGGTGCAATATTACACAAAATGAGAATGATCTCTGTTTGCCAGCAAGAAGGTTTTTTTTTACAAGTGCAAATAATCTAAATATCAAAATAATGCAACTGCCCCCGTAGCATCGTGACATTACTCGCAATAAATTTCTTCTTAACAAAATAACTGAAAAAGAAGAATGTAATCAGGAAAATCTAAACGCTTTACCGAAAGATTTACCAGTTATCGATTTGATCGTGCAATCTCCATCACAGAGCCATCTCGCGTTCGCGGTCAACTGACCGTAATTAAGATCGTAAAGTGCGCCCAATCTCAACCGCACGCACCACACCATCGGAGTAGAGACAAAGCAACACCAAGACAGATCCTCGATACCGATCGTGGCCATCGTACAAAAATGCAAAAGACGAAACCAGCGATTGCTTTCGACTTCGTTATCTGCAGCTCTTTTCACAGCGTATGGGGAAGATTAGAGTGGAGCATAACGCAAAAAAAAAAACCGGTAAAGAAGGTTAAGATTTTGGCCGGTCGAATGGTGCAGGGAAATATGGATCATTATTATCGATCGTACCTTCGCATAGTGTACTCGGGCACGCAACATTATCTTTACCGGCCGCGTGTACATATATATTCCCTTTAGCTCGAAGTATATAACAAAAACAACCTCAAAACGACTGAGATAGCAGCACCGACATGGGCAAGATGGGCATCGATTGGTTGTGGTCATACACGTAGTGGGCAAGGGAAATTCCTTCCATGTGGATTATGAGCGGTTGCAGTGTGTGACTTGCGGTAGACCCAGGGGAAGGTGACTCTTGCTGGTGCAATTATTTTTAAACGCTATAGGTTGTAAATTTAGAGCGCAAAATTATCAGTTGTCAAAGCAAGTTCTGTGGTGTTCTGTTCTGTTGGGCTTATGCGGGGGAGGGGGGGGGGGGTATGTGGAAGGGAGGGCAGAATAAAGCCAACGGAAAACTTGCCTGCCACCCGGTGTCGGTAATGATCGCTTATGAAAGTTTTAGGAAGAGAGGAAGAGAGCCTCTTTTTCGCTTACACAGTAAATTGCCAAGAAAGACAGCTTGGTGCAGATCTATCCAAGTTTAATTTCATTAAAAAATCTTAGATCTACACAATTTGTATTTACTTTGGTTTTGGATTGGTTTAATAGCTTCTTTAAATTTTGTTTATTTTTGATGCATTTTTCTAAAAATCTAATTTTTCGAAGAATCGAAACATTTTGTTTGAATTTTACGAATTTAAAAAAAGGATTTTGGTGGAATTTAAATATATTAGTTTTCATTCTGTTTCTTCTCGGGAACGCATGATAAGAACATCATATTGCATCAATGTGGAGCAAATACAGGGTAATATAACTCGTATCATTTAATACCAATTTAACGCTTTGTTGGTTGATAAATACACCAAATTGAATACATCTTCTTGAAATTGATTTTGGCTCTACAACCGTTGTCGCTCAAGGCCTGTACCACTTGCGGGCTTGGCTTTCGATGACTTTTTGGATTACCCCCCATTGCAGGATAGTCAGTCCTTCGTATAGGGGCACGGTATATTTGGGGCTTGAATCCATGACGGGCATGTTGTTAAGTCGTACGTGTTGACGAATGTACCACGAGACCTGTAATTGAATACATATTACATATTAAAATAGATTATTTTAACATCATTAGTTTTTAATACACAAATGGCTTTTATTCATTTTAGAACAATTTTAGAAATATCAAAGCATTAAACCGACTTAAATAACAAAAAAGCATGCTAACACAATGAATATAGCAGAGCTTCTATTATCTTAATTACATCTGTTTACTGAAAAACAGAAAAACAGAACAGAAAAAACTAAAATTCGTAAAAAACAACATTCTTAAGTTAAATATTACATCATATTAATACTTATTTCGTACATAATAATCGTATATTGAATATGGACAAGACAATTAATAATCAATCAAAATATTGGAAACTGTTGAAAACTTTGTGGATTTGTTTAGATAACTCGTAGTTTTTATTGTGATGATGGTGAATCAAAAAATTAGTCCACTTGTAGAGATTTCCGTTTTCAACTAAAAGGGCGAGGGCAGGCGCATCCTGCCCTTTTATCTCCAAACTTATCGTTTTCCCGCTCTTTCCTCTCGCTTGTTTGACTTCTCTCTCACTCTTTCGTCATCTTTCCATTTCTTCTCTCGCGCTGTGACCTGGTAGATTGTTCGGCACTCACGAGTTTCCAACAGGAAACTAATGTTTTTATTCAAATAATTGATTCCAAATGGGTTGTCAATAAGTGTTTCATTTTATTTTAACGTTATATTGTTAACGTTTTTATTGAATGCTAACAATTTTTGCGCCCAACTATTATCATCTAAAATGGATCTGTTTTGCTTTTCTTCGCCTTTCTTCAATTCCTTCATACTCACCAAGTTGTCGTTTTTGAAGCGTCGCCAGCGTCGAAATGCAACAAATTTCCTATCATTTTCGGTGCATCAGTGAACAAAATAGTAGATTTTCATTTTATTGCTTTTGCGACTCGATATAGAGGAACTTCAATGCTACCGATACCCCTTTCGGAATATCGATTTCACCCACCAAGCAAACTAATGTTTTTCTTATTTCCCGAAAAGTCAAACCAAATAGCTTTACCTCTGCAAAAATCAAATTACCAAGGCGCCTAATTAGTTGCGATTCTAATAGTACCCGTCTGTGCTCGGACCGAAGACTGAAGTGGATCCCTATCGTACATCGTCACCCGGCCAATGAAGCAAGCGCAAACTCTGAACAGGCGTTGGCGTCTTTTTTTGAGCAAGAATGTCGTCGATCGTTCCCTTCACGTTCGGCATCGTTGCCCCGCACTAATCAAAGTTCGTGCAGTTTTCGATCTACTTTTCGGAGCCTTTTGCACCACGGCTCGCTGTTGCTGCTCGGTCTGAACGGGGATTCTACCGAGCTCGAATATCAGCCATGCTGCACTCGATTTTTGGCTGCTTTTTTGAGGTCAATCCACAAGAGGTCAGGGCTCGTGGTGCACTCGTTCACTCACTTTAGCACTTACTTTCAACCGAAGTAGCGGCCGCAACAGCAGCAGCCCAAGCCGTTCAAGTGCAAGTGCCAAGTATGTTGCCGTGCCACTGCAAAGGCGTCTGGATTCCTCGCCCAAGAATTCCACCAGCTCCACACCCCACCAAAAGGGCTGCAAAAGTATAAAAAAACACACGATGCAAGCTCAATTAAGCACCGCGAGGGAGGCTTCGAGTCTCAGCAGTTGTTGCTTGCCCCACGCGAATGGTTGACCTGTTCCATAGCTTAACTGATCGCAACGAAGAAGCGCAACGAAATGAGCGCTACGACGACGATTCGCATTCGAAGAAGATTACTCTGCAAATATGTATGTATGTGTGTGTGTGTGTGTGTGTGTGTGTGTGTGTGTGTGTGTGTGTGTGTGTGTGTGTGTGTGTGTGTGTGTGTATGTGTGTGTGTGTGAGTGTTAAAGGTTTAAGCAGGGTGGAAAGTTGGAAACGGGCAGCAACTTTTTCCACTACCACTATACTGAACGTGGGGACGGTATAAGCTTGGTATAAATGCAGCCGCATGTCTGGTGGTAGATGGAACATGAAAGTCACAGTAATTCGCACAGCCGCACTGGGCGACACGGTTGACAACGACACCTAGGAAATGGGTGAAAATGCATGGTGGTCGCTTGCACGCGCACAGGGATTAGGGAGAGAAAAATGGGCAGCTAATAGAATGTGTCGTAGAAGGTAGGGGAGCTGTACGGGCAGATGGGATGTACGTGTAGGGTGAATGCTCACATTGGGGTCATGCTGTGTCGACAGGGAAATTTATACAAATGTCACCAACGTCAAACGCTACATTAGGGTGAAGTATGTCGGTAAGGGACGTTTGGTTGTGACCGGCCCTAAACCGGGACCCGTCGGTTAGCATTTTTCTTGAGCATTTGGTTGTTTGTTTGTTTCCATGGATTGGAATGAAAATCGCAGCTGCATTTTTTTAAAGATTGATGAGTGAAGAATTTCGCAAATATTTTTGCTTTGAATAATGCTTAACAGGGTGGAGAACATCATTTTATCATTAGTGATTATTGTTTGAAAAGTAAAGAAAGTGCTCTTTTCCCATTCATTAGCATGAATTTATAACGATGTGATGTTGTGATGTAGCGATATGTCAAACGCGATTATTGAAGATAATTAAAGGATTTGGGAATATAAATGTACTCCACATCGTAAGGAATCGTATTTTAAAATAAAGTAAGCAACTTGCTCAAGAATGAAGTTTCATAACACGTTACAAACACATTTCATAATGCTACGCTGATTATGCGGACCAGCTGCTGATATAAAACCATTATATGCACACACATGAAATTTAATTATCTTAAGCACGAGATGAGACAAGAAAATGCACCACCCAAATAAGTTCTGCATATGCAACATCGACTATTGCCTGGGAAAATGGGAACGGAACCCATCCCAAAGGTACCACAAGGACGAATCCATTTCGACTGCAATTCAACCCAAACCGTAGCATATTTAAACCACGATCTTCGCGATCGCGTTCGGACGATTCATTTGTACGTTTGCGTGTAAAATCACGCGATATTTGTTACAATTTTAATGGGGTTTTCTTTTGCCACCAGGACGGGGTTGATCTTTTTTCGCGATCCTCCCGAACGACCGAGTGTGCCAATTTCGTCCCCTTTCCTGCCCCTGGGCTAGGTTTGTTTCGGAACGTTTTCCTTCGGGAGTGCTTTGCTGCACCCTTTCGCGCTCGGGGTTTCGCGCGCGCGCGCCCCAGCCAATGTTTATGTACGATTGTTTTACTTATCCCGGTGTTTTTTTCTCACTTCATTTTTCTACACCCTCTTCTTCCACCAGAATTGGGCGAATTATAGAAGGCAGCAGTGGAATGAAGACGAAGGTGCAGGGAAGCAGAGCGGCGGGAAGGGAAAGTGTTGCCTGTGTGGCCGAAGCGATCAACCGAAGCGACGGTGTATATTTGTAAAACAACGCACCGAAAACGCTTAACAAATGTGTTCATTTATCTGATTGTATAATAAGCCCTATTATTACTCTTGGTATTATTATTTTGCTTATTACTGTTATTTTCGTTATTATTATACTGCAGCAGCAAGTGCGGACTACAAGCCGGGACTGTATATTTGGGCAAATGTGTGAGTGAGTGAGCCAATTTTTTCTCTTTTACATTAGGTTCATCGCTTTCCGTTGCATTCAGATCATTTGAATCTGTTTGGCCAACAGTGATGTGTTTTTTACTAAATTTGTGTTTTATTTTAGTTTTACGCTTTCTTGCTGCCCACAATGGAAATAGGTTCCCGGCGAGCACTGTGAATAAACTGGTTCACTGCTTGCCTTTCGATTTCGTGCATCTAACCCAGTATGCAGTTTGGCTGTTTCAACTTCCTTTTTACTCCAAACTTTGACGTTGCAAGGCTTACTCTCGACATGCGACCAGGCAGGGTCATTGCACAAGCGTGAGAACTATTGGAAATTCAATCCGCTGACCGGCAGTACGTTGCGTGCGCTCTCGCATGGGCTAGGTGATTTAAGCGAGCGCAACAGCCACGAACCCCTTGCGCTGCGGACGGACGGATGGACCCGACCACAGATCATGATGAGCGTGATGGAGAAGGTGACTTTTGATGCTTAGCGGTTAAGTGGTCACCATTTTCGCTCCTATCAGTCAAATTCGTAGCACCGTTCGTAGCCCGTCGGATTGTGGTTTGTTGGTTGGCCTCAAGGTTGGGAAGGCTTATTTTACTTTGATTGCGCAAAAGCGTGCTTATGATTGCGCCCGGGCGCTCCAATATTTTCACATTTCCACCATCCGAACAAATTCATCGTCCGCCGTTGATCGATCGTCGGTACCGGTCCCGTACAATTTTCGCTTCACAGGCGTTTGACATTGCACTGTTAACGCCATTAAATGGGGCGAAGGCGGCACTTCTTCCGCTTGAACAATCAATAAGCTGGCGTTGGCCGCCTCCGGTGATTTTCGATCTTTTCGGCACCCTTCGTTATCAACGGCCATTATCGACGACAATGGACGTGAGCTGGTGCTGAATGTTGTTGCATCGTTTTCACGGTTGTTAGTCTCCCGAAGCCGGTACTTTACTTTCCAATAAAATCATTATTCGTCATTATCTTTATTTCTATCAAGCTGGGTTCAGCGCAGGCGATATAACTGAGCAATAATCTTCGCTTAAACAAAACTTGGCTGTAAATGTGTGAAAGTGATCCAACATAGAATATTTATTATACAAATTATTTTATGTTCATAGACAATGGCTTTAGACATAAATATTGTGTAGTTGAAATAAATTAAGCTTTAATATAATCATGTATTTCTTTATTTATAGATTCGATGCAAATAAATCCACCAAAGGCGCTTCGAAGCTGAGGCGCGATCTAATCAATTCCGAGATTGCAAACTTGCGCGATCTCCTCCCGCTTCCCCAATCTACCCGGCAGCGGCTTTCACAGCTCCAGCTCATGGCACTAGTGTGTGTGTACGTGAGAAAAGCTAACTACTTCCAACAAGGTGAGTATTTTTTTTTATTTTATTTGCATTAACTTACAACCAGGCTGTTGTACATGGCTACGCCATGGACTTTGATGATACATTCCGAAGGTCAACCCGGCGATAACCTTTGCCGATCATTCTCCCTGGTACGGGGGAAAGATCCATATATCCTTTTGCCGCACAGTGCACACTGTGTGCTGATGCGACTGATGAACGTGCTGTTTTTTTTTCATCTATACCAAGTAAAGAGAAATGAAAAGAAAAAGTTCATTTGTTGTTGAATATTTCATGAAATCAAGATCATCAGGCAATCCAAGATTGTTGCTACCGTTTCGATCATCCGATCCGCCTTGGCTTCCGATGCTGGGAGGGACGCTGGATTGATTATTTGAACATAGTACAAGGATCATTATTGCCGCACGCTACTGGTTACTGGTTCAGCAACCGTCCACTGCTCAGCGAAACCCTAGCAAAAGCCACCAACTGGGATTGCAATCAGCCGGTGAATAAAACGCTGCTAACACCTGGACACGATCTTTGTGGGTAGATAAAAATTCAATTTGTGGTGTTAAGTAAATTAGTTTCGGATTCTTCGGGCTACCGGGGAGACCATCCTTCCCGGCTTTTGTTCGCGATGAGTGGTGAAAAATCTATTCCGTTGGAGAATGAACTTTTCTTCCTGTCAGGGTTTTGTTCGATTTGTTACTAGCATCATGAACTACGCCTAGTTTGTGGTAAAATAAAAATTGATTATTCACTGGTGAGGTGTTTCTGTAATGGCCTTTATAAATTGTGTGAGTATGTTGTTTTTTCCCTATAGCATTCGGCAGACATCAGAACAATTTTTTTCCACAAATGACACTGGATACGACACTATAGTTATAGATAGACGAAAGCATTATTTCAATGACAGTTTATAAAAAACTTGCTTTTTTAAGTTATTATGAGAAACACTTAAGCCGTTAAATCAGCTTCACATTGAACATAAAACAAAACCATGTATGTTACCTTCTTAATTTGCCCCTACCTTGACCGTTGCCATCTTAGGGCAGTAAAATCATAAATCAAATCACGATACCAACAGTTCCAAAAAATCAACCATGTTCATTGTGTGCTGCCTTGGGCATATACAAACAAGCGAACGGGAAAAACAAAGCTTACTTATATGCGTATGAACATTTCCCAAGGTGTTCAATGCTGTGTTGGTTTGGCTTAATTTTGACCATTGGCTAAGTTATCGATGATCAACCTTTCGCAATACGTGTATCCTTCGTAGATATCATAGACTGCCACAAGTCCAAATCGGGTGCTCTAACTATGCTACGTTGTCATCCCTCTTTGGACCTGCGCTTCGCTTAACAAACATAAACAGTTTTTCTTCCATCGGTTCCGTTTGTTTGACCACAAAATTAGAGCAACGGTCATTTCGAGGGTGACAATGTTTGGGTGGATTGGGTGGTATGGTTTTGAGTGATTATTTCTAGAGCAAATGTCAACCCCGTCGAGCGGTTGGCGACGGGCGAACTTAGTGACACTCAACAAATCGATTGGAATTTTACCGACCTGCAGACAAAATAGAGCACATGTGCCGGCGCCAATCGGACGCTTTTTTGAACGGGTGTTTGTACTGGAAGTTTGGAAACGATCGCTAAATGATGCATGAAACAGAACGAGGCTGGCAGTGCTGCGCAAAGAGAGAAAATATACCCTGCTCCACCTCTTCGTTGTGTCTGTTTTTTTACATCAGCTGTAGTCTTTTGAAAATCAGTCAAAATCTTATTGAAAAGGTCAATAGTTCGGGCGACGTTGTACGACGTTGTTGTTATTGAGATACATTTTTTTCGGGGGTGGATGACTTAATCAGTACGCGCGAAGAAAAACACGTTAGTGTACCTGCGATATGATTTTCAAGGGCTGTCAAATTGATGGATCTGTACAAATATTGACAAAGTTTGACTACGAGCAATCCTGTAGAAGATACAAGGGTTGTCCACATGGTTTAATCATCTGTTAATGATATTTAATGAAAATATTCCGGACTGATATTTTTACTATCCATTGCAATTCTAACAATGAAGTATAAATATGTTGTATAAACATAAACTTAACATAACTATCTATAAGTATAAAAATGTTGATCTCTTTTGTTATAAATAAAATTTGTGAGTTGTTGAAGCAATAACATTATTTCAACAGGTTTTCTCATTGTGTGTTTTCTTAAAATTAATGATATTTTGTACATTTTATTTTTTTTTTTGTTTTTTTTATTTGAAGAGTTTTTTTCTGTTTCATTGAAGCAAGTCGTGATAGGTCACATATTAATGTTGCCACTAAATATGTGGGAATCGTGAACGTTTTTGGCCATTGGCGGAAATTGATGTTGTTTTATGGTTCAGTAAAATTCAAATTCCGCTAATAACGCATTTACACTTCAAAATAACAGCTTTATTAGGATAAACATTGACATGACAAACTAATGGCAAAATCGTATAAAGGATGATATAAAATGCACCCTGAATATAACTATAATTCAAAATGTTGAATAAGATTTGATTGGGAAATTATATTCTTTTTTATAATTTACCTAAATAACTATGATGATCAGCAATAACAAGAACAGCAATAACAAACCGTATCTCCTTTGCTTCAAAATCCAACCATTAGGCAGCACAATCTTTCGTTCCTTTTAACGCAATTACAAGCCTACAAAATCAATTATTTTATTAAATTAAACGGTTTGATGTGCAGTGTGCCCGGTTTCTGATTCTTCCGTGGCACGTGTTAGTCGTTCATACCATCGAAAACAGGATTAACGAACAACAGCCATCGAGTGTCGTTTGGGATTGACGTCGCTTTTCTTTTCCCCTATTTTTCGCCATCGAGCGTCATATTTAATCGGACGTCACTTACGCTTGTGTATATGTACGGTCATTGGAAAAGGGTAAAAAGAAGGTTTGAAAAACACTTTAAAATCTGCTACATTTGCGGTTGGTGGGAAATGCTATGTCTATTTAATTAATTTCATCCGTACCGATGAAAGATCAACCATTTCAAGAAACCACCCATAAAAGGCTGCTCAACTTGATGATGTTTTGCCCCTTGCTGCAGACTGGACAAAAGCTTCTAACTGAAATTTCCTCCCTTCTTACCTACCCCATGTTTAAAAGTAATTGAAATGAAACAAGTGCACTTACATCTCTTCCTACCTCAAACGAAATGACCAAAGCTTCAAAGAAAATGAAGCTTTTTTGAGGAAGCTACCTGTTGAAAATCGATTCGTCATTGGATGGATTCCGCATTCGTAGCGGCTGTCGCTTGGCGCACGTTTCGATCATACGAAATAGTGATATTCCGCCAAGAGAGAAAAGAAGCACCAATTTCAGTCGCTCATTTTCCCTTTCCACACCAAACGAAAGGACAAAGAAATCGAAAAAATGGCTTCACATATGGCTAGATACTTTAATTGCATAAAACAAGGCGAAAATAAAGTGCTCGCGTCAACGATTTAACTGATCCAACATTCGATTCCAACCAATTACAGATAACCGTTCAAAACCATTTTCTCTTCGTTTCTCCCGACGGCTCCCCAAGAACTATCTTCCATTGCTACCTCTTTGGGCACGTGTCATAACGCTGAAATGCTGTCGGTGCCGATACGCGGATGACACCTCTCCCCTTCGCGGCAACGGAGGAAATGAAGATTGCTCTACGGCTTGCGTGACAATAATTGGCCCAATGGATGCACAACGCTCCGCAAATCTTTCGCTTATGCTGATACTGTGTCCCCGTGCTGCGACTGGTCGCTCGTGTTAAGCGACACGTTCCCCACGTTCTAGTGTGGTCAAGTGTGCGATGACGACCTTGGTCGTAATGATGAAATGACGGCAAATTTGTGATGAGAAGCGATGAGCTCATACGATGCGGGTTGGAGCAGAGAACGCGGCTCGGTGACAGAACATGTAACATAAATTTGCATTCGATTATCGAAGTGACGTTCCGGTCTCGTAAAGAAACAAAATGGTGGTAACCTAGTAGCTCCAGTAATTGAATCTAAGGAATTGTATTGTTTTTGTGTATTGCGAATATACATAACTAGAATATGTAAAATTTTAAATATTCTTTCAAGTTGACTTGCGATTTTTTAATGTAAATAA
The DNA here is from genome assembly GCF_017562075.2 of Anopheles merus. Classification (NCBI taxonomy): domain Eukaryota; kingdom Metazoa; phylum Arthropoda; class Insecta; order Diptera; family Culicidae; genus Anopheles; species Anopheles merus. The sequence goes on from NC_054082.1 coordinate 46,128,014, forward strand.
TGAAATAGAAACGCTTTTAGCACTCTTGATCGTAATCCTGGAATAAATTGATTACCTTCCACAGTGACATGACTATCGAACGACAATGCCATTGTGTTCAAGTTTTACCACATCTGACAACTTGTGCCCTAAGGCGTAATGTTATTGTTTCAATTTCCAATAACCGACTCTACCAGCCCTTCCTGGATAAAGGTTGTAGCCAAGAACAATTGCATAAAGATCCACCCACATACATCAATCGTTAAAACACATGGAGCCTACACTCTATCTTCTCCGGCCAGCAACTTGGAACAAAACAATTAACACGCATGTGAACAAACTTTTGCACTGCGTTTTCAACTGTCAACGTATAAATCGGTTCCCAACGAATTAAACAGCATCAAATCCACACCCCATAGAGTTCTCGTTATCTAGACTGAGTGATCACAATTTCTTAATAATGGTATAACATTTTAATAAAATTATCCTCACACTCGATCTCTTATCTTAGCGATGTGCTCGAAATAATCGAGCAGATACAACAACAAAAATTCCTCCACACCGATAAGACTTTTCAAAAACAAGACAAACAAGTGTTTGATTGTATTCTGCGTACGACCGTCATGCTGCTACAATAAATGTTATGTTATGGTAACGTTTGCGATAATCGCGCAAGATAAGTTCACAACACTGAGATAGCTGGTTTCTTGAGCTATACTTCGGTTTCCCTTCTTTTACGCTACGATTGTCTCTTGGTAGAGGAATGTTCTGAATAATAACTGTTGTGCCGTTTTGAATGAAAGACGATCGAACCGCACCTGCCATTGTGTATGTTCCGACGGTTTACGTCCGGTTTTTGAACACAGTTTCTCGACTGCTTGAATCGTGGGATATTGTAAATTTACAACACTAGTGAGATCACCTGGCAGATGACGATGATGATGACGAGGATGATGAATCGACTGATCTGTGATCCTCTTCAGACGCACACTGCAAGGTAAACAATCGCTAAGCATCGACGAGGGGTAACGGTCTTCCCGCCAAAAAAATAGTTAGATAGGGAACTACATGTTGTGGATTTCATATATTGGCGGCATTACCAGCAAAAGCGGAGAAATAATAATATATTTTAGCGTTTGATAAAAATTAAATAAGCTTAAATAAATTTAAAGAAAAATAATGGATGTTCATCATACATCTTCACTTCAAATGTATCATCTCTTCGATCAAATCCAGCGGCGTGGTTCATAGTCGGTAGACCTCACACGGTACTTATCGTGTATGTATTTTCTTGAGAGCTTGCTCTCCAAGTCACTTCCAGTCCTCTGCCACAAAAAAAGAACAAACCAATGTATGGAATGCCATTTGTGCACAAAAGCGCAACAAACTATTGCATCGTATGATCGCATAAAGCTGTCACAGCCCGCTTTCATATGGGAACACCTTTGGAGGTTTGGTGAGTGAGTGAGCGACGTCTCTAAATCCTTCTGAGGCGTAGTCGCGCGTGCGGTCTGGAACAGGGTGTCTTTTTTCTGTACCTTCTCTGGCCCAACTGGCGAAAGCAACGACTGACTAAAGGAATAAAATAGATTGACAAAAGCAACAGCCGTCCCACCGACGTAAGGGCTCTTCCGGGCTCGAGTAGTTAAGTTTTGCGTGAAGTGCTCCTCAACAGCACTGGAAACAGATGAACCACACTGATGTGCTGCTTTACTCGTTAAGCTAACCCGGAACGAGGTACGGTTTACCTTCTGAACAAGTTCGTAAACTGTGGAGCAAAGAAAATAAAGGGCAACATCGCGTACTGCTTTTTCTGCTGAGTGTTAGAGCATTTTAACTCCCTCCCGAGACGAGGTGGGCAAAAGTCCAAACACACGGCACCTCATGTAACCATATCACGTTCTCATCCGGTGACGAAGCTTTCGTTTCCATCACACACGCACACCACACGCCAACAACACGTGGCGGGCGTAACCGATCCGGCGAGCGGTGAAATAGCGGTTCCGTCCAGTAGTAGGTTGATAGAGGAAGAATCGCTAGAATTCAATCCTGGCCTCAGTGAAAGTTTCCCGTTAGATGTCGCTACCGTGTGCTCCCACTGGGTTCTTCCAATTAATTAGCCAACTAATTGCAACCGCCAAGTCTGTTCCGGCGGCAATAGCGGCACGATCTGTCGCATTCGGTGCGGCTTGTTTGAGTTACAAAAAGCGGGAAACCTCCGTTTGAAAGCTTTTTTTAAACACCCTTTGATGGAATACTTCCATTTCTGACGCCGCTGTTCGGCCAGGAAGGGCGGCACTCGTCGCTTAAAGATGAGACTTTTTAAGCAGCTAATTGGAAAAAATGATGCCCAGCACACTAAACGCGACAAATCGCCCTAGTCACGTACGTCTATCGCGGCGGTTTTACATCACCAAATCGAGTCGTGTGGGTATTTAGCTCATTCGTTACACTGTTTTTGATTTTTGAACGAATGATGATTCTCAACAATTGTATGAGTAGCGCGTAGCTGAAGAACAAAATAAACAAAGCAAAAAGATTTTGGTTTGAATTGATATTAAGGGCACACCTATACCCTTAAAAAAGTTAAATATTCAATAAATTACAGACTTCGCTTGAAATTGAAAAACATCTATCAGTTTGTATCACTAAATCAAGATCGATCATTGTTTCTCATCGAGCTCATATTTCTCCACACTCCACCAAAGGGAAACATAAAACCGTAGTGATAAAAATTTTTGGCATACCGTTCCGGCTGTATGCCGTGTAATTGTACGATTCACTCGACCCAGTTTTCCGCATTTTCATACCAAACATTCCTTCTCCAACGGATCCCATGCCAATCATCTCATCGAAGGAGAATTTCTTACCACGCGATGAAGAAGAATCAATTTTACTGCGCGCATACCCAGCAGCACAGCCCAAACGAACAGCCCGTGCCTAATTTATCAATTTACTTATATCTCACGAAACCTCCCGCGCCTGCTGACTTTTGCTCCCTCCAATCTCTTTCATATCGACACACTTCAATTGTCCAATTTTAAAACGCTCCCGCTTTGCTTGCTGTCGAACAGCAAGAGTTGAATCGTCATCGGAAATAATCAACAGCTGTGTGCCCTCGAGGACCTCTCCGGGAGTCCTTGTCCCGAGGTGGTTGAGGACGGCCCTAGGTATCGGTTTCTTCTGCCAGACTTTCGGGAACCTGTTCCAATCATACACATCGATGTGAACCACGTTTCGGAGGTCAACCCGCATGCAGCTCATAGAAACAGTCAATCGAAAACAAAAAGTACGCACCTCAAAATCGACGTCTCGAGGTTTTTCTGTCTCACAACCTGCGTCGATCAGAAGCGGTGGTTCGGTGCTTCAAGGTTCGTATGGTTCCCGCAGCGAGCGCGCGTTGGGGTGCTAACTAGAACGGCTTAACCACCGTAACGAAATTATTAAAGCAAAGCTGATGAATGCCAGCAGATGAGGCTAACGACGGGAAGGAACGTAAGCATCTATTTTTACCCACAGCCACCTTGCTGGAGCTTTTGGGGGTTACAATGTTCCAAAATTTGTAACGCTCCCTGGTTTCTGCGTTGGCAGGAATTCGATCAGAAATCGGCTTTGAAGAATATGCTTGAATTCAATAAACCGCCATTCAAAATCTTCTTGAGGATAGAAATGATTGAAAAAAAGATAGATCGAGCAGGTTAGTCGCCTTAAAAACTTCATGTAGCATTGTAGTTTTCACTCAGTTGATGGTAGGTTTCGATTTCCGTAGACTTTAGATCCAGATAATCCTATTCAAATGCCCACTTCTATAATTGAAATACCGAAGAGTGCGATCGTCAATCGATTGATACTTAAAAAGGCATAAAATAAATTCTCTTCTTATGTATATGTGTGATTCTTCATTTTGAAACATGTAGGAAGACCTTAAAACGCTTGACATTAGGACAATTTGTACAAATAGATTCGTAACAAGATCGATCGGTTTCGAAGTACATTTGTTTGGATAGCCGCTTTTTGTCTGTACGTGCTTATGGGGATAATCTGATTCCACTGTGCGGCTAAGACATCAAACATACATCGGATCAGTTGCCGTATACAATCATCAATCATCGAGTTTCGATATTTTGTGGTTGCGTATTCCATGCCTCTCTATGACGCCCTAATCAATAGACCCACAAACTCTGGCATAGGGTATTGGCCGTGAGGTTATCCCTTGGGGTTGATAATCAGCGAATCCCCTGTACAACAGACTGTTTTACTCTGACGTAGCACAGTTTTGTTATGCTTATTGTCGTGCAATTAATTGAACCTGGTTGCGCCCAACCCCGTGTCGGGGTCGGTGTGAACGAAAGCGTGAGAGCGTTTCGACGTGAGCACGTTCGCAGTCGTACATGTGACATTCAATTACTGTCCCTTTTAACTTTTAGCTATTTAGACGAAAAAGACAGCAATGAAAAAAAACGGGGCACAGCAATCCACCGTGTCCTCGTAAACCGCACCCAATCGAAAGGTCCAATAGCGCACTGCTGGTGCAGCATGGCAGCACATATCCTCCTCCGGGCATGGAGTCGCGTGCTGCGCAGGTTGTCATGGTTGGCCGGATTGGCGCCGTTGCAACTTACCGTCACGATGGATCACAAATAAACACACAAACGCGATTCACGATTTGTCGCGCTTGGGTGTTGCAGTGCACATGCAAGTGCACATATCGTACATAGGTGTTTATGCTGTATACAGTGGTATGCATCACCCAGTATCCATTTCAAGCTGCTACCCGATTGCTACACACTCCGCCAAGCGCGTTGTCATTCGGAGTGGTTAATCCGCTTGAATGGAATGAAAATTAATTTGTTCTAATAGTTTATACATCCGCTCGTTCGTCCATTGGCATGGGTCGGAATGCTTGTTGTGACGGGATTTATTTAATTAAAACGAAACGGATCTTACCTCAAGAAGAGACGTGTCACCGCTGTGTGGAGAACTGCGCAATGCTGCACGGTGATGGCTAATGTCAACACAATGCAACAGCTTATGGGCTTATTATTATTTTTTGTTCAAAGGAAAGCGTGATAAGCTGTTTGAAGTGTTGAGACATTGGTGATTTATCTTGGGTACAGCTGTTTAGCATTACTGTTTATATTTAATATAAATTTTATTTAATATAAATAAATAATTTTGTATGGATTCAGATCTATGATGGCCTCAAAATTGAATTTAGTTGATATTGAATTGTTGAATGAATCCAAAAATCTCAAAGTCTATCAGAATATGTTATTTTCGTTTTTGAATGGAAACTATTAAATATTGTGCATGACACTACAAATATTTTTTTATAATACTACTTCCACGAAGCTAAACAATGCACATATCCATTTCGGAATGTTTAAGCGTGTTAAGCAACTAATGATCGCACTTTATATTTACATAACCGTAGTCGATAAATTGCCTTCCTTACTATAAAAGGAACCTACGCACGTTGTCAGATAATATGAGTATAATTTCAATCGATCTGTTCGATTCCGTATGAAACCGCGGGAAGATCTAACATGAAAAGCCATCGAGTAAGTGTTGACAAATAACAAGGTAAACCGTATCGAATGGCAAATAAATTCAATTAAAAATTCATTCACCCGCTTCACTACTGAATGGTGGGATGGAAAAGAGGACAGCAGAATAGTTGCGTGTGGACGGAATCCTATAGAATGTACACTGATTGGACAGAATCGAACGTACCAGATTACCCACCAATACATACCTGCAGGCCCCTGCACCTTCCCGAGCTCTACCGATCTCGTAATAGGATAGATTATTTTCTCACGCTACAAATGGGAGTCGACGGTGGAGGTCACCTTCCGCGAGTGCCACAACAGCGCGAGTCATCCGGGAAGCGTAGTGTGAATTGGTGAGGATTCGTTTGCGCGCCAAAATGCTTGTAAATGTTGGCTTTTTGTTGCGGCATGTTGTACACCTAACAAGCCGCTCCCTCGTCAGAAGCAGTACCGCAGCTCCACAACCGGATGGTATTTGCTGCTGTGTTGCTCTAACGATATCCTGATGCTTTCGAGAGTGTGTTACCCTTCCGTGCTTACACTAAACGATTCTCTCCAAAGTTAGAAGGCTTTCGCAATAATCCTCAACCAACTCCACCACATGCCTTCTCTCCCCATGTTTTGCAACATAACTTACACACGGTAGGAACGACGTGTACCGTGACACCCCGGGCAACACCACACTTCTAATCACCTCCGAGGGGGGTGCTGTACGGTTAGCAGCGTAAACACCGGTTTTACTGCTTCAAATTGCTCATTTAGTGGCGCGAGCAATGGCGAACTCGCTGCGGCGAGAAATTCTATTCAATATTTGTTCAACATTTATTTATATTCCCATTTTTGCTCCGCCGAACAAGTCGGTCTGAATCCAGCGTGTGCTCTCCGCGTCTGAATTACTATTATTGTACCCTGTATGTTACGCGGTAAACGAAGGATTCCAATGCCATCGAGACGACGAACCGCACCAACGATCCCGAGAAGTCCGGGAGCCAGGGGGAAAGAAATTGATTTCGCCTAGCCAGCCTAGCCTCGTATCGTAACGGGTGAGAGATTGGCCTTCCCCCGCCGTATTCGAATCGTCTACGCGGGGATAATAATGGTGTAAGCGCTTAATGGTTTTCGGGAGACGCCTTTCCTTTTCCCGTTCCCCTTGCCAGTACTATTGTATCGAGTACGTAAAACGGAGTGTTTGTGATATCTGCTTGTCGTGGTTTATCGAAACCGGGCCCTGCTGTAGGGGTGTAAACATTACCATTAGCACGGGACGATTGAGGATTGATTGTCAGCAGTTTTATCTAGCGCCGACTCGTGGAACGTTTGCCGAACAGCAAACGGGGAGTTTTACGATAAGGCTATGAACGCGGATACATGATGCAACTAGCGAGGAAGCAGCATTTGCAGCACACAGACATACTGTGTATCAAATGTGGCACGGTTGAGTCAAAAATTTCTTCCCATTCCCGCCCGGTTGGTAGACACAAAATTTTCACTCATCACCATTTAGCATTGCCGCCCTTTCTGACCGGGTAACGCCTTTGAATCGATTGCTGGCGGCAAAATAGAGCATGCCGAAGCGCCACAACCAGGGTCGGCCACCACGTTCGCAGCACACAAAAACACTTATTACCGAGGGCAGCAACGCAGCAACAGGAGGGGAAATAAAAAATCTGGAAATCTTTTGTGTGAGTAAACATTTTCGGTTCCGCCCGAAGCCACCCTTTGACCTGAGCTGGAAACGGACGAGGTGAAGTGTGCGCAAGGTAGTTGGGGAAAGGCGTCAGTATGTTTTCCTTCTTCACGTGAGCCAAACCGATCATTAATTGTTTTAGTCATCAGTGCCGAACAGATTTCGCTTTCCACACGAAGAACAGTCTCGCTCTTTCTTTCTCTTTCTGGCTCTCTTATTCGTTCGGCTTTTTTCAAATTATCTTTTGAGCAGCATGATGGCAGTATTAAGCATCATAGCAGCAAACTGAGCGGAAAAAGCGGGACAGAAATCAATTAGTCAAACGCTTAACTATATTTATTAAAGAGATGATGTGCCGAGAGGATCATGATCGTTGGGTGGGTGCAGTGTTGTTGAAAGGGATGGTAATAGTATGCCGCAGAAAAACAGACGAAGAAGAAGAAATCGCCCTTCTCATTTGTTATCGCCCTTACGTTTCGGCCTCGAGCGTTCGCGCAAAGTCGTTCGACTCACGGGCGAAGTAATTAGCGGGCGTAAGCATTAGTAAGCTTGTCCGGCTCATCGACAGAGGTCCTGCAGGTCAGACGCCATATACGTGGACAAAATTAATCCACATGGCTGCCCGAGCACAAGAAAATTCCCAGATGGGATGATCCATTTCATTTATCACCAAACACTGCCTTCGACCTTCTGCTTAACCCTTTCGCAGATCATTTGACGGGCGATCTCTATGCGTGCTGCTGTCAGTCATATAGGGACCGCCTACGTGTGATGAAATTTGGCTTGCGTCATTTATCGTGTCCGATAACGGTTGATCGTAAGGTTTGCGATATTTTAGAAGGTTCTGTTCACGTCACAGCACCCGCAAATATTATTTTATAAAGTAATAAACATAATTTACCAACAATAATTATAACAATTATTAATACATCTTGAAATGAGTTTTAGCACATTAAATTATGAAACATAAATTCCAAAACGCATACTGCCACATTACAATTATGAATCTTGCATAGCATCATAATTATCCCTATATACCCTATACCACCCTGATAATCTTACAGATGAATGGTTCGTAAAATGTTCATTCATCCGTTTCATTTTTCTTCCTTCATTATAATTTATCTTCTAAGGGATTTCCTGAAGAACAAAATAAACATCTGAGTCCAAAGACCACCAACTATCCTTTATTCACACCAACGTGCTAACAGTAGCTTTAATCGACAGGATATTGCTGCTCACACCTTTCTCGCTCTGAAGGTGCTTTGCTCAATCCTTTGTAAAAATAATTTTCCTTTTTCCCTCTTGTAACCGCTGAGCGGTCGACGAGAACGATCGTTTTGTGTCAGAATGTATCACCCACACTAAGGCTATTATGACGTATCGACAATAATGCACAACCACCACCGTCCGTTGTGGCACACCCAGCTAATCTGACAACTACGACGATTCCGAAGTAGCCAATAGAACTGTCAAATATAACAGGGCCACAAACGTCATCTGTCGTCTACTTACAAGCTCAACCGTTTTGAACGCACAGCAAACGAACAACCTGATTCTACTCATCATCAATTAAAGAAAATCAATGAAAGACGCAATCCGGCCCCGATGCTGCTGAGCCCCAGGAGCGTGTGTAAGCTGCCGGTTTGCTTTTTTTGCCAGCCCTACCCATGTTTAAAGGGGCCCGCTCTGTAAAAGTGTTGCCTCCGTTAAAAGGCCAATCAACGAAACTGACAGCTAACAATTACCACGCGCTGTATCGAACGTTTGCACCACGGTGTGCAGCAAAGTGCGATGCAGGAAAGCGCACCAGAGTGCCCAAATCAACCCTGATCGTCGAATGCTCCAATCGAACGGGTTAACTTGTTCATCGTTGATGTTGATTTTCCGCCAGGCTACATGTCTCCAGTATTGCGTGGGCCGTTTTGGATACTTCCTGATGATCGGGCTGACTTTTCTGCAGCCCGCGCAACAGCCGATAAGTTCATGAGGCTTGGCCTCTCAGTGCATGTGTTGGCAACTTCGAGCGATCGGGATCTGCACCTGCCAAATTATGAGAATTGAAAGGGTATCTCAGTTGGTAGCTTATTGCGTATTGCTTCATCCATTTATTGTATCCAATGAAACTAGAGATGAAACAGAAATGATGTATAAATAGCTACAAACTTTTGAAACTATATGTTTTAAAATAAAGTCTTTCTGTACAAACCCTTTTCGTACATTGCGGTTGATATGAGTGATAGATTTAACCGTTTTTGTCTGTCATCGCTAGACTTCCACAACGATCGGCATAGCTCGATTGATTCGAGTTTTATAGCCACAGGGTAGAATTTGCCACCCACTGCGAAGAAGATCGTTTCGTTCCAGCAGTCTGCAGCAAGCGTGAAACGGATTCATACACCCACCACATCGACTGTCTTGCAAAGTGATCTGTGCTGTGTTCTCTTCCTTTCGTTCGTATCAACCTGATGATTATTGATCGTATATTTGGATAACATTTCGTTGGATAGCACGCTATATCCGGGATGCGTTGCACTTTAGTTGAATATTCACAGATAACCAGTGAATCGTGATGTAGGAGGTTGTTTGTTATGCAATAATTGCACTGAAATGTTTTAAAACAATCTGTTATTCTGTTTTAATAATAAAAAAAGCGACATATAATCGATTTTTTGTAACAGTAATGACAGTAATGTCCCCATGAATCGTTTTTTAATCTAAATATACAATGAATCTGAGATAAGCGAATGCTTTTCAGCAACGTTATTTTGTTCTTGATCCTAAGACTTTACTCACTTGATTTTGACATATGGCGGAAACCCCTTTTAAGGCTCGCGTTAAAGCCCCAGTTAAATTGGACGTGAAATTTTGGGTTTTTATTTATATTTCATTGAATATTTTATCACAATATGGCTTATCGTACACCAAAAGAACGGATATTAAATTCCCCAATAATCTAGGCTGTACAAAATATTGAACTAATAAATTAAATGCGTTTCCCCGCTTTGTTCACGGTGAAAAAATAATGGTCATCGGGGAATGATAAGGAAATGCATTTATTTATTTATTATTTTAGCATGTTTAAAAAAATTCAATGAAATATAGCCAAAACCCCAAAATTTCACGTCCAATTTCACTGGGGCTTTAACGCGGGTTTTAAAAGGGTTTTCCTCCGTATGTCAAAACCAAGTGAGTAGAGTTTTATGGTCAAGATAAAAAATAACGTTGATGAAAAGCATTCACGCATTCTGCAAGCAAAATTTCACGTTCACTTTCACGCAAGGTCTAAAGCGACCTTAAGTTTGTAACCTTTATAACGATCATGAGCTTTTGTTCAATCGAGATCGTCACACTTATGTTAAACTAGAATAGTAAAATAATTTACATAACTATAAACAAAAAAATCAAAAATTTTACAATAATAATTAAAAAAAGTATTAAAATTCCATCTACAATATCAATTACTCAATGTTATTTTATTTTCTTCCATTGCAGTGTTCAAACGTAGCATCGAAATCGGTTTACATTCGGCGCCAACACCAAATATAGGATTTTCTAAGGTATTTTTTCTGTACACTCACTTTTCTGTACACATACATTCGCACGACTTGCTGAAACATATGCACCCGCATAATACAACCTCTATTATTAGCGTATGAATGAATGAATATAGTATGCTAGCATATCAACTAGCATATAAATGAAACCACGGTTGTACGGGATCCTGTGTTGTTTGCAGTATCCCAAACGAATGCATTAATTTTGCAGCTATTGAATCGTTCAGCAGTCAGTTTGCTAATTGCATGCCCTACTCGATTAATTTAGCAACTGACTGCTGAGAAATATCTCCGTTTTCCCTTTTCATGCATACACACTGAGCATTAGTACTTCTCAGGTAGTATGACTTACCCAATCCATATACTTAACTACTCCCATGAGAAACCCAAAGAAAAAACACTTTCATTTTGGAACCGGAAAAAGGGGTAGGTGTCCAATCTAAGTTAATGGGATAATGCCCAGCGACCAGGATACATGATGTGAGTCTGGAATTCATTCAACACGAAGCGGAAAAAGGAGGCTCTGTTGTGAATGAAACTTTTAGCTAAGGAATGGCTCTTGTAGTACCGATGTAGCACTCTTCTGTACCCCCTGCGTCGGATGTCGATTGCAAAAATGGTTTTCATAGTCGAAAAATTAAATACATGCTGCGAGCCTAAAGCCGATGAGTTGTAATTATAATTGATCGATTTGGGTGCAAAGTAATGGAAGAGGAATGGGAAAGGAAATAGCAGTGTGTGTGTTTGTGTGTGTGAATGTGTTTTCCTCCCTCCCAATAGGGGAGGTGATATGGGTTGGTTCCCATGCATGGAGTTCGCTTAGAGATGGGATTGTAACGATTCCCGAACGTGACATGCCGCTGATTGAGCTAGTGAGTTTTGATGAGACGCATGAAAACAGAGGAGAGGCTTAGTTTTTAAGTTGAAACTCATCGTCCGTTTAATGCTGTGAAACTGGGCCAACTTTGTAGGAGGTGGATGAGTGTTGAGAAGCTCGTTAGAGCGAACGAAAGTAGTCATCAGTGGGAACTGATGGTCCAATTCTCCCGCTGTGCACTTCATTGATTTGTTAGCATTGGTTGATACGATGGAATTTTTTATTTGGATTGCTAGGTGTGTTTAGCATAAAGATATTATTTAATATAATCTAAAAATAATGCTCTTTAATAGTAATTCAATCCCTCTAAGTGAAACATCGTTTGAAACAGATCTGACACCCATTCATAATTCATTCTGAAAACTAGCACCATAAAAATCAGCTCTTGCATGATTGATTTTCCGTTCGAAGACGATTTAACCTGTGTGGTGAAATGATACGTCAACCACAGCCAAACTTTTTCCACTAGTTATGTTCAAACACCCAATTAAGGCACCGGGCGACTTGAAACACTGAACCAATACGTCCGATCGATCTACGTCGCGGTCGCGTACACTCCCTCACTAGAAGGTGATTTATGACGCGCTCATTTACAGTCGCACTTCCTCGTTTCCGATCCTTGCTAACGAAAATCCTCCTGCTTGACGCTTGGCTCCCCCAAAACAAACCCCAACACAACTTGCAAGCGTTCGGTGTGACATCACTTTCACAAAACGGTACCAAACCGTAGCGATGCAGTCGTCTGAGGCACAGCATATGCCCAACCGTAAATGTAACAGGAACACAAAACGAGAGCATTTCCCCTGAACTGTTTTCAAACGTTTGAAACACGAGATGAAATGAAACTGCGACCGTCGCTGAAAACAACCCATCAACAGCTCGTTTTGCGAAGTGAAGGGAAAGAATTACAACCAAATCATCACGTTACCACTTTAAAGCTTAACATCGTTTCAAACTTTGCTGGCAAGCTTCATCGGATACGTTTTCGTGCATCTGGCAAGTCTTTCTCTTTGCTGTCCTTCTGAACTTGTAGGTCCTACGTCAATTGGCCGATCAGTTTCATTTTCCATTTTCAGTTGCTCTGTCGCTATCGATATCGCCAGCTAATTCTTCAAATCGAAAGACTCATTTCATGAGTAATACGGTTCCTGAGCATGATGGTGAAAAAACGGAAAGGGGTGGGAAACGTACGCAAAGTAAGTCTGAAAGCTTTTGTTTTATCGCGAATGGAAGTTAATCGGCTTCTTAAAGATTATTGTTCGTAATACTGAAATTCTTTTTTTTTTTTTTTCAAAATGTTTCCTTTCTATAGGATCCAGCTCAGGAAGCGTATGTTTTGGGTTTATATTGTGTTTTCCTTATTGAACTGGCCGGTTTTTTGTTTCAATTATTGAGCGAAGTGTAACTGTTCATTCTTCAGAATTGAAACATTGTTGCAGTTTATTCACATGAAACACAATAAGAGCCCAATTATATGGACTAGGGAACAATTTCAGATCTGCATGGCGTAACATCATCCCCTTGAAGGAGAAAATTAAACTTCAATTATCTGTCCAGTATCATACAATGTCTCAAATTGAAGAAGTGAGTTTAGAGAAATACGTCATGTCACTTAATTTTAAGTTCTACCGAGAACTCGAGACCAACCAAAGGGAAACGGTACATTTTTATTCAAAAACGGTTTTATCCACTCGTTTTTAGTCCATGTTTACAAGATTTGAATCGTAAATTTGTCTGACCTGATCTCATTTCCTTTTCCACAAGGGGTGACTCACAAACCAGAGCTAATCGATTAGATCACGCAACCTGTCGGCCGGGGATGGCTGATTGTTGTCAAACTGGCTGCAAAGCGTCCATCTCATGGCAATTACATGCCATCAAACAGCGTAGTACGTTGGAATCGTCGTTGTAGTCGACTTCGACAGAACATCAAAAAAGGGCGAAATCGTATACTATTTGCACCTCCTTAGCACCTCCATTGTACGAAGGGCGATTAGCGGCAAACGAATCATTCCCGATTCATTCATTTGCCAGGCCAATTTCCTGTTTTCGATCAATTCCTCCCAAGTGGTACGCTTAGACGAGCTGAACCATAAGAAGTAGGCGATTTAACAGGGGAGATACCAAAACCAGCATTGTTTCCAGTGTCTCTTTTAGCCGAAAAAACGGCCAAAACCAAATCAATCGAACCTATTACCTAACGCCCAAACGAAAATGCGGGTAAGCTCTGCTAGTGTCGTTCCAAAACGGGGGTGACGGGATCCTCGCTGGAGGACGACCAGTTCTGTCCGACGGCTGAACGTCTGCTTCAGTCACATTTCCTAATGCGTCTAATGGAACGATTAATCATAATCATCCATTTCGCTCTAGTGCCGTCGCACTTATCTCACTCACTCTGGCACGGGGATGGTTTCGTCTGCGCCAACCCAAAACGAAGTTTACTCGCGATTGCGAATGGATGGTCACTGGTCACGTACACGGTCGCAAACTGGGCGAGGGCTTCCCTATTTTGGGGCGAGGGTCCCGAAGATCGCTTGCTTATATTTATTGCATTAACAATGAATTAATCATTTTCGCCCGAGGGAAAAGCCTGGAAAACGAGTGATTGAAATGAGACGTGAAATGGAATGAAATGGAAAACTTCGACAAGCACTAAAGTAAACAGAAACGTTGTACGGGCTTGATGCTTGCAGGGACAATAGAACCCCACACGATGTCCGAGGGTCAACGGGTTGCTGGAGAGTATATGTGTCTGTGTATATGCTGGCTCAAAGTTAACGAGGCTCTTACGAACTCCAAATGGTGCAGAGCTTTAAAGATATCCACGATGCCCATTTAAGGCTGCGGATTGTTACAGACGCGCTCATGTGCATATTGGGTTTGCGATGGGCTTCAGTATGTGTTGTATACTTATGGATTGGTGCAAGTGGAGGATTGAGATATATAAATAAAAAAACTTTTCAACTTATCATCAATGGTTTTATAAATTAAACTGTACTTAATACACCCTTTTGTTCATTTCCAAAGAAAGACAAGAAACCATTAAGTTAATACAGCTCTTAAATCTAAACTTCGTCCTCTAAACATACGAATCTCTTAATGTAATACTTTTGTATTCATCGCACATATAACCACCATCCTATTTCAGCAAATCCCTCAAGCCACAGAGCGTTCTGCTAAAATCTACAGCTGACCCAGTTTCCACGGTCTTCGGTGTGGCGATGCAGCTCAATTCTTCGTAGCTACCAAAGAAACTGAAGCTTCACACAGTTGTTTACGTCCGCACTGGATCTTTGGGCTGTTGTGTCATGCTTTGTCTTCTTCTATCATACAGACTTGATGGGATATGCATGTTTCCATTTATTTTTTTTTTCACAAACAAAACTGGATGTACGTTTGAAGGGGTTTCAGGATGACAGGAAGCGATTGGAAAATCCATTTACACGGTTTGTTAAGTGTTGACATGCGTTGGAATTGTGCACGAGAATACGAGAAATAAAATCCCCACAGTAATACAGATCTGCTTTGAAGAGAGGCTATTGAAACTGTTTTTTAGCTTCATCGGTTTTATTTTGTTAGCGCCTGTAGCGTAGTGTATATTCTGATTTTATGTCTCGCTAACTCTGTTAGAAGTATCTTTTGTAATGTAGTAGCACCGATTCCCCGTTCGAATTATGATCGAGATAGGACCTGAATTTCCATAACGCAGCACCGATCAATACCCGGATCTGGAGAGAAATAACTGTTTTTTACATGCCGGATTCCATGCATCAGAACAAAAAATGCTTTGGCGGGATTCACATTAGGATAAATAACAACCATACAATGTTGTTCAGGTTCTACGCTGTCATCATAGTGATGACAAATCACTCGACTGGATAGGTTTCATTAGAACTGTGGATAAGATTATCAAGGATATTGATCACTAAGCAGCAGAGAACGATATCCCAGAATCACTGATATCATCTCAGATGTATGGGATTTCGAGCGCAAAGAGCTCCAACAATCCAAGGAAACGACACACTTATGGTATATGAATGATGCAGTGCAGTTATGAATTGTTTTATTACCCTCGATACATCTTCACCGTTGTGAGAAACAATTCAACTATCCTAGCAGCAAGCATATATCGCTAAACAAACGAATTATCAGTTGGAATACTTCAGCATACCTTCTTCACCGTAAAGTACGTTCGTCAAACATATACCACCGTCTCAGTGTATAAACCATTCGCTCCATTATACGAAGAATGGCAGGATATAAATTGCAGCAATAAGCAATGGCAACTTGCATGCACCCCAAATCACATGCAATCATCTCGCACACCGATCGATAATCGATTATTGTTTACTTTTATTTCATCGACAATGATCACCGATTGTTAGTCCCCAGCCTGTTGCACTCTGCCACTCTGCAAGCACTGCCGATCTGCATCGCACTTCTTGGCCAGTTTGCTTGGTACGGTACAGTGCAAGAGCTTTAAAGATTGCTCAACCCACAGTCAATAGATTTATTTATTTCTATAACTGTTGCACTCAACAATTACTGCTTCCATTATGCACCTTCACCATGGGCGCATAGCGAAGGGTAATGGTTACGCTGTACCGTTCCTTTGATCGCTTTTCGTCTCCAGTACTGATCGCAGAATAGCGAACGAAAACTACTGACGGTGCTACTCGAGTAGCTATTTTATGTGCCTGATGGGAAAAAGATCGTTTGATCGATTGTTTCGTGATGGGCTGTCCGGGACTAGCGGGACAGAAGAAACGGGTAAATGGGATCAGTGAGATTGGTACAGTAGTGTAAGTTTGCGATTCTCATCTACGTGATCGTTGGCGTATGTACATTAGCGAGTTTTGTCTCAATTTAGTGGTGATGAAATATTGTACTCTATATTAAGCCGGTAACAAAGTTTGTGAGGCCGTTTGATCAAGGTCTATGGAGAAAATGCTTCATCTGTGAATTTGTATACAACAAGAAATATAGCAAGCAGTATTTCTTTAGTATGCTATTATGGTCATTTTATTTGAAACCATGAATTGAATATTATGTTTAATCTTATATAGTTATAATAATAATAGTTATCACTATTATAGTTATTACTATAACTATTAGTAATTATAGTTATTACTAAGATAATTGTAATAATCTTGTTTTAATCATAACAAATCGCACTAACGCAAGGGAAATTATGATTTAATAAACGTAAATTTTGCACTTATTTTCGATAGATTTCCGGATCCTATCATACTGTAGCCCTATACACCACGTCAAACCAATCACTATAGCTAGCAGTGAGACACTTCAACACGGGAACTCCAAACGCGGTCAACTTAAAACGATTTTTGTTATATGTGACGCCGGTTCAAGAAAGGAAAGAGCTCAGGGGCCTAAATTTCGTTCCTATAAAGCGAATCACAAAGTATGCGCCACCGTGTAGGCTCCGACATGATGCGGATTACGATGCGTCCATGATTCGAACCCGATTGGCAATCGTATGGGAACCAGGTGGAGTGTTGTTTGTGGTTCCGTGTGAACAGTGGCTCGAACACTCTCGAACGCTCTCACAGGGCTCTCGAAAATGGGAGGCTTTAGGGAGCGCAGGAATGTCACTCGCGGAGATTGATTTGATTGGGAAATTTGATGATTTGTCAGGTTTACGTAAGTGGCTGAACCGAGCTAAGTGACGAGATGTCAAGCCGCGTGCAGCTTCCTGACCGGATTGGCAGCAGGATTTAAAATATTTATTTCCCCTCCCATCGTCGCTCCCACATTTGTAGTATGTAGTCGTAGCTTAAACACAACGGCGGAACGACTTATTAAGGTGTCATTTTTTTTCTTCTGAAATGCTGCTGGCCATGTTCTTGCTGATCGTTTGTTTGTTCTGATTTATTTAATTTTCCTTTCATTTCTCCCTCCTTTCCATTTTAGGCACTATCTGGATTCCTTATGATGCTCACTCAGAATGGAAAGCTGCTGTACATTTCTGATAATGCCGCCGAATATTTGGGCCACTCGATGGTAAGTCCCCGGGGAACGCTACGTGTAGGGGCAACTGATGAATCATTCAACGATTAATGGATGTATGAGAGATCTTTAGCATTGAAGAAATGCGACAAAACTTTGACTAGAGTAGCCTTTCATTGCGAATTTCAAATTAATCGGGTATGATTAAGACTTTTTTTACCAACACCCTCATACCATAGTGGTATTTTTCAGCGATTTAAAACAGAAGACTTCAATTACACTTCAAGCTTCAAACATGTTTATATAGTAAACATAAAAACAAATACCTGTGGTTGCTTAAAACATACCAAATATTGCACGCTTGGTTAGGGGGATAGGGAAATCCCCCCAAGGAGGGTATTTTGAACTTTGGGGGGGGGGGGGAATTTGCGATCAATTAAATGCGAAGCTGCAGAAAGGTTGAAAACCACTGGCCTAGACTGATCTGCTTCAAATACGTCTTCTGCCGTTGTTTACTGAAGCTCATGCACGGCAACGTAATCTGACGGGATCCCATTTTCTGCATTGTAAATATCTCGTTAATTGCGTGCTAGCCTTACACCTTTATGCATCAATTGTAGGTAGCTACGGGACGGGAGAAGTAGCTACGACTGAAGTGCCTCCTATCACAAGAACCAACCAGGGAGCGATTCCCTCCCGAGCCACTGACCCAAGCACCGCTGGTAAGGACACATACTCACTACTCGACGGAGCTGCTTCCAGGTAGGGAATGTGGCGGTTTGTCTGCTAAGCCGCCTGATAATGGACACAGACTACAGCATAAAAGGGCAGCATGAACCACGAGGAACAATAACGCAATCGCCCCCTGCTCCCTCCCTGGAAGCAATGGACGAGAGAAGTTGAACCGCGAAGGCGAGAAAGATATCATCTTAAATTTCGCACCACGGCAATTTGTTAAAAAGCGCATCCGATCATATTACAATCCCCGCGACTCCCGCACGTTTGCCCGCACCACCGCTGGGTCGGTGAAGAGGCCCTCCCGTGGTCGCTTCCTGGGAAACAATTTCGGAGTCACCTCTTGACTCTTGACGCTGACGACGCTACGCGGCTGACCAACTGACGATCATCGATGGTGGTTGCGTTTGCTGGCCTCTCTGTACCATTGCCATGGACGGTTGCTGCGGCTCGCGAAAGTCTCGTGTGCCTGTGAAATATGATTGTTTTGATGTTTATTCTTTTCTCTGTGTGCACCCATTGCAATGGAATTCAAGAACGAACACTCGATAAAAGTGTGGAAGAGTGCGATGCAAAGCTCTTCGGAGAGTTTTTTTTCAGCGAGTGTCTGTTTGTTACAGGAAGCTTGTTTCTATAAGCAACCATGCCGGAAACTGTGATGGTGATGGTAAAGTCATAAAAAACTCCTCTCAATTCTGATGTACGAAAGTAGAAAAAAAACAGGTAAAAATATGATTATGTCTGGCGAGATTATTGTGAAGTGTCAGTGCAGGGATGTTAGCAGCCGAAGCAGCAGCAACAACAGTAGGGGCAAATGCATCCCAAGTGCAGCTGCTTGCATTTCATTCCCCTTCATTTCAAAACGAGGCTGCAAGTATAGAGCGTTCAATCCGGCAAACGCTCCGCGCAGTGAAGTATGTGTTCGAATCAGAATTGAATCTAGCGGGCAGACTGGCAGGAAGCGAAACTTTTATGAACCTCGCCCGAATGATGAACGAAGGAAGGCATGAATATGTCTCGAGGCCCGCTGATGGGTGGACGAACGACTCTGGGCAAACGATAACGAGGTGTGAAACGGGAAAACAAATCAACTGACTTTGCGTTGTAAAATGCACACTTTTTGGCAAATGAAGCACTGGGCAAGAAAAACATAGCACGCTCGCCGTGAAGGGCACACTTCACTCATAACCCTGCCATGGGGCTTAATGGCTAAATGCTCGAACCCGATGCTAACGATAATGGATTGGCTTTTAATATCGTTGTATTTTTTTCACCCTCTTCGTTTGCTCCGTTTGAGGGCTGCATTTATTCTTTTTTTTCGATTCTACCCCCACTGACACTGACACTGACCGCGAAATGTGGTTCCCCATGGTGCGCAGGCCAATTTTGCATACCATGAGAGCGGGTGTGTTATATTCGGTCACACCAGGACGCTCGCGCACGGCTTCGAGCCCAGCCTGTCTGCGAGGGTGACGATGATTAACAGGCTGATAAGCTGATTAAGAAGCTGATCGTCTCGCTCCGCTGTGTAGCGGTGAAATGAAATGCATTAAATCGATCGGATGCACCGCAATCGGGCGAAGGAAAACAATCGCGATGAAGGGCAAACAGCGAAAATATAGCAGCTGTGGGTGTTGATTGAGGAGTGTGAAAACCGCAACACACTTTTCTTTCTTTTTTTCCTTTTGCTCATTATCAAAGAATGGCATGTACGGAATGCATTCCCTGCAACTGGTGGAATGAGAAAACTTGACCAAAAACCGCAACAACGATTGGTTGGTTGGTTTGAATTAGCAATTCAATTTATTTTCACGCCAAATTGAGCACGGAAGCGTAATTTGTCTAGCCGTAAGGAGCAACCTCGCAAGCCCTGTGCAATTCAAACACTGTGGAGTAGTGTTCGTTTGGTTTTGTTGTTTCACTGTCAGACTCTTCGACAATTGTGTAAAATTACAGTGATTGCTAAGTATCATCACGACAGTCGGTTAAGTGATTTATATTACATAGCGGATGTACGATTTCCTCAACGGGCTTCATTTTCTTCCCTAGAAAATATTTATTTTAACAAAGATAGCGATTTTAGATCTGCTATAAACCAATCGTTCGTTCAATAAACAATACAACAACCACACTTTAATGGCGACAGCATCCACGATCCCACGAAACACTCCTTAACATGGCAACAACAATCTCTTAACATGCCGCATGTATCGGTACATCACTGATCCACCCATGGCCACCCGTTGCCGTCCTCCCCTCCACCGACCGGTACAAGCGATCACGGCACATTATTCAAATTCTCAGCAGCTGTCATGCAGAACGGTGACATCTCTATGCTGATTGGAGGCATCGGTTCGCGGAACGTTACCGTCCCCGGTGTCCTTTTCGCCCGTTCACCACAAACATTATATGCCTGTTGGCACATATTTAGCGTATCGTTGCTGCAAATGTCTGCTATGCAAATGGTGGGCTATGGTTGGCGATATCTTTTTAGTAACAAATGTCTGATGTTTCTCATCGCTTCGATCGTCTTTACGAAAGAATGAGTGGATTGGAAGCTTTTTTGTTGGAAGCCAAGCCTTTTAAGCCTCTATTTTAAAAAGGCATTTGTAACTCTTTAAAAGAGTTGTTTTGAATTTTAATAAACATTAAATAAAAAATGTAAATAGAAAACAATAATTTAACTCTTTTGGATAAATTGTATTTCAATGTACCTTAAAATTCCTAAAACGACCACTCTTAAATAAACCGAAATGGCTACTAACTCACTCATCCACTGACAGCGAACAGTTTGTCAAATGCCTTTCAGCTGCGGGACAGAGTTATGATGAGATGTACGGTTCGCCGCTTGCGTGATCCATTGTGATCCTTCCGTGACATCTGTTGTAATGCATGACATCTGGCCGTTTCTAGGAAAAGAGGCAAATTTCCATAAACCCTGATCTTAGCTGTACAAACCCACTGAGGCTAAAGGGACGATAAATGACAACGCATGACACACTCCAAAACTCCTTTCTTGGACCAGGGCACACAGATCCCAGAGCGTTACGGCTCCAAGTGTACCCCCTTCTCATGTATATGTGTTCCGGGAGCTAGATTTCTCAGCCAAACCGCTGCGCAAAACGGCTCCGGATTTGGGTCGCATTAAGTAACGGCCTCCACCGCTCCATGGCGCCCTTCTTTTGTGTGTTCCTCGAGTCTGCATGGAAGCTATGTGAAAGGTCACTCACATAGGAAGGGCTCTGGTCTTGTACGTACGTAGCTAGCAGTTCCAGCCCCATGGTGAGCGAAAACACAAGCGCATGCACGGTTTTGCATTAAGTGTGATAATGTCTGAACGTCCTGAACTTACGTCCTGGGTCCGGCAGCGTCCAAAAAATGATTGTTCTTTTCTTCATACAAGCTAACGCACTGCTAAACTGTTAAGCTGCTGTGATTGTGTGCACTCGTTGTGCTTGGGCGGGTGGCGTACACTGTTTGCTGCGTACGTATGATAACGCGTGACGCTACGGACGTCGAGACAATTGCCTCAATTGGTATAGAGGTGAGGCGCAAAGCGAACCTGGCAGAATGCGGTTTTACAGCATATTGTATGCTAAGTACTCGGGTACCCGGTGTACTGTGCCCCTTCCGTTCCACCCCGGTTGCGCGAATAGTGTCCGCAATGTATCATAATGCGCGCCAGGCAAAGGATCTCGTACCGCTGTTCAGCCTGGGAAGAATGGTGAGTCGATGCTTGCGCGAGAGTAAATGCAAAATACGTGCACCGGCGATACTTGTGGTAAGATATTAGCGTCACCAACTGTCACGCGTGTGTCGCTGGGTATGTGTAGAGTTTGCAGTTGTTTCGTTGTTGGGGCCCGCTGAACCTGAATTTTCGCCTTCGAGAAGGTGTTGACAATCGGACGGGTGCTTCGATAGTGAGGAGACCATGAGGCATTGAAGCATTTTATAGAAATAGTGTGCCTACTCGTAAATGAGAGGATAGATGTAAGAATCAATTATCCTTATAGAAAAGTTTTTTTTTTTTGAGAATAATGAAAGTGTTTCAGATTACAAATAAAAACTAACAATCAGAAGTGTTTTAAGAGTTGACTTTGACTCTTTACGGTAGATAATAATCAATTTATTGAAATAAGCAAACATAATATGTAAACCACTAGAGTCTTACCTCATGACATTTTTAGCAACAAATAGAATGGAAATATCGTTGGTAAACAATTTCTAAAACTGTTTACAGTATATCAAAGGCATGGTACATGGTGCTGATTTACTAGTTATGTTTTCCTGTTCATTTTCCAACGGGAAAAGGAGAATTGCTTCAACCAAAAGGTTGTGTTGCAGGTTAAATATACAAGCGAGCGACACTGTAGTTGACAATCAATTTTCAGCTCTGTCGATGTCCTATCAATACACCATCACCGTAAAGTTATGAGCCGTTGTGTTTTTTAGCAGGCCCGCTCAGGAATGCCATACACTGCTTTGTGGGCCTTCCAACGCGGCTCTGAAAATCGCCTGCAGAGCTTCGGAACACCGCTAACGACCAATTAATAGATACGTTAATTTATGTTCTAACCCTGTCCTGGCACGGCGGAGGCGTGCGGTACGGTACGACGCCGAACCGAGTAATCTACCTCAGCCACAGCGTTGCGCTTATGCTTATCAGCTTACCGTCTGAGCGATCGATCGAACTTTCCTACCGCAGCCGTGAAGGCTCATTAGACATCGGCAATCGGCATCGGCTCACAACCGTGACGACGATCGCGGTCGCACTTGGAATGACCCATTCTGCCGAGGTGCTGTGAGCCCCGCGTTGCACCATCTTTTGCACGCGAATGGAACGAAAGATTTGCTACCTCTCGCCCGTTCTGAATAGTGCGCACCCCTATTCCCACACACACACACAGAGGGTGCACAGCTCTCGACGGCGCACTTGCGGATTGTTTGCGCCTGCCTGATTCACGCTGATAACATCTGCGTCAGCCTTCACCACGTGCATACCCTTCCTTCCTGCCTGGTCCGCTTTTCCAGTATACTGGCAGTTCCCTGCGCTAGCGGGATGCGCAACGATGGAGGAGTAGGTGGCCGAGTACATTGGAGGATTTTGCCTGAAACCTTCTCGCGTATTCCCCGAGCGCGATACGCGCGAGATGATGTACAGCGGTGGATTTGGCCGGCAGTTTTGAATAAATATAAATAATTCACCAACTGCCTGATCTAACGAACCGTTTCAGTGCGCGGGCAAACACAAGGAATGCACGGTGAGGTGAGGTTTAGGTCACCGATGGTAAACGGCAAACACATGCAACAAACACAAACCTTCTCGAACCAATCCCTAGCGAAATCCGTCTCTGTATCGAATCGCGCCGATTGAGGTTAAGGTTACAAACGGACGGTCGATCGGCCGGAGCTAGATGGCTGGCTGGTTCCTCGTGTTGCACTCGTCTCGCTCTGGGGGTCCTTGGTGCTCGTGGGCCGTGCTCCGAAACCGAAAGTGTCCCCAAGCAAGGCAAGCAGTCCCGGTGTGGGACACCCGTGAACATTTAGGGCACGATGGTACGAAAGGTTGGCCGTTTGGCAGCGCTGGTGACATTTCGTCCGGCGGGGCACCGAGTGGGTCAATAGAATTCCAGCAAAACGGTTGTGCGGTGGTTGTTCTGGTTGGCGTAAGGGAGTGGTTTTTCAAACCTGGAATACACTGAGGAAGCTTATTGAATGGGGTGTGAATATTCAAACGTCTTAGGGCAAAACGTTTGAACAACAATACATGAGAAACTTCTTTCATCGTGTGTTTTGCCATAGTCGTAGAAAGCTTAAGTTTGCATTGTGGTAATTCGTTTGTTTTTATTGAACGACTTATTGAAAAAGAAGTCTTACATACTTAATTTAAAATTGCAAAATAATAATAATAACCAACATCCAAACAAAACATGTTCCACAAGCTACACTAATCATTCATTGCATTAATTCCCACTTACACAAAGCACTACTTCTAACCTTTCTAATCGTCGTTCACTCAAAGCGAAGCCGATTACCGCAGTGCAACAGTCTAGCCAAATAAATAAATCCAATAGTTCCGATCTTTTTTTTAATTGTTCCACTCAAACCCACACCCGCTGCCTTGATTTTTGTACTCCTGAATTATGTCACCCAGCTCCTGCCTGGGGTTTGAAAACTGAATTTATTGCAATCATTTTGGCTAATGGCATACGCAGCCAGGCTTAGCCAAAACAGTTTGAGGGTGAAAAAGGAAAACAAATCTGCACACAGTTTCAGTCGGAGTCAGGGTCTTAGTGGCGCATACGGATCTATTCCTCGCAGCAGTAGAAGCGACAGTTAAGACTGGCTGGTTAGTCGCGGTGCACAGTGTGAGCCAGCCGCTCTCGCACTAGAAGCCTAGGCAGTCGAGATAATTAATTGGTGTTCCGGCAGTAAATCTACTTAGAGCCATCGGCTTACTGGAAGTCGTAGCGTTCGAAGCGCAGTACATTTTTTCATATGCTATTTTGTGCTAATGTGGTCACACAGCCGTTGCAAATTTGAGAACATAAAAAAGTCGAACGATACGATACAGAAATTGAGAAATGAGCTAAGGCTAGAGGATTTAAAACACGTTACGAACTTGTGTTGCATTGTTATTGTTGATGATTTGTAGCTGTGTAGGGTTTAAGCAGCAGAAATAATGAAAAGACTTCAACCAGCCGTAAAGTGACAAACTTTTGCAAAAACAGTTAGAAAATTGGGTTACAAGTTACAAAAGTACCAATCTAAACATCAACTTCTAAAACAAAAAATTAATTAAAAGACTAATAATTAGCATTATATGAACAGAATTACAGAATCTCAATAGCCTAGTATGCAAAAACAACAACCTAAATTACATTAGTCTCAATTATATTCCAAGTACAGTTTAGTGTGCAGGTTTGTACCACAAGATCGCTATACCGGATCAAGGTACCAATGTACAATCAGGTATTAATCGTTCGGTGGCTTCCTAAGCAGCAGTAGTAGTGGGTTGCAGCTTGTACACGGGAAGCGTTCACGATTGGCGTAGGAAGCCAATAAATGATTGCGCACAATCATAATCACCGCTAATCGGGTTCGCATATAATAAACAGAATAATAAAACCTGCCCTGCGCCAGCGGTTCACCTTCTTTGCTCGCCATTCACGCGGTTTGGATTGATCGGTTTCGGTACGGTGGCGCGTGAATAAACGCGCCAGGTGACGTTCGAAGTTTGCAAACGCGTGGTCGCACACACCGACCACCGTTGGACACATGCAGTGCAAAAGACACGCTGCGTAAGTGCACCATCTCTCTTACCCACAAACACAATCTAGCATCCGTTTCAAACGTCTTGCCAGATTTACCCGTGCCCCGCGATGCGTCATTTGTCACGCCGTTTGTGTGGTGATTTCAGTGTTTCTTCAACCCTCTTGCTCTACACACATTTTTCTATGTTACTGTAGCTAAAAGTAGGGGTTGAGAATGAGTGTGTTTGTTAACCGGGTGAGAATAATTTTTCTTCAGTGTGCCACGTGCGAAAACTGCAGCGTGTAGCGGTTGGTTGGCGTGGCTCGCACGATCGTTGTACGATTTGAATGTTTGGTACATGTTTCACACAGTAATACATTGTTTTTCACGCGAGATTTATGTTGATGGGCCGTTCTTCTTCTGTCAAAGGTCAATTTAGATCAGTTAAAAATCGGTCAAAAATTAATTCAGCAACAATTTGAATATTTTGGTGAGTAAAGCATTGTAAAGGAAAAGAAGTTATACTAACTAATGATACATTTCCCTTGAAGTCATTTCAATATGTCATGCTAAGCAAAAACTTATACTACAACAACAGCGCATTGCTCTTTGCTTTTGCCACACGCACCGGTTTGACATACGGATAATGTATTTAGTACGCTAAGCACTATAATCGATCACAAAGCACAACGATCGCGATAACTGCCACCTTTAGTGGATGAACATCATTTAACGGTGGACAATTCAATCGCACCGAACACCTTTAGCCGATGGTTAATGTGACAGGCCGATGCATTTCTGCCCTGTCAAACCACCATCCAAACATCATCCATTACTTATCATTGGTACCACAAACGAAACTCATTTCCATTCACCACCATACATTCATTCAACTCCCACGTACCAAATCCGTAAGCTTCACTCGCACATCGCGATCGCAATTGCACTTTCAAGTTCAGCGTACGCATTGTCTGTTTGATCGATCAATCTTTTACCTCCAATGGTCGATTGAGCCAGCTGTGTTCGATATTTCTTTTTTTTATTCATCATTTCCCTGTTCGATAGCCAGCCTGTATACTGTACCATCAATGCATTCAATGCTGTGCTGTATCGACATGTTCATTTGGAACGCAATCGTCATGAATCTGTCAAAACACCAACTTCTTTCTTTTTTCGTTCAATCCCTGAACTGGCCTGAAGTGCATACAATCAGCTCTAGAATTAGAATCCTTGAATTTTTGTGTGTGCATGTGTTGTTTTTTATTTTTTTTTTTTTAGGATTTAAATAAAACTCAAACCGCGATGGTTTCACCGGGGCAGGTTGAGCGCGGCGACAAATGTAAGCCGCAGGGAAATTTATGAACGACGTCGTAATAAATCGGAATACCGTTCCGGTTGTGCCGAATCTCTCGCCTGTTCCGTTTGCAGAAAAAGGCAACGCAACGAACGACCGGGACATGTTTCCACGCGCGGTGTCATGTTCGATCGATTTTTACGATCGTGTTGGGTCGATGTTTTTGTGTATCCGGCCAGCGGTTCGACAGTCCGGCTCGGTTCTGGTAGTTGTGTTTGTTTGTGATGTGAGGCTTGAACATGGACAAGAGCAGTACTTGGATCAGTCCTCACTCGATGTGAAGAAAACAGTGTCAGAAAATCGCTCCGAGCAGCGGTGGCTGTAAACTAAGCTGAACGACGTTTTTTCCCCTGTTGAGGTTGTTTGTTGAATGAAATTTCTCCCGACAATAATAAAATAGCTTGTTTCAATCAACGGTAATGTGTATAAAACAAACGCTTAAGTGAACTATTACGATGCCATTTTGCGACGGTACACAAAGACGTTGTAGCACCACTACGGGTACTGAAAAATGAGATTGTATTAATTCCCGTCAAATAGAAGCGTGAAATATGGCATAATTCATACATTCAGCGTATAGACCATTTTAATTACGCACACACAGACACTGTAGTGAACCAATGCTTCCATTCACTCATCAACACTTCTCGCAAAACTAAACAGTGTAATTTACCACCGGTTTGCCATAATGGTCTTTACCTTTACCGGGTGGATTAAATCACATTTCTTTTTAAATCGCTTTTGCACAAGCTATTATTATCCACAACTCCCGCTTATCGTTGATGAATGCTAAACATACACAGCCCAGTGTTTTCTACTAATCCGATCTCCTCATTTAATGCTCCTTTTCTATCTATCGTGGATTCATTTTCTCGCGCCATTCCATCGCCACGAGATCAACTAATTAATCTTGCACTTAACCAGGGCTGCAATACAAAAACGCACATTAAAAAAATAGCAGGACGGTGGAAAGCCGGCCACGGGGCAAGCCCACCTAAAAGGTTGAGGACCATTCCGCGCCGGAATCGGCAATGGTGTCCATTACCCATCTCTCACGTTTGCTGAAACGATCGTAACGGGGGTTCCACCCGTCAGGTTTGATGGTGAAGTAGGTATCGTATCTGATAAGAAGAGAGAGAGAGCAGATTAAGCATGTAATGGCAATCCACAGGCTTATGTGTTTCCCTTTCACTGGCTGCGCGAAGGTGGTGCCAGTTTTATGACGTTCGCCACTTATATCGCACCCAAATTTAGCGCATAAAACGAAACGGATCGAGTTTTATCGCACCCACACCTAACAGTGCCAAAACCATGACCCAGTTATTGCTCGGTCATTTCGTTTAAGCGCAGCTCTTAGCCACCGTCATCCGGGTTTATTGACCATTACGGAAAATAGCTCGAGTACTTTGTGCAAAAGAAACGACGGCAAACGCCAATGCCAATTTGCGCGTGTTATCATACTAACCGAGTTGAAACGGCAATTGTATAGTGTCACCCATGTGTCACATTTCGCAGGCCATAAATTTATTGCGTGTGAATATACTTTTTTCCGCGATTAGAACTGGACTAGATTGCTCAAGCCGCGCTCTGCCTGCATTCCACAGCTACACATTGCTAGTCACCAGCCAGTGTCTTGGCGAAAGAGCAGAAATAGAAGGAAGATCGTTCCGCACAACCGTTGGAACGAGTTCGTTTCTTTTGCTGATGAACCACGGGTACGACCTTCCTGTCCATCCGATAAGCAAAGTGCAAACAAGCAACTGACTGATGGAGCCCTACCACTCCTCGCGGCAATCAGGCGAGTCTCACGTGAGTCCAACGGCGGGGACCATACCCGACCCCGGTCTGGGTATATTAGTGAGCCCTCAGACAGGCTCGTTCGGTCGACTCCTCCCCTAGCCGGACAGCTGGACAGATCAAGTCCGTGCGCGTTGCACATTCGCTAAAATGTAATAAACTCGCGCCGGTGCATTATCCACCACGGGCGAATACACATCTCCCGCACTGGGATGAATGGATAGCTCACAGTCGGACTTGATCTGATCATAACGATCAGCAAGATCACTTGTTGAACCCTGGGGTTGCGCAGCGTGGAGAGTTTGAAGCGCGGTCCTGCACACACGTCCCAGGAGGCACGGTCGTCCGGTACGTCCGAGCAAATTACAGAAAATCCATCACATTAGATCAGACCCGTTTCGGCCCCTTTTGGGGTGGTCCCGGGCACTCATCGTAGGGAGGGAAAAAACGGCTGCAGTCTGATGCAGCCGTCCAGCCATCCATCCATCCGGGAACGGTACAACCCTTTTTGTCTCGATGACTTTGTGGCATACTGAGCAGCTAGATCTGGGAGATGTCCTTTCACTGTAAATAAAACAATTTGTAAACGAAGTTGTTATACAGCAGAAATAAAAAAATTAATAAAACATTTATGTACAGTAAAAAATGTGTACAAAAAATTATTTCTATTTACTTGTTGGTATGTAAAAAGGTTAAAATTACAAAACTTTTATTTATTTAATTATTTTTTAGCCTCTGCCATTGGATTTACTTGTCAAGCCACATCGAAAATGTATGAGCAGAATCTAAGAATGTCTTGTACGAATTTGTTTGAGTAGTAGTAATAGAAGATTTATTTGTCTATAATATAATGTTGTACAAACAAAATGCAACTTAACAATGGATTAACGAATTCAAACAATATCTTTCCTCGTTATTTTGAAAATGTTCTAGCTTTGCGAAATGGTTTGAGAAATGGTCATTTTAAGCAAAACCTTCTCCAGCAAGTGAATCTACTCAATTCAGTGCAACTACTTTGAAACATGGAAACAATCAAACTTCAGCCAATCATCATTGCGAACATATTTTCACGTCGAATTCTGACCCCTATCAACCATTATAGCCAATATGTACGTTTGTTGATTTTTCTCACGGTGGATACAACAATCTGGTCGATTGCAATAAAATCCATGCAATGACCTGCCTGCCAAACCAGAGCATCGTCCACTGTTTAGCGGATTTCACATCCATCGTGCTTGATTTGGTTTGTTGGTTTATTTTCTTTACAACCTCCGCCTTCGGTTAGCTACTCTTCTGCACCTCACAGCTCACCGAATCTTCCGGGTGGACGGATGAATTTCTCGGTATGGAACTCGGATCGAGCTGGCAACACTTGGCACTGCTGCACGGATTGGAGCTCCCCGGCAATCCTTCCAGATATGTGTTTTTTTACGTTTGCTTGCGTTCACTGTATTGCCATTACGCTGCAACGCGAAATAAACATGTTTTCTCTATAATTACCGGCGAAGATGTTTGTTTTGTGTGATCTTTGTGCTGGTTTTGAAGCTGGAAAGGATTCCACTGCGAGGCAAGAGGGTGGGAGAGTTAAAACTCATCGGTAAGGAAACTCTCGGCGGACATGACGTTTCGGATTTTGTTCTCTTTCTCTTTTTTTACTCCACTCATCCCTTTGACAGAATTATCCTCCTCCAGGAGCGCTCATTGCAATGGTTGAAATTGACCGCACGGGCTGACCCGTTGGCCCCGGTGGGTCGAGTCGGCTGCTGCTGGGACTTCAGATTTGCTGGCTGAAATAAAGCAGAACCCCATCATCATGATCATTCCGGCCACTGACGGGGCGGACGAGCAGTACTGGAAGCTCACTGGGAATGACATTTCGTACGGCTCATTTTCCGACGGTTGTAACTCCCGCAAATCCTCTAATGAAGGCATCAAACATCGCCCTGCGCCTTGCGGGTAAATTTATGGGAAAATTCTTGCCCCCAAGGGGGAAGCGTTCGGACCGTTTTATTGGCCGCATTATGTGCGGAGGCCAAGGGGAAAAGTTTATAAACCATAACTCGCCCAGGGTAACCATCGCGAAGGCACTAAAATAATGGGCAATTAATAATTTTTACCGCAAAATCGAGCACCGTCCCGGGATATCGTTGGTACTTGATAGCACTGGTAGTGCACGTACGCAACCGATGCGAGTGGATTTAACGCGAATGGAAGAAAGTCAGAGACACCATCGACCCAGGGTACAACGGACACAAACTTTATCGTCGCCTTCCGGGGAAACGTTTATTAATTTATTAGTAGTATGGCCACCATCGGTGTATTGTCGAGGATCGACTAAAAGCTCCTAAAAGCTACAGAAGAGAATGGGTGATGTTTTTTTTGTATGGCAAATCACTGGGTGCATCCGGTACCCAGGTCTCGCTCAGATCGCTCTGGCACCAGCGCCAGGAGAAGCGCTTTTTAATAAAGTCATAAATCTATTATTTTATTGCTACAACGTTAAATATGGTACGATCCAGCTAAGCCCGCCAGCCGAATGGCGGCGTTCCTGTTTTGTTCTCTTGCAAAGCAGTAAAGCAGTGATGTTCATATTCCGCGAAGGATCACATGCTGATGATGATGTTACCGTGAATATTTGTAGCTTTATTGATTTCCAATATTTATTTAAAGCTTCGATATTGGTTTTACGTTTCAGGGCCTATTTATGTTACTATACAACACATGATTCTTACATTTTTAACATGTTCACGTGGCCTTAGTAATTTTATTCAAGCATTATTTTTGAGTAAAGTGATTCTATTTAACATTAAAATATTATTTTTAATCCTAACCTAGCAAGTATTCAAACGTCCTGCAACAGATAAAATGTTCATGGTGCCCGTCAGTTATCGAGAAACGCTCACGACTGGGTTCAAAGTTGAGCTTTAATTGTTTTCCAGATTCCATGTGCGATTGCGTCCGAAGGTCTAAACCGCATTCCACATCGGGTTACCAACCATTCCGTACCGTACTGTACCGTTCCACACGCTGCCCAAACGATTTGCATTCACTCGGCGAGTAAGCAACGAAATCCTTCGTGTACAGACCCTTACAAACTCGCCAACGTCCAAAGTGACCCAAATAAATGGCATTAAATTCTTGCCACTCCGAAGAATGCAGCCAATGTCAGGACTGATCGATGAATTAGATAAAGACAACGGTCCGAACCAAACGCATGCGCTGATAGATTTCAACACCAGCTCAGCAGCAACGGCCGCGGGATAACAGCAACAATCGGTCATATTGATCCTGGTGCGTTTTGTTTCAATGTCTACACTTTATAGACCTCTGGCACGGTGATGGTTGATGCTATGACAGCCGCCTCCCATAACCACCCCTCCCACCCCTCTTCCCCCACTAAGTGTGGACGTAGAACAATATTTCAACGCATCGATACGCTAAAAACAATCGTGGCCATGTTTATTGGACATTGATCATACAATTCCAGCGATCGATCGATAAATGTTGTCCGATTAACGACATCGTTTGATGATGAGTCGACAAAAAATTGGTCCCTCAATCTGCGATGGGGAAATCTGTGGCCGTTGCTAGTGGTGGTAGTGGTAGATGTTGGATTCGAGGCTATGTAGGCAACGGATAGTTTCTAATGGATTTTGCTAAAATACCACCCAGCAAACCGTACATACGAGGCTCGGTAGCCATGGACATCAGGTTGACAGCTCGATGACAGTTGACGCTTGGTCGGGAGAGCTTTCCCGGAGCGAACAAAAAAAAAACAGTGCTCAGTTTCACAAGGGCGCACTACTAGCCGCGTAGCGCATGTGTTATGCTCACAGAGTAAAATCGACCGGCTTGACACCCACCATTAGCCTCATCGACTTGCCAACATGTCGGTAAACTGGCTTTTGTGAAAAAGAAACAACACACTCACATACTCACAGGGTCTACACCCGCGCCTGCCCTAATCGCATTTGCTGTCTAATAGTAATAATTACATTTAGATAAACGTGCCAACGCTACCTCCTGCTGTCATTCGAAAACACGTCCCTCGTTGCCTGCTGCACCCCATCATCTGTGCCTCCCGTTTGCGACAGCCTCTTATTTTTTTGTTTTGCTGTCGGTACCGGTTGGGTAATAAATTCACGGAAAATGATCGTTTCCATTCGGATTTGTGATTTCATTTACATTAAATGTGTTGTTTTGCTTTCCATCGTATGTTCTGGGCTATGCAGGCACTGGCACCGAAGCTGGCGCAGCTTCCACTCGCTCCGCTGTGTACAGTTGTGGTTTGCTGTATTTGAACGTAAGTTGCACTTGCTTCATGCTGCTTCACGACGTCAGCTGCAACCTGGGCAAATGCATTCGGGTAGCATCAAAGCTGTAGTTCCGAAGTGGCTATTGTGGCATGTCATGCGCGTAACGCGTATTGAATAATTCTGCATGGGGAGAGGTTACAGCTCATGACTTTAAATGAGAACTTTTTATTTTCTATTTATTTAATTTTTTCGAAAAAAATATTGATTATTTATATTTATTTATATTTTTGTCGGTGTGCTTTGTTGAATAAACACCATTTCTTTTTACATTTTTTTGCAATTGGTTGTATTAAATTTAACCACATGCAACATGTATGCGAAGGAAAATAGAATGAGCCTTACAGTGCGGTGTCCTCGCTATGCTCGTGGGAAACGGAACTTTATCACAACATTAACCCTGCAAAAATCCATCTACTTCCATTACCCGGGAGCATTTTGTTTTCTGCTTTATCGAAATGTTCCCTCTCCAACAAAACCGACCCATATACTGACTTAAGTTACATTAGGCACAAAACCGCTCTGTTCACCTGTTTTGCTTTGCCAGCACGCCACACCAGACCAGACCAAACCAGACTTAATAAATGTACCACTTCAGCCGATTAAACCACCGTTTCGGGCCATTCTTGCACACGGTCTGCAAGGTAGTCGCCTGCAAAACTACGTCTCAGGTTACATGCAAAGTGCAACCGGTGCATGCACAGCATGCAGTCGCGTATAATCCCGGGCGCAGTAAATGGCTATCGATAAATTAATGTAATTATGATATCATATTAGTCACCGCTACCACCACCTCCACCATCATCAACAACTTGGGTGTACCCGGGCGTAGTAGCGGGTGTGCAAGCCCTCTGCACAAGGTTGCACTCGCCCCGAATGCACCAAACTCAGTTTTGCTGTTTGCTCACTAACCTTTCCAATTGATCCCCCGCACAGGTGTGTCGTACAGGTTCGTGCAGACGGTGCCATGCAACAGGTTGTCGACAACGGCAACTAGCTTCGGTCAACAGCAACATCAAAAATAGATCGGATACTACTCTCGTTGTCATGGGAACACTATTTATGTGAGAGCAAACGGTATGCGGGGGATTTTGTAATGCTTTCGCAACACTCAAAGTGGTGCAATGGTCATGCATTATGTGCAGTTTAACGTGACGTTGTCTTGGGATAACCACCGAAAGGTCGTATCTTACTAGAAGCTCTTTGCGTTAGGGAGTCCAATCGAATGAATAAATCCAACCATTCAAAAAGGAGGAAACTCTTCCATGCCAAAAAGCATCATGACAGGGAAACAAAGCAAAACTGAACTGATAATTGAATTCCAAAAACCCACGCGGTTAGAAACAATCATATTAATCTTGCACTCTTATTGAAGATCTTTACTTTTTTCTGATCGAAGAGCTTATTTTTACATTGTTTTAAATATTCCCTTCTTTTAACTGTTTCTGTGAGATTAATCTAACTATGCATCTACTCATCACCAAACTTTTAATTAAAAATTACCATTTCAAACCCCACCCTAGTATGATTTAATTTGCCTACACACAACCACTTCGGTCCACAACGCCTAGATAAGTATCAATTGTGATTGATTACAATGCTAGCAGCCCTCCATTAAAAATCAATCAATCATCTATGGCACCGAACCGCGTCCAACATTCGGGTGTCGATAGCGAGCCCTCTGGTTGTATGGGCCCGATCGTACCGGTCACTCCAATCAAAACACCGGACACTAATTCTTGGTTTCACCTACAACCTCTAGCGACCAGGAGAGCAAAGCAAAAAAAAATATTAATGGCATAAAAATGTGTGAAACATGGCGATAGGACTGCGGCTACGGGTAATCGATTTTGCCGTCGGCCTTCCAGCCGCCATATTCGCGGCGATCGGAACGGGCAGCACCATATCTCGGCGGCACACTCTCGTGCCACCAGCAGCCATGACTCATGAATGGCTCCGATATACTCTTGCCAGGATACAACTCCAGGGAAGGGAATATGGTGTCCCCGGTTTGGTGGGTTGCAGTTGATTTGATAAATTTTTATTCATTTATCAACACTTCCAGCGCCTCTAATAACGGCAGCATCCAGGGATATGGTTTGTTTTCTTGGCCAGCTGGATGCTTCCTCTGGGTTGGTAATTCAATAAACAGAAAACTTGAACACACACGCACACACATATGCAACATCATCATCGAAACTACTGCCCAAACAGAGCCCGGGGATAAACAGACATTAATTTCAATTAGGTTACGTGCTTCGGACCACACCTTAGCTGTTTGACGACTGTGTTTTTATTTATTTTTTTTTCAATTTGAATGATCAACCATATAAATAGTGTGAAAGAGACAGAAAAGTGTTGTGGTGAGTCTTTGATGTCAGTGGATTAAATTTATCGTCGCACATTTAGGTCAATTGAGGGCGGAAACTGAAAGTGAAGGAAAATACGCTCCAGCCATACACGCACGCATACTAGCTGCTCCACTTTGGTCTAACGAAGGATTTGATTAGTTGGTACAACGGGCAACGTTCACTTTCAATTTCGTTTGATTTTTATTACATATAGAGACACTATAAGTACTATTTTATATATTTTGAAAGATGTTTTGTGATACGTGTACTAATGGGATAAGGCTAACACTTCAAATTTGTTTATTTGTTTATTTGTAAATGTTAAGTGATTGGCCATCATTGGCCTTATCACTGATCTTATAAACTAAACTTATAATAACATAAAGCATCACGGTACAATGTAACATCAGCACAAAATAAATAACACAGAGTATCACAGCAAGAAAAACAGGTTAACTTAGGGAATTCCAGTCAAAAGAGTCATAATGTGCATTAAATCTAAAAGCCATCGCAGTCAAAGGTTCATTATCGCTATATGCACGTCTAGTTTGGTCAACTCTTAGTAGCCTAAAGTTTCTTAAAATACGAGCAGGTACGTGGAAATTAACTCTAGCTAAAAGGTCCGGTGAATCTATCTCTCCTAGGATGATTTTTTTCATCCTTTCATCAATCATTTTAAATAGCCACGTACCCCTCCACGATATCGGATTCCTAGCGTAACCTATGCAAAAAATCACACTCCCTCAATAATAATAAGAGTAATTGCACACTCTCTGGACGGCCAGCCTCTTCATATCGTGTCTCATATAGGGCGGTCACCAATTATTACATTGACGACAGAGGACCATCGCATAACAGGCACAGCCGGCCATGGGACAGTCGAGCATCGCCAACGATCGTTCTTATCACGATCACGATCACACATGCCGGACTAAATGAAGCAATTACATCGGTAAAATCCGTTTCTCCCAAAAGGACTATGGGAAAGGTGTGGACAATTTACGGTCACAATTATGGTTGGTCCACTGCAAAAACATCCCCTCATTATATGTTATTTACAAAAATATTATAGACTACTAAAACTTAAAAATAAAGCATAAACATAAAATACTTTAGGAAATAAGTTTCAAAATAATTATTAAAACCGAAATGGAAGTGTGCAAAAATACAATGGTACAAATTGTACTTGTATAACTTACACTAACAGAATCACACCATATACGAAACATATGTAGAATATTCATATTTTTAGATTTTTTTTGACAAGGTTAAATTTCTTGCTACCCCTTGGGCATATCAGGATTGTTTTGCCGCATTGTAATGTCACTGCAGAATCAAATCGGCCCGCGTGTGTTGCGTGTGTCCAGGCGTTGGATCATATTTAATTGATTTTCTTTCCCTTTGATACCGATGCAGATTAAGACGATGATGATACGATTGAATATTGCTTCAACAGTTTCCACAACCGCTCTGCCCACTCTTTTCTGCTCTTCTGCCAGCAATATCGTCACACCCAACACGTACCATCCCGAGCAGCACTTATTTAAAATGATATTTATGATGATTATTATTCGCACATAAATTGTTTCCCCGATCTCAGAGCTTGACCGCGCTAGGGTGCGGGGTATTATTTCATTCCGGTGCTTTTCGACATTACGGCCACTGCCAACGGCTAGAATGCCGGGCTCAATTTACCAGCTGTTTTGCTTCTCTTCTGAATCCGCCTGGCTGCATCTGTAAAAATGGTCGAGCAGAAGCGATGCAAATGAAACGCTCTTTTTGGCTTTAGAATTTTCTTTCACACCACGCTCACGCTACTTTCTTTCATGCCGTTTCACACCACAATCTCACGATCCGTGCGTCGATTCTTGCCGAAAGCGATGGCGTGATGGCCGGGAAGGAGGTGGGTGCCTGGCAGCGCGTCGGATGTTTTGCGATGAAATTGAATATCAACAGCGGAAGATTATCAGCTGCACTATCAGAAACGAATCGCAAAGCTAAAGACCCCGCAAGCACGTACTGCTGCTGAAACGGATCGAAGAAGAGAAGCCCCATATTCTGGGTGGGTGTTCCGTGCTTTCATTGCTGGTTCGGTGAAAATCATCAGATATGAACCCATTCTTTACGTCGTTTATTCTGATCAACAACAGCAGTCGAATGTGAGCTGCAGAGGGAGTTCAGGTTGTTTGTGCACAATGTTGCATTTGGTGCGAGTTGGTCTGAAGTTAGGTCTGAAGTTGGTTACTTTTAGCTGTACATCGCTACAGCTTCAAACCGTTAAGTGATCGATTTTAGTTTTAAGCAAAAGTCCTCCCATCCTGCCCCTTGCTTGTAGAGCATCCTTGTCGGAAGGGGGCGGTCCTCGTTGATCGTCGTTTAATCGTTTTATAATCTGTTCACCTTTCCTCAACGCCTTGAATGTTTTCCCGATCCATAATTGGAGTGTCCTTCAAGTGCACTGCTTACCTTCAGAATTGTTGATAACGATTGCTTCTTTTATCATTTAAACTACGTTTAATGGAATGAATTAATTTACCCCATTTTTCATTCGCACACTTCCCCATTTCTTTGCAGGAGGACCTACTCATACACGGTGATTCCGTTTATGATATTATCGACAAACAGGATCATGGTGCGATCCAGAGCGAGCTGAGTCGGGGAGCTTCGCAGCACGCGGGTCACCATCACCATCATCACCACCTTCACCACCATCATCACCATCACCAGCATAATCATCAGCAGCTTAGCAATAATCATCACAATCATCACGGCCATCATCACCATCTGCTGCATCACGGACATGGGAGCTCTCCCTCGCCTTCCGGTTCGTCCGTTGCTAGCTCCAGTGGTGGTGGTGGAGGGTCATCGAGTTCGTCTGCGGGTTCGTCGCTTCTGGATGGTGAGCAGCGAATATTTCTGTGCCGTATGAACGTGAGCAGAAATGCACGGCGCCAGATGCGGTTTGGTGATCAGAAGGTACGTGCACAGATGAAACAAAGATCAAATATGAGCTTTTTACAATGCTCTTACTAACATTGTATGCAAAATGAAAATATTTTACAAGATTGAAGTATTTTGTATTTAATCTTATTTTATAAAAATACCATCAAATTAACTCTATTTGCTTACTACACTCTCTAGATGCTCAATGCTCTTACTCTGCAATGCTCAAATTGGCTCAGTAATGTGACACCGTCACCTTCTCCCAACGACACTAATCCAACACTAATCTTATTGCGCCCGATTACCCGACGCATACCCTTCTCGTCCGTTTGCAGTGGTGGGGAATATAATTGAAATAAGCTTCCTACACGCGCCTCCATACACCCTGGACACGTACGAGCTTTTCCAGCTCATAATTGGATCCAATAATTTATTTCACCAGCTTCAGATGTTTTGCACGGATAAGAATAATGCTTCGCCTGTCGACAATACCACACCGCGTCAGTGTATGATGATGAACTTCGCGCACTTCACGTAACCTAATCCTCTCCAGTCTCATTGTATGCATAGTCCGTATGGTTGCTTGCATCGCAGACCTCCGACGTGCCGGGAGTGCATTCTCTTATATTCCCGGCCCTGACCTTACGCTGCTACGACGGAAGCTTTAACGAATAGGTAACCCAAACCCAGACCAGGCGCATCGTCGTCGATCGCATTTGAATTGATGCTCGTTGCCACACAAAAATCGCTTACCCGCGCACCGAACACTGAGTGATAGTGTGCAGCGAGTGTGTATGTGCGCGGACACGAAGTCAATCAAATGCAAGATTTTCGTTTGACTTCTGACTCCGAAGGCTTTACTACCGCGAGTCCCATCGATACGAACCGACTGAACGACCGAACGGTAACGAGTGATGTCTTTATTCCACCTACTTGATGATGCCTTAAATTCCACCCACTGCGCAGCAGCGCCATGTGGTTTTGTATGCCAGACTGGGT
Organism: Anopheles merus; assembly: GCF_017562075.2. Classification (NCBI taxonomy): domain Eukaryota; kingdom Metazoa; phylum Arthropoda; class Insecta; order Diptera; family Culicidae; genus Anopheles; species Anopheles merus. Next base: position 46,167,376 of record NC_054082.1, read on the forward strand.
GGAACAGTGTAGGACATCAGCATCTGGGGTTAGGGATTTCTTTGCACCAAACACAGCGCACAGGAAATGAAGAGATCACAAATTTCCTTTCGCTGACGGCTTTATTAGGAGGGCTAGTCCGGACCCTTACCCAGATCAGTCGGAAGCATTTTGTAGCCCATTTCTCCAGTCACCTTTCTTCTGTAGGGACGTACTCTTGAATGCAACTGCTAGTTAGCTAATGGAAAAAGTTCCATTTAATGTACAACACTCCGCAAGCTACATTTCATTCAATTATTTTTACTCCCACATGATCTCGGGATTTCTGATGCAGTCACCAAAGAAATCTTGGTCAAATGAAATTCATTCAAACGACATCATTCGTTGTTGTCCAGAAAGCTCAGTGCAGAAGACAGCAATACTTGATGATCATTCACATTCGAAGCGCTTTTTTAGAACGGAGTCATCAAATTACGGATGTTGAGATTTTTAATCTGTAAATCAAGCGTACAATTTTTCGTTGCATTCGTTGCATTCGTTGCAGGTATAGAAAAAAAAACTGAAAAATAAAAAATTTAAACGGTTCATTATTTGTATTATACAATGCATATTTATGAGGACCTGTTATAGTGGTGAAAATACATTTTTATCAGCATTTTTGGCACATACAGGTATGCCTGGTAAATAGGATTTGACGAATTCGATTACACCAGTAAATGGTAATTAGATAGTAAAGACGGTTATTTCACGGAACACATAGTTTGATGTAGTTAAATCTCATTACTGTGTAATTGACTCGAATCAAATAATCTTATTTCTATTCCTCTCGCGTCCACCAGTACACACCCTCACCTTCCTCCCTCATTTATCCAGTGGACAAGCACATTGACGTCACCATGCTATAATTGCCAGCATCACTCACCACAAACCCTTCGACGATACCCAGCGCACTGCCTGCGGATCGATGGTACATTAGCAGTGATTGAAGCATCTTCCTTCTCGCTGATTCACACCTGTTCTAATGCCACTACCCTTGCCGAGAAGGGTGACGTAGGCCCAATGTTAGCATCAGTGCCATGGCTGTGCATCAAGCATTCAATCTTAAAAATTATGGGACTAACATCATTCGACGCCACTCAGGAGAGGGGATGGAGGATTGGTATCGATCGTTCTACGTTCGGTGATGTAACTGGGTGTAAAGTGACGCAAAGGGTGCACAGGTTAATTGTAGCTTTGATGGGCTCAGCCGTTACGGCTGGTGGCCTCGGGAAAATCCATCTCCAACGTGTGGCGACGTGGTATCGATTTCCGTTCGAGGAAGTAACAGCTTCAAAGCGGAACTAATGCAACTAGAGAATGGATTTGTTGGTATTGGTGTCGGTAGAAGATATAATATTTTTTTACCTCATTGTTTTTTTTTTTCAAATAGTAATCTAAACTAAACTTTAGTGATTTAGTTTTCATTAATCAAACTATGTTATTTAAAACTTTTCAAATTACCTTTATTTGAAACTACTTGGTTTTAAAATTAAAATTTACTGATTTGATTTTCTATTTTATTTCCATGTCCATACAAACGATTAGGCACACGTTTTCATTTATTCGCTCACATTGATTAAATTACACCACATTTCAACCAAAAGCTTACCCACCCTAACACCCGCTTCAATGACCTTTAGCAAAACGCGCTCTAATGAACATTTCCTTCGACGCGGTCTCATTGCGATTGGCATTATTTAATCCTACCACGCTCGTTTAGCGCTGCGGAATCACTCCCATCCAGAGCTTGTTAAAATTGCCCTTTCGGACTGTTCCTGCTCGATGTGACATTTTGCTAACCGCCTAACTTGTCTCCCCTCTCCCGATAGGTGGTATTGGTGCAGGGCCACTATCTGTCCTATCTGCCGCTGTGCAGCCGTAACGAGCCCGTCTTCATAGCGACCTGCACCCCGATCGCCATGCCGGAAACGCGCGAGTGCGTCGTCCAGGGTGCGACCAACGTCTTCACTACGATTCACTCGATGGACATGAAGGTGGTGCACATTGACAAAAAGTGAGTATATGCGTGGAGTGACGAGTGTGGAAGCTAAGCATCCTAACGGGATTATTTGTGAAATTGGTACTGGTGGGCGGGCGTGCGGCATACAGTCAGGCAGAACAAAGCGCACGAAGCTCGGCTTCTCGGCAGGAAAAGCATTAATAATTCATGGCCCACTGGTCGATCCACCACAAGAAAGCTATCGCGTTGTGTGTTTGTGGGTCGAAAAATTGGTTTGCATTTGACTGGCGCCCATCATTAAGGAAGGATTGATTGTCCGGTGTCGTTTCAGTGAACCGATTGGGTTGCTCTCTGAGTATTTGCAGCTTTTCTGTAGTAATGTCTGTTATGATTTTATGTAGCTATTTTTAAGTAATTTATTTATTATTTGCTATTCTGAGACCTTTTTGTGAGTTATTATTTAACTTTCAAATCCCAACATGTTTTTAGTTACTATTCTTTGCGATTTTTCCTGGGTAACAAGTTTTTGAGGCAGCTTTAGTTCAAAGCTTTGAAATACGATCGCAACAATGTATCAGCTCGCATTTTCTCGCAAAAAAGCATTTGAACAGGTTTCAACATTTGGAAAAGGCATTACGGTTCTGTTCTTACCGGGACCAACAGAGAAAGGTGGACGATTATTTCACTATCAGGCAAGCATTGGCGTGCGACCACCTTCCACCAAATGCTTACATACGTTGTAAAATATCGCCATGAAGCGAAGAACAAAGCGCGCCAATTGTTTACAAATGATTGATGTGCGCAGCTAAGGCGAGGAAACGACCGCATGATGAATGGACCATAATAGATGGGATCGCAAGAACGGCGGACCGTAAGAATGCGCAAGAAGGTGAAGGTGCTAGCACAGGAAGATAAATTTTTGATAATGCACCGACCGGTGGTTTTCGAGGAAACAGTCGGGCTATGGCTACGGTGAAGGGGAACGAAAACCAGGGTACAAAGTGATAAACAAGTGTGCTTGCTCCTCCCGGTCCCGGTGAAACGATCCAAGCTCTGTGACGGTATCTCACCGAACAACCGAAGGGTGGAAGCGACATTTTACAGCCAAGGGTTGGACGTGGTGATGATGGTTTAATAGCACCAAACTAAACCAAAGGATCTGGATCAACTTGTTGTGTATGTGTGAGTGTTTTGGGCGAAAGGTCAGCAGAACGCACCGTTTCTTGACAGCAATTCCTTGGTTGTATTTTAGTTTTTTTTTGTTTTGTTTTTTTCCTCCCCTCGCTGAAGCCATCGGGATGGACAAGTGCGCAATTTAGGATAATCGTTGGCTCGATTCATCATTCAGGTAGGTGAGTTGTGCGCGGTCAGAAAAGTGCCGATCGATCCAGATCGGCCGATCGGTCCAATTATCAGCACTAAAGTTCACGCGGGGCCACAGTACAGGCTGTCGCAAATGGTTACGTTTGCAGAACACAAACCATTCCAAGCGGCGAAGTGTTTTGCCTTGGTGAGTTATGCCGCTCTGAGAGTGCATGAATGTATACTGAAGGGGATTTGCATTTGCACAGGAACTGTAGCCCGTTTCTCGCGAATCAAGCTAATCAAACATAAGCAGATCGATTGATCCGAGATTTGTAATTCCTGTGACTTTGAGCCGTAATTGCTGGGTTTTGTGTCCGCGTTCGTGTTCTGTTGTTCGTTGCGAGCGCGTTGATGTCATTTGAGCTGATAATCTGTGAACGACTATGGTGTTCTGTGCGTCACAGTACACAGCTGATACACGAACCCGGAAGTAACAATTTAAAGTGAAGGGGTTTTTCGGATCTTTGAATTGCATAGAATTAAACGTTACTGTGATCACACAAGCACGTCAGGCTGTTATTATTAGCAGTTGATGATTTTGAAAATTGAACATTTTTCAACATAAGTAACAATAGTATTATTTATCCATATAACACATAAAAACTATTATGGTACAAACAAAACAGGCAAAGCATCAGATGATTGTGACCCACAATTTTTAAGTGGTATCGATTTAGTCGGCTAATAGATAAGCAATTCGACGAAACAAAATCATTTGCATTATCCTGCTCCTTACCGTGTTTGTGTTTCCCGTAGGACTCATATTAGTAACATCACAAACAATGAAAAATTGACTTGAAAAAGCATTTATAAAACATATTCTTAAGTGCATATGCACATTTATACTACGATTAAGTGGAACGACTGTTTTACATATTATTATATATTTTGACTCAGTACTAGACCTTCAGGATGTTTAAATAAAAACACAGAAAAACAACAACAACAAAACCCCTAAAGCACAAGAGTTCACATCGACAAACATGCAGCTAACCTAAAACATAGATGCTGCCTGCAATGAGCGATTGCTCGTGTACCACCGGCTCGTAAAACACATCGTTCGTTTTTTTTCTGTCGAGGCCGTCCAGTATGTAGCCCGTCGGCATAAAACCATGACCATGAGAAGCCTACGTTGCCAGGGGTAAAACTCCGGCAGTGTAAAGATCCCCACGAGAACGGGGGAGGGGGAGGGGGAGTGGCAACCAACGTACCCCAAACAGGCTTATGATTCAATCGGTTGGCATTCCGATCGAACTTTAGCATCGGAATGCTCATAGGCTTGCTTGAGGATTTTCGAGGCTCTCCTTCCCAGCTGTTGGAGAGGATCGAGTTTTGAGCCACACTGTGTGCATTATTGTTGCTATCAAAATGCTTTCCGTTGTATGTGTTTTTTTGGTTCTACTTCAAACGGTTTCGTAACAGCTTCCTGTAACACCGCGTAACATGTTCCAGTTCCAGCGAACTCCTTTTATGAACGCGCCCACCAGGACAACAACGCACCGCACCAGCGTACCGTGTAACGCAGCGGGTGGAAATTCGCATCGGTCCAGGTAGCCCTGTGCGTACCGTGGAAGAACACAGCACAAAAACATGCCTTGTTTTACATACAATAAGCCGATCAGCTCAGCATGCTTCGACGGCTGGGCCGGTGGAAGGGATACTTGTAGAATAAAATTTTCGTACTCATCGACCAACGCTTCAAGCGATTCAAATCTCCGGGAAAAAGGCGCCTGTCGGGGTGAAATTTGCAGGCGACATAAATATTTTATTTACACATATTTAGACACCGCGTGCGTACCACCGTGCATTATGTTTGCGTCGCAATCAATCGATCCGGGGTTAAGGATTACATATGCGGAATGTTTTTTTTAACCATTGTACAACTGCACCTTAGGTGCTAAGGAAGACTACGGAAAGAACAGTCTTGTGATGTGCGTAAAAAGAAGGTCATGTGTATGCAGTACAAAAATAACAACACATTACAAAAACATAAAAATAATCACAACAATTCGGAGAAAGCAATAAAGGTAGCCAAAGATCCTATTGCGAGATTTTATCGTCCTAGAAGTACAGGATTTTATTTGCTCTTACGTGTTTGATCATCGTTGTATTCGTTGTATAGAAAAAGCTTACATTAGTTTTACATTCGACTGCTTGTAATAAAGATTTCCGTTTATGTTCTTAAACGTAAATATAGTAAATAACGGTTCTACATGGTCATGAAGGAAGCTATAAATCTGGTATAAACTATTTAGTTTAGGTACATTTTTATATCAATTTGATACATTAAAATGAGTTAAAAAAAGTATAAAAAAACAGAGAAATTAAACGAAACTTCTGAAAAGAATCATTAATCTTTTCCCGCTAATTTTGGAACTTACGATACAACAGAACTGGGCGCCACGTGGGATTTTCCATTTAGCTAATTGAAGGCTTGTTTTGAACAATTTCATTTAGGTACTATCGTCTTCCTTTCCGCGCCCTTACTTCTTGCTTGGAACGTCTCTTTTTATTCCGGCACATGCCAAAGCCTTTGGTTTCACCTCTCCTAGTCCCCTGCGCCTCGAAATGTCCGGCCGGAGTCACCGACAGAAGATTCGAAATGAAAAAATGTGATTGATAAAAATTAAAATGAGTGATTAATCATCTGCCATGTGCGTCCCATCTTCGCATCACCGGGTCACCAGTGCTAGACGGGACAAGGTTCGTCTTTGTAACAAAACAAAAGTCTCAAAACTAAACACACTTAAGGTAACCGCAAAAGAGACGAGCGAGATACTATACAATATACTTGTGGGAGCTCCAGAAAACGAATGTTTTGCTCAAACTTCGACCACCATCCGCGTCCCAGATCTGAGTATCTACGTTTGTTCGCTCCAAGTGAGTGGGTAACTGTGTGTTTCCTTCCAGCAGAGGATTAGGTTGTCTACGACGTGAGGTCGTTGGCTGGATTAGGCGCCACAAGATGAAACAGGACATTGGGGTATGGTGTTTACAGCGACGAGGGGAAAAGCTTATTTTGACAACTTCAAACAAGCGATTTGCAAATTTACCGGTACCATATGTTTTTCCTAAGATTGGTAAAAGAGCTAAAGAGAGAGAGAGAGAGATAGAGAGAGAGAGAGAGAGAGAGAGGAATTGAAAAATAACAAGAACTTGAAAACTGGAACCAAAAGGAAAGAGGGAGAGATAGACTAGAATCTTAAGTGACCATTCGCTAAACTGTAAGCAAATCGACAAAAAACCAAGACCATTAACATTTGAGAAATTAACTAGCTCAATCACAGACTGCGTTGCATGCTGCTACAAGAAAAACTACTATTTTGGTGACTGAAGTACAGCTTAACGCCTCCACAAGAACACGAATACAATCAAGGTCAATGGAGGAAATCCACTTGAACGATTTGTGTAACTTTTTGGTACTCAAGGAAACGCTTGCACAGCTCATCCTTATGATTTCACAATGCAAAGAGAACAATTTCTACCTCTCTCTACATGCTGTTTGGTTTTACTTTCGCTGCACTAGCGCGCCTGCAGCGTATGTTGGCATATGTCATACACCACAATTCCCTCCACCGCAAGCGCATTCAAGGACCTAGCAGTGTTCACGGAAGATGTTTTTTTTTGTTGTTTTATTTTCCTTGTTCGCCCCCTATTCGTCCCCATTCGATAAGCGGATCGCACTCGAAACAGCAAAAGGGCAGCTAGAGATTACACCGATGTTGGTTGTGCGATTGGTTCCGCGGATTCCGCGTTGCGATTACTAGTGGGGGCCGCTTCTCTGGCACGCCCTTCAACGCCCTTGCAACTGCGTGCCCGAAGCGAATGTTGGGCACGGCATTTTACCGATTCGACGCCTTTGCTACCAAGGAGGGGAAGGAAGGCACATGATCGCAACGATAAATCGGAAAATCGCAAACCGATATCGATATCGGTGCCGCATAATCGAATTCAATTTTCTGCCGCACCCGCAAACCCGTGACCGAGCACATAACCTATGTGGTATGTCCGGAGGCTAATAATACGACTCGTGTCAACAGATGGTCAGGGAGTCTTCCTGCTGCCATTATCATATTGCTCCAGTGGGTAAAATTCTGAAATTTTCTGACTGTTTCGAGCATTACATATTGTAAAATGGTGGTGGATTTTTGCTTGTTTTTTTTTATACATCGCTGCCAGCGTGTTGCTTGTCTCCTGAAAGCAGGGGCACATAATCCCTGCCAAAATAATGTCATCAATAAGGCTAATTGAAACCTTAAGTCCTTGACCAATATTTTGACCCATCGTTAATTTGTCACTTAAATCAAACATCATCAAAAACACGCCACATAAACGATGGCAACTAAATGGCTTTTTCCGTAAACAACACGCAATATTCGGCGCTTTTATTGTTCTCTTCCATTTTCTCTCTCTCTCTCCCCCTCCCCTTTCTCTGTTGTCTGTTATATTCCTAACAGAACATAAAGGTATTAAATTTTTATCATACATGTAGACCCGCTGTTAATAATACTTACACTTTCTCGACCATCTCGAATTTGGTGTGGCGGTAGGAGCACATAAAGGGTGATGGTATACACGGCAAATCCCTCCACCGGTTTACGTGCGATGGTCTTGCCGATGCCGATCTTGTTTCATTTTAACGCCACCATTAATCAACCGGCGATGGAATTAAATCCCACGGCGTGTCGGGTAAATGGATCTGGCGACGAGTGCGTGCATTTTTTTTTTGTTTTTGGGTTTATTTTAGTTTTCTTGATAATATTTGTTTTTGTTTTATAGCACAACCGAAATTATAAGCGTCTGCAGATTGCGAACGGTTTAACAAAGATAGTATTTTGGTGTTGAGTGAATTTCAGATGAAATATACAAATCGACATAGTTTCCAACTACTCATCATCATAGCTATAAAAAGACTATAAAAAGAATTTTTGGGTCGAATTTCCATAACAGTGATTTGTAAAATTATATTTCCGAAGAAAATAGAGCCATCAGTCATATCAACGATAGGACCTCTTTTCAGTTTTGATATTGTCTTTGAGACAGTATCGGCAACATTAAAAGACATAAAAACTCCAACATATATATATAATGTTTATTTTTTTTTATTATATTCTTCATTAACCCAGCAGTACAACGGTTTACTCTGAATTTTCGCTTAATCGAGCATGTGACTATAATGAAGTAAGGTCATTGAATAGGTTAAGCAGTCTTTTTCCCGTCTGAACTCAATTCAGAACATTGTATTTGAAGCAATAATCTTTTCTGCTTTACAAATATTGCCTCAAAAGATAGATATTGGCAGCACCTCCAATGCAGTGAAGAGGTGTTGCCATATCCTGGAGGGATAAGAGAACGCCAGTGCAATAATGGAATTCGTATGCGGTGCAGAGCGATTAAATAAGTTATCAATTGCAGATGTAAAGCGATCTGTAAAATGGGTGAAAAGGTTAATTTCTGGAGGCCAGAATATTAAAAAAGGTTATATTAATGCGAACGAATATTCATTACCTGTACCGCGTCGATACATTGTCGATACGATCGATTACGGTTCGTTTCGATTCTGACTGTTCGATCCGTTTGTATGTAAGTAGGAAATGTGGTAAAAGTTTTTGGTTCGATGCTTTGTTGTTTTAATTTTGTCTTTTTTGTAATATATATGGAATCACAAATAGATGGTACTGTCATTGGCACGTGGCATCCGTTCTAGTGAGGCCACCAATGACCGATCCTACCTTGCCGCATTATCGTATCCCTGGAGAAATCCATACTTTCCTCGATCGCATCGGAACCGGCATCGAAATCAATGCAACAGCATCACTTTGACTAATCGATTCATAACGTTACCTCCGGCCATCACCGGCGAAGGGCAGACGAGTGCAGTCAAGCGCGCCTGTGCTCTTACATCCCCGGGTCATACACACACACTCACATTTGCCGGATCGAAATCGGCCGTGATAAAAGACGGTCGCACGCGCATACCGCCTTCGCCATTTCGGTCTTCACCAGCTGCCTGCCCACTTCCACTCCCAGCTATCAGTCGATCAGCCCAGTTGACTTTGGGGGTGGCTGATCCGCACTGGTGGTGAAAGATAAATTTCAGAAACCCTTTTGATATGAACCGACCGAGTTCCGAACGGGCATACCATCTTTCTAGCAATATCGCTTCACCCGCCGAAGTGCTGCCTTGCACTCCGAGGGCAGCCCCGCATTCTGCTCTCGCACTCGCGCAGCTCAAAGATTCGATCGATCGATCGCCAGCATCATCGTTTTTTTTTGCTTTCGTTTCTGTTCACTCTAGATCTTAGTATGTGCCGGTGGTAAGGCGTCGTGGACAGTTGGTGTGTGGGGCGACGGCGAATGTGTGTGGTGGAAAGACACACGAAAAACAATACGATTAATCGATTTAATTGATTTCTGTCGTTTTGTCTGTGTGTTCTCCTGCGTCGCGGTACAGATCCCAAGAGAATTAACCCTTCGGGCACCGGGCGCTGACCGATGTACGGTTCAATCGCAGTAGATGCCACTTCCAATCTCTTCCCCGCTATCTCTCTCTCTCTCTCTCTCTCTCTCTCTCTCTCTCTCTCTCTCTGTCTCTGTCTCTCTCTCTCTCTTTCTCCCCCCCTCCCTCCATCCAATCGTTCTTACCTTTGCCAATTGCATCTGTCATGGACGACTTTTTTATGTTTACCCGCCAGCAGCATCGCGGCAAACATATGTTCACGGTTGTCGGCTGTCAATATCGGACAGAAATGGTCGCGCTTTTGCCGCACACTTGCCGACGGCCGGGACTCATCGTATTCCATTAATTTCGATGATGGTTTGTTGGGGTTCCTATCGATTTCAGGTGGAAGGTGAAATTTCACTGTGAGCCGGATGGTTTTCTTTGAAATCACGTGGATTGCAGAATGGAATTAATTTTCGTTATGACTGTTGGGTGATTATTAGAAATCAAACAATTATATCATATTTCCTTTTTTTTACTATATTATTTGGTTGTTTTTCTTTATTTTTTGATAACTTATATTTGAATATTTGAAGATATTTACATTCACGCTTGCAATGTGGTTTTCATCTCTTTTCTAGTGGAGAATTTCATCTTGGCTACAGCCGAAGTGAACTTCAAGGAGTGTCGTGGTACCAACTGCTACACTGGGAATCAACACGCGAAGCTCAAAGCAAACATAGGCTGAGTAAGTTCAATCAATGAAATAATTATCATAATTTTAAAAACTTTGTAAAATAACAACATTTTCATGTTCTTCTCTATCTCTCCTTTTTCCCTCTCTGCTCTCTTCTAGTAACCCAATCGGAGCAGGATCGATCTTGCATTCTACTAGTGCGAATGCAACGTCGTCAGAGCGACTTCCTGTGGGTGCACGTGGTGCTACAAGTACGTGACGGTCAAGACTCCAACCAACAGTCGGTGATCGTGTGCACTAATCAGGTGTTAAGGTAAGCCATTGCTGTTTTGTTGATGTCATTTTTGCATACATTGTCCCTGTTGTTGTCGCTTGGCTCACTCGCCCGGACCAAAAGGGAAGGGTTAGCACTGGTGAGCTTTACTGTAAAATCACAATTTCAACCACCCCAACTGCAAAGCGAACGGGAGGTCTCACACATTCCGCAGTGCCACCACCGTTGGCCTACAGTTGGAATGGAATGGGTGGAGTAGAAAACAAACATCACCCACCCAAGCAGCACGCCTCTCCCGGCGCAATCGTCGATCAATCTGATGGACTGAACATTCGACCGATCGACATTCGATCATTATCGGGAAACGAGAATCAATTCGCCACGGCAAACAGTTTTACGACGCAAGCACATGAGCTATGCGTTTGGGCATTTAATCGTACGCGAGCGACCAGAACAAACAAGCTACGACAAAAACAAAAATGGCATACCACCGGACCCCACCAAATGACGAGCTGTACGAAATTTGTTCGGGTTTGTCGTCTGCGGTCGCGCATATGTCTTCCTGGGAACGTATGGGAACGTATTGCAACGCTCAATGTTCCGCATTCGCGGGTGCATGAATGTGCAGCGTTCGTGAACACATTTCCGGAGCTGCGGAGCAGATTTACAGGCCGTAGGAAATGATGAAATTATTGCAGCAAATGCTAAATATCGTCCGCGGTGAAGTTGCGATTGCAATCGGCGGTACGATGAGCGGCCGCCATCGGCGTTGTCGTTGTCGGTAATATGTTGCTGTCAACGGGCAACATGCGAGATTGAAGCGGGAGCCCCACTTTGACGATCTCAGGTCTGAATTCATGCCAGATATCTCTCTTTCTCTCCGTCTGGACAGTCGAGAATCAACGCGACCGAAAAACCCGCACTGAGCTGACGGAGCTAAGCTGCCAGCCCGATAGTGATCGCCCAGGGCCGGACCTACCTGGGGCCGGCCAGAGTGGGTTTGCTGATTTTGACGCAACCGAACGGATTTATGGTTATCGGTACGTTCCATCTGCAGCCAACGAACGGATCTGGCCTTATCAGCGATCTGCGTAGGCTTTTAGAACCCGCCAGTTAATAAAGTGTTCGCCCATTACTGTAATGTGAGCTATTTTATGACTGCGCTGGGTTGGTTAGCGAGTAGGTTCAAATATATAATTTCTTGCGAGTACCAGAAAACAATATTGTTGCGTTAAAGTGTGCAATTCAAATTATCATTTTGAATGTGTCAAATCGTAGGATCTATCAACAACAAATGTCTTACTGAAGCTAGTAAGGAACTATCGAATTGATAGCTGATTGCTAGAAAGTAGAGTCTAGTGGAGAAAGTAAACAATTCTCGTATGAATAACAGTGTTTTGCCGAACTGCTTTGCCCTGCGTCCCGAAAATCACTTCATTACTGAGAGAGTGCCCAGCCGCTCATAACAACATAATTACCCGCATGCCTGCCCGTGTTTGACGCTAATCGTCGGCTCGCAAATCCTTTCAGCGCTGCACGAAAAACCGTATAGCAGCGCGTGTCTGAAGGAGCTGTCGGGAGCAAATTAGCCGGAACACTGTGCACCATTGAGAGGCGCCCCGGTGAGCCATATCGTGACGGTATCCTTCTCGCTTGCCGTTCAAAAAAAGGGGAAAAAGAACACACGGCAGGAATTTAATTACCGATTCGATCGATCACAACGATATCGATTCGTTTAGATGATTGCGGTGCTGCTGGTTGGTGGTTGAAAGTCACCCCGGAACCTACTTGGTTGGAAACGGTTGTTTATTTAACCGACAAAACCACGCTGCCAACTCACGGTTCAGGCGGGCATTGTGGTAAACGCACCTGTCGGGCGTTTTCTAAGTCTGTCGGGTAGCACGGCCACGCCAAAGCAGAATAAAGTCGTGCCACAGACAAATAATTCACACACGAGCGTCGACGCCATCGATCCGCCAAAACGGTGGCCAACTACCATCGATCAACATGGGCATATGCTGTACGGTAGTGTCGGTGGGCGTACATTGATTTCATTCCTTTCGGTTCAGATGGAAAAACGATCGTCTCGGTACAGCGGGCTGCTCGATTTATGGGCTTTAATATTGATCTTGACCGGTCGGTAAAGCTTGGTAATTAATTAATCGCTCCAACGGCATAGCAGCTGCATAATTATTGATATTTAATAAATAAAAAATACACCATCAAAGGACTTACCTAAGCTGCAACTTTCTTCAATGAAAAATACAATAGTAGTTATAAATTTAAAATAGTAATCAAAAACTTTTTCCCACTTCCAGTTTTGGTCCTCTCACCAAAAAAATCGTGTACAAAAATTCTTAAAAGCATCCTGTATCTTCTCCTTTTGCATTTTTTTTACATTTAGCTCTCGTTTTCAAACTGCTATTTTCTGGCGTTCAAAAAAAGGTGAGCTGAATGTTGTTCGGCGCTGCCGCTATATTAACGAGAGCATGTATTCACCGAACCAAGGGAAATTGATCAACACAAAGTCACACGGAGCAGCAGTTGATCATATTTTACTCTTTGCGTTTCTCCGTCTCTTCTAGCCAATCTTTTCGTCCGTGCCATCTTTCCTTGGCGTTTGCCATCGGGCCCGACGAAGTCACATGTGTAAACTCTGCCCGGTCATGTTGGCTAGCATAAAACCGTACGCTATACAACCGGCCACCGATTGAAAGCAAGCAAGTTTCTACGGTTCCAGATCGCTTTATTGCGACCGTTTCGTTTGTGTCTGCTTAGGGTCGAACGGTGATCTGCAGGACAGCAGAACCGGGAAGGCTCGAACTGTATTGACCGTACCGATGTTTCTCACATAAATAATCTAGACCACCCGGGCCCACATCCACCGGGCGCGACCCACCGCAGCACCAACACAGTACCATCGATCGATCGTTCGGGTCGATCGACGATCGATCGCGTATGGACATTGGGGATACGGTGGGCTCGATGCCAATGGCCACAATGACCGTATCGGACTCGTGCAGCGCATGTGAACCCATGCGTCCAATGCTTTCCTTTTGGATGTCTCCATACCCGTGTGGATTTCATATGGTGCAGTCTCCAGTGCATGGATGTAGTTCTCTTTTTCTGTGTTTGCAATTTCATTTCGACTAATAATGGTAACAATGATGATAATGTTATCCCATTACTCAGTACTGATGCTCAATGGCGAAACCTGCTAATGCTGGGTATGTAAAGAGTATTTCCTTCGTTCGATTGTATATTTGGAGCGGACGATAAACGTGTCTATTTGCACATTCGAGTACGGTGGAACAGTTTAAGTCGACTCAATCTGGTTGCTTATAAGGTCAACAGGCAACCTGTTTCAACATTTTCAGAAGATAATCAAAATTGCTTTTATCTTATTAGCAGCAAATATAAAAAGACACAAGTTAGAAAAAATGATCCCAGATTATAAACCATTTCTAAGGACATTTACTATTTTATTTCAATTATGAAATACATTTGGAAAAACAACAACCATTGTTGTTACACAATGGTCATTTACTATTTTATTTCAATTATGAAATACATTTGGAAAAACAACAACCATTGAATTCCTAATTCAACTGAAACTAAAATTTTAAAATCGCAATTCAAATTGTCTACCATAGAGGAAAGACCAACCTTTTACAGTTGTTTGGCACAAGTCTTTTTATTCACCAGCCTAGCCGCAAGCCTTTTTCATTCACTGACCGGCCTTGAGGTAATAATACTTAAACAATCTGATTGCAAACGAGCACAATAAATAAACTGTTATTAAATATAAATATATTTGAGCGCAGTGTCCAAACGTACGCATCGCCGGTGGAAATAAAAAAAAAGCTATTCATCTCCACAATACAAATGAGCGAGAAGGGTTGCGCACTTGCACTTCGATCGGCACACGATAGGGGCGGAAGACTTCAATGCGGCTGCAGGCGGCGAAGAAACGAAAACCCTCGAAACAGCCGGGAAGGCTTCGCGTCTCTGTAAGTGAATGAAATATCGTCGAATGATGAGGTCGACCTGTTTAGTAACGGTGGAATGGTTCGGTTCCCTTGTCGTCCGGTACTTGCTACCTTGTTCAATTGCGTCTACTGAGGCAGCGTTCGGATTGAACATCCATTTAGTATCACTTTTTGCGGGGCATAGCGCTGCCACAATTTATCTCCCGATGCCTCTTGTGTATGTATGCGAGCGCGCGCGCGCCTTTGCGTAAAATATAGGTGATGGTTGATACAGCTGTTAAAAACGCGAAACACGCCCGCTGCTATCACTCGCACTTAATGGTACTCGTAGCTTTTTTTAACTGCTCTGAAAGCAGAAGGGGCAATTGCTGTAGAAGGATTTAAAATGAAAGAATAAACCACAAAATAATGCTCATTTAACGTAAAACAACACCTTACTCATTGCATTGTGCATTCAGGATTTAAGTTCCAGTGCATCAAGCCGCGAAACAGAAAAAAGCGAACATTCCTACAAGGGACACATATCGACGATCTTTTAATAATAACTCTCGTTGCCGGTTTTTTCTCCATTCGCTGGTATCTTGCTATAACCTTCCTTCCTACTATAGCCTTCCTTCTGTCAAGAAGGTAACAATTTGCACACGTAACCTTAAAAAACTCTTTCTAGCACCTTTCCTGCATTCGCATCGGTTGCCTTTATTCATTAACATTGGTTTACAGCAATATGGCACATACAATTGCCCCATCATGCACCATAATCAGTACAACCGTGGGTCGAAAATTGCCTTCAATTACCGCCTTAGAAATGGTACAAGCGATTAAACAAACACAATTATGGTCGTTTGGAAGCGAATTATGTCCTAAGGTGCTTTTGATGGGATAATGAGTTCTTTGTAAAGGAACTTGTTAAACATTCAATGCAGATCACATTTAATAAAAAAAAAACATACATTTCCTTAACTGACATTTGACCAACTGCTCATTGCTTATCAATTGCTTATAAAAGTATGAAACAAAGTGTACATCATTACAGTTTCCTTCGCTCAAGTAATGCGGTTTCGATCAATTTTGCTTTCCAAAAACCATTCCTAAGCCAGCCAGTCAAATTGCTTTGGTGCATCACAAATCAGTTGCAGCACGAACGAACGGGTTTGCGCAAACGGAAGGGACTTAGAAAGTTCACCGAATCCTACCAAATGCCGATATGAATTCAATGATGAATTGGTGTATAGTTTGATAGCAAACGTGCTCACCAGGTTCAACCAGTGCTGCTGTTACGTGCAGTTTACTCTTGGTATTAAAAAAAAACTCCATGAACGATCCATGTTAAAGGCTGCTCTAATTTCTATTCCCCATTACTACGGCAGGATCAAATGAACCACGCGAGAGCCGAGTGGGATATATTTGTTTTGTATCGAAAGACCCTCACGTCACACGCCCCTTTTTGGCCAGGTGTTGGTTGGGGTGTTGGGGTAGACTTCTTCTAAAAACTGCTTCATTTGATACAGCAGACAGATATGTATGCATGTTGCAGCATCCCGCATTTGTGGCGCTATTTCCATGCCGTTCGTCCCCGTCGTTCCGACAATTGCGAGGCGAGCAAATTTACAGCCTTATCACTGACGGACCGGTCGCGGCTTCTCGCGCCACAGCGGAAAAAAACTGACATAATTATGGTTCGGAAAATTTCTCACGTTCGCCGAAGCCAACGTTGGGATGGTATGAACGGAATCGGAAGGAACGAAGGGAAGGAAGAGAATGGAACAAGGGTAAGTGGAACCACTTCAGCTGGGCAGAAGTCAGGTACGCTGCCATGCTTGCGGATCAATGATTTGAATTATTGCACTTTGCAGCGACCAGATCCCAGGAAAGCGAGGGGGGGGGGGGTGTTCGCATTTAATCTCACTCCGGAATGGATGGAACACAAAATTACTCATCCTTGCAGGCAGCCTGTTTGCAGGCCCCTAGTGAATTGCTTTGCGAGTTTGAGCTATCGGTCGCTTTTGTACCGGACCGTGTCAAGCTGCTTGAAAATAGAACGCTTGCAATTTAAGCGGCAAAAAATGGCAACACTTCAAAGCATCCTAAGGCCGTTTATGCGCCTTCTAGTTTGATTCAAAAAAAAAAAACTCCCAAACACACACACACACAGACACTTTATAATTACAGCACGCAGCTGGACGAATAACTTTCCGTTTCTATTACGCATCGTACGGGGTGATGCTTGGGAGAGGCAAAACGACACGTTGGAAACCTAGAGGCGAAACGGTACAGAGTGCAGCCACCAAAGTAAAGTAAACTCCGACCGTAAGATTTATTGCCAAAAGCAGGTACTTAAGCCACATTAAGCAATGTTCGTAGTGCATCGTACGCTAGCGGCCGTATGTATCGTACGAGATGACCGGTACCAGGCGCTAGGTGCAAGTGCGCATTCGCAACCAGCAACAGGAGTTTTAAGCATGCGAGCGTGGTTTACAGCGCAAACCGATCGGTGGGAAAACATAATTATTGTTTTAAATTATTTATAAATTTATCTTTAAACGTTACAAATTATTCAATTGAGTAAAAATTTAGGAAACTTATCGATTTCTAGATAATTTTCAATCAAACATTCAAAACATATTATGTTGCTTGAGCTGCGTATTAAAGGCTCCTCTCAAAAAGCATCTCATATGAACAGATTGTAAAAAATCTCCACAAAGATAAAGTACTTTAAGCCAGTCTTTCTTTTGGCCCAAATCGAAACTGAAAATGATTTACGAGCAGCAACAGTTCTATCTGGAGGACTATGAGTCGATCTGCCGATTTCTTACGACACAAACCACGGGGACGCAAAAATTTGCATACAAACCTTTTGTTTTTTTTCAATTTTTTTTTACCAAACCTCAAACAAAAAATACACACATCCCCCAACATTCGACTGGATAAACGGAGACCATCCTGCGACAGGTCGAAAGGTTACGTTTATTGGCGATTCCCATAGACAGCCCTTTCCGCCACAAAAAAAACCAGTAAAACCAAGATACAGTACAGAAAATGCAATGGGAATGCTGCAAATAAAGCAGAACAAATGCCCCGTGCGCGGGGAACCGGCTGCCGGGGAACAACAATCACGAATCACGGTTGCGTTTATTTGCTGAGTTTTGTGGACGAGTGAGCGCGCGCGCCCGCAAGGAAGCGGATCACCTTAAACGGTACGGCTACACTCTCGCACACAAAAATCATATTGCACACGCGTGCGCGTATTGCTTCTTCCTTTACCCATCCAAACCGAACACGCCTGTACTGTCTGGAACGCAAGGCTTGAGTTTGGGACGCTTTAGGTCGCCAGTTGGAATGGGCAGAACAGAAGGAACAGAACAGTCTCTCCCCGTTGAGACAATACTGACAATGGACAATTTATTTTATGTGTGATCATCCAAAGTTTTGCGCGAGCAAAACGGGGCGAATGAACCCGGTCAGGGAGCCGGCCATCCTGCGTAAAAGTGTGGGAATAAGGGCAGTTTACCGCGTCCTTTTCGTACATTCTTCTTGTTACCGCCTACTATGCGACGATTTTTTTTTTGTTGACTCACACGCATATACCCGCTTCTCGTTTCAGCGATCGTGAAGCATCCGTAATGCTGTCCAACTCGTGGCTCTATCACTACTACACCGTTCAGTCGAAGATGCAGTTCGGCATACCGTTCGAAGGTGCCACCAGGATACCACCGACCGCACCGTACTACCAGCCGAGCGCGACCGGCCACAACCTTTCACCGAGTGGTGCGGGAACGTCAGGCGGTGGGGTAGCCATGGCATCCGGAACGTCGGGCGGAACGCTGACGGCCACCGGCCACGGGCCGTACACAGCACCACACCATTCGCATCATCACGTTCCCGTTGCCTACGGGTATCATTCACCTTCCGGGCAGCATCACAATGGCGGCTCGGTCACTCCGATGCTGCATGCACACCATCACCAGCAAGCTGTAAACAATGGCGCCGGATTGTCGACGGGTGGCGACGAGTATGGAAATCGGGCGGCATACGGCTTTCGGTTGGACTCCACCGGCCAACCGGTAGACTATAGTGGAGGACATCCCACTCCACCGACATCGGCACCACCGGCTATTGGCAATCCGGTAGCGATTCCCATTCCGGTCGTGCAAGTGACACCGCACATCCGATGTCACAATGGAGGCGGTGGTGGTGGTGGTGGTGCAGGGAATTCTTCCAACAGCGACCAGGGCGCAAGTGGCAACGGATCCAGTGGGAATGGAACTCCCAACAGTCATCAATCGAGCGGTGGAAGTGGAAGTGACCGTCATAATGGGACACCACCAGCGAAGAAACGAAACATTAACCGGCTAGAACCAATCTACATCCCGGAAAATGGACAATCTGAGTCGACCGAAGTTTCCGCGATAGAGCTACAGGCCAACTCTGCGGCGTTACATCAGCAAGACAACGCCGGGGCGGGAGGTGTTACTAATGGACTCAATCACCTGAGCAGCTCTATCGATGGTGGAGGATCCCTCGGAAATGGTAGCGGGCAAGGTGGTGGAGGTGGTGGTGGAGGGGGTTTGCAGACGATGCTATTAGGCAGTCGCACTTCCATCGGGCGGTTACACTCCAAATCCGCGCTACTTCCCACCACGGTGTCGAATCTCTCCAACGAACCAACTGACTTCATGGAACAATGGAACCCAAGTCCACCCTGGTCGGATACTACCGCCCAGAAGGTGCCAGACATCACGCACCAAGAGCTCTCCCCGTACATGACTACAACACCTCCAACGCCGACCAGTGCGCCACATCAGCATCACACTGGCGGTTATCCGACGACAACCACGTTCTCCTTTGACTGGATGCCGGAACAGTTTGTACCGATCGCAACCGACTGCACAGGCAGCACGCTCGTACCAGTGACCAGCAATGCAGTATCGCAGACGGCAGGCTCTGGCACATCCTCAATTTCCTGTCTGTCCGCTAACAGTAGCCATGTCAGTTCGGCAGCGGGAAACATGGGCTGTGTGCTTCCTCCCAGCTGTCTAACGCAGGAAGGGTTACCGATCCCCGGACTAGCCTTACCTATGCCTGTGCCGCTGCAAATACCTCCCCCTCCTTGGCCATCGGACCATCGGCTGTTGGCACTGGATGGTGCAGCAGGATCGACGACAGCATCTGCATCACCGGGCAGTGGTTCGGGAGTGGAACGAAAGCCTCTGGACGACCATCAAGATCAGCGAAGATCTCACTGACCCACGATCACAGCTAGCTAGCCTACACTTCAAAGCAGTCAGCCGTGGGAAGGGTATTACGGGATAGGCGTTTAATTTATTTATTTCACAAGGCGTATGCACTACTGTTATGTAAGGATTTTTATTAATTAATGTGTAGCACGTTCGAACGAACTGTACATCTTCCGCATCAGTATTTGTTATTAGCAAAGGTTTCAAGCGCATCGATGGAGAGAGCATTGCCTACCATTGCTGTCGTTTATGTGTATTGTACGTATGGTTAATTTATTTCAAAAAGGCAAATACAATTCGCTTGTTAGTCGCAATGGATATCAACTGTGTTTGTGCATAGTTCATTTTACCGTTGGACAATATTTATTTTCCCTGTTGAAGTAACTCTTCGACGCAAAAACTGATATAGGGAATGCGCATATTTGTTGATTGTGTACATACAAAACATAATGTTGTTTTGTTTAATGTGAATAAACTCGCATAGCCTGTATCGTACTAAGGGTGGGCTTACGCTTGACTTTCGTCCGATGTCATCCGTCCGAATGGTTAGATTAGTAACAAAAGTATTACGATACGATACGAAAACCCGATACGCGGCGATATCAAATAGTGCACTTCCTTTTCTTAGTGATTAAGTTTTGTTATACCTATGATATAATGGAATGAATGAGAAAAATGAGAAAACAACGCAAAATAGTTTCTTTTTATTTTCCTGTTGTTGGTTATTTCTAAGAAAGAAAATTTACATTTGCTCATAATTTGGTCATGTTATTGGATTGGATTTTCTACGTCATTACCAGATCATCGAATCGAATCTTAAAAGAGATCAACAATTTGTTCTGATAATGATGAGCCAGCATTTTGAACAGGTCTGGTCGCCTTATAGATTGCCACACAGGATGTACTTTTAAACCAATAAATTTTGTTTTTGCACGAAAAAGTAACATCTTTTGCCTTTTTTTTAATTTCTTTTCATTTGACGCAATGGTACAAACTTCGGAAAACATCTTCTATAAGACAACCCAAATCCTTACGGTGATGATATAAACAACATTGCTCTGTGACACTCCTGTGTATCTGAAATTTAAGAAGGGATGGGACTGGCAGTAGAAAACCAACAGGTGGCACCAACAGCGGCCCTAACAATTCCAGACTGACGTAGGGCTGACGTAGAGATAATTGAACGCACGTTTCAGATTTCACCTATCGGGGCAAAGGTCATTACCGACAATAGCATGGAATCTAAGCTAAGCGCAAGGACGCTGGCTGCCATCCAGTCATTCTATAGCCTGATGAAGCAGTTATCTTTAAAAAACCTTTCGCAACAGATAATCAAGGGACTATATCACACCAGTACTCACATACGTTTCTGAAACAAAAATACTGATCATATCTAACGTAATCTCGCCTTGTTACATGCCTGAACCAAGACGACCCAGTCCTTCCTTCCTAGGGGCGAGGTAGATCCTAGACGAGGTGGAAAAATGACATCCGGTGAATTGTAGGAATTGCAAGCGCCGCTTCAAACACATCATTGAATGCAGAACATAAGGCATTATTGAAATCGGACACAAAAAGCTGACGTTACTTCACCTTACATATGTAGAACTTCCTGTTAGGAATTTACTCAAGTCCCCGACTCCAGCGAGTTTGATTGTTTGGACTTGTTAATAGGTTTTTCATGTCATTTTTTTCGTCAAGTCAAAGTTCAACTCATTCTAATCTCATAAAAGCTCTTTTCTAATGATGTCGTATCAATTCCTTCTTTTTGTTGATTAAAGTACTCCAAGTCGTGCAAGATTTTGGGATTTGTGAGTGCCTCATCAGCATCGAGCGTGTAATCCCATAACACATGGCTGCTATTTTTACCGGTGTTCTGATCCTCACATATGTCAATGCTTTCTCTAGTTGATGCCATCTGTACATTACCAGTTCATATAAGAAGTAAAATAAATTTAAAAAATCAGTGTTCATCTTTCCCTACGACATACTGTTCGTCTTGCCACTTTGACGTTAGGATCCTTTAACTACTTCAAAACAATTTGTTTATTACTTTTATTGCCGTTCTTTCGCCAGTATTTAAAATTTCACCAGCCTTATGATCCCAATAAGTAATTCATTTATTTATACTGCAGAAAGTATGAAATCATCATGAATTTGTGGAAAGTGTCCGTCTTTCCCGCAGTGTCCGTACATCCCTAACATACAATTCAAATTTGTCATCCAACGCGACCATTCGAAAAACCTCCCGTTTGCCATTCGGTACACCGCTGTCAGCTGTCAATCCCATGCCGGTCGCTCTATTTGTAAACAAATCGGTAGCGTGTTGCTTCACACGTGCAAATTTAAACTGAAAATAGTGTAGTCGACTGTATTTCTTTCAATTCCGCGAGTTGCTCGTTTTTTAATCGTTCAATAGCAATGAGTTTTGCCGGTCCTAAAGAAATCATTGCAGAAGGCGATACCGTCGTACTGTATCTAACACCCGCCTTGATGCATACGATCGACGCGGTGCCGCAAATTCGCAACAAGAAAAACGAAATGATCGAGTACGTGTTCCAAACCAGTTTCGGTGCTTTGAAGGTGCGTGATCTGATCGGAGTCCGGTACGGTTCGCGCGTACAGCTCACCAAGGGCTGGGCCCACGTCCTGCAACCGAACCCGGAATTGTGGACCCAAACACTGCCCCATCGGACGCAGATTCTCTACACGCCCGACATCAGCATGATACTGTATCAGCTGGAAGTGCGTCCCGGGAGCGTTGTGATCGAGTCTGGGACCGGTTCCGGTTCTCTATCCCACTACTTCCTGCGTGCCATCCGCCCGTCGGGCCACCTGCACACGTTCGATTTTCACGAGGAGCGTGTGGCGAAGGCGCGCGAAGAGTTTGTCGCCCACGGGCTGGGCGACAATGTGACCGTGCGCCAGCGGGATGTGTGCGAACAGGGATTCGGTGACGAGCTGAACGGTGTTGCGGATGCCGTGTTTCTCGATCTGCCGGCACCGCAGCTTGCCGTACCGTATGCGGCAAAAGCGCTGAAAAATGAAGGTAAGCTACTCCCAATTAAACAACGATAATGGCTTTTCCCTTTCCACCTCCCAACCGGGCGAAGGGGCTATATGGAGAAAAATAGCTTTTAAATCTGTTACAGCTACAGTAGTCCTGGTGACACATGCGGCTAACAATCGGCCCGTGCACACCCTGCGGTGTGCACCTTTCGCATTCTACTGCATGCGCAGCGAGGCACCTTTCCTTGACCCGCGGGTTCGTATTCAGTGAACAATTAATTTTTCTTGCACACTATGCGGAATGATTTATCGGGTGTCATAAATTATTTGTGACGCATAAACGATCCCGACTGGTTGTGGTGGTTTTTTTTTGGTACCGTGGATATGGGATGTAAATAAAAAAACAACTATCACACCTTCACCATCTATTTGCCCAATCTGAGCGCATTTCAATTGTGTGCAAAGTATTAATTCACGTGTAGCACGGTGGTCTGATGGATGATCGCAAAATTGATTCATTAAAAAGAGAAAATAGCAATATATACATAAGGCTACGCAAGTGATGTTTATTGCGATCGTGTAACAAGCGGGGAAGATATTAACAACGTTCCGATATGGTCTTTGTTTTTTGATAAATTGCTAACTGTAACGGAACGATCATTTATATGCATTGTGTTCTGCCTGAAGTGAAAAGGTCTTTTTACGTATTACGATGTAAATTTAAATTATTTTCCTACCACCATCACCATACAAAACTAAGTAATATGTAAAATCGTGTTGTTAAAATCTATTCTTTTATAGATTTCTATTTAAATGTTATTTTGTCTGGTGGTCTTGGTTAAATGTTGGACACACCAGTTGTGGATCAACTCGCATTCAGACTTCATCCCCTTTGTAGCATAGTATCCATAGTATAGTATAGCATAGTTGGGTGGTCGAACGATAAGAAGCAGATAATAAAGTCTAGCACTGATCGGGTATGATCTTGTCATATTATTAGTTGTATGGTAGCCAGTGGCGTATTTAACGGTAAGCAAAGTAAGCAACTGCGGGGGGCCCGGAATCTTTAGTCCATTATCCATTTAATGCATTAGTCCGCGCTAGACGAACCCTAAGCAACCCCCCTCCCTCCGGCAACAGCAAAATTTAAGTTGAAATGTTACATGTTATAAAGACGGATGCCGAGTACCCCCCGGTAATCAAGTACAAAGGGGCCTCAACAATTCTTACTGCTTAGGGCCCCCGACGCTGTAAACCCGCTACTGATAGTAGCCATATGCATCATATCATATAAATTGTTTAATTACACTTGTTAAACTGCACAACATGAATTCTTAATCTGATGTTATGTTGATTTCCAAATTTCAATATTCCTTGTTTAATATTTGTCCGTTCTTTCAATTTTATATACAGATAATCAGCCGTGCAAAAGAACGAATAGAATTAGTACGATTACAAAACAATTTCCTGTTAATATTCTATTCAATCACGTTTGCTTGATTTGCAGAATTCTGTTATATTTCATAGCAATGGTAAATGTTGGTTCCAGAATAATATATCAAATATCTTTATTTTGTACAAAACGAAACTATCATGATTTTTCAACCCACCAATGAATTTTAAATATTTATTAATATTGTAAATAATAGCTTAAATCGATCAATAATGCCTTTACCAACCTTTTCGAATAATTCAATGCTCTGCAGGCTTTGACCTAAATGTTCGGAACAGTTTATTGTTTTAATAGCAAACATGTTACCGAATTTACTTTAGCCTACAGCAATATTACGTCAAAATTTCTAATATTTATCAAAACTTGGCCTTTTATGCACCAACAAAAGAATACTGAGTTGGTTAATTATCTATCTATTCTATTCTAACGAAAGATTTTATTGTTCAGAACGGTGCAAATACTTGGTGCACAGAATATCCATTTATTTGGTATTCTATGCACTATACTGCAATGCATATTCTTTGAAATATCACCAAAAATAACATCTCCCGTTTACGTTTACTCGATCAGTAAACCAGTATCAGTAGATCGTTTTCTTTAGTAGAGCTTATAAGTAATTTTGCACTAATATGGGTTTTGTCATGAAATTTATCACATCAAATCAAAAATTTGAATGATGTCTAAAATATTTCTAAAATCACCTTAAAATCTTGTACAACTTAACAACATGATCGTCATGGTCTCAAACTTCGTATGGAACGTAGTACCAAAGACTGACCATCAAACTGCGTAGGTACTAAACAAGTCTCAAAAGGGTGTATTATCGCTAAAAATGAAGAAAAGGCACGGGCCCCACGCAGTCACTCCTCGGATACAAAATATCCCCAGTACTTTGCGCGAGATTAAGAATAGCAAATGAGATATAGAACCTATTTATTCCTCTTGATGCAAAGATTACCTAAACTAGAAATCGCTCAAATGCAATCCTTTATCTGAATAAAACATTTAATTTAATGGTAAAAATAATAAAATACAACTCATCCAAATAGTTTCTTTCTCCGCACTTCAACGCTTCACACGAGGATCATTATGTTCACCATTGATCCTCAATTTAAAGAAACATTGTCTACTCCAGCCACCTCATTAAACTGCTTCATGGAGGCCGAATAAACAGCACTAAAAAAAAAAAAAAGACTTCCAGTCCTTTCTCGCAACGACACCGATACACTACGGTAGCTGTAGGCAAGAACCAAAGCTAATGAATAAATATTCTTCTACTTGTCTAGATTCGGTTCTATTGCAATATCAATCACCACGTCTAAAATCCGCCCGTACCGATCCCTGGTGGGGCCTTTCCGATCGGTGGCAGCGCAGTGCGCACCATGATTCACCAGTGCAGGCAGCGCGCGCGGTCCTTTGAACTTGCCTTTGAAGTGCAGATATGGTTAAATTACGGATTGCTTATTCCTTACTTACCAACTCTCACCCCGCATTGTTCCAATTCCCCGGGTCCCGGTACTATTTGGACGCTGCATGTCCGCACCGGTCACTCGTACCAAATTAAGCAAAAATGAAAATTGCCATCATTTATTAACAGACCGAAAGTCTTTTGCCTGGCCCGGCCGCCCGGGGTCGGAGATTTGCATTTACTTCCTTTGGTAGATTCCTGGAGTACGAAAATGTTCCCGTGTCTGTGTGTGTGTGTGTGTGTGTGTGTGTGTGTGTGTGTGTGTGTGTGTGTGTGTGTGTGTGTGGTGTGTGTGTGTGTGTGTGTGTGTGTGTGTGTGTGTGTGTGTGTGTGTGGTGTGTGTGTGTGTGTGTGTGTGTGTGTGTGTGTGTGTGTGTGTGTGTGTGTGTGTGTGTGTGTGTGTGTGTGTTGTGTGTGTGTGTGTGTGTGTGTGTGTGTGTGTGTGTGTGTGTGTGTGTGTGTGTGTGTGTGGTGTGTGTGTGTGTGTGTGTGTGTGTGTGTGTGTGTGTGTGTGTGGTGTGTGTGTGTGTGTGTGTGGTGTGTGTGTGTGTGTGTGTGTGTGTGTGTGTGTGTGTGTGTGCACCTTTTGCTTTTTGTTAATTCTCAATGAATGCGAAATTGAAAGACTTGGAGTACAAACAAAAAATCAACTACACCAGTTGGCAGCATAGTAGTGTACCTCAATAGTGCGGAGTTGCGATGTCCTTTCTTTAGCACCCGCGCTGTGTCCCAAGCCCGGATCGGAGGAAGCCGCATGCACGAGAAGGTGATAAAGAACGGAGCGCGAAATTCGCAATCCGCGAAACGGTCCGCGGACCAGCACTATTCATCTATTCAACAGTCACACCCTACTGCTGTCGCCGTCGATCGAGTGAGAGAGAGAGAGGCCGGCGCGTGTCAACCGATCGGTAGGAATGGAAGGCGTACCAAGCAACGAACCCCCAGGAAAAGGTGCAGGGAATAGTCAGGGTGTGTTTTGTGGTGGTAGAATTTATGTACATTGTCACCCCTCGTCGTCGCCGGGGACGAATGGGAACAGTTGACAGAGCGCTTGACACTCTTTCGGGCTTGTGGACGGCGTGTAAAACAAACCGGGTGGATCGTTGGTGCGCCGCACAAGGAAAAGTGTGGGGCGTGGAATTCAAACTGGATCTGGCGAGTGCTGTTCTGGACGCGTCCCCGCATAGTGAAGCTTTTTGAAGTGGAACTCCCGCCCTACTCGAAAAGGGAAACAGTATTTATTGGGGAACGGGAAGGTGGAAGTGTTTTGACTATTCCTGGTGCCGCGGCTGTAAAATCCTGCCTGGACGGTGTGGGCCAGATCGCGTGGAAGAATGCGTCGGAAGAGTGATGAAGCAACGGGCGAACATAATTCTTGCGGTACGCGCAGTAGTTTGTCAAGCAGCAATTGAAATGGTCCATTTCATTCGCCGTTGTGGACAGTTTCGTTTGGTACAGAATCCACCCAAGAGGGACAGAAGGTTACTTTTGTTTGAGCGATTGTTTTCGCCTATTTTTGCGGCAGTGTACAAACTTTCAAATGGAGAGCATCAACGATTTAATTTTTGAACGATTTTAAGGCATTCGTTTGTTAATGTAATTTTCCCACTTGTTTATAACAAAAATTTCGTATAGAATAGAGCCGAGGCCCACTGCCGTACAATGGACACCTGGTAGCAGCCTATGTCAAAATACTCTACTCGCACCATCCGTATTGTTGAATAGCTACGATGCGATTAATTAATTTTTCTTTTCACTTTTGATGCTGCCATATACAAACATCGAAAGAGAGAACAAGGCATAGAGGCGCAATAGCAACTGAAATGCCCCATCAGGAGCGTCGGCTTGTGGTGCGGCAAAGTTAAAAAGAAACATACTACTCCTACTTCCCCCAAACGCATCGGGAGAAACGTCGGTTTGGACATCGGTTCGGCAAAGCATTGCGCCATGCGGTGTGGTATAGAAGGAAGTCACACACACACACCGAGGATCGCCAGACCAGGCTTGCAGACAGGCAGGCAGGCAGACAGTACGATCGGCAACGCGCGCGACAAGCTGTTGAGCGGTTGTTGACAAGCTCCACGAATCTGTGTGTTTCGTTGCGTCAAAACATAGAAATCCGCTTCCCGCACACGCTACTCAATGGCCAATTGTTTTGACCGATAACGGATGGACACTGGTGCGGCCTGTGACTGTGACTGCGAGATTGTGGTGCGCAACACAGCAGCGACTAGATTAATCGTCGTTCGCTGCCATGTGCTGCCTGCCGGTAGATGTTTTCGATGAATGTCAACATCGAATCACACCTGCAACGTGCAAAAGAGCCCAGTGCCGGTGAATTCTTGTGGGTCACATCAGTTTATCGCTGAAAACACAGGAAAGTGTGTGTTGACGAGTTTTAGGAGTAACATCTGGTACGATGTTTGATGATCGTGTACAGAAGCGGAAGATCCCGTGTGGAAGATACAAACCAACTAAAGTGGACATTCTTGCGTTATGAGAAGGCATTTCTGGACAACACTCAGTGTCGTTATGACAATTTATGTAACAAATTTAAATGTAAAAGCAAAATGTCTTACCAATAATAGACAACATCAGGTCTTTTGAAGGGATAACCATAGTTCAGCATATACTGTACTAAAAAAATCATCAGAAGCTTGAGTTGTTGCCTCGCATCTAGCTCCCAATGTGTACTCGGAAGCAGTTTTTGGCCATAGCACAGTACCTGAACCTTTCCTTTTGCAATTGCTTCGCGTGCACGCGTAGCCGACGATTGATCGTACCATAGGATGGTGAATTGAATGATTTATTAACAAACGATTCTCTCACATTGCTACCACCGGGGGCGGCCGTTGGACACATACAAAGTCTCTCGAAGCCTTGCGATGCGTTTAGACATCAAGTTTTTCCGCTAGTACATCCACAAACTCCTCCATTCCCCTCTTTTCCACACATCATGCGTTAGCGTAAGATCAAAGACACGGCGAACGGTGGGATAACGGCGTCCCCGGTTCCCTTGTGACAGACGAATGAAGATTGTTTGCGTGAATGCAGTTCCCTCGATTGGTCGACTCCTCTACAACACCATCACCGTTCACCGTGCAAGTGTGGTGCCGGTTGCGTTTGGAGAGAAATTGGCACACGTTTATTAAGATTCGGTAAAGGAAAACAAGTACAAATGCCCGTGGGTACAGGTGCGGATTCAGGCAATATCATCTCATACGCGCACTGCAGGGGGTTCAAATGTCGCCAAAGCACTGAACTAAGTCTTCGTTATAGTAGGCATTCTATGGGAATACAGTTCCCGGACGAGGGGCAAGTTGATTTCCTTATAAAGCCTTATAGAGAAATCCTAACCGCCGAGGTCTCAAACCAAAATGAACCACTTTCGTGCGATGGGGTTCCTTGTCTTTACTGGTTTTTAAGACACTTTTGCACGTGGTGTACGTTGCAAAGATATGTGCATACTGAACAGAACCAGTTATTTATGTTCACTTCCTAAACGTTGCTAAAGGGCGCAGACAATCCATTTAACCTCGTTTTCTTCTTTTTCGTTTGTAGAATTACTAGAATTGGTTTATTGTTCCAAGTAAACGGAAATTCTTTATTTGCGTTACTGGCGGCCGTCAGTCGATTATGAACTTTAGTTAGTCGGTCTTGTACTACAGTTGTCAACTCGCACGACTTTACAACATGCCCGTCATGGATTCAAGTTCCGAATGGACCGTATCCCTATACGTAGGACTTGGCTATTCTATTACGGGTAATCAATGAGTCACTGATGGTACAGGCAGACCTTGACCGACAACGGTTGTTGTGCCAAAGAAGAAGAAGAAGTTATCATAAATGAGTAGTTGACACCGTGGCAACATTGAAGTGATTTTGTATGGAGTGTTTATAACCGTATCAATAAACGATGCGCAATCTCAGATTGCGCATATATTTATCGGTCAAAGGGATCGGTTTGATATATTTATCTGTCAAAAAATGACGTTTATAGCTCAGGGCTGGCTACGCGAAATGACATATGTTTTGATAAAACGAATATATGCCCAATCTGAGATTGCGCATCGTGTATTAATACGGTAAGATTTTAGCCTCCAACTGTCAAACTCCATATAAAAAGCTGACTAGAATCGTGAAGGGCCCCACTTCCAGTGTTCAGTTGAGGTGTAAGGAAGTGTAATGTATTGAAATAGGAGTAGAATAGTTAGAGCTCAAATGCAACGGAAAACACACGCTGGTGACAATATTTTTTTCTGCACAAATAGTCGTTTACTATGCAGGCAACTTTGAACAAGCAAAGTGATCGTGTTTATCCAGCATGTCTTCGTGATATGCTCCAGCCGATAAAATAAATGTCGTACGATTTCTAAATTCATCTCCAGAGTTGGTTTGTGATTTGCCAAAAAGGGAAATATTCATTGACAGAAGCGTAAAACTAAACAAGAAGTACTATTTGCAATATTTAAATGCAATATTTAATGCAAATAGAAGTACTATTTGCAAAAGTAAATTTGGGACGAAATGCCAAATGAAGTTCTGCGTGCGGTTTGCAATGACAATGAAAAGCGTTTACAGGCCGTTATCAAATACAATCGAGAATGATTTGAACTTCACCTAGTACAATGTAATTTTACAACTTAAATGTGTCGTAGATATCGATTCCGCACATACCTATATAAAATAAAATAGTATAAATTTTAAACACAGTGCATCATTTTTCCATTGCCTTCCTGTGACTCTGTTCAGTACTAAGTGACCTGTGAAACAATTTATTATGCGTTTGAGGGGCTAAAGGATCATGCCACACAACATTTGAACCTCAAACCTGCTAGAAGTTAAGTTAACATTCTCACAGGTTTAGTAGTCTCGTACTTGATGTATAGCACAAAAAAATACTTAGAACATTTCTCACGGTTACATGCGCAATAACAATCATACAAAAAATTTATAGCGCAATTCATTGATGGAATTAATTCCTGCAAATCGAAACTCGATAGGTTGTCACGTTGAATCAGCGAGAGGTGCGGCCGATCACCGACAAGAACGTAACAACCCAAATATAGAGCTACGATCACCACATGATCCAGTCCGTAAGAGAACGCTCTCTTGCCAACATCGTTCCATCTCTTCCATTTCCGGAGTGTGAACAGCATCGATCCGGAAACGCCACATGATGTGTTTGTGAATGTATTTTTTAAAGGTGATAAAAACTACAGATATCGATCTGCTGAAACGGTGAGTCGTCTGATCACCGAGGCCTGGAGACCGTATTGCTGCCATTAAGTCTAATGATGTTGACAGATAATTTTTATCTTTTCTGTGATTCAGCAGCAAATAAAAAAATGCCCACTTAAGTGAAGGAATTGATCGATTTGCGATGTGGGACAGATTGAACCGATGGGGCCGTGGGACGATGAAATTCGGGAACATCGTGTCGATCGATTATTTATGCACATATCTTATCCTGCGCTAAAGTGTACTTCCAGTGCTTTGCCGCGCGGTGGATTTGATTGCACTTTCTCTTCCTTCCTTGTCGTTTGGAGCAGGTTGAATGACAGACTCCCAAAAGCGAAAACAGATGTGCTGGTAGAGGGCGAATTGCGTGTATATCAATGAAATCGAACTGACATTTAGCATCACCAGGTGAAAGATCTTTGAAAGAATACGTGTCAAGTTGTTAAGATCTCCAATCTCCAATCAAATGGTGGTAAATTCTAATGGAGTTTTAGTATTTTTACCTAACCTAACCTAATCGAAAGCAATGCGCGATCGAATCCAAAACACGGTAATTACATGTACAGCTTTTCGGAAATGTACGAGCTGTAACATGATCAAACACACACCCCATCTTTTTGATGGGCGGAGGGACAGGACAGGACCAACCGCAGAAGCATGAAAGGCCACGATTCTTCTTACCATATCCATTCACAACCCCACTTGCTCTGTCCCGTCTCTTCCTTTGCCATTTTATTTCATCTGTCAGTGGCTGTCCGATAACGATAATGAGACTGCCACTTCGTTGCATTATTCATGGCGCACTTGCACGAGAGTTGCCGCTCCTGCTCCTCTACGAGAGCTGAGGTCAAACGGTGGCTCCCCAAGCGTACCCAGAAGTGTTAAAAGGAAACTGTGAAAGTTTCCTTCTGTCTGAATGTATGTTGCACACCTTTTCGCACCCCCTCACCCCCCCCCCCCCCCTCCAGTTGATCCCCATGATCCGCCATGCAGTCTGCTAAAAACCGATGTCGAAATCGTTAAAATTGCCAATTGCCTAAGAATCGAAAAACAGACCGTGGTGTGGTGTGTGGTAGTGGTTGAACCTGGTGGTCGTTGCAACGATGACGATCGGTTAAAGCGCATGCCAATCCTGACAAGGGGTAGATTTATTGCATTTTCCCACCGACGACGAATGTGGAATGATGTCCGTGGATGTGTTTCTGTTGCAATTTCGTTTTGCTTTCGGTGGTGGTGGTTGTTGTGTTGCTGCTGCTGCTGCTTCTGCTGCTACTTCTACATTAATTGACTTCCAATTTGGCACAGGTGTCGTTCTGTTACGATGACGATGTTTTGGGTCAGAGATATGTGCGTGGAGTGAACTTTGCATGAATGCGAACTTGTGAAGCATATCACTTTGCATAATTTAATGCAGCAATTCAAAGACGTTTAATGTACTGTTGAATTGTAGCCGTTTATTATTCCAACTCTTATAATCTCTGCTTGGTATTAGGAACGTACGAAACGGGCAGCTATTCATCTTTTTATTCATTACATAATTTACTATCCGTTTTCAATAGTTTTTATTGACTTGTATTACCATATCCGTTCCTCAATGGGTCTCAATTCATTGCAGTCATAAGGACGACAACCCTTAAATATGAATCGCTTTCAATTACGTTTGGATCTTTTTCTGGACATAATTCCGAGCAATTCAGCAAACTTGATTAAACCACTAGGATAATTCAGCAAACTTGATTAAACTACTAGGATAATCTGTGCACTTGCCACCCGACCTAACCGTTTTCAGTTCTGCTCTTAAATGCCTCAGGGAGTTTGTATGATGGCATGGAGCTTTATTGGAAATAATCATGTATTTATTAGTCATGTCGGGTTAGTTACATTTAAATTATAACTATATTAACTGGATGACTGTTTAATTGGATGAAATTTAATAAAAATAAAGTTAATGCCATATAATCTATGGGATTTCTGATGATTGTCTACGATAAACATAAATTTCCTCCGCATCCGAACTATCCGCCGTCAACGATTGAATGCTTTAATTGATAAAAAAAGGAATTACTTTGAAAAAACTACTAGCTATTGTTTTGTTTTGAGATAGTGGTACAAAAAAACATTCCCAACTGTAAATGTTTTAACGGTCCAAGAATCTGACATCTAATAGCGACTAACTGGAGAGAAATAATAATAGCGACTAATAGCGACATCTAATGTATGACAACTGGAGGGAAAGTTTTAATTTGATCATCTCAAAAGACCAGAGACGAATGAATCACAGAGAAAGAGAGTTGAGGGAAATTACATTTTATAGCTTAATGGATAAAATTATCTTCGTGCTTATGCTGAAGAATTTCTGCCTTTACCATCAGTCAGTCTTGGAGGAAGGATAAGGTTGATTCTATCCAAATCCGTGAATTAAAGATCACATCAATTTAGAAGAAATCGTCATCGTTGCAGTTCAAGTTCTTCTACTTTTACAGAATTTTCCTGATATTCCACATTTTTGTTACTGAATGCAGTTTGCCAATTAAATGCATCGTTCCTTACTGTTGGGAACTAAAACCAAGGCGGATTAAATTTTTTGCCAAAACGATTTATTATAGTAATATTACGCGCCAAAAAATTGTCCGTTTTTCTGCGGTTGGTTTAGAAAAGGGCTCGTTCCTGTCTTGCGGCATTTTTAAACCCTTTTCTTCGGTTTTGCTTCGTGCCTTGATCGTTTCACGCCTACGCTTGTTTTAAATGTCCTGTTTATGACAGGTAGTTGAATACCTTTGGTGCGAGGTTCCAACACTTACACTATAGCAAATAATTCAAACCTGCCCGCATTCACTCTGTTTTTTCTTCTTTTAGGTGGACGCATTTGCTCATTTTCACCCTGCATCGAACAGTCGATGCGAGTCTGCGAGGCACTTGGGAAGTGTGGTTTCATCGAGGTGCAGAACATTGAGGTACTACAGGTAGAAGATTGCGTACGCACACGCAACGTACCGGTAATGGAGCTTGATTTTCTCAAAACGAAGGTAATCCATCCTGTTCCCTCCCCCCATAAATCCACTATGCGTACCACTAACGAATTACTCAATTCTTGCACTCTTCTTCCGTGGTGGCATCGCAGCGTACGGAGACGGACGGAAAGGACATGAAAACGCCACGGGAAAGCAAAAAGTACATAACCTCCACCGCCCCAAACACGATGGCTGGACATACCGGGTACCTAACTATTGCGGAGTTGCCACCCCTTTTTGCCCGGTAATAACTATCCCCCCAACGGATTGTGAGCCATGGAAATTGGAGTAATTCTAAGTGACAAGTTTCAAGCTGAAAACTTTGCATACAATAAAAGCGAAAGAAATGGTAACGACCACACTGAGACACTCTAAAGGAAGTTTTGTGCGTTTCGAAATTGGAGCTATAATACCGCAGCATTTGAGCAGTGCGGCTTTTGTTTCGGCATTTTTCTTCTTCCACTTCACTAGTTTTCCGACCGTCGTTCCGATCGATCCAAATTCCTGCCGAAAGATGCAACTGTGGCAACTGTTGGTGGAAGTCGCTGCACCACTTGCTCTGCTGATTGTCGGCGTTAAGGGGTTGCTTCTGGAGCGCCCCTGCTTCTATCAGGGAAACCCTTGGAAAGGCATCAATAGTCTAAACCGCCGGGCACGCCCAGTCTCGATGATGGGTGAAACGGCGGGCCACAATCCGTTCAACACCTTCCCGGGGATGGAACAGTACGGCAACTGTATAGAGGTGCATGTCAGCCTTGTGTACGTAACCATCAACATTACGATCGTTTGCGGTAGTGGGCTCGGCGTAATATCCAACGAAGAGGAACCGTACCCATCGCACCGGCGTCAGCCGCATTGTCCGGTGTACACGTCGAACGTTAAATGGCCGATTGAGAACCTGGTCTATCTCGAGTACGATGTGCGTCGGTTCGAGCTGAGCAGCTGTGTTCCACTGAACGAAACGCACTCCTACCACGGCCATCTGCTGCTGACGGATGATATCGAAACGCGAGCCTACCTCCACCGGGCCCAGCTGCCCATGTGGCGCCAGAAGCTGCAGCAGCCGGGCACAGTGCCGTTCCAGTTCGAGGGCAACTGTAGTGAGTGTAACTTTCGCAACGAGTACATCACACTCGTGCCAAGAGTGCGGCTGGATAAGGATGAACCACCGCTCGAAGCGGAGCCATACTGCACGGATGGCGAACTAGGCGCTCATAAGCCACCGCTGAGCCACATCACGATGATGCTTAATGGAGCGACCTCGGACCTGCTGATGAAGCTGCTAATACCGGCCGCGATGCTGTTCGGTGGCGTGCTGCTGTTTCGGTTCTGTATCTGTAACAAAAAGTCTACGAAAGCCACCGTTGCTCCGATGGTAGCGCATTCAAGTGAGAAAGCATAAGAATATGCGTTTTTTGTTAATGTTTTGTGACTCATTTGTATTTCTCGAAAAGTGTGTAGCACGTTACATTTTCATGATTATCAATTTCAAACTGTTTACACCCAACAAATGATCGTTTAATAAATATGCCAGTCCATTCTAACCTAGAACCAGGGATACCATCCACTGTACGTAATGCCCAACAACCTGGTGTCGATGGCCATCTCTAGCAGCATTTCGGTTTGCAGCTCCGTCGAGATCGTGCCCGTTGCACGCCGGCCCACCTTTTCAGTGCAGGCCGGAGCCGCCGCATCGACCAGCGCTAGATATCCGACCAAAAAGTCCCGCTGCTGAGCGACGACCCCGAACCGCAGCTCGTCTGTCAGCAGCTGCTTCGGATTGGCTCCGTTTAACTTGCGCAAAACCGTATCCACACGCACCTGCGGGTTCCACTCCCTGTCCGAGCGTCGCTCCTCGGCTCGGCCACTCTCGCCCGGCTGTTCGACCATACGTTGCCTTGCCGCTCGCAACCAGTCCACCGTTGGCTCTCGTACGAAAACTTCCAGACACGCCCGCAGCAGCGTACGACAGTTGCGCAAACACTGCAGCGTGTACAGGTGACATTTCTGCAAAACACCTGCCAAGCGCATCGGTTCCATTACGCCCGCGAACTGGGGCGTAAGCCGGAACGGTACCAGCTCCGGAATGGGGAGATCCCGCGTTCCGGCTCCGAACGCAATGCCAAAGTCAACACCGACCAGCATACCGGTCGCTCGTTCCAGCACGATGTTGCTCAGGTGCCGATCGCCGATCCCGAGCACCCAGCACGTCACGTTCATGGTGGCCAAACTTTTGGCAAAGTTCATGCGCAACCGATAGTACGCTTCGGGCGTGGCAGCCATATCGTACAGCGCACGTTTCAGCGTGTTGCCGCGGATCGTCTGTGCCAGCTCGACAAACTTCGACTGTAGCCGGTCGGGCATGCAGAACGCGGCCACCATCCCGTACAGTGCCGGCGCGTTGTACGACGAAAGGTTGAACGAATCGTTTACCGACGGGTCCAGCTGCTTCGATACGCTCATCAGAAAGCGCCCGAACTCGTGGTGCACGTGTGCCTGACCGCGATCGCCCGGGTTGTAGCGGGGTGCGGCCTGCTTCGCTATTTCGCTCATCGCCACCGTCCCCTCCAGCCATCCGAACAGCCCGAAATTGGGCAGTATCGGAACGACGTCGTATGTGCGCAGCTGCAACTGCTGCTCCCGGCAGCGCTGGTCCCACCGCAGCCGGTGCGTTATCTCCCGCTGCAGCTGCTGGATGCGTTGATCCTGCCGCAGATCTTCGCCAAACTTGGCCAAAAAGCGATACTCGTTGCCGTCGCTACCGCGGAACGTGAGCTGTATGGGCAGCCGGAGCGTACCGTACACGACCACATCCGGCATGACCTGCACGATCGTCACGTGCTGAGTGGGGTTCGGTGCACTCCGATCGAGACCGTACTGGCCCGGAATTTCGACCAACTGCGTTGTGCTGCCGCGCTGCCCACTGCTCTGGTAATCCGCCAGCCAGGGGGAAAGATCTTCTAGCTGCAGGCGGGTCGTTTTGGTGCGTGGTCGCAACGATTCGAGGTCGGTTTCGAGTTCCTGCAGCTTCGCCAGTATCGTACCGCGATCGTCCACCGGATGAAGCGACTGCAACGTTCGAAACCGTTCGACAAGGGGCAATGCGGCTCGGTAAGCTTGCCCATAGCGCCACAGATCGTTCGTGTCCAGCGGGAAGACATCGGGCAGTAGACGCTCGATGAACGTGTGGTAGGAAGGCTGATCGGTTACGCTGGCCAGATGCCTTTTCAGCTCGGCTATCATGTTGCTGAGCCGCGTTTCCGGCATCACCACGCGGTACAGTTCTGCCACGAAGCGATCCAGCACGGGGAAGCTAAGAGCCGCTCTGAATTGATTTACAAACGGTCGCACCGACGCGCCGGGCTGCAGCAGCTCTCCTAGCAGTAACCGCGCGGGGAAGTAGAGCGCCATCGGGTACTCATGGACGAGTCGCATTAAAACTTCGTCCAGAAAGTGTTCCACTCCACTTGGTGCTAGTGGTCTGTCGGGCGTTGCTATCTGCATGTACGAAAGTAGCTGCGGTATCCAGGGAAGAAAGTTCCACGATGGCACGGAGCACGCGTTTTCGTGGAATTCTTTCCCGAGCACATCGTTTTGAAGGTTCCGGAGCTGCAGCAGCACGGGAAATAAGTGCTGAGCCTCACGAGACCCATATTTGATCGCTGGCAGAAGGGATGTGAGAAGCAACCGCTCAACGGGAAGTTCCTCTGCTGCAGTGAGCGCCGGGTCCAGCTCGTCGTAGCAGTACCGAGCTAAACGGAGGTGAGCATCGGCGAGCTGTTCCATAGAAGAGTCGTTCGCGCTGCTGCTACCTTCCCTGGAGCTTGATGGACCTTCGTCTAACAAAACATCGATTCCACATTGCAAGCATTGCATGGAAAATTTGCGCAATCTATCGCCCATGGACAGAGGCTCTTCGGTTACATACTTGCTCGAAGTATTCATTGCAGTTTGCATAAGTTCCACCAGCGTCGATGAATCTTTCTGTTCGATAATGTCGCTAGATGTCTTCAGCATCGTGCGCACAGTTTCGGAGTGATGGAAAAATTCCGTCCAGGCCCTTTGTTTCACCCCCCGTATACCGGCCTCCTGCTCGAGGGGCACTAACTGGGAGTTTAGCTTCACCAGCTGCTTAAATCCACGTAGCAAAGCAAACGTCAAGTTCGCTGCGGACGCCTCAACTACACGCACACGATCGTAGCGTATTCGGGCGATTTTCCGGCGCAAAACTTGATCAACCTGTGGCTCACGGAGGCACGCTTCAAAGGCGCGCAGTCTTGCAATGATTTTGCCCGCAAACTTTACATTGTCCTGCTCGAAGGCGACATCCAGCAGGTTTAGCTCCAGCTCGAACATCAGTTTGGACAGCTGGGTGACGTTGGTTAGGCTGTCGCTATTCGCTTGCTCCTCCTCCCTGGAGCATTTGGTTTCGAGCTGCTCCAACAGAAACCTACGATACGCTAGCAACGTATCCCAGGTGAGCAGCGAATCCGTCACCGTGGGTTGCGCATTGTTCCACGAAACCATCAACCCGCCGGCAGCTTGTTCTAGCTCTTTGGTCGACCGTTCCAACAGCTCACTGTACGCAACCAGCTCGATCACTTTGCGTACGCTCAGCAAACACTCTGTGCGCACTAGCTCGGACAGCACACCGGAACAGTGCCATTCGTCGAGGAACTGGCGTTTCGTTTGTTCCCCGAACAGGCGCGCCCGTACCATATCCTGGGCAGACAGGTAGAGCGCCGTCAGCTGCTCGCCAAACTCCTGCCGGATGTGTCGTTCGCGCTGCGGCATGTGTAGCCACTGCTCGAGCAAGCGATAGAACTCACGCCCTCCTTCATCGCCGGCCAGCACGAGCAGCGCGTTACCGTGCACGTAGTGCGGGAGCAGGTTTTCCTGGTTCCACTCGTCGCACCACAGTTCCTCATGGTTCGTCACCTGATTGCCGATCTCATCCAGCAACACATCCCACTGGCCGAGCTGCAGCAGGCAGTTGAAGGCGGACTTGTAGCAGAAGTTGCGCTCATCGACCCGGGCCCGGCTCACGCGCATGACCAGCTCGCAGTAGGCTCGGTGGGCCTGGCTGTACCGGCCAAGCGCTTCCAGCTCGATTGCCTCCCTCAGCTGCGGATCGCTGTCGAGCTTTTCGCCGAATATGCCCACCATCACGCTGTGCTCGTGCAGTGCGTGATACAGGGTGGACAGTTGCAGCCAATGGTCCGCCTCCGACGAGACGCTGCCGGCGGTACGCACCGGTTCGTCATCAAACTCGGCACCGTCGGCTAGCTTTGCCTCCAGATAGAGGGCTCCCATCGGTAGCATGTTGCATGTGCCGGCGACCGAGGCGATGGTGCGTGGAGGGAGCGTAAATTTCCCCGACGCCTTGCCGAGTGTCAGCTCGATCAAGCCGCCGAAAAGATTGGGATCACACGCCTTCGTCGACTCCAGGATAGGGTTCAACGCTTCATCTAGCCGCCCGACGAATCGATCCCACTCATCCCCGACCATGCGACCGGTGCGACCTTCACTGTCTCCCACCAGCAGACACTCCACCAGACCGTTGAAGATGGCGACAAACGTTTGCCTGGCGCAGGTTGTAT
This sequence comes from Anopheles merus, assembly GCF_017562075.2. NCBI lineage: Eukaryota > Metazoa > Arthropoda > Insecta > Diptera > Culicidae > Anopheles > Anopheles merus. The sequence continues at coordinate 46,207,137 of NC_054082.1, forward strand.
CCCTTCGGCAGAGTGCCTGCAGCGGGAGCAGAAACGCCAGCAGGTTGATCTGCAGATCGGGATAGTCGGCTAGCCGGTAGCGCCGGTACAGTGTCACCTTCGAGATACTGTCTCGCCGTTGCTCCGTGCGTTGCCGCTGGCTGGCGTAATGGCGACCGACAGCCCATGCCGTCTGCTGTTGACGGTTCGTCGCACTGTCCTTCAGGATACGCTTTCGCAAGCGTTCGAAGCTGCGTTCCTGGTGTGCTTCCATATCAGTACTGCTGCCCGTGCGCTGCGAATGGCGGTTAAGCTGTAGCGCGCTACTTTCAAACAGCAGCGTGTGCTGTTGCGTCGGCATTGCAAACGTTTCGTTCCCTTTGGTGAGTCGGCCGGGATCTTGGGTCGGTTCGAACGGGAGCTGCTTCTGCGCTGCACTGTCTAGCCCACCCAGCTGGGTGGCTCGGATCAGTTGCTCCATCTGCGAACCTCGGCCAGTGATGAAGGATTGCAGCTGCCGCTGTTGCGAAGTTTCCGCAAACATCGGCGTCAGCAGGGTCATCGTGTGACGCTGGCGGGCCGCTGTCTCGATCGTGTACTCGCAGAACTTTACGTCCGCATTAAGATATTCGTGCAGAAATAGGCGATCCTTGGACTCGCGGCACCGGATGGCCGGATCGAGCAGGAGGGCTACCGCATTGCCAAGGAATTCCGCCTCTACGGTTGGATCGTACAGTTGCGCTAGCACAAACAGGAATCGCTCCTTAACGTCACTCGGCAGCTTGCCACTGTCTGTAAGGTACTCCAGTATTCTGCCCCAAATGGAACTCGATCCCACCTCAGTTTCGTGTGATCCGCACAACCCTCGTATCAGGTTCCGCCATACCGAGGTCCGACACTCTTCGGACAGCTCTGCCGAACGATGCTCATCGATGTAGATCAATATTTCGAACGCCACTGCACGGGCCTCGATCGGCGTGCTCGGTTCCGTAGCGACTCGGCCGATCGGTTCGACTAGCTGCTGCAGATACTCCAGCTCCCGCACAAGCGAAAGCGATCGATTGAGCAGATGTAGCGTCGGCAGCTGCAGCTCGCCATCCTGCAGCAGTAGCATCAGCTCCATCGATGCAAGCTCTCGGTAAAGCTCGTCGTTAAACTTTTCCAGCCGCCCGCCGAGCAGCAGTTCCAGATACAGGCGTTTCTCGCCGCCGGATGCGCTGGGGAAGCGATAGCTCAGCAAGGATAGGAACGGATCGGCAATCGAGGGAAATCCTTTGGCCGCTTCGTACAAAACTTCGGCAAACTTTCGATCGTACTCACGCTGGATGCTGGTAAGCTTGGCGATACATTCGGTGTGGAAGGTTTCCAGCTCGCCGGTCTGATGTTCAGGCTCCGGGAATCCATCGGGGTAGAGGTGTGCCAGACTGTGGCCTAATAGTAGAGCGGCCGACTTGAAGCTGGTACTGTCCGGCAGATCCAAGCACCGTAAAACTGCTCGCAGATAATCCTGCTTCGTGCTTTCCATCCATGGCACCAGCTTACCGCGTCCCTTGAGCAGCACAATCGTGCCCAACTGCAGGCCGGCAATGAGCTGCAGCTGTGATCGGTCTTCCGTGGGCTGCCTATGGGATACCATTTCGAAGAGCAGTTCCGCCGGTACGGTCAACGCTTCGTGCCACTGTACGATGACCTCCTGGATTAGTTCCAGGTTTAACCGGAGTACAGCCATTTTACGTGCACTTTGCTGCGGACAGACATGCTTCATAATAAATCGTAACAGTACGCTCGCCAACGAAGCGATCTCCCCGGTAGCACCTTCCCTTAGGGAACGACGTGCCTCACCGGAAGCGTTCCATTCCAGAACCAGAGCAATCAAATCCGTCACCAGTGGGTTCAACCCGCGAAATATGTACCCGTCCACGATGAGCTGCATCAGCGGTCCTATCATCAGGGCCGCATGTGGCTGCAGCTCGTTGCGGCAGTTGTCGATTACTTTCGCGAGAAACAGGCGAACGTTTTTCTGCTGTCCCGGATCGGCTAACGAGCCGACGAGAAAGTGTACCACCGAATCGAGCGGCACCTTGGTGGCGGCCATGTGCCGAATACATCCGCACACCGTGGCCATTATTTCGTGCCGGTTGATCTTTGTCCGTTCGAGCGAAACGTTCGAAAGCGTCCCTTGCTGTCGTTTGGCCAGCTCGGCAGCATCTTTTTGGGCGACTTCGCGCGCGGACAGCACCACTGAGTGACTCATATCGAACCGGAACACCTGCTGGCTGAGCGACGATTCCATCACTACAGACAGGCCGGGATCTTTGAGTGCTGGCTTCCGTTGTACCGGATCTCCTCCTCCTCCGCCTTCCCGCCTAATGGCAACACGCTTTTCGAACGTGCGTGACAGCTGCTCCTGCTCCTGGGTTCCCTCCAGATACAGCTCCTCATTGCTGCAATCGATGAGATGGCGCCACAGGAATTCTCCCTTCTCGCGGCTCTCGCGAAACAGCAGCACCGAGTACATGCGCGCGTCCTCGTTCGTGTTGGAGATCAGTGCTACCAGTGCCCGGTACGCTGCGCACTGGTACTTGCGGAACAGTTCCGCCACGGTGCGATCGTTTGTGGGAAGCGCCACTCGCCGCACACCGTGCGCTCGTTTGCTAAAGTCTCCTATCAAACGTTGACCGCGCACCGGAGCACCCAGCGTATCGTGGGCCGAACCGTACAGTTCCTGTGCCACCGGACAGTTGTCCCCCGTTAGGATCTGTTTCGGTAGCAAGGCCGCGTAATGCTCAACCAACCGGTAGCTGGCCGCACGATCGATTAGGGCATGCTCCAACGCCCAGCCGGTGCGTCCATTTATTTCGACCATGGTGTTGTGCGAGAGGGCGCGAATGATGCACGCGTAAAACTGCACGATCGAATCGTACCGGCAGTGCCACAGGGCGGTACACAGATATCGCCGAAGGATCGTCTCCCGAACGACCGGCGCATAGGCGTGGTTGGCAAACAGCTCCCAAAGCTCCAGCAGTCGTTTGCATTGCATTTCGTGTGGTTGGTCGGCAAAAAAGCGTTCGATTGCGGTGCGGAGCTCCACCTCAGCGATGTGCCCGTCGCCATCGGGTGCCGTCATTTGAATGATTGCTTTTAACAGCAGCGGCGAACGGGAAATGACCATCGCGTCCAACAAACGCTCGAGACAGTTAAGGTATCCTATCCGTTCCGGACTGTTCGGGGGAAATTCGGCTGAACGCAGGGGAAAATGCTTTGTCTGTAACGCTTCGAGCGCATTCTCAACCTCTGCCCAGTGCGATTCCGCTTCCGGTGCTCCGTTGGGCCCGAGGAGAGTTGGAAGCAATACGATGGCTTTCGCTTTCAGCTCTATCGAGAGCTCGGAACGTGTACTTCCTATTAGCTCGGTTAACCATCGGCCATAGGTAGGACCGACTCGGCGATGAATTTCATTCAACGGGAAAGGACATACCATCGCCACACTGGACATTAGCTCGATCAACTGCACATCACATTCCCCGAACTGGTTCGATTGAAGGCGCGAACACTCAAAGAGCGGTGACCAAGCTCCAGCCAGCAGCATTTCCACCAGACACTTTAGACAATCTGTGTTGACCGCTTGCTTCCGATAGCTGTAATCCATCAGGTTGCACAGGAAGCGAACAACGAACGAGAAGTTTTCCGGCTTGAGCGCTTTGAAGAGCGATGGTAAACAATTGGATGGATTCTGAAGAAACAGTTCATAAACTGCCGCACCAAAGCAAAGGAGAAAGTGCTCTCCGTGGCGAATGTTTGGTTGTAGCATGTTCTCATTCAAGCTGCACGAGATGACGAATTCTACCAGCCCATCGATATCATCTACATGGCCAGTGCTGTCAGCCAAGCCAAAGATTGCTTCTAAAACCATCGTCCCAAAGCGTGTTGCAGACGGACTCAACACTAAACATACCCTTTCCTGTCCGATGGCTTCATAGCAATCTTGAAGCAGCTTGCGAGCAGCCAGAGGAATCCGGTGGTCTTTGGCAGTATCGGCCAATAGCGTTCGGTTTCGTAGGTGTTTCGCAATAAAGCGTAATCCTTTCGCAAGCTTCTGATCCTCGGCGTGAATTGTCCTTTGAATTAATAACGTTCTCATCCGTTCGCTGACATCCTCCATCGCCGATATGAGCTGCTCGGTTAGTGCAATGGTAAAGCGTTGCCCGATAGGTTCGTTGCTTCGCTCAATCAACTGCAATACTAGCGTTTCGAGCTGTGCCCAAAGATGGCGATCGCCTTCTAGCTCGTGATGAATGGACTTATTACAGTCCAGCCCAAGACGGTGCGGCTTGAACAAAAGGGATAGAAGAAACTCGATCGTAGCTTGATTCTGCCACAGCTCTAAGACTACTGCTGAGCATACTGTGTCCTCCGAGTGCCTGGTAAGCAAAAGCACTAACATATCTACGACCTGAACAACGACAGCCGATTTCAGTGCATCGAAGCGTACAAACTTGTCCGCGCTCATACGCTGCTCGGAGCTCCTTTGCTGGAATGATTCGACCGGCTCGATGTTGGACATTATTTCTTGCACCGTGAAGTCAACCACCGAACGAAGGAAATACCTGACGGCGGGCAAAATGCGGCTTAAAAGCGTTTGCAGTAATTCGTCCACTACGAGCCTTTCTCTTTGCAGCCAGCAGTACATATCAACCGTGGCAAGGAAATACTCCAACCAAAGAGAAATGTTCATAATGGGAGGATTCGTTTGCTCGTTGCGTAAATTTTCCAGCGTCGAAGCCCGCGCGATACCCTGCAAACTGTCTGCTTGAAGGCAGATCGATACAATCTGTTCGTGGCTAAACTGTTTCGCAAGAAACTGTTCCGCAGTCGCAACATCTCGCACTGTTTTCGAAAGTCGAGCAAACAGCTCCATACACTTTCGCCGGTAAAGCCGCTGCCGTGCGGCGCACTGTCGAAATAGCCAACGCACCAGATGTTCCATCTCACCGCCACCGAGCTCGGTTGGAATGAGCTGCCGTCGACCGGACAGGGCGGATTCGTCACTGCTGCACCCATTAAACAATGCTTTCCGTTGCTCAAACAGCTTGCCAAGATGATCGAGCGCAAGCAGATACTGTTCGACTATGGCACCATGGCTTCCACCGTTCGCCTCCGACGACAGTCCGATCTGCTCCTGCTCCGTCACGATCAAACCGATCGCGTACGAGTGCATCAGCTCGAAACTGTAGCGCACGATGTGAAAATCTTCCTGCAGCAGCAGCCGAAACAGATTGTTAAAGGTCAGCGCAGACCCGTACCGGTGCGAGGCGTTCAACTCCAGGGCATGCGTCTTCAGTTGCTCCAGCAGGGTGCACTTGATCTTTCGGCGATCATTCGATAGGTGAGTGCCACCGCACTGGCGGTTGGTCCATTGGAGAAATTCGCGCAAACAGCGCACGGACAGGTCGCGGATAGTGCTGCTGTGCTGCACGTTGGACGTCGCATCCAGCAGACAGTCGAGAAGGGCTCGCGTTCCTTGCTGGCTGAGTTTGGACGGTTGCGTTACAAAGTGGATGATTTGAAAGAGCAACGGTTCAAACATCTGACACACGGCCAGGTCTGCGTCGCAGCTCAGCTGAAGCAGATGGTGGCATACCTGCGTCCTGAAACAGAAGTACAAAGATAACACACAAGTTAGAAACGACAATAAGTGCGACATGCACAGAGGAATATTCACGGCTCAGACGCGAAGAGAAACGAGTTCAAGTCTTCAAGAAGCATTCTTTGAAAGAGCAAAACATGCGGGAACGAAAGTTTTACCAAGCGATAGCAGGTCACCGAAACAACGTTGTACCTAAGGTAACCTGCTGTCGCAACAAGGATGGAGATCTGGTCAGTAACCAGCCAGAGATCCTCTCGCGGTGGACTCAGTACTTTGATGAATTACTCAACGACCAGTTTAACGAACAGCAAGAAGTGCCACTAGCAGATAGTGTCATGCTATTGCCACCTAGCATAGAAGAAACACGAAAGGCTATCCATCGGCTGAAAAATAACAAGACACCCGGAACCGACGGAATTGCAGCTGAACTGGTCACGAATGGAGGTGCACGACTAGAAAACGAGATTCATCAAATTGTTACTGAGGTGTGGGATAGCAAATCGATGCCTTGTGATTGGAATCTCAGCATCATCTACCCCATATACAAGAAGGGAGATAGGTTGGACTGCAACAACTACAGGGGTATTACGGTGTTGAATACCGCCTATAAAATATTCTCCCTGATCCTTCAGGATCGTCTTGTCCCGCACGTCGAAGAGATAATCTGAAACTATCAAAGAGGATTCCGAAACGGAAAATCAACCACTGATCATATCTTCACCATGCGGCAGATCTTGGAGAACATGGCTGAATACAGACACAACACATACCATCTCTTCATTGACTTCGAAGTCGCATATGATATCATAGCCAGGGTAAAACTGTACGACGCTATGAGCTCATTTGGAATCCCGGCCAAACTGATAAGGCTAGTTAGAATGACTATGACCAACGTCACTTGCCAGGGGAGGGTGGATGGAAAACTCTCAGGACCTTTTGCTACCACCAAGGGTCTGCGCCAGGGGGATGGGCTTGCCTGCCTCCTATTCAACTTGGCGCTAGAGAGGGCCATCCGCGACTCGAGGGTGGAGACTACGGGAACCATCTTCTATAAGTCAACCCAGATCCTGGCATACGCTGATGATATAGACATCATTGGTCTGCGGCTCTCCTATGTAGCAGAAGCCTACCAAGGGATCGAGCAGGCGGCAGAGCACCTCGGATTGCAGATAAACGAGGCAATGACCAAACTGATGGTGGCAACATCAGCGGCCCTACCAACAAATATTCAGATTCTACGTAGGCGTGGTGTACAGATAGGTGAACGCACTTTTGAAGTCGTCCCAGAATTCACCTATCTTGGGCGCGCAAGGATGCTGGCTGCCAACCGGTCATTCTACAGCCTGAAAAATCAGTTCATCTCAAAGAACCTGTCGCGACGGACAAAGCTGGGACTATATAGTACCTATATAGTACCAGTACTCACATACGCCTCTGAGACATGGACACTGTCCAAATCTGACGAAACCCTCTTAGCCGCGTTCGAGAGGAAGATGCTCAGAAGGATATTTGGCCCCGTATGTGTAAGGACAATGGAGGAGCCGCTATAATGACGAGCTATACGAGATGTGCGGCGATCTTACTGTCGTACAACGTGTCAAGCTAGCCAGGCTCCGGTGTTGTACTCATGGAAACCGACGACCCAGCCCGTAAAGTCATTTTAGACCGTCCACGAGGACAAAGGAGTCGTGGTAGGCCCAAATTGAGGTGGCAAGATAGCGTGGAGGTGTTCGCCATTAAGGCCGGGATAACAAACTGGCAGACGAAGGCGCGAGACCGTGAGCGGTTTCGGACACTCCTGAGGCAAGCAAAGCGGTTGTAGCGCCGGATAAGTAAGTAAGTAATAAGTGCGACGAACAATTTCGATAATTACTATGAAGAAATTAAGCACATTATAACTTAGTCGATAGTCATTGTCCAGAAAAATCTGAACGAACAGTTCCTGCTTTTTTGGGGTTTCCCATCACAAGCAAATGCTTTTACGGCTTAGTGTGGATTTCAACCGGAACCTCATCCAATGTCAAGATTTACCTCATTTCGAGTAACTGTCCTACTCTTTTTAATATCTCCCTGCTTTTCTTATCCTAATCTCATGCCGGACGATTCACACCAGTGTGGATTTTATTCGGAAAGTTGGCACACTGTACAAGACTTCCAGTGGAAGGCAAAAATTGTGCAGCTGAATCCGTCCGCTTCGGGCATTTGCCCATTCGGAGGCTTTCCCGGCATACAGTTCCAAGGCAGCTGTGTCGATGTGTACGTCACGTACACTGACAGTTTGTTGAACGTTACTATGGTTTGCCAAAGTGACATAAGCCAACACACAACGCGAGTGAAATGGACAAGCCAATATTCACCCCCGAAAGTGTATGCAGTCCGGTACCAGCTGCTCCCGAACGAACCCGATACCGTACTATTGCAGGGATGTGTACAAAATGTCAACAGGATGAAAGAAATTAGCTGGATACGGTTGCAATCAGTCAAAAGCTTCAGCAAGGACGCCTACATCCAGCGGTACGAGGGAATGAACAGGCGAAAATCCTATTTGGAAAACTATTTCTCCTATCGCTCCACGTGCTCGTGCTCATATCATAACGAGGTTATATTTAATGTTAGTTCGGTCCGACCTGAGAACCATTGCCTTCTGTCGTGCGTTATTGCAATGGACATGGTGTACATTGTGGTCTGCATAATTATTACACTGACGACATTCATCACCTGGTCGACGAAGAAGCTACCTCGTGTTAAAGGGATAGCGATGAACAAGTTCAAGCAGCTATCGAACGATAACAAGTTGGCTATTCATACATAAACAATGTTAGAAATACATGTAATTTCATTGAAAGTTATTTTTAATAAAATATATCACCTATGTATTCTAAGTTATAGTTTGTATTATAATCCCGCATCAAGTCAACGTAGACGGAATTCAACGACGTACTAGAACGATAGACGCACGACGAACATTATTCTATTGTACCGAGATTACTGGGAACATTATTGGGATTAGAACCGGACAAACGAGATATGTATTGATGCGTGCGATTATAGCGTTTCAAGTAGGAGTAGAATTGGCAGAAGAAACATAAGGTGTAACATCACTCGGTACGGACCGGGCCCGTGGTATAGTTGTCAGCTCGCACGACTTAACAACATGCCCAACGTGGGTTCAAGTCTCATATACCGGACCGATCACCCGTAGCAAGAACTGACTATCCGGCAGCGTGGTACTAAACAAGACTGTAAATCTTTATATAAGCTAGGCTGGCATATGAGGTCCGTGGAGGTCATTACGATGAGATGAGAGCAAAAAAGATAGAGTTTACGGGCATCTGAAGGAGAAACAAAGCAAGTGACGTGAGTTACGTGAAGTGATTATGACATGTGTCCAGCGATCCATCCGGAATAGATTTCAAAGATCATCGGATACACAGAACAGGATGAACAGTAGCAAGTTTAAACTTAAGTGCATGAGTAACTATTGCTCACCTACGCGCATGATTGGACCTTTTTAAATGAGTGAAATAAGCAGTAGTGCTGTTGGCCAATAACCTGCTAATGAATGTTACGAACTTCAGAAGGAAGTTTCCAGTAATGGAACTTTCTCCAATAAAACCGTGCCTAATATGCCTTTCTACAACTCGCAGTAAGTTAGTGTCTAACCACGACTTCTGACAACTAGTGCGCACCATGTCCCCATGGTGGATATTACTATCCACATATGTGTGGATCACCATTGTTGGCGTTCAATCCATTGTACACAACAATTTCTGGTGCGTAGTGCCATCCTCTTACTGGCAGCAGCGGGGCGATTTCAATCATACCGCCAAACTGCTACGCATAGTTCCCGATAACGAAGGCTACAGTCTGTACAACACCTTTTCCAACATGACCCAAATGGGCCAGTGTCTCGATATGCACCTGGGTTATCGCAAACACATCCTCAACGTAACGATCACCTGCCGCAACACGTACGTACCATCGGTGGGTGTTGCCATCGGTCCGAGTGAACTGAGTAAGGTTTCTCAGTTAGACTTTCGGATTGACCAGAAGGGCTACATAACGCTTGTTAGCTGCTTCAAAATTAGTGAGCAACTAGTACAATATGGTGAGCTGGTCGCTACGACAGGCACCGATGACATTGCCCGGTATCAGTCGGAGCTGTACGAGATCAACGCCGGATCTATATTTCCAATGGCGGAGTACATTTCCTATCAACGTCCCTGTCAGTGCGTCTTTCGTAATGAATTTTTGTTTCACGTAAAGCCTGCAACCGATCGAGCAGCGATGGGAAGTGAAATGGATGAGAACGTCAGCTTACGTCAGGGGCGGTTCATTGTGCTAGGAGCTGTGTTGCTTATAATTGTCCTTTGTGCCATAGTTAAGATAATGAAGTCATAATAAAAATGAATGTTTTGTATCTGGCAGCACTTACCACAATCCAGCCAGCTGGTCCTGATAGCTAATGCCCAACAGATACAGCACGATGGTGTGTAGAAGCTCGCACGCGGCCAGCTTTGTCGCACGGTCACTACACTCCACTGCCAGCTCACACACCCGGCCGACAATGCTATCCAGCTTGATGCACGGACGGGTGCCACTCTCGCAAAGCAGTCGTAGCTCCAGCGATCGACCACTATCTGCATCCCATCGCGTCAGTGAACTGCTGCTTCCCTTGTTCTCCCGTGCATGAACGCGCTCCAGCTCCAGCTCATCCACCACCAACCAGCAGCATTCGTTCGGTTGCAAGTCGGCGAAAAAGTTTAATATACGCAGCTGGAACGTTACCAGCTCGCTCGTGTCTACGCTCTGCTCGATCCTATGCTGTTGCTTAATGCGTTCAATCTTGACTGCCGGAACGTTTGCCGTCCGATGGCGCTTGAATTTGGCCAACCGTAAACTTTGAGCGGGCGGTAGGGTGGAGTCACGCGTTCGCAGAAAGGGTTCCAACAGTGGTAGAACCTGTCGGAGCAGTCGCTCCCGAATCTCCCGTCGCAAAGGTGGGTAGCGGAAGCGTACAATACGCTGCAGCGAGTACAGTGCGGCCCGTGCGATGGACAGCAAACTTCGCCCCAAACGGAACGCGGCCCGGAACATGTCCACCATGAGCGGTTGCTTGAAGGTTTTGTCTTCAATGAAATCGACCAGCAAGCGTACCGGTGCGTTAAGCACAAAGCGAAGACACGCCAGCTGCAACTCTCCGGTCGCGTACAGTGCACGCTGTATCGTTTGCTCCAGATAGAACGCCAGTAACATTTGCGTCGTTCGAAAATCCTCGGATGGCGCTTCCTGCTGCCGAAAGTACCCAATTCGTTCTGCTGTTGCAAGTCCCATCTCGATTAGCTTTACAAAGCCACTGACCAGCGGACGGTTCAGCGACTGTCTAACGAACCGCTCGAAGTAGGGACGGATCCAATCGGCGAACAGTTCCCGAACAGCGGCGGGCGTTTGCGGACCATGCAACATGTCACGGTACAGTTCCACCAGATTGAGAAAGATGTGATAGTCCTTCGGTTTGGTCGGCAGTAGGTCTATGTTGGGATCGCTGAAAAAAAGCTCCTGTTGCTGTCCATCATCGTCCTGGAAGGTTCGCTTGCGGGTCGATAGATCAAGCTTTTCCACTATCACAAACAGTGTGTTCATGAGCGCACGGTAGAGGGCAGGCAGCAGGGATGAATCGTGTGCACTTTGTGCTTTCTCCAGCAACCCTTGCCACAGGGGAAGATAGTTTTTGTACGTTACCAGGTCCCGCTTCCAGTCGGTTTTGGGCGTTGTATCGCCGGCGGCTACGTTTGACGAAGGTACGGGAAGTGCTGTAGGAAAAGGCAATGCGTGTGTACAGCTCCAGACGATTCCCTGCAGCAGCACACTGTCGAGCAGCTGGTGCCGGGTAGTTCCTCCAAGCTTGCCAATATTTTCCAGCATACTCACAACCGATCGTACAATCAGCTCGTGGTGCGCGGTGGAAATGTGGTAAAAATCGCGCACCAGTGCCACCGTCATCGTTTGCACCGAAACAAGCTGTACCGTGGAGAGCTGTTGGACGTGGGTAAGAATCTCCGACAGAGCTTGAATGAAGTCTGGTAAATATACAAGCATGTCAGCCGTGCTAGACGCTGACCGCTCACATATGCCCTCGATACGCTGCAATACGATGGTGAGCAGTTCGTTCAGCGAGATGCTGGACGCTCCCGCCAACTGTTGACAGGGACCGGCCATGATTCCGAACCCGCGGATAGCAATCCGGATCTCCAAACGATCCACAGTGGCCGAGCTTAGCAGTTTTCTGTAGTAGTTGACGTACTGGTTCAGTACATCCACCTTCGGCGGATATTCGGGCCCACGTTCCGCCCTTAGTTCTGGGGTGGACAATACACGGGCGATCTCTCCGTGGAATGCATACAAAGCTTTCAGCCCAGCGTCTCTATCCTCTTGGCTGCTTGATTTGATCCATCTGCCGGCCAGCATTGTTTGCCAGTGCACATGATCCGCGTAAAGTTGCCATGAGAACAGCGGTGCATGGTTGCCTACCACGTGCAGAGCATTCCGAAAAACGGCACGCTCGGAGCGGCTTTCTTCCCAGATGGAGAGCTTTTTTACCAGCAGGTAAAGCCGTTGGCGCAGTTCTCGATCGTTTTCCGATGGCGCAAAATGGACCAGGAAAAGATCCAGCCCACGAACGGCTCCCGCCAACGAAACGAGCGATGGGTAGTTTTCCTCCAGCAACTGTTTTTCCGCCGCGTTCAGAAATATGTCCCTCACTCGATGCGGTTCAGGTATACTGGCTGGAAAGTGTTGGGCAAGCTGGCCCAACAGTTCGTACAGATTCTGCTGAAATCGATTCGGAAGCTTTCCCTGCTGGAACACCAACAGCAACTCTGCCGGAAGTTGAACGAGCTGTGCGAACGTTTCGTTTTGCAGACATCCGTAAGCAACGCTGTCTTGCAGTACGAGTGCGGCCAACTCGCGGCTCCTTGCTGGCACGGAGGACGATTGGATGTATCGTAGCGCTATCGGCACAATCACCACCATCCGTTTGCCCATCAACGGCGAATGTTTCTCGATCGTTTTACGAAACAGTTCAAACGTACTCTCGATCACCTTCCCGAAGAGTTTCGCACTGGAGAATGATTTGTTCAGAAAGGCTACCAATCCGTTCGATGAGGTGAGCATACACTCAAGATTGAAATCTGAAAGAACAAAGTTGAATAACACAAAACGGCTGATGGGTGAAAATTGTGGAAGAAAAATGGCAAGATGCAGTTATCATACCGGTTTCGGCCTGGCTTTCTTCGGCCTTTTCTACGATGAGTTGTGTGATGCGATCAATGATGCTGCGTGCTTGAGGAATCTGCTGTGTATCGAGGCATGTTTTTAGCTGCCTCAAACAGGTGCTTAAATCCGATTCCATTGTGATACTGCTTCAAAATTGAACGTTCCTGTACCTTCCTGTATTTTCATGTACCGAGCACCGGCTTAGAACAATATTTTTCCCGAACGTGTACACGATTTCTTTTATTTCATCGTCACAGAGCAATACATCACAGTTGAAGCACAATAAATATGATAAGTTTTAAAAGAAAAATGCGTTTAAACACAAAGGAATACGCTGATACTAAGTGATTCCCTCCGCGGATTAAAAACAACTGACCGAAGAGTTCGCGCGCCTTGATAATGTGTTTTGATTACGTAGCTGTCAAATGTCACGGTGGTCGACCATCATTAAAATCTTTCGTTTTATTGTTATTTTAGTTTTTAAATAATTTTTTGTGTTGGAAGAGATTTAAAAATATTATTAAATATAATTATTTGTATACCACACCTTTATTTATTTTTTCCACATAAAATGGCACATTAGTGCAGCAAAATCTACCCAATCGTGTCACCACTATGCGACCGGCATTAGCTGCACGCGAAAAATTAGTGCCAACAAACGCAGAAAGGCGTGAGCGGCGAGACGGGAAATTTGCTGCATTCAATCGATTTTCTAACGCCACCCGTGTTGTTGTGGCTCTCTGTCAGCGTTTGGCCAGGCCAGCAGTGACGTCAGCACACCCGCAGAACGCCGTCGCACTATCCACCATCTCGCTCGCGGTCGTTTTATGACGTCGGTAATTGCTCGCTCGACAGGCTCGACGCTACATCACATCAAACGCTGCTGGTCCGGCTCGCTTATCGGTGGCAAACAGTGTATCCGGCCGTCGGCGCTTCCGCAATCCGTCGTACGCAACGGCAGTGTCCCCGTGTGTCCATTCGGAACGAAGTTTAGCGTGATGGGCAAACCGAAGGTGGTGTTTGTGCTCGGTCCGCCCGGCTCGGGCAAGGGTACGCAGTGCGAGAAGATAGTGAAAGAGTTTGGCTACACGCACCTTTCCGCCGGGGATTTGCTGCGCGAGGAGCGCAACCGGGAGGGGTCCGAGTACGGAGCGCTGATTGAGGACAACATTAAGAACGGGCGGATCGTGCCGGTGGAAATTACCTGCGCCCTGCTGGAAAATGCCATGAACAAAACCACTGAGGTGAGCATATAATGATGATTCGTGCATGATGGTGGTGGTGTGCGATTTTTGCATCACGGGCCCTTCCAACATACTATCCTGGATTGGCATACCGATAAGGGTGGGAACGCACTTGAAAACGAACGTGTTTGGAATATTATTACACAATCAAGTGCTGCCGAATGCGTGCATGTCGATTATTGGTGGTGTGTAGTGGTAGTGATTACCAAATGGTCGGTAGCAGCGTGGTTCAAGTTCGGTGAATTTCCAACGGGACGCATTTTTACGCAATATCTATACAGTATTTGTTATTTTTAGACCACCACCATACGCTAGAAAGGCCCCCCAACCGAACGTTGTAGCTTTATAATGAGATTGGCACATGGCGCCTAGAGCACACTTCTAATCGGTGACCCATTTCCGTACCCCTCTCCCGTACAGGCGACCGGTAACGATCGATTCCTGATCGATGGTTTCCCCCGGAACGAGGACAACCTGCAGGGCTGGACGAAGAAGATGGCCGACAAGGTCGAGCAGCAGTTTGTCCTGTTCTTCGAGTGCTCCGAGCAGCAGTGCACCGAGCGGTGCCTGAAGCGGGGCGAGAGCAGCGGCCGCTCGGATGATAATGCGGAAAGTTTGAAGAAGCGCTTCAACACATACATCAACGACACGGTGGCCATCATTAAGCACTACGAGGAGCTGCAGCTGGTGAAGAAAATCGATGCCAGCGCCGGCCCGGATGCGGTCTTTGAGCACGTGAAGGCAATTTTCGGCGAGCAGAAGTAGATGAGTGTGGCGGGGTAGTCGGTAGGAGTACGAAGGCAAAACTACACGCTAATTTGAATAGAATCCGGTTTTTTTCATATCATTAAGCAGACGCCAGCCATAACAGGTTGTCGCCGGAAAGCGTTTGTCAATGGAGTTTGAAATAGCTTTTTTCCGACTGCAACGATGCGGAAATGCTGTGCGCTCTCCACTCAAAGCTGCCGGCCTACATTCCTCAATATCGAAAACACAAGCGCCTCCCCCCTCTTTCTCTGTACCCTTTACTACCGGTGAAAAATCCTGCGAGCTTATTAACTTACGCACTAACTGTCCCTTTTAGTTTCTCTTTTCCGTTTCCCTTCCAGTATTTTTAACCAATTGTATGCAATATGTATATCCTATGCTAGAATGGCATAATTCAATGTACTGACCATTTTTGCAACTGAAAACGCAAAAGGTAAAATCAGCAGTAAAGTATTAATTTTTACTCTTGTTAGGTTTGTTTCTGCGGTGAAGGAATGTGAAATGGGGTATATAAGGGATCGGATCGCTTGTACATGGTGAATCGTACACCAAATCCTGTCGTTTATGTGGAAAGTTTTTTTTGTAAGAAAGTGCTAATTTCCTTCAACTAGTTTTGTTTTATTTGCATCTTGTTGGTTACTTTCCTTTTTCTTTCTTCGTCTCGAATGGTATGAATGTAAATGAATTGATGAATCGATAATAAACATTAGAAATATATGGTGTCACGTTACAAAAGTTAATGCAAAAAGATTTTTACTAATTTCACAATAACAAAATATTCCTGTACAACATTAACAAACCGTTTATTTGACCTTGACCGTTCTTGTCAGCCGCGATTTCGAATGAACAAATGGCGAAACTGTTGCAGCTTGGCCTCGGTTATCACCACACTCACCAGCAACCGTTCGGCGTTGTTCGGATCGGCGGCCGACTCCGTCACGGCCGCATTCTTGTACAGCCACGGCAACTCCTGCCCACCCATCGGCACCCGTATCACCATGCGCTGCCGTCCCGTAGCGTGCAACACACGTCGTTCCACCTCCAGCAGCAACTCGTGCACACCGACCAGCGTGCGGGAGGAGATGAGATGCAGTCGCTGCTGCTCGCCATCACTGTCCATGCGCAGGTCGGCCGGGTCGGCAACTAGATCGATCTTATTGCCCACATTAATGATACGCTCCGGGGTTAGCGCTCGGTCCCCGTTGTTGCCCTGCTGCATCAGCTTGCCCAACGTGCGCTCCACGTGCGCACGCTGCTCCGCACAGTTCTCGTGCGCCATGTCCTGCACGTGCACGATCACATCGGCCAGCATAGCGTCCTCGAGCGTGGCCACGAAACATTCAATCAGCCCGGTAGGTATGTCCGCCATAAAGCCAACCGTGTCCATGTACAGCACCTCGAGCTTGCAGGGCAGCAGGCCGGCGTGAGCCGTCACGTCCAGCGTTGCAAACAGTTGATCCCGCGGCTGCAGGCTTTGCTCCTCCGTCAGCGCTTTAATGAGCGACGTTTTGCCCGCATTGGTGTAACCGACCACGGCTACGACGGGGAAGTTTTTCTGCCGGCGTCGATTGCGCAGCAGCTCACGGTGGGAGCGGATCGTGGCCAGCTCGTTGCGTAGTTTGCGCTCCCGCAACTGTAGCATCTGTCGTTGGGAGTCGCTCAGAAAGATACGACCGCCGCCTTTTGCCGATCCTTCCTGGTCCTTCACCTGGGACCAGATGTACGGTAGCTCGGCAAGGGCGACCTGCAGCTTTGCCTCCATGCTGACCGCGTGCAGCCGAAGTATCTGTACGACTACCGAGTAACGATCCATCACCGGCAGCCGAAACACTTGCTCGAGCGTTTGCTTCTGGCCGTAGGTCAGTGTACCCTTGCTGATGAACACACAGGTGAGTGGTGTGCCGGTTTCTTGCCGCGCCTGGATGATGCCTTTAAGTTCCTCCAGCTTACCGGTGCCGAACAGTTGTCGCTTGTCGAGCGTTTCTACTGGCACCTTCATGCTGAGCTCAATGTTCCATCGGGGCAGCGAACGGACGAGCGCTTCCGCCTCCTGGAGCAGTAGGTCCGGTTTGGTGGGATTCTTCCGAGGTCCCCATTTGATGTACGGTTGTATGATCACTACATGCTGTACGTTGAGGATCTGTTTCGTTACATGCATCGCACTGGATGCAACCGTGTCGTACTCGCGATCCTCTATCAGCTCCGTTCGTTGGTTCATTGTTTCATCCAATGCTTCGTCATCGTCTTCGTGTTTTGATGCGATCGCTTTCTGTCGCTGGCCAGCTTGCTTTCCTCCCTTGTACTTGCTCGAATCGGTGTACTTTTCTCGGCAAAAGAACAGTTGTGTTAATTGTCGGCATCGTTCCACCTCGTTGCGGCACTTTGGTTGGAAGGATTGTAGTAAAACATTCTTCACGCACGCCTTCCGAACGATACTTCTTACACTTAATCCTAACATTCTAATCTAAAATCTGTGCTAGTGTGTGTTTGTGTGTACGACCCGTTCGCACTCTAAACAATCGTCTCTTTCGACGGTACAGCCGGTTCGATCGCGTCCTGCAGCACACTGTACTTCTCCTCGACGGCCATCCACCGGGCCTGGCAGGCACGGGTACGGTCGGAGGTCACCTTGTACGCGGCGCCGGTTGCGACCAGCGTAGCCACCAGTATGTTGCCCTTCTTCGTGTACGGCAGATAGCGCTGGCCGATTTGCTGCAGGAAGTAAATGCCGGCAAACCCGAGCGAAAACGTCGCCAACCCCGTAAACAACGACCGGCTCATGCACTCGATGTACGAATCGAAGCCTGGATGTTTGTCGCGCTGTTGGTCCTTCAGCTGACGTATGTCGTTCATTGCGTTGTCACGACGGGTGTTGCCGGATGGATGAGGTAGGCCAAAAGGGGATTTATTGGCTCACTGCCCAACGATTCTTAGTCTGGTGAGATTTTTGGTCGGCCACGTTACGCAACCTTCACGATTCTGCTGAAGTGCGATCGCTGACCGCACGAAATAGTCTGTTTTTTGGGAGTGAGGAATATAAACAAACACACACACTCGCACAAAGAGGCAGATTGCGAAATCATAATAAACGCGACAATTTGACGTGCGAGTGACGAGAGATGCAACTTGAAGACCAGAAAATATTCGTTACTAGCAATAATTTTCATTTTGTGTGCGTTATTAAAATCATTACAATAATGGAACAATAATATGGAACGAACGATTTTATTTGAAAACCTTTAGTATAACTTTCTACAAACGAACTTACAATTTCGTTTCGCACTGTAATCATTAGCTGTCAAACGGGACGAATACGCAGACGTCATACGAATGGTGTAAACAAACACGTCCCCCGATTTTCTCCCGTTTTTCGCGAGGACAATTTTATCCAGCCCAGTTCGATCGGGGGTTTGCTTTGTGTTACGCGCTTAAACATGGACACAGTGGCCACGATGAGAGCAGATAACGCTAGTCTGCGCAAGATTCAATCGAAACTCGTCCAGTGGGAGTTGAAGGAGAATCCGCTCGCCCCGCTCAGTGCCACGCAAACGGATTTCATCAATCGTTTAACCGATCTGGCCAATGGAAATGCTGTCCCGCAGACAGGAGTGAGTACGAAAAAAAATAAAATAAAATAAAAACAGTTCCTTATTATGCTGCTGATCTTCTAGGACGGTTCGGGATCTACATCATCAGCCGACCAGGACGAGCAAGCGCCATCCGGCGAGCTGCCGGCTTCGTTGGAGCAGTTCAAACAGTCTTCCTGCGTCATCGATTCCACGCAAAACTTTCTGTCCTGGTACAACTCGATCGATGCCGAAATTCTCGAACACTTTGACGATGTGTACCTGGAGTACTACGAGCAGCTTCGAGCGCGCACCAGCGAATGCGACCAGATGGTGCAGGAGATCGACGTATCGCTCGATTCGCTTCACCAGCTGACGCAGGAGTTTAACTTTGTGTCGGAGAAAACGGCCTCGCTGCATCAGGCCAGCGAAAGTTTGCTGCAGGACCAGGCGCGCCTCAGCGACACGGGCGAGGAGATCAAGAAGCGGCTGAAGTACTTCACCCAGGCCGAGAGCATATCCCAGCGGCTGCACAATCCGACGTTTTCAGTCTCGAACGAGACGTTTGTCGATATGCTGAACACGATCGACGATTGCCTGGAGTATATGCGCACGAATGTGAGTGCGATATCGACACACCATTGATCTTAAATTAATTCTTCACTAATGATACTTTCTTTTGCAGCCCACATTCAGCGAAGCAACGGCGTATGCGGTGAAGTATCGGGCCTGCCTTTCGAAAGCAACACAGATGATGAAGGCGTACGTGCTGGGCATTCTTTCCAACGCGACCGCCCAGGTACTCACACCCAAGGGCTCCGGCGTTCCTCGCTCGCTGGAAGCACTCGACCAGCCGAAAGTGAACGATCCGACAGCAGATGCAGCGTTTGTGCTATTCTACGGGAAGTTCCAAGCCTCTTCGCCACGCGTCAAACGCATAACTGCCCTGATTGAGGAGCGGCTCGATCGCAGTCCCGACTACGAACAGTTGCTGGGAGAGTTGCATCAAAACTATCTAACACAGCGCGCCACGGTAATTTGGCTAAGAGTTTGATGGGGTTAGACTTAGCATAGCAATCTCTTTGATGTTTTCCCTTTCTCGTAGATTATGAGCGCTGGTGTGGATCAAGCGATTAAAGACCTCGCCAAAAAGCACAAAGGAGATCATTGCGCTTTGGTGCGTTCCGCTTGTGCCTTTATGGTGCACATCTGCCAGGATGAGCATAGGCTGTTTTACCAGTTTTTTGCCAAACACAGTGCGCAACTGAGGTAAGTTTTTGGGTGACTGATTGCTTTGTGCAATAATTAGTGGTCGTCGTTAATCGTAATTTGTTTTTTTATTTGTTGTAGCATTTACATGGAAGGACTGTGCACCATATTGTACGACACCCTTCGGCCTTACATTATACGCATCGATCATCTGGAAACGCTGGCCGAAATCTGTAGCATCCTGAAGGTGGAAATGCTGGACGAACACGTGTCCTACAGCCGTAAGTGTACAGTATCGCGTCTACTTGAATGTCTTTTTCGCTATAAAATCTCCTTTCTTTCCGTGCCGTAGCCGACTCGCTCGAAGCCTTTGCCAAAATTGTATACCAGCTGCTGCAGGACGTACAGGAACGGATCGGTTTCCGGGCGCAGAACTATCTCGAGTCCGACATCCGTAACTATCGGCCCTCGGCGGGCGATCTCGCTTACCCGGAGAAGCTGGAAATGATGGAAAGCATCGCTCTGTCGCTGCAGGAAAACCAGAATCCCCATGTCCACCTGCGGCGGGTAGATTCGCGCAGCTCCATCACATCGGGAATGTCAGTCGCCTCGCTCGATGCGACACCACCGTCGGCCACCGATTCGGTGCTGAAGGTGCGCACTGGGGGCAGCTCGCCTGCCGACATGCACGGCATGTGGTACCCGACGGTGCGCCGTACACTCGTCTGCCTGTCGCGGCTGTACCGCTGCATCGACAAATCCATCTTCCAGAGCCTTTCCCAGCAAGCGCTGGCACATTGCATTTACAGCGTTTCGACTGCCGCCAGCCAGATCGCACAGAACCGTACCACGATCGATGGCGAGCTGTTCGAAATTAAGCATCTGCTCATTCTGCGCGAACAGATTGCACCGTTTCGGGTGGACTTTACGGCGAAGGAGACAAGCCTGGACTTTAGCAAGGTGCGGACGGCCGCCTACGAACTGTTGCAGAAGCGGAAGCAACTGTTTTCGCTCGGATCAAACAACGCGCTGCTCGAGTTCCTGCTCGACGGTACGCCGCAGGTTCGCGAACAGTTGCTCGATTCGCGCAAGGATGTGGACCGGCAGCTGAAGACGGTGTGTGAAACGTTCATAAAGGACGCAACGAAGCAGTTGGTTGGGCCAGTGCTCACGTTTATCGAATCGGCACAGAACCATCTTCGCAATCAACCGGGCGGAGCGAAACCGGCATCGGTGGCTGGGGCAGGTGGACCGACGACACCCGGCACTGTTCCAACGGCCGGACAAAGCACGGGAATGGCACTGCGAATGGCACCGTTCGCCGCCCCGCAGCAGATTAGTTCCATCATACAGGAGTGTCTGCGGAATATCAAATCGAAACTGGCGGGACTGCAGCGATCGATGCAGCTCTACCTCGCCAACAAGGATACGGAATTTATCCTCTTCCGACCGATTCGGGTATTCATTTTGTGAAGCATTTCTTGTTGCATTCATGGTAACCCCCTTTGTCCCCTTTTTTTTGTTGTTTTGCAGAACAATATCATCGGTTCGTTCGTGAAGCTGGAACAAATTCTTATGCTGAACGCGTACACAAAGGACGATCTGACGATAGTGAGCTGCCCATCGGCCGAACAGATTTCCGTGCTGCTTTCGAGCGTGAATCTCGCCGGTGGAGCGACGGGCGAACATCCGGTACCATCGTTTGGCAAGCCTCAGCCGGTACGAAAGATAAGCACTTCGTCGATTGGTAGCAATGCCGCGGAGGCAGTGCCGCCCGCGAAGGCTCCAGTCGAAAAGAAGGTCAGCTTCGATAGCGGGGCAAATACGGTGGTCGAAATCGACCGGGACGAAGAGCAGGACATGGAAAAGGGAAAGGAAGTGATAGTGGAAACACAAGAAGCCGAAGTGCCCGTAGAACAATCCGATCAATCGAATTCCGCCAGCGCTGTACAAAGTTAGATGAGGCAAAATATGTATTTTAACCATTTCCAAAGTAATTTTTCTTATATTTGAAAGCGTTTCCTGGGCACAGCTATTGTAATAACTATCAGTAAATTCGCATTGCCTTTTTAATGTTCTATAAATTTAAGTATTATCTTATTGGTCTATTATCGCAATGCCGAGTCTTTGCTGCATTTATTAATGATTTTCTTGGATTGAGTATGAATTGTAAGGATTGTTGAAAAGCACTTGACATAATTTATAAAAAAGTAGCATATGAATTCAAATTATATGGACTTCACTTCGGTATGATACTTTCAATGCAAACAAAAAAAATGCATTAATTTGAACCATTTTAGTTTGCTATGAAACGGTCGTCAATTTGAAGTTTTCGTATGCTTTGCGTAATTTGATGTTCCATCTATTCTTTCGGGTTTTTTGCATGAATCATATATGAATTTGTTGAAATAAAACATACAAAAAACAGATCCTAAACGCAGTTCCATCACCGACAAACCGACGTGACACTGGCGTTACAAAAGTGTCCCACACGAAAGTACTGTCATTTACCAGTGAGGCGAACACTTCTGTCAAAGTAAGCTCTGTTCACTGCTGCTTCGATGTAAACAACTTTTCTAAATACAAATGGCGAAGGAAGTGTGAGGCATAATTTTGTGAGAATTATTGGACAAAACACCCGGGAATATCATTTTATAAGTTTCCAAATCAATGTAAAAGATGTGAGAAATACATAAAACAATACGCATTGGAATTTGCGAAGAAAAACAAAAAGGGGATTTAGCAGTTTCTTCTCCGTGTCAGTGTAGTAAGCGAATCATTATAGAGATGGCGCTAGTGTTTAACGTATTTTCATTTGAAATAAGGAGACAACTTTTGAAGCTCATTTTGTTCGAAGTGTCACGTCGGTTTGTCGGTGGTTCCATAACATAAACATTTGACACCCCTGCTAGTACAAATAATACAGGGATTATTTATAGTATTAATTTTGGTGGCCCACGGAAAAGAAACGCCACACAAAAATATAAGAATAGCGACAAATATTGACTCGTCTCGATATGAAACCTTCCAAAGTAAATAATCATTAAGAAAGTGTAAAATAACAGCCACAATAAAAACGCGTTTTCAAATTTATCTTCCGGGTGTCGAACGGCGTGTCCCACGTGCGACACCCACAGTGCCAATGCTGTCAAAGCCATTCGGTCTCGATATTCCGTGCCGTGGCGTAATTCGGCCCAGCCGAAGGACCACGGATAAGCGAGCCTGGGTCGTATTTTGTGTAAACTTTTCGAGACGTCGGACGCGTCGTGTGCTTGCTCGCGGTCTATCGAACATTTTCCTTTGCGCGAGGATTTCCGCCGCACGGGGACACAGCCCGCCAGCATAAATCTGACTGTGCAATCGTGTGCCGTGTAGAGTGTAGCATTAAAAAATCAACAACGGAACAAACAGCCGTCTAAAGGTAATTAACCGGTGCGAATGAAAAGCGTTCAGCTAATTTCGCTAGTGGCTCTGTGCATCGCCTCACAACTTCTCGGAGTGCGTATGTCGCGATCCCAAATACAAGTGCTTGTGGCTCACAGCCGAGGAAGAAGAGTTTTGATTGGCGTCTCGCGGCGTCGCTCTCGCTCGGAATTGCCCAACTGTGTGTATGTGTGTGTGTGTGCGTCCGTTTCGTACGAGAGTGCGTGAATGATCCTGAATGATTCGCCGTAGCAAGTAACGATGGTGTGCGATGGTGGTGCGTTCTTGGAACTAGCAGCAGCAGCAAAGTATGAATGAACAGGAGGGAACGCCTGTAAAGCAAGAAAACCTATGCTCAGACGACGGTGTGTGCGGTGATTCCGGGTAGGTGCAACACACTCACACACATCGTCGTCTGCACCCTGGTCGGTGGCCCGTTCCACCTTGCCCTGATCTTGCGTTCCTTTGTTCCGGAGCAGGAGAGCGAGAGTGGAAGCTGTCAATTGCATTGCCGGGGCGCATCGTTTGTCGGTTTGAAAATTGCGATTGTCCGTAAGAGGGGGCTGGTGGTGATGGAGGGAGACGAATGAAAGTAGTGATGGCACACGAGTAATTAATATTCGTCTGAAGGACATACTTCCTGCTGCCTTCCCCGCGTGCGGGATCGATGAGACGCGTTCCGGGCGTGCTTCGCGTCCCGCGGGAGGAACAATCTCGTCGAAATCAATCTCATCTCAGTCCAGATTCTGTCACTTCCCATTTTTCTCACCTCGTTCCCGGTATTTGACGCTTTAATTATGTGAATTGACGTTTCAAAGCAGTGTGGAGTGCAAAAGGGCGTAAGGATTTCGTGCGGTCCTTCACCCTTGCCGAGATAGCGGTCGTGCGACGTTTAAAAGAAAACATTAATGATGATTACACCGTTCGAAAGATAATTATTAGTGATTTATTGCTGGCTTTCTTACCTGCCAAGCCAGGATGGATTGAAATTTGTCGAACTGGATGAATACAAAATTTCGTCGAATTTTCGTCGTTTGCCTTTCATTCGTTTCGTTTTGTTTTCGCCCCTGGTGGTGTGCAGCAAACAATCCTCGGTGCAACGCGTTGCAGTATGCAACTGACAAATGGTTCGGATGCGCTCTTAACTGCACACACACAGACACGGAGACACAAAATTCAATGCGAAAAAAGGGAACCTAACTGCTCGTTAGGGGATTGGTTCTTTGTGGTATCGTTTTTTTTTCATTTCAAATTCGTATTTTTCTGACGGTGTTTTGCAAGCAAACAAAAAATAGTCTAGATAAAGAAAGTTCTAAATTATGTACGCAACTATCGGTTGATTTATTAGGTATTTAAATCATTTACTGCTCTAAAGCATCCTTATTTCAACCAAGGAAAACTAAGGATATCCTTTCCTTGTCTGTTAGTCATGAGTGTGCTCCTTTCTTCCAGCCAAGGCTGCAGCATGTTGCCATGGTGATTTACGTTTTGCTCCTTGCAGAGTGCTGGCGCACGTTTAATGGAATACTGGAAGCGATTGCGGATGTTTCTCTGTGATTTGTTTTACCAGTGTTTTTCCTCTAGCAATGAATGAAATTTGTAAACACAGTTTTTTCTTTTGTACATCACCAACTTTCCTACAAACCTCTATATCATTTTACTTTCTTCCGGTTACAGTGCGTAATGAATTACAACGAAAAGTGTAGTGCAAAAGTGTGTTGTTAAGGCAAGAAAATTCTAAACCTCCATTACGGTGAGCCCCCGCCCTCCCGCGCATTGTGTGCATATTAGGGAAAGTGTGCAAAAATATTCTTGCTCCGTGTGAATGTGAATGAATGTGCATAATCTCCCGCAAGAAAAGAAGAGAGAAAAAAGAAATCCTCTCGCTCGTAGTGCAGCAGGTTTGCGTGCGTGTGCAATTATGCTGATTGAGGTGCATAAAACGTGGATCGTGCGCGGGGAGCAGAAGTAAAAATAATAGTAAAAAAAGCCCAGCGCGCGCATATAATAGTGAAAAGCCGTGTGGGGGGAGGGAAGCGCCCGCCCGGTCGCTCGGGCCAGTGAGAATCATTCTCGCTGCACACTAGTGAGCTACACGATCACACGATCACGCTGTAACGAGAGCGAAAGAGAGAGAGCAAGAGTGTCCTGGGTAGCATAGAGAGTGAGAGAGAGAGATATATATATATATATAGAGAGAGAGAGAGAGAGAGAGAGAGAGAGAGAGAGCGGGAGGGAAAGCGACAGGTGAAATTTTGTCGCCCAAGTGCAGAGAGTGGTGCATCCGCCGAGTCGCGTAAGTGCATTTGGAGGGTTTGTGCTGTTGTTGTTGTTGTGTGAGCTCCCAGAGGGCCTTGATTTGATGTGTTAGTGCGGGTGTGTGTGTGTGTGTGTGTATGTGTATTTCTCCATTCTGGTTTCGGTGAACGACGAGTGTGTGCTTTTGCGTTGTTGCCCCTTTGCAGTGCAGGGCAGTCGTTGGGGATCGGTGGAAAGTGGTGAAAAAAGAAACCAGAAATTTGTAATTGTTGGCGACAGCGAATCGGCATCCAACGGGTTGCTACAATACACACACAGCGCACAAGCGACAGAACGACAAACGATATTCATTAGTGGACGAAGACGGTTGGCGCCCAGCTAGGCCGGTGACCCTTTTGTTCGCCGGAGAGTATGATAATGAGCAACGATGGAACTACTGACCCTTAGCGGCACACAGGTACGGTATGATGTAATGATGTAGTCTGTAATGTTTTGTAAATGAATGTCTAAATATTGCACACTTTAGCGTAATCGAGTGGAAGTGAACCCGACTGGGACATACGCTATTGCTTAATGTAGAGCAGGGCAAAATGAAACAAAACATTTGAACGTAGAAAATGGGCTTCATCGAAGTGGTGAATGAGAAGGGAAGTGTTGTCGCTAATAATATACTCTGTGACATCAAATTTTCCATTTATAGTCATTTCATTTCATAGTCAGCATATGTGGAAAAGTAATAATTAAGCATGCAAACTACTTGTGTCTTTTTACGTAAACCAACCCTACGTTTTTCTCACGAAACTGTATATTCCTGTCTTTTTACGTAAACCAACCCTAAATTATTTTTCTCGAAACAGTGTATTCCTTGTCTGGAAAAAACGATAAAAGGGGCCTTTCACGAGACTAGCCAGCTTTTTTATATGGAGTTTGACAGTTGGCGGCTGAAATCATGTCAACACTCAATACAAAACCACACACAAAATTAGCCTGTGGTTTTCAGCCTAGATTATTTTAGCCTAATAGCTAGAATTAGATTCGAGTACAATACTCGAAAAAATTTCAAAACAAGGTCGTGTTTTCATTTATCCTAAAATACATTACAGAGATCAGGTGGTGGAATCTAGAATCAAAGTGTATGTAGTCCAGGTGGTCTCATAGCATTTTTTATAACCAATATTGAACATCACTTTTTGACAGAATGAGGGAAAACTTTTGCTCGTTGAGCTTTCTGGAGGTTTGACGAATACTCAAAACACTCTTAAAATCTTCATTCAGAAGCAGAAGCGATAAAAATCAACCTTCTGAATTCACACACCTTGGGATTAGCCCACCTGTATATTATACCCACTTAGATAACTGCTCGAAAACTGCTGTACAATGCAAACAGCTGACAAGCCGAAATTTCAGCCTACGAACCAAAGTGGGTATAGGGACTAGGTGGGCTTATAGGAGGGGATTCGATTGTGATACGTAGTTTTTCACCCACACTACGACACATCAACCAAAACAGCCATTGAAATTCACACGCATACATCAACAAATGATCGAATCCCCTCCTGTCATTTCATTTTCATTTTTCTACAGCACGGCTGTCAAATTGTTCGGGATAAGCCCACCTGTATAATAAACCCACTTTGCTACGAACTTAAAACGGAAAGGAGCCCAACATTAGAAACGATCCACTTCGGGCGAGTTATAGAATTCGTCACGTGTATCATTCACAGAGCGCCAATTCGGTATGGATGAATTTTGAAAATAATAATGTTTAAAACGTGCTGAACATTGTCTTGAAATATGTCTTTTCCCTTTACTCAATATTGCTTGTGAAGAATTCTTTCATTGAGATCAATTGAAAAACAACAAAATACAGCTGTAAGTGAGAGATGATTGTTGTTTTTGGCAATTACAGCGGAACATTAACGTTTCGGTAACGGCTATGCCTTCAAATAGAAATTATTTATTGCTTAATATTTGCAATGCAAACCTGCAAACTCCCATTACAGCCACTGAAAATGCATTAGCACAGATGTCTTGACACGGAACATAAGTTTGACCACCGACCCCCTGGGTTCGACTCCCCGGTTCCTTTGCACCGCACAGTACATTTGCTAATTTAATTGGTACAAACGCTTGTCCATCCGTTTTCAAGGGGGGCCAAAAGTATAATAAGTCATCGGTGGAGTGGAAAGGGAAAGAGAGGTATGAGGGCTGCTCCAGTCGTAAAACGAAAATGCGATGAGCGCACTTTACCTCAGCCCACCAGAAGCACACACAGGCGGCCGATTATCTCCTTCATTAAGCTTCCTCATTTAGCTTCATTCCTGAGCTGTGGTGTGTGTGTCTGTGTTTGTATATGTGTTGCTGTTCAGCTGTGGCCAGTTTGCCGCATGCAGTTTCGCACAAACCCTGGTTGACGTACTTTTTACCGTCCGCTGGTCGTCGTCGGGCCAACGCGTCAAACCAAAGCTTTTTCCTCCAGTCTCCCTCTGGCTGTTACTCTCTCTCTCTCTCTCTCTCTCTCTCTCTCTCTCTCTCTCTCTCTCTCTCTCTCTCTCTTTCTCTCTTTTTGCATCTCTCTGACTCTTTCTAATGCGCGCACCCAGTCGATTCTAAACGGCAACTCCGTTCTAACACGGTCTGCAAGTGCGCCCTTGCGCCTCCGGCCAACCATCTTACGGTCCCGTGTATAGGTTGTCTTCCGCATCATCATCATCAGCAGCAGCACCTCCGTAGAATCAGCTCACGTCACGGACCGGCGAACAATGGCAAATACGGATACGGCGCGAACGCGTTTGTTGTGCGATCGAGTGTGTGGAGCGATTCCAACAGGGGGGTTGGCGCACCACAAACAACGAACCAAACACCTTCGAAACATGCGTTTTCTTCTCGCCATTACTTCATTCTTTCTCTCCCTCCCTTTCTTCCACACACACGCACGCACACACATACACACTCGATACACCAAACCTCTCTGTGCTCGCATTCGGGCGCGATGAGGAATGCCGCTAGGCCCCGGAGGGCCGCGATTATTGAGCGCTTACAACAAATCTTGCTCATTTAAGCTGTTAATTTTAATTTTCCCTGCACACCACCACCACACCATCACACGCTTGCTGCTGGAGCGTTTTTCTTCCTCGGTCTTCTCGGTGTTGTTTTAGTCGTTCCTTCCCGATTCGTCACCCTTTTTTTTGGTGGCGGCGGCGACGGCTGTTCGCCTTCCTTTCCCGGTGCTGTTGGGTTCGCCTGTGCATCTGGGTTTATCAACGTGCGTTCCTTTTTTACCTTTGTTCCGATTACTCTGCATCTCGCGCTGGAAGTTGGTGGTTTGCCGTCATCCATCGTCAGCACAGTGGGAAGAGGGCAAGAGGGAATAGCGGGGGTCTATGATGGTTGGATTAAAACATATTAAGCGCCATAATGTGAGTGTGGATTTATGTGTTAAATGAAACATTTCAAAGAGTACAACAAGAATCATTATTCCATTATTTGCAATTTCAATCTTTATTTCTGTCTGCAAAAGGGTCTATAAAACATTGCTTCGTTTGTCTAAACAAAGATTTAATATAAAAAATAGACAAAAACTGTTTTTTATTGCACAAACTGTAAAATACTGACAAAAAATACATTTTTTATCAAAATTTAACTGTCAAATCATTGATTTACGTAAATGATTGTCCTACTTCTCATGTGGCGGCTTGTTTGGTTGGGGTCTGTGCTGCTATGCTGGTATAGTTTTTCTTACCACTTACCTTTACACTAGTCATCTTCAGTCGTCTTATAATGATTTACGACGTTAACAAAAAAAAAAGGAGAACGCTCCCATCATCATTGCAGAATCGATCACACTGAGGATCGAAGTTTTTTCACCCCTTTTTTCGTGATTCTGTGTTCAATTTCTTTTTACTTCTGTTCCGAGCTGTGTTGCCTCTATTTTCTACTCTCTTCCTCTTTCTCTCTCTCTCTCTCTCTCTCTCTCTCTCTCTTTCTCTACTTCTCTCTCTCTCTTTCCTGTTCTAGCTTGCTTATTCTTATGCGAGGTGGGATGATTTTCGTTCACAATCGTTTCATCATTTCCATCATAAATTGGTTGAAGATTTTCCTCACCACCCGCCAAACCCGCGCCATTTGTGAGCCCTTTTTTTCTATCAACCTCTCTCTTTCTCTCTCTCTCTCTCCCTCCCGTCTCTGTTATCGAATACCAAAACCTGCCGGACCGATGTAGCGCTGATCAAATGCCGCTGCTGCTCATGGTGCTGCAGCTCCCGGTTGCCTGATTGCCCAAAAGTGGGATTGTATGTGTGTTCCTGTAGAACACATACACACCGAGGGACACACAGAACCAAGGGAGTCGTCGTCCCGGTCGGTCGGGGTGGTGGGCCCCCCGAGATTCGGAAACGAGGCGATCGTTTTTTTAGCGTTTATGATGGCGCGGTGTATTCATTTTCTATCCCTTTGTGCTTGCCCTTCCCCCTACATGTCTTCGAATGGTGGACGTCTTTGTAACGGGGGAAATCAGAAAGTCCCGAACCGATCAAGCCTCACTTTCGCAGTGATGAGAAATGGGTGGTGGGGGAATGTTTTAGGGAACTGGCGGCGGCGGCGTGCACGTTGGGAATAAGCTATTTTCTTACCCATTCTTATGTTCTCCACTCCTTCCTTTCTCGTCCCATGAGCTTTCCTTTCTTTTGCTTTTTGGGCTCCCTCGCTGCTTCCAGAGCCCCCGTCGTACAAATTCATTCGGCCTTTCCCAATGATTGCCCTTCAATTTTTCACCTGACCGATGTGGTGCGCACGGAACATTGTGCGATGGCCCGAAAATTTGGGTCATCCGCGCATCACACACACACACACAAATACAGAGTGTCTAATCCTCATCATCAACACTGCGGCGCTGCCTCATCGTGTGGAGTTGAAGCTGTGACGAATGGTTCAGTGCCGAAGCGGTGTGTGTGTGTGTATGCCAGAGACTGTAGCCGATGATTAGCCGCGGCTATAAGGGGGGTCAGTAAGAAGCAGAAGTAAGGTTTAATCTTTCCCGCGCTGGTCGCTGTCGGCTTGTGGCCATGTACTTTCTTTTGGCTATCTTTCGCTTCATTACTTGGTTACCTTTTGCGCTCGTTGCTCGATTTTGAATCCCGCCTTCCTGCGCTCTCTCCCGCTCATCCGTTTGGGCAGTTTTTAATGGGCTGCGTTGCTGTTGTTTCTCTCTCTCTCTCTCTCTCTCTCTCTCTCTCTCTCTCTCTCTCTCTCTCTCTCTCTCTTTCCATTTCTTTAGCCAAGTATTTATGATGGCTCCCCGCTAAAGGAATTCATTCCACCAGTTTGGGGAAACTAGCGGGGCAACATTGGGCTGCGGAAAAATACTAGAATGTGTTTTCTCCTTTTTCTTCTCCCTTCCAACGGGGCCTAGCCGCTTGCACCTTTCTTTGCGACGTGTTTCTATTTATTTTGGCAATAGCACGTCCCCCCATCGCCACCCTCCTGTTGGGCCCTGTTTCGAGCCACAAATTGCTGTTGCTTTATGCGGGATGGATGGAAAACTGGGTGGAAATTAGTTCCCGATTAGTGTTGCCGTTCCCACCCCTGGACGCCGTGCCCTGCCCGCCCTGGTGGACGCCTCTCGCAAGTGTCTCGCGCCCGTGCGCCTGATGGACGAATGATGATGGTGGTTAAATCGATGTCCGTCCGCTCGATGATGCAGGTTTGGAGCTTTGTGTTCCCTTTCCCCTCTTCTTCCTTCCTCAAAAAAAGTCGTTGGAATTCGGTAGTCCAGTTTCCCCTATCTGCCCGTTCGTTAGTAACCGCTGCCCTTGCGTTAAGCGTAGCCTTTCGAACGGTTTAATCCACTGTGCGAATTTATAAACTCATTAATGTTTGGTCGTATTTTTTTTCTTTTTTTATATTTAACTTTACTTCAATGTTTTATGTGGGATATATTGAATATTTGATTGATTTATTCTGTTGATTTTTAAAACAATTATTTTAAATAAATATTAAAATAAACTATTGTGCTTAAAATAATTAGCTGTTGGTAGGAGACATTAATTTATTTTAAAAAATTGAAGAGTGTTTTTTTACTGAATATTTCTGGCTTAAATTTGTCCCGTCGCGATGATCAGTCTGAAGAATTAAATATGCCCAGAATTCTTTGAATGTAATGTCGCCTGAAAGATTGTGTTTTTTTTTTATCATACATTTTGCCCTTTCCTTCTTTGTCCCAAAATAATGATCTGTTTAAGAATAATTCGTCACATTCCCGGAGGATCAGTTCGTCTGCGGCTAAACTACAAATCGGGCAGACGAGAAAAAAGAAAAGTCTAAAACAATCCCTTCGCAACAGTGGACAAACATGTAGGAAAATTGATTACGCGTTCGCTTGTATCGAATGGGAAAACAATTGCTGAAACAACCATTTCCTCCGATGAGCTCTGCTGCTGATGCTGCTGCCGCTGTTGCTGCCCCAATGCCAACGGTGAAGGTCGTGTTGATGTTTCATTTTCGCTCCCACAATACACAGTTTAAAGTTTCCCAGCACGTCGCCGACCGCAGCATCAACGGCGGCGGTGGCGATACCAACGCATTGTGGCATACCCGTTGTTTGTGCTTTTCTTGTGCGTCCCGCTGGCCCTGGCCGCATGCTTGGAACGGATTGCCCTGGAATGTTGTGCCTGATTTTCACATCCACCCACCGCCGCAGCCTCTTCCCCCGCTCCAGATGGGTATATATTTATGCTGCACAAACGATCGGCCTGTGTGCTGCTGCCGATGCGATGGCGTTCAGCACTGTTCCCTTTTTTCCAAATAATCGAACGTTTTCCCTCCGGAGGATATTGAACGTCGATGCAACGGACGTGCGTTTTGTTTTTTCCCTCTTACCAAAACCACGTCCGACCATGGACCTCCAGAAAGCAAGAACGCATTTTTACGCCGGCGCGTTTGTAAACGATGGCCAGATCCGGTGGCTGCGGGTTTTCACTCGGTGTTTGTTTGTTTATCTTTACCAAACGAAATTTATCTCTAACCATTACGCGGGTGTACAGCACGGTGTGGGCGGGTATGGAAGGTTTGGCCGATTCCGAGAAGGTAGCATGGCGGTTTCGGTTTTCACAGCCACTGCACATTTGCTTCTTTTACAAAATTTTCCCCATTCTTTCCCCCATCCACCGGCTCGTTGGAACGAACAATTTGACATAAAAACAAAACGCCGTCCAAAACGCGCCTTCTCACGGTACGAAAAAATTGGGCAATATCGCACAACCCTTTACCTTTGGTGCCCGTTTCACAAGCTCTACAGGGAAGAAAGTGAAAAAAGGGGGGAATGTTTGTTTTTATTGACCATCTCGCGGTGCCAAACGTCCTCAACCGGCAGTAAATAACTTGCACGCAGAAAGTATAACCCGGCATATTTACTGGAATCTCGATGCTGTTGAACGATGCTGCGATAATTCTTTGCCAGTTGAAGTGCTTCTTCCGGCCCATTTTGGTTATGGTGAGCTTTCGTGACCAGTTTCTATTTTTTTGTAGCAGTTACATTCACTTAGCTTTGCCTTAATTTTTTATCGGATCTACGAAATCATGCAAGCGCAAAAAAGAGTTGGTAGACAAAAAAGTGAAATAAACCAAACGGATGTCCGGAAGATGGAGCGAAAATAAAATTAAACGAAAAAAACTCCCCCAGCCCAACAAATCCCCCACAATCCAACGCGTCCAATAAACGCAGCTTCATTTTGTTTGTAGCTTTGTGTGTGTGTTTGACGCTATTCATTCTTTGCTTGTCCGGGTGAGGATTTCTATTTAATTTTTTGGCGGACATGGTGGCGCAGAGCTATTCCTTCCCCCCCCCCTCCTTCCCTACCATCGAGCGTTTCTGCCACACCGCCGGCGTTTGACTTATTTATGTTTTATTTGTTTATATGTCGTCGGATGGCGGGCCACTACGATATCTGCTTTCCCATCCCAGATTTCGGATCCGTTTTTGGGCGGTGGTGCGGTTTTAAAATGTTCCCTTCCGTTTCCGTGCTTCCGCCCCGAAGCCCCCATCCCCCACAACCGCTTCCCTGCGCTTTTCTCCGGCACTTCGGCGTTTGCTTTCCCTTCAGTGCTGCAGTGGCCGTGGCATAAACCGCTTTTTCCTTCCATTATTTAATTTGACTTGCGGTGGCATGTCGCTCATGGGAATTTATCAAATTAAATTTTGATCATCGCTTTCCGCCGGCCGTCGACGGAGGAGGAAGAGGTTGTGGTGGGATACGGTGGAGGGTTGTGCAGGGAGCGGCAAAAAGCTACTTCTTCGCTTGAGAAGATGCTTTCTGTTTTCGAGCGCGATCTTTCATCCCCCCCCCCCCCACGTTTGCTGCCGGTGGAGCAGCCAGCAGCAGCAGCAGCGATCGTGCAATCAAAGGTTTTGGCTGCGGTGTGGTGTTGGTTATTGTGCCGTTTTTCCCTTCACAGCCAATTTTTGGAGCTTAATTTTTCCTTCCTTCCTACCACTGCTGCTGATTTGACCGATTTGACTGGTCAACGGGCGCCATCAACGGTCGCCTTGCACTGGAGAGGAAAAAATGGAGAGCGAGAGAGACAGACAGGGAGAGTGAATTGTATATTTTTTTGCTTTTCGTTTGGTGTGAAAATTGAAGAACCTTCTTATTTTGTTTTGATTTGTATTTGATGGCAAAAATGGAGGAATCGTTTAAGTGCGGTTTTGTGGTCAAATGGGAATAGCGCGTACTGCTGGTGTACCTTCTTAGCAGGGGTTTGTCTCCAAACCTCTGCCGAGAACAAAGTAATGCGCACATTTGTGTGGAGAAAGATTGAGTTTTCTGCACAGTAACGTTTCGCTGAGTTTTGGAAACGAAGCAGCACAACGAAGGAGGCAGATCCCTCCGACTGGTACAGCACAACCGAAACGAGGCATATGCTTTTTGTTACGCCCAAACATAATATGGCCCATGTTGGCTGCTGCTGCTCTCCAGGGCTCAGTTGGTGTGTGTGTGTGAGTGTGGCTGTGCTTTAATTAAACAACCTTCAACGTGGTAGCTTCGGGCAGCTGCGAGACGTTTCCAAAGATTTCGTTCTGCGATGGTTGGTGCCCCTGGTCCCCCGTTCTAACGAGGTAAGAATTTCTAGCTCTCCGGCCAGGCCGGGAAAGGGCGTAAGTCGGGTAGCAGCTGATGAGCCACCCACCCGTAACGGGGCTCGGGTTTACTGTGGGGCCATCGTTGGGGAGTGTAATCAACTAAACATGGTGAAATTAATTAGTGCTTGGCAATAATTGTTAAATAAAATGTAACCAAACAGAGACCGGGGAAGAGAAAGGTAAAAAAGTGAGTAAAAAAGAAGCACACACACACACACACACACACACACACACACACACACACACACACACAGCGAAGGCAATAAAATGCTAATCGTGCACGGTAGATGGTATCCAAAAAAATGATTTCGTACCGATGGTAGTAAAGTAAAGCTGAAAGTGTGTTTCGTGTGGGAAATATCATGCAAAGTACGGTTTACGCCACTAATTGGGGGCGAATCGAATGGAAATAAATACATTAAACGAAAGTTTTGTGGTGATGGTGGAATACACTATGAAGGAGAGCAATAAATGAAAACGAAAAAAGTTAAAAAAAATTAAACTAAAGGGAAGGCGGCACATTGGGATAACTCCAACCTCGGGATAGAATTACCACATAATTGCTTCGTCTTTGGAAATAGTTTCGTTCAATAAAACCACATTCCGAAACATGC
This sequence comes from Anopheles merus, assembly GCF_017562075.2. Classification (NCBI taxonomy): domain Eukaryota; kingdom Metazoa; phylum Arthropoda; class Insecta; order Diptera; family Culicidae; genus Anopheles; species Anopheles merus. Next base: position 46,242,257 of record NC_054082.1, read on the forward strand.
TGCTTGTGCAACACATACACACACATACACATCAGAGGAAGAGAGAGAGCGCGAGAGTCCTTCCAAGTAACGGAACGGATTCGTTCTTATGCGCCCGATTGCCTTACCGTGCGGTGCCGGAAGCACCGACCACGCCAACATCTGGTTAATGGCTGCTTTTTATTGCATTCCACCACGCGTTGACGTTAAACAGCCCAGCCAACGGGTGCAGCAGGCTCCCCCAATGGCCTGCCAAACATATGAACATAATATCGTATCTTCCCCCTTTTGCCAACGAACTGTTTCGCTTTCACCTATGAAATTGGTTCTTATGTGTGCGTATTAGTGATGGGTAATCCGGAGCGGAGTCATGGATCAACTCCGACTCCGGTGCGCAAAATATGACTCCGGCTCCGGATCATAACTGGATTCGACTCCGGATCAGTCCGGATTACTCCGGAATACTCCGGATCACTCCGGATCAGTCCGGATCAGTCCGGATCAGTCCGGATCAGTTTTCGTACATATTCGATGTACGACTTGAAAGTCAATGACCTCATCAAGAATTGTCTAAACGATATTGGACAGTCATTCCGGATCCGGAGTGATCCGGAGTGATCCGGAGTAATCCGGAGTAATCCGGAGTGATCCGGAGTAATCCGGAGTAACCCGGAGTTATCCGGAGTAATCCGGAGTGATCCGGACTCGGAGTTGATGAGTCCGAGGGTTTTCCCGTATGCACTCCCCCCCCCCCCCCCCCCCGCTAAACAGTCCGGAGCAACTCCGAGTCCGACTCCGAGGGGTGCCGGAGTCGGATCGATCCGACTCCGGAAAAAAATTGTATTTACCCATCACTAGTGCGTATGTGTGATTGCTGCTCACCCACGAGTTCTCTCTCGAGCATGGCTGACTTGAAATTAAAGGTTTTTTGATGCTGTTGTTGCTGTTTTTGTCGTTGTTCTCGTTGGGGAAGGAAATAATTTTACGATCCGAAACACACGAAGAGCAAAACGCCCCTGCAGAGGAGACTGCTGTGTGTGGGGGGGGGGACTTTCTGCCTCCTTTTCAAGACCCCCAAAACGCGCCAACACCACACACTCGTTGAAAGGTAGGGTGACACCGCATTTTCTTCTTCCACTTGTATTTTGCTTCTGCGTTTTTACGAGTTATGGTTTTTTGAGGAGGGCGTCCCCAAGTTTTGGAGTGCGTTTGTACATGCACATTTTGCGAAACATGTTTGTTGCGCTGTTAAAAACCGCAAACTCGAAACTCCTCGACGACGTGTGTCGATTTGCTAATGATACCCGGTTCGCTGATCGGTATCCAGTTTGGCGGCGGTGGTTAACCATTTGTCGTGAGATTTGAAGCTCTTCCCAACCTGAAACAGGTAACTTTTTAGTACAGCCAAACGATTTCGTGCGGTTACGCATATTACGACAGACTGCGAAAGCCGCAGCAACGAGAGCAGTAAGGGCATGGGGATGGTTCATTTTTACTTAATTTGTGCTTTGATCTGCAGCTGTTTCTGTTCCAGAAGAAGGTTTCATCACATTCGGCATGAACGGCGGGCGAGGAAGCGAAAATTGTGTTCCGTTTAGCAGCGTGTGTGTGCCATTTTGCGGCTGTAGTGAGAGAGTGCAGTGGAAATTGTCGTAATTCATATCCGTAATACGCAAAAATAGCGAGAAACGCTACTCAACTTTGATTTTTATCCATAAATAAGGGCTAAATCAACTGTTCATAGCACTAGTGCAAACATGTTGGGTGAAGCCATCAGTATCAGAAGGACATTCAGGCGCACCCGAAGGAGTTTTGAAACGAAGTTTTCAATGTCATTGCGTTAGTGCGTAGGGTGATTTGAAGAATTCGATAATTGTGAAATCTAAAGTGAGTGTCTACCGGCATCAATCAACCAAGGAATAGTTCACTATGTGGGCAACAACAAAAATGACAATTATGAAATTAAATAGGACATTTTTGAGTTCGCCCACATCGATCGCACTGATTAAAACATGTCGCGCGGGGGCGTGCGCGCTTACCTGCTACGAGAAAAACCGTTGGAATAATTCCAAAACTGTTGCGCTAAACTTCACCCCCATCAGCGAGCTGTAATTAGCGCTAAAGTGCTGGCGAGACCGATCAAAATTCTTTTGCGCATTCTTTTTCGCATCATAATTATTGCCCTACTTTACAGCTTTTTTCGGGCCATCGATTGCCATTTTATGTTTTCGGTCCGGCGCTCCACGGCCCCAGTTCTTCCCCTCTCACATTCGTGGGAAGGGACGGAAGTGGTGGGCGTTTGTCAAATGGCAGAAGGTGGAAAAAAAGCATAAATATGTGGTAGGTAGGTGGCAGGGTTTTCCATTGATTGCTTTCAGCTGTGCGTTACGCCAACAACCCGACTGGTGGTTGTGGTGGCGTTGCGGGAAAGCGAGCGAGTGTTGCGAATGATTTTTGTCACCCCCCCGGGACAAAAATACATTCCTTTTCAGCCCTCCCGAGATAGAACTCCTTTCGGGTGTCGCGTGAGTGAGGAAGGGGGAAACGCGGTAGAATGGTAAAATGTTTATTTTCCTCAGTTTCAGCGGACGGCATTTTTTTCTTCTTCTGTGGCGCGTGTTCGAGGGAAATCCAGCTCCAACATGGATTGTTACATGATGGTAATGGGGGAGGTGGTGGTGTGCCCAACCCCAATTACATTCCATCAGTGTTAATGCTTCGCTTGCCATGCCTTGTGTGCTATATGTGCTTTTAATTTGCGGGAAACACTTTCCCAACCCGGGTCGGGTCGGGTCGGGTGGAATTTGGAATGAGTCAGCTGTGCATGTGTGTGTGTTTATGGGTGCTGTTTGTAGCAAGGATTTTGTGTGCTGTTGGCCATTTGCCGGATTTGCCCGACGGACGCGGCCAGAGTGAACAGCGAATGAAGATATTAACATTTGCGCTAACCTTCTCGGTGCGATTTGATCGCCATCGGAGGCGAGTCGATGGAATGTTTCGTTCTTTTTGTGTGTGTGTTTTTTCTTCTTCTTGCCCTTCCCTAGACCACCATTACTCGCCTATAGTTTGGAGCAAAAAGGGAATATTATTCTCTTTCTTCTGTGCCGTGTGCACTCCAGTAGGCGACTGGCTCACAAGAAACACAACACGAGGGCGCCGAAGGACTTGGCTGTATGAATTAATTGTCGCTCTCGGTGCTCCACGCCGAGGAACCGTTGTAAAGTGGCGCCCCATCCGGCCCAAGGCTTCTGGCAGTGGCCCTTGCGCAAGCCCCTCATCGCTCTGAGGCACGGCCAAGTCTCGCGCGTAGCAAAATGTCGGTGTCGTTTTGTTTTGTTTTTATGTTTTTGTTCGTCTCCAGCGAATGTTATTTTTCCACGCTCTCAAACACACTTACGCCCGGGCGCCACTTGTTTGCCGCTAGCGAACGGAGCGTAATGTTTTGCCATTTTTATTTCTCTTCTCCCGATCGGTGCCTGCTCCTTCTGCCCCAAACGATTAGGTTTGGCCGGCACGATCACCACCAGCACCAGAGAGCCCGAGCCTCCGGTGTGGTGTACACGGTGCAAGAAGTATGGCGCTCCGGAGCATGATTTTAGCATATTTTGCCCGTTCAGACACACTCTCCCATGCTGACGGTGTTGTGGCTCGATGCTGAAGGATTTGAGCGATAAATAAATTCCTCAAGGTCGCACTCTCGTCATCGCTGCTGGTGATTTGCCCGCTGCCGGGTCCCTGCGGTTCTCCCTTGCTGTACTTGCTCCGCCGACGATACTGTAGGGCTTCTCGGTGGGACAACATGCACACGCACACAAACACATACACAACGTGTCCTCCTACGAAGTTGCTTACAATTGTTATATGGAGCAACCAGATCCGTTTTGATCCACATCAACCTCGGGACTAACCGAAGAAGCGAGTGTGGTATGGAGTGGCGGGTAAGGCGATTAATCGTGATGATTGTTGCTGAAACCCACCCAATAAATCTCCGTCGCCTCGCTCCACAGGATCTCCCCTGCCCGCGGAGGTGACATATTGGAACGCTGGGTACCTTAAAGAAGCTTTACTTACGCTTGGCTCCGGCTGCCGAGGCTGCGGCGTGGGGCTGGTTGTGGCTCAAGTGCAAGTGCGGCTTAGAATTAATTTGCGGCCAGCATTTAGTTTGCTTTATTGCCACTTCTTGAGCGAGCGCGCAGGAAATGGAGTTTTTTTGTGTTGCTGTGGTGGTGTGGTTGTTGTTTTTATTTTCCTTGATTAATGATTATTTCATTATTTTGCACAAAATATTAGTCGCATGCTTACACGCTATGCGCTTAACATAGCCAGTCGCTGGGAGAGGGGGAGGGGGGTTTAAAAGGGACGTAAAATAATTTATATAAAAAAACGCAACAAAATGGAAAGATTTGCTTGTGGATGACATGTGGTTTTGTTGTATTGATTTTATCCTTGACATACTTTCAAAACCTGTCATCATTTGATTTCCTTAAAAATGGAAAAATATTGCATATGTTTCTTATATTTAAACATTCTTCGAATCTTGAAAATGTACAGACTGTTATTAACTGTTGTTAATATCCTTGTGTTAGTCTGTGTCAGTGTAATGCAGTTAGTGATGTGCTCTCTGGATCTCTGATCTCTGGTTGGTCTAATTCTGACAACGGAAAGATCGGAGCCGTCAGATCCAACTCCGACTCCAGACGACTTCGAATGACTTCGGAGGACCCTGGATGATTCCGACATCGGATGACTCCCAATGACTCCGACTCCGTTTGATTCCTACTCCGGACGACTCCGACCCTAGACGACTTCGACTTCGAACGATTGCAAACAGCCCTGAATAATGTTAACCGAATCTAACTTCCAGACTTGATTGTGAAGGTTTTGGAATCAGATCGGAACACTAAATGCAGAGCGATTTGATAAAAGTCAAATGTCCTTCCGAAGCGGATTGTGTTCTAATCCACAGTAGTGCATTATAGATGAGCCTGGACACATTCGATACTGTCGGGATATCTTTATCACCTCTCGAAAAGGTTAAAAATGTCCTCCGCTAAAAGGGGGAAGGACGTACACCGTCAAACCAACCACAAAATGGTGAAATAATTCAAGAACACGTTTCGTCAATATCCATCCAATATCTAATCTTGAGTCGATCCAGCAGCATTTCCAGCGGTGATTTGAGCGGTAGTATGTTAGTTTTTCAGTTCCTCTTTTATTTCCTCGTAACCGTAATTCGCCCCCTATTGAACCTCGAGCAACGATCAATCGATGCGGGAAAATTCCAACCGCCCGGAACCCGTTTGACTTCAATTATTCATTTATTAGATACAGCAGCCACTTGACCGCGGTTATAACCACCACCGTGCACACTGGTCCGCTGTTTAGCACGACCGTCTCTGACCTGATAGTGAAGGACCACAAACCGAAAAGTGATATTTTGCCCCTTCCTGCCCCACGGGTCCACCCTAGCAGTTCGTCCTAGCAGTTGCTGCCGCCACATCAATACAATCGTATAAATTATAACGGTGGTCCGCGAGAAATTGGTTGGCGCAGAAAACATCAAACTTTGGTTGGAGTGTGGTTGCTTTTGGGAACCATTTGGTTAGTGGTTGGCCGACGAAACCCCCTGTTCCACACATGTTTTGTTTGGAACTACGGAAGCCACATCAAATAAACCTGCTAAACCAATTTCAACAGCTGCAATTTCAAATTATGCGTCACCCTCCAACTCCAATCAGTCTTGTGCCGATTTTGGATATTGGAACTTAAAAATCGCTGTACGTAATTTTTTTGTCTGTCACAGCCAGACATATTTCCCAGCGCACAATGGTGCTTGTGGTTTCTTTCCCTGTTTTTATTTATTACGCTATCAGAAGCGCGCCGCCGTCTCCGTTGAAATTGCAATGTTTGTTTGTTTACGATTTGTTGGCACACGGTCGATTATTGCTTTACCACCGTTCCAAACACTCGAAAAAATGCGTTCCAAATATTTCCGCGTTTTACAAGTGGGTGTGCGTAGACTCGTGAAGCGCACCACACGATCCATAAATCATCAGTGCCGCGAGCAGACACACCGAGCAAGCCAGGCAGCAGGGGCAGCACATTTGCTCGTGTGCTCCACTTGACTCCGATTCCGACAAGAACCGTGTGATCGCGGCACAATGAAGCTCGGTAGAAGATTGAATGTTTTTGGAAATGTTTTAATTTGGTGGGGTAGGGGAGTGGGAGCGAATATTTAAACGAACAGTTCTAAGCGTCTGTCTGTCACAGATTTTAACGCTCCAGATCTATCCCCCTTTGAGGAGTGAAGGAATAGAAATCACACAAAAAAAGCTATTCCATGATACCCAATGTGTCTGTTGCGAGACCTGATGATTGGGTTAAAGTTTTGATAGCCCCTTTTCCCTTTTTGTTTTCTACCAACTTTAACACATTTGTTAATAGCGACCACTCTCTCGAGCACGATCAAGACAATTTCAGCCATAGAAGGAGGGAGCGGTTTTAATCGAAGGGCAGTAGATCACGATTCACGCGCCAACCAGCGCGCGCCGCCACCCAATTGTACTATTGTATCCAACCAACCCGTATCAACCATCTGTATCTTAATTCGTAGCTTTGCCTGCTTTTCCACCTTATATGCAGAAAACGGGACCGCAACGGGCGGCGAAAGCATTCACAATCTGTTCGCGTTTCATTAGATGGCATCTTAACATAATAATCAACGTGTACCGATCACGATCCTTCTGGCGGCGGCTGGTGGTAGGTTGCGGCCTTGGCGCTGCGTGCTACGGTTGTCGTGTCTTCAATTACATCGAATCAGGGCTAGGAAAGTGATGAATGCATCGGTTTCATCTACTCATTTTCCCTCGATCTCACTACGTTTTGGCGACCTTGCATTCTAATTAATCACAAGCAGAGTAAGGTTAATGAAAAAGTATTGCCGCGTTGCCTCAAGGACGACCCGACGAAGCGTTAAGCAAAAGACGCTAAAAGCAAACAAATCAATGTGTGGTTTGCATTATTGGCTTATTAAATGCCTCCATTCCTTCTCTCCGGCACCGACATTGCAACGCTACGACGTCCGAGCGTGCCAGAAGTTGCTCCAAAAGCAGGAAAACGAGCACAAAAATTCATCCCAAGTTTTTTTGGTAAAAACTCGAGCACTCGGCAGTAGTAGTATTGTGCTGATAATAAACAAATAATTGAACGTGACAAGAACCTAGTCGACGAGTGAGAGAGAGAGAGAGAGAGAGAGAGAAGAGCAAGAAGTCCAATAGCATCCTTCGTAAAGTGCGTGTCTCCTCCGTGTGCTCTGTGTGTAAGCCACCTCTATAAAAAAAACTGGCGTGCAAAAAAGTTTTGCTGGCGAAAGGACACAATCTCGCGCGGACTGCTGTTTCCCTTCGGGCCGCCGCTACAAGTTTGTTTGCGGTTTGGGAAGCCTTTTTTGGAAAGGTTAATTTCATGCCGGTTGCCGGCCGATGGTGGTGGCCGACTTACGCCCCAAACGTGACCGGCAAGGGCACAATTGAATGGAAAAAGAAAAAAAAGAAGAAGAAGAAAAAAGAACTGTCGTACTTTGTGACATAAAAATATGTGGAGCAGTGGTGGCACCGGGGGAGTTTCTTTCGCTCGTGCTCCTTTCTGTGCGTGACAAATGAGTGGGAAAGAATGTGTTGTTGTTTTTTTGCGTCTTACTTCGGTACTTGAGTATTTTACAGTCTGTACAATCTGTGCAGGAAAAAGAGACAAGAAAAGGGATGTGTTGTGATTGTAAGTCAAAGCTTAAGTCAAATAAATAAATGCCAACTTTTTTAAAAATCAGTTCCACCCACACAAACAATTAGCAATTTTCCATTCACGTCATTTGTTACTTGTTTGAGTACAGATGTCCTTATGGAACGTTTGTTGGAGAAGGCTAAGCCACTTGTAGCTTATCAATTATTGAACATTTACTCTTGACGCTCGAGAAATTCATGCCACTGGTTTAATAAACGTACAAACACACACGCACCGCCGGCACAATGGTAGAGGAAGCATCTCTTAATGCTTCCTTTCGCGTCGCTGGTGCGCCTTTCTATTGCGATTGTCCTCGGTGTTGTGTCCGGTGCGCGCGTCCGCACGTCTGCAAGTATGTGCGCGGTTGACTTTCCGTGGCCGGCGAACATTCAGCTTAATTGGCTTACTCGTCGTGTGGTTTTGCGTGGCGGAGGCGCCGCCGCTACCCGTCCTCCGCTCTCGTTACATTTGTTATGCTATGTTTCCATGCTTTATTTCGTCTCCCCGCCGCGCCCAACACTGCCGCCAGCATTGTTTGCGCGTGCACTCCTGCGTGATTGGACGTGTGGTGCTGCCTCTTCTTCGCGCTGATTCGCGAATGGGGTAACAACTCTATTGTGTGCGTCATCCCTTATGCGGCCGTTTGCTGCGTCGTTAAGGATGTCAGTTGACAAACGGTCGAATGTGTCCGAGCGCCGAGCCCCGCTGGCTTGTTGGACAATTTGGTTTCATTTTGCTCAACGCACAGAAGAGTACGGAGCACCCATAATTCCTCTGTAATTGATTTACAAAACGATGCCCAGAGCAGGCATAACAACCAGAGGCTGACAAGAGAAAACGGTACCACGTGCGTCATGGTATCGATGCATCTCGGGCTTATGCTTTTATATTAATTTCAATTTTGTTAAACACGGGTGCCGCTTTACTCTTGTTTAACATGATTGGTGATTTTTGTTTGCTGGACGCGGTGTGTGCACGTTAGTTAGTTTCCCTTCACTTAGCACACATACGTACACGTACACACTCTGTAGCACCGAGCAGCAGATCACCGAATCCTGAACCGCTCGGGTCGTTTGCGGGAATGTGGTGCATGTTAGGCGGTCATGCATAAATACTGCTCGTGCAATTGACAGGTCGGTGATAAATGCAATCCAGCAAATGAATGTAATACGACCGATTTGTCTTGACTTAGCTTCGGGTAATTGTAGCAACAAACTTCAACCACGTACCGCGGGCACAACGCGCGCGCGCCCTCACAATCTCACTCACGGCAGCAGGAGGGGAACGCATTCAAATGTCTAACAAATTGGCTATAGATTGATTTTCTGTGTCGTTTTCGTAGGGCAATTATTTGCACACACAGAAACACACACACAAATGCCGGAGTTGGGGTTTTGGAGGTTATTATAGGAACGGGAGAACAGATATTCAGCAAGCAGCAAGTCGGGAATGTCGGGGAGATCTACGTGGTGTGGGTTTCGTTCGATAAGGCTTCATTTCTATTGACGACCCCCCCTTTGAACGTTCCTATTTCCCTCCGTTTTTTTTATTGAAATGATGGTGCACAGGCCCTCATCTGTCTGTGTGGTTCCTTAGGTGCAGCACGAGGGCACTATGGGACTTCCACTTGACCGACTTGGTGCTGACTAATGGATCGGGAAGGTTAATTTGTGCTTGGCGGTGGAAACAAAACTCCCTGCCCCAGTGCGTGGTAGAGGGTTTTGTCTCATTGGTTGGTGTGTGTGTGTGTGTGTGTATGTGTGTATGCATTTGAAATATAGTAACTGTCCAAGAATCGGATACGGGTGTTGCGGCGGCCAGCCCCCCTTGTTACACTTTGACTTTGAGCTAAGTTTAAGCGGATTTCGGTTCGATGGCAAACACACAATTGGGAAATTTGAAACCGAAACCAATGCCCTCCCCGGTTATGTGTTCTTGCCGGGTGTGTGTCGCGGGCGGTGCTGGCAATTGTGTTTTTGTTTGATTTCGTTGTTCATTGACAGCTCAAAACGTACGTGTGGTGGCACCCACCCCTTGGTACAAACACCCGGACCATACTAATGGGCCCGGTAAAACATACACTTAGTTTATAATCCGCTTTGAATGAACCCGTACCGATTGAACCTTGGTCGATTGTTGCGGTGGTTGGTGGCGGCGGCGGCGGCGGCGTCAGAGCGAGGGGTTCAATTCAAACTCTTGAATGCTACCTGTTTTGTTTGATATGGGCATGTTTTTGAAAGGGAAAAAGTAGAGCTGTTTTTGAAATGGATTTTCCATTACAGCTTGAATGTGTGTGTGTGCGTGCAGTTAGCATATTTCAATATCATGCAACTATGCACCATACTTTTCGGTTAGAACTGTTTATTATGTTGTACGTTGCATTTTAAACGCTCGATTCATGCATGGATATTGATTGTCTTTGAAATATTATAATTTTATTTTAAATTTCGTAGAACCATAAATGAGCTGTGTTACAAATAGAAAAGCTCTTTGTTTTTGTAATAAACATAAAAACGTGTGTTTTAAGTAATATTTGTCCAAACAACCCTGAGCTGTGAAACTGATCAACATACACTTATTCTCATATCACTATGGCATACATTAAAATTAAAACTTATTTTAGAAGTAAATGTACTGTATGAATGATTCACTTTTAGACAACTAAATAGTACCAAAATATTTTTTTTTGTTCTATACATTTCTTGCCTCCTGCTAATTTGCCCTTCTGCTCGTTAAGGGTTAAACTTAAAAGAGGGGTTTCGACAAATGCATCAATTTACAATCATCAGAACTCTGCGCGTTCGTATGGTAATTTTTAACCACCGTTTAAGAACACACACACACACACATGTACTTTTTCTGTTGTTTCACGACCGCCAGAAGTGCCGAGTGGTCCTTCAAACCTTCGACAGGACACACCTCGCGATATGCGAGCTACTCTCAGGCAGTGGTACAGTGCCACTTGCGGACTAACACACAGACACACTCTCACACACACACCAGTGCGCTCGCTATCAACTCCAATGGTTGGAAGTGAGTTTGAAGAGTCAATTTATGCGATCGAATTTCCACCCGAAAGTGGTGCTTCCGAATGTTGTTCGGGCCAAGTGCATATCGGGTGCCGGGTATGGCACTCGATCGCACTCGCACACTGTGAAACTTGCACACGGATTTGATTTCACTCCCAGTGTCCCAGCGTTATGCTTCGCTACCCCTTGTACGCTGTGCCGTCCTTCTGTCCTTCGTCCGGATCGCTTGACGTCCCCTAATTTCTATTGATTGCCAGTTTGCTGAACGGAAGGACGGGCGAGTTGTTGCGCGGCAGTGGAGCAGGAGCAGAACAAACCAAATCCATCGCTAACGATAACGATGCACTTCATCCATCACCGGTCGTGCAACTGCCACCTTCCAACGCCACCCACACCTCCAGCGACCAAGGCTGCCCACCATCAAATGCGAGAACATCATCATGCTCGTAATCATGATTATCAATCGGTCGAAAACGATCAATAAACTTTCCGAGTCAAATGCGGTCGGTGGAATGTTTATATTTGGGAGCCATATGGCTTCGGCCATTGGGTCTTCATCGCAGTATCGTGGTAAGGGGCGAGATACGCGTGGAATAACACGGTGCGCGAGGTAAACGGAAGCATGGTAGTTATTTGGAAAATTAGTTTGCCTAACCGATGGCAGCCTAGCCCGATGGAAGACACACGGCGAAGAAGGGAATCGGCTCGGTGCGTTTATGTGTGTAGCTGTGTGTGTGCAGCGTTCAAGCGGTCGTGTGTAAATATTTCCATTTCTCTTCCGGCGACTGTTTGCCGCTGATTAGATTTAACCGATTTGAAGCGATCGAAATCCTCTAACCAAGGCGAGACCCACTTTTACCCATCGAACGTGAGCTGCGGTGGGGTGGAAACTGCGGGCGGGCGGGCGGCGGGTGGGTTGCGATTGTTTGCGCACTCGGTTTTGCTGCTAAGCCGGAACGGCCCAGCGCGCGTATTGATCGGTTATTGGGTGAGTTTATCTAAAGTCAATAGAAGGCAAAGGTGAAATGCACGGTGATTCTCCTCTTACCCGGTGACCGGTTGCCATTCCGAGCCCTTCCTCTCTCGTATGTCCTGTTTGTGTGTGAGTGTACATTTAAATTTCCCCAAGCCTCTGTCCTTGTGTTTGCGAGGGGTTTCCGGTTGCGAAGGAAGGGATGGACAAATTTCCATTCTTGTTATTGAATTTGGAACGGATTTATATTTGATTTTATTTTACATGCATGCAACCGGCACGTAACGGTGGTTTGTGGTTTTGCATTTGCATTGGCTGACGAGTAGCCGGGCTGCTGGTCGCTGCAGGTAACGTAATCAAACATAATTACAATAGTTATGCACAAAGGATTTAAAAACATGGCTTATTACGCACATTGGTATTGGTTTTCCTATTAGTGAGTGGGGGAGTTTTGGATGGGAGTTTGCGAATGATTTTATAAAAAAATTAAAAGTAATCATTTTATCAAATCATACAAATCACTGGTTTAGAAATTATTGGTAAAACACAAAAGACAAAAGAAAATTTAATACTCTTGAAGAAATGAATACAATTACTAATCAACCCCAGATGCTGTTCTGAACCTAATTGCCTAAGTCGTGCGAAACTGGAAAATTTTTAGGACGATCATTAGGACGGTTGCAAAGCCACTGGATTTTTAAAACTATAGTCTAGCTGGCTTAATATTTTCTTTTTTGATGGTTCAAGCTAGAAAGCTAGAATTCCAGCCAGTATCATTGGAAATATTCATCAATTGGGTAGGCTGTTCCGAGCATATACAAGGTTGACCATCTTCTCCTTCTTCTTCTTCTATTTGGCGTAACGTCCTACCCGGACATGCCGGCTTGTATATAGGCTTTCGAGACTTAATTCATTGCCACGTAGCCGGATAGTCAATCCTTGCTACGGGGGGACGGTCCATTCTGGACTTGAACCCATGACGGGCATGTTATTGAGTCGTTCGAGTTGACGACTGTACCACGGGACCGCCCAAGGTTGACCATCTAACTACCGATTATTTCGCATTTGGCAATACTGGTATCATCTGACGGATGGTTAGTATTATTATTCCGCTCCAAAATGTGTGCGAAAAAACTCATCTTTCAGATGAACCTCATCTTAGTGGTTATGTCAGATTAGTGAAATAATCGTTTTTAGGGCACCGAGAACCCATCCCATTGAAGAATTACCGATGCCTGGAGATTACAAACCACTGTTTAATGTGAATTTTGGGTGTAAAGGCATTAGTGGACCATTTAAAAAAAAATAAATAAGAAAGTAAGACACTTGCCGTCAATTGTGGGCGATATTACGACATGTGAATTTTTGCTGGTTAAATCTGAAGGCGAGGACCTTGATGATCCAAAGAGGAGATTTCAACAGGTTGGCGCTGCCATCGTTATCATCGATCGCGGTTTTCAAGATCGAATTATTTATCTGTCAAAATTCTTATTGTTTGGCCACCAACAAGCTGCGATTTGATACCGTCGGACTATTAATTGTCGGGAGTCGTCAAAGACAAGTGTTACGCCAACAAACCAGAGACAATCAATGCTTTTGAAAAACAATATTCGGAATACCATAGAGCTACACACACTCTAAAATGTACTAAAAAATTGGGCCGACCGTATTGGGTACTCCTGGACTAGCTGTAGCAGTCATATAAAATAAATCATATTCCATTGATAAACGGATAACCAGAACGATTGAGCTTGCAAATAAAAAAATCGCTTGTCATATTCATTGGTTCCATGCCACGATAATGACATAATATTGGATATTGTATACTAACACTCTAGCATTCAAAAATCGTGTTATTGTTTTGTTCAAACAAGTTATACTTGGTTTAACATGTTTTCAAATGAACAAAAATTTTAAGCTTTTTACAAAGAATCTTAATTCAGTATAAAACATAATTCAAATCGAATATATTATCTTAACCCTTTCATGTATCAAAACGAATGTACACATTTTTGTTCACTTTTTCAGGCTAATTTAAACTAGGCGGTACATTTCAGACTATTTTGCATTTGGTGATGTATGGATTATCATGGACTATTAACAACTAACCAGCATTGTCTAACAAACGCATGGAATGCTTATGTTTGAATGCTATTGAAAACTATTCCCATAGAAAACGTTTAATATAAAATCGCAAAGAATTGAAATAAGTAGTGTCAACCGAATCAACTGAAAAAAATATTAGTTGCACAATGCATTGCATATTTTAGGCTGCCCCGCCGAGCGATCGATGCAATATAAGCTTACGCTGCATGCTGCATACCAAATTGTTATTGCATTTATTTTCCTGCACACGTTCCTATACATAACAAAAAAGTTCATCGAACGTTTCTGCAGCAACGAGCGCTTCCGCCGTGGCAGAGACAAACCCCCTTCACCGCGATGACAGTGGCCGGTTGACAGGCTGTGTAATGAAAAATTAGATTGAAAGTGTAATTCTCATGGATGGTGTCCCTGCCAGTCCTCCCCGCAATGTTAGCAAACATGCCTGGGACGATCATTTATATTGGTTCCGCGCGGGGTGTGATAATTTGTCATTTGCATACTGCTGGCGTCGTAGCGTGTGTCCTAGGAAAACTTTCTTACCTAACCCACCGGGGAGTGGGAGGAAGTGGGGCGGTACTGTGCCTCCCGGTAAGTGATATTCGCAAAGGTTTCCGAAATATAGTTACCCGCGCCCGTAATTAATCAGGGCTTCGAAGCTCGAAAACGATCGGGCCAGAAACTTCTGCGCTCTTGGCATTGACGGCGGCAAACGGATGAGAAATCGGAACAAAATATGCAAATTTAGTTTTGCACCACTTTTGCAAAATGTTCGAACCTTGTCTGGGAAGGAAAGAAGGGTGTAGGCAAGAACTTTTCCCCCCACCTTTACGATCGCGCAATCAGGCGAATAAAAACCGGAAAACCACCATCGTATCTATCTCGGGACTCGGGATGATCTTTGCGCAGGTGTGTGTGTGTTCGCTTCGTTAAAGTTTGATTCCGGCTTGATTTTCGTGCTGTCAAATCTTTCCCGATAGCGTCGAGCCGGCCTGAGGGTAGAAGGGTGCGTCTACGGGTGGATCCGTTCTACGCTTTACCGCTTTCGAACTTGGTGAAATTTATGAACCTCGTCGGCGCATCATCGGCACAGACTTTGCCTAGAGCCGTCGAATTTTATCCCGCTCGCCAGCCACGCTTTTTGTTCGCCAACCAGTATCGACGCCCGCCGGCGGCGGCACTCGCGCTATTCGCTATCGACCGCTCGCCGCCGCAGTTCCAAGTTCTGCTGCGATCGGACAGTTCTTAAACTTGTCCATTCCATTTCGATAGCACAATGGATTATGCAAATGATGCTGGAAAAGTTCCGATGACGGTCGACGGGGCTGGTTGACTGGATGATTTTCGACCGTGGCCAACGCTTTTGCCGTAACCACTTGTGGAAAAGCGGCAGAAGCTTGTCACACGCCGCAGCTGCTGCTGTGTATGTGTGCCTGGACGTTTGACACTAAGAGCCAATCTTTGCGTGGCTGAAGCCGATGCCGAACCAAAGCTCTGGTGCCTATCATTATCGGTCCGGACCGTGGTACCACGCTCCGGGTAGCCGCTACACAGGACAACCGCCAACGGTCCCAGTGCACAGAGTGTGTGGCCGTTTAGTGCAAAGCCTGCAACCGAAGTTCAAACCGTTTGCAGGCTTAGTGTAAAGAATAACTTATACACTTCTATTGGCGAGACGTCCACCCTCCTTCCCGCGGCGTTTAGGAATGTGTGAAAGAGGTGTTTCAGGTGAGAGATCGGTGCATAAATTTAGGCGTAATTATACACGATTGCACACACCGCACAGTTTGTTTGCCAAAGGGTGTGCTAGGTGAATCAAGAAAGCGCATACATTCCGCTCGAGCTGGCGGCACAGGCAAATATTGAAACACAGAACGCAAATCGGAAAATGGGAAAATGGTAGACCAGGAGAGGTTCCTGCATAGAGCCGAACCTTGGCCCGGTGCGAGCGTAATTCTCCATTAAACACTTGACTTGAAGCTGTATGTATTCTATTAAACGGCACAAACATCTACATCGGAGACATCAAACAAACACAAACACACGCACACGTACATAAAGGGCTGGCATCCCACGATCGGTTTTGGTGATTTCTCCAGCGGGGAGTGGCGGTACTGCTCATACCACTTTACTCGCTTTCGATGCACTTTACTGCCAATGGTGCACGCGATTGGCAATCTCGTGCTGCTTCTGCAGTTGATTCGCTTCCTTCCCGCGGCATTGGTAGAGCACCCCGGGAATGTTTCACCCGGGACGCAGAGGTAAACAGGCAAAACACATTCGACACATTCCTACTGGTCGTCGGTCGTCGGCGTTGCGGTTGCCTGTGCGCTTCTTAAATCGCCAGCAACGCTTCCAGGAGGCAGGCAGGCAGGCTCGCCGTGTGTGTCGCCGCCCGAAACGTTGACAACGCTAAAGCCCGATTGCTAAGCCTTTGCGATGAATGTCCATGTGTCCCCGTGGCCTCTCACTCACGACAATTGGTGTGCTGCACATGCACACCTAAATGGGGGAAGCTGGCAAAAGGGAGTCAGCCCAACCTCGTGCGAGCAATGGCAAGATAAAATCCCCCCGAACCAGCGCGCGCGAAGGAAGGGAGTGCTATAGAGGAGGGGGCATCATGACCGAGCCCAATGGGGCGGCGCGCGCTTTGCAGTGTGTGTGTGCAAATGCTGGGCACAAACCGCGCAGGAGATAAATTTGCATTAAAATCAGTTTAACCGAAGGAAGATATGCAGCCGGTAGAAGAATTCAAACACGGCCAGACGGGGGAAGGGAGAACTGTTGGCCGTTTGCATTGGTGCGGTATACACACACACAAAGTGGGTAACCGTCGCGAGCGGGTCGCAACACCACTGACAGTACCTTTTAGAGAGCCCTGTGTGTGTGTGTGCATGTGCCCTGTTGCTCGGCATTCGATCGATCTCGGGCGTCGTGCTGTTGTTGCTGCTCCCACCGGCCCCTTCATACCTCTTCTGCTGTTGTCTGCAACTCAAATGGGCCCGGAAAGGGCTCGACAGTAGCGATGTGCTCTCTGGAGCGCACCCACGACTCGGATACGACTACGACTATTGTTCGTCCGATTCCGATTTTGGCTAAATGGAACCACTAGATCCGTCCGGAGTCGTTTGGAGTCGTTTGGAGTCGTTCGGCGTCGTTTGTAGTCGATAGGAGTTCATCGGAGTCCACCGGAACCGGTAGGATTCGTGTGGTTTAATGTGTTTGTGATTAAGCAATTCATTTCGTTGTGTTATTTTGTCTTTCTCTTTGCGCGTGCACTTCATATACAAGCCTTTGTTTCGAAGGCCGACTCCGAACGACTCTGGATGACTCCGACTTCCAATAACTCCAAACGACTTCGAACTCCGGACGACTCTACCGATGACTCCGGACGACTCTACGGGTGACTCCGGACGACTCCGAATGATTCCGGACAACTCCCGATGACTCCGACTTCGAACGACTCCGGGCGACTCCGGGCGACTCCGGGCGATTCTGGATGATTTCGAACAACTCCGGATAATGCAGGACGGACCTACCTTCTGGAATCGATTCTGAATTTATCAGAGTCGGATCGGAGTGGAAACCGGATTTTTGCCAACTTTACCCATCACTACTCGGCAGTGTGTGCTTGAACCTAGCGTGAACTTCTCTCCTCCGTACCCGCGGTAGAGTTTATTTGCTGCTGTAACTCTATTTCGCAACGTCGTGCATTTCTTCACCTCCCCCCCACCCGTCCCACCCTTTGAGATCCAGCTGGATCTGAGCCGCGCATGTCCTGTGTTCCTCTCGGACGTCACCGGCGACGATCCTTTTCCATTCTGCTACAATCCCCCATTAGCTTCCTCCAGGCGTCGATCAGTGATGGTACACTAAAATGGCCGATTGTGACCGTACCAACCTCCATCGACTTACACACACACACCATTCTTGTGCCCAATGTCCTCCATTCTTCTCCTCCATTTTGGGGCTGAGATTTGCTCTGGCCGGCGCATCACATTTTGCGCGAGTTAATTTATCGATTGACATTTATCATTCTGAGAATGAGATAGTTCGGAGGAAGAGTGGGGATGGGGAGCATGCAGATTTGCAAGCAACCGCGGGGGTGGAGGTCATCAGTGTTCTGGGAAATGGCTACATGCGAAAACCGGGCGCCAGATTTTGAGCCCGATTAGGGGCTTGGATGAAACTCCGTACCGTTCCGAACTTTCTTGCTTCCAAAGCCTGATCCCGAACTTGACATCCATCCCCTTCACGTGACTGAGAAGGATGAAGAGACAATGTGCAGCAAAAAGTCCGCACGCCGAACGTTTCGAAAGTTTGCTGGCCGGAGAAAGAAAGCAACTTTTCCACGCCACTATTTTACTGCGTGGTCCACCGGGCTGCCATCGAAAACGAGCGGAGCGGCCCGGTGGAACATTATTGCCATATATTGGCAGATATGGTTTTGCGCGCTTTCCACGCGCACCATTGTTTGTGTGCTTCAGTTGCAGTAGTTGCTGGAGAGATTTTGGACGCGCGATAAATCTCGCATGCGCGTCCGTCCGGACCATTTTCCCGCCGCCGTACCCGGGAAGATAGGCACTGCCTGCGTTCGGTTTGCGCGCTCTATCTCGTCCGTCGGTCGCGCTGTGTTGTCCATCGCGGTAAACAATGGTGTCCCCGTTGGGCATCTTCAGGACGGGGCGACGCAGCTGGAGGGATGCGGAACGGGCCCGCTGATGGACTCTAATAGCGAATCAATGACTCACCGCCGTTTGTGAAAAGGTGCGTGTATAATGCTTCTCGTCAGGTAGGTACTCGTACGTCGGGAGTCATTGCATCGGAATGTCGCCGTTCCCCTGCATTCGTCGGTCTAATGGGCCGGCCGGACCGGCGCAAGATAGGCAGGCGTTTCATGGCAAGGCGTCCCATCCCCCAACAAAAGTGCTAGACACGCGAGGGAGGGTGAGAAAGGCCACCAGGGGAGGTGGGCGGGAAACAGTGAACCCAAGTACCTTGACAAGAGGAGAACCGGTTTACTCTGCTCGGTGCAGAAGAACGGACGACCTGGATCGATCTTGTTGGAAGTTTTCTCTTGCTCTCTCTCACTCTCTCTCTCTCTCTGTTTCCCCACCATCTCTGTGCCATGTCTCATTTCACACGAAGAGGAGGGGGTAGGATGTGTCAGCGTGTGTGCATTATTTCGATGACCTCGCTTAGCCTGAACCGGGGAGAAGGATAGGATGCCATGTACTCTGCTCTGTGGCCCTTCTTTGGTTTGTCTCTTTGGTTGCTACTGTCAAGTCATCCGGGCCCTGTCAAAGCGGGAACATATAGCATGCGCACGCCGGGACATGTGTGTCTTTGTGTGTGTATGTGTGTGTGTGCGACCGGTTCATAAGCTGCAGAAGAGAATGCCGATCGATCGAGCACCGGAATAATTGAAACGATCGGCGACGATGGGCAGATGATAAGCCGGGGACAGCTTGCGAGGGCAAATAGACAGGCCCCGAGATGCGCGACGGACGATTCCAGAATATGCGCTCGCTTGGTGGGTCGGTTTTCGTCTTTCGTGGTCGCTTTTGCCTTCATCCTCTTCCCCACACCTACAGAATGTACAATATGATGCATGAAGACAGACTAGCGCGCACACACACACAGCCATTCCGAGGGTTGAATCAGCCGGCGCACAAACCCCATTAGCTGTGGAATGACCGGGCTTAAGCAGCGGGACGAGCGTGCGCCCCTTAGCGCTCTTATGCTGGGCTGCGGGCTCTCTCGGTGATGTGTGGTTGGTTGGTTGTTTGTTGATCGGTTGTCGCTATTGTCGCTCGTTTGTTGAAAGCGTAGGCATTGCACGGACGTGGTGTGACGGCGGTGGTGGTGGTAAAGACGCGCAAAGCCTACAACCGGTCGATGACGAACGGCAAAATAGGACCGATTCATCGGCCATCAACTGTCCAATCTCGGCAGCGAATCGAACCGCGCGGGCGAAGAAAAACGGAAAAGAATAGCTCCGTACGCTTTGAACTGCTTTTGTCGCAGGGGGTGAAGGCGGAAAGTGGAAGGCCCAAGGAAGGGAGCACAGGGGTAGAACGCGCATAATGCGAGACTCTCGATCCCGCGGATTCTCCTTGCAAAAGGTGTGTGTGCAGCCCGGGCAGCAGCGGTGTGTGCGTGCTTCGGTTAAGATCGATTGAATTGAATGGCGAATGGCGAAACCGTGGACAGGTTGCGCCCGTTTTCTTTAATGTTGTTCTGCCCATTCCACACACACAGACTCTTTCTTCTGCGCTCAGTTGTCCCCTCCCTTTTCCCTCCCTTTGTCGTCGTTGGGCACGCTCTGCAAGGTGATCAGAAACGTGTTCTCGCCTCGTGTTTCTTTTGCTTCGCGTTGCTGCTGCGTGTATGCGTTGTAAGAAAACTGCACTGGTAAATAATACACTGTGCACACACACACAACGTACCGTGTGCTTTTCATCCTCACCCAAAGGCATCATCTGTGTGATCTTTGTAAAAGGAAAGAAAGGACGACTACTGGACCCCCTCTTGGTGGGATTGGTTTCGGAATCACATTTCTCGAAATCCTCTGTTACGTACAGTGATATTTGTACGTTTTTAAACCCGCAAAAGCATCACCATAGGTACGTTTGCAACTTAAACTCCCTAATTAAAATGTAAAAACGAAGGCACGTTAAACATTAATCCTAGAAAAACAGCTATAGAATGGTGGTCGATGAATGAGTGAGCGTTAATTAGCAACTCACTACTGGTTGATCCCTTGTGTCTTGGGGTGTTCCACAATTGAGTCCTTCTTTTTTACGGCACTTTAATAGGTAACAATGAATGTGTGTACGTAAATGTATGTGGAGGTCGTATCACCTTTCATGGGCATGGAGCTTGAATATGACTATGGTTTGCTGTTGATTGGTAAATTATGCAATTGGGTGAACAGGATTTTGTGTATTTTTTTCTGTTCGCAATTACAAACCCTCCAAGCCATCGAAAGTGCATTCTGTTTTACGGGGCTTGTCTTTAATGATCAGTATCCTTAAATAGTAAACATTGCTGTGATACAAAGCTTTACACAAGGTCTTTGAAAGAGAAAAGGTCGATGCGTTTAGAGTAAATTGACAGAAAGCCATGGGTAAATTTTGACAGTTAAATTTAACATTGTTTATGTATAGCGATGAACGTTGCTAGGGAGTGAATGAGAGTTTTGTTCAGCATTTGGCATTCATTTTCTTTTATTAATTTGAGCAATAAGAATGTTATGTTTTTTTTTTATTACAACTTCATAAATGCTTCAACACTTGTAGCCCCCTCAACTAAAACACTCATTTATATGCTTTATAAGTTACAACCATTTCTCTTCGACCTTAGCGAACCGTTGTGTAGCTTGAATGGCAGAGTGCAGTGCCTCTTATTTGTTGCCGGCTAAAATGTTGACCGTTCGGAATTACTTAAATAAAAATAAAGAGATGCTATCAAGATTACACACACACACACGCGCGCGCTCGTAATAATACAGATGAGAATGCGCCGAACGAGGGCGCTGTGCGTCCATTAGCGGTTGAGTTCCGTTCCGTCTGCCCTTCTCCGTACCGCAAAAACAACCCTTTTTGAAAGCAGAACCAATCAACTATCGAACGGGGTTTTCACGCTTAGCTCACTCGCTTGCGTCTCCCGGACCCGAAAACAATCACACTCACTCGTGAGGAGAGCAGCACGATCATGTTCACGGTTCACGGTTCAGAATCGGACCCTTGCCCACGTTCTGTTTCGCTGTTCCCTTGTGCGCTAGTGTGTGCGTGTGTGTGTTTCTCGCCTCAGAGAACTGCGTTCTTCTGTGCTCTGTGCATGATTTCCTCTCAGAGTGCACACACAAGTCGTCTCCGAAACCATTGACCGATCGGCCAGAACGGCCAGAAAACGGATTAACGCGTGAGACGCAGCAGCCACACGGCTAATGGTGGGGACGAACAGGGCGCACATCCCCGTGTACAGCCACCCCAGGCCAAGGCGCATTGACGATCTTTTTGTTCGATTTGCTTTACGTTTGGTTACGGTTGGTGTTTTTTTTATTCCCTCTTTCTTTTCTTTCGTTTTGTTTCGAATTTTACTTTGCTACGAAGCACCCTCACGTAAGCACTCTGCAATCGATGCGATGGTTTCGTTGCTCTGTACGTGCCCTCAGTTTCCAAGCAAAGCTCGTCGTGGCCAACCTACAGAGGTGGACACCATAGAAAGCTCGAGGAAATTGAAGAGAAACCTTAGCAATAATAAAAAAGAAGTTGGAAAGAAAGAACATCAACCGCAGCGCGAAACCATTTTAATGTTGTTGTTGTTGTTGTTTCTCTCTTTCTCTCTCTCTCTCTCTCTCTCTCTCTCTCTCTCTCTCTCTCTCTCTCTCCTTTTTATCCTTCTAACTTAGTCTTTATTTCTCTTTCTAAACTAATTCTTCCCCAACTATTGCTGCTGCTGCTGGTGCTGCTGTACACTTCTTCTGGTTGTTTTGAGATGCTCTGTCTCTCTTTTGCATTAAGTTACCTTTCGCTTCCAGCGTGCCGGTTGTCGCGGTGTTTTGTTCTGTCCCGGCATCCTCCACGCCAGGGCCGATGATGATGTTTCGGAGATGTTGTTAGTCCAGGAGCGAGCGAGCAGACCGGCCGACCGACCTGTACGACGAGTCTCTACACCCTGACAGGGCAGGCAGGGTGTAGCGCGACCGCGAGAGGGGTTGAAGATTTGTGGAATGTCCCGTCCGAATCTCCAGGGACGGAAACCCGCACAGCGGGAGTGGAAGCAGGTACTAAACGCTGTTGAACAACGGGACAGCAGCTCATAAACAGGCTCCGGCCTCGGGTTGTTTCGTTCGCGCATATATGTGTGCGTGCGTGTGTTTTCTCGCTGTTTTAACGCAAACACTCGAGATGATGATGAAGTGAGAATCCCCCTTGAGGAGTGTGTGTATGTGTGTGTGTGTGTGTGTGTGTTTGTAGAGGTTAGAGGTGGGTTTGATAGAGTGAGATAGTGATATAGAAAAAAAAGGATGGCTTCAGTGAAAGAATCATCAACAGCTACTACCAGCAGCAGCACTAGCCATGAAATCATCATTGGAGCCCGTTGCAGAACGTGCGCACCCTTTAGTCGCAGTCGCAAGGCGGCGGGCTTGGACGCTCCGAGTGCGCGAGTGCCATTTTCATGCAAATTCGGTCCACACTCCACTCCGGGGGGGTGAGGGAAACGTTTGGCGGAGGAAAAGCTTATCATAATTTTATTCGCTCGCACACTGTGCGCAACCGTGCGGCCGCATCGGAGGCAAAAGGCATAGAGAAATGCACAGCGGACTCACCACAACTGCCTAGCAGTCCGGGCTAAGTTCCGTGGAGTCTATTTTATCGTACAAAACACTCCACACTCTTCAACCCCTGTGGGCATTCGCCTCCTACCTTCTGCGTTCTCCCAAGAAGGGGAAATATGTTTGCGATGCTTTAAGTAGTGGTTTTTAAGCAAATGACCATACGCCTGTTAGTCAGGTTTTAGAACGCTTTGGACGAATTGAACGCAGCAGCGAGAAAGAGAAGGATAAATAAGCCTTTTTTTATATTCAAACAAAAATAGCTGATGTTTTTAATTTTATTACCACCGGGCAAGAATTTTTAGATTACGAGCCTTTTTATTCTTGCATATCTTCTACACGCTTGGCTGTGTGTTGCTGTTGCCGTTAGGGGGAGAGACGATCAAATCATAACGGAACTTTTTTTTTTAATCGACACTCGATAAGCCGTTCGATCCATGTTTGATTTCATTTCAGCGAAAATCGTGCTTGAAGTTGAGTGTGATAAAAGTTTGCTTTAAATTTATCATCACATCGGTATGAGATCGTGCTCACATAATACCAAAGCTATCTTTGTATGTAACATTTTCTTTTTCGTCAAGCTTCGAGTTTTTTTTTTCTTTTCACTTTTTTGAGGTTGAGGTTGTAAAATGTTTTATCTTATGATAATTTTTGAATTAATGCTGTTCTAATGCGGGTGCACAAGATACTCAGTGAAACTTCAACATACGAGCGATGAAAAATAGATAGAAAGAGAGAAAAAGAACGAGAGAGAGAGGAAGAGAGAAATAGCGAAAGAGAGAGCGAGTGTGTGTGTGTGTGTGTGAGAGAGAGAGAGAACAAAAGAGAAGGAGGGAAAAATTTAAGTAGTTAAGTATAGTTTGGTTTACGTCAAAGCCATCAGTAGCTTTGCAATTATTTAGATTTCTCAACTTAAGCTGTGTTAAAAAATATATGAAA
The DNA here is from genome assembly GCF_017562075.2 of Anopheles merus. Classification (NCBI taxonomy): domain Eukaryota; kingdom Metazoa; phylum Arthropoda; class Insecta; order Diptera; family Culicidae; genus Anopheles; species Anopheles merus. The sequence goes on from NC_054082.1 coordinate 46,266,402, forward strand.
CTATATCCTCTGGTGATGTGTTATATTTGTTATGATGGTTTTGTTAGTATTATTTAACTAAGGTCCTATTTTCCAGTGTTCCGTTGTGTGGCACTTTAGTTACGTTTCTCTTGCATTCCTTTGTGTTCTTCGCCACAGTATGCAGTTCTTTCTATTCTGTTTGGCCATTCATAATTTGTCTTTAAGCCAGCGGTTCTTTTACACCCCCCTTGAGGCCCATATTCACGCTTCGTAAGGGCTCGGAATTTGCTTTTGCCTTTTTAAAAAGGATCCGTTTTTCCTTTCTGGTAAGACCTGCCTCCGTACAGTACTGACTGTTTTTGGAAAGAATGTGGCATGGCATGCTATAGACAGCGGGAATACCAGTCGGAAACGAAATAAAGCCTATACTGAAGAAGCTCTTTGTCGTTTTGACACTCTCACTCTCGGATGACTTAATTGTAGAAGCCCACTTTGCGCACCACGTTACCACCGTGTGAGTGCTCAGGACGACATGTTGGACGAAACGTAAACTAAGGGTATTCCTGCTCTCTCTGTTTAGGGACTGTTAACAGTGTTCCCAAAGGGCAAAGACGTCATCAGCCCCGTTCACTGAGCTGGTGGAGAATGGAAATAAATTTCAAAATGTTGACGATGGCAGCATGTGTTTCTGCCAGTACGTGTGTGTGTGCGTTTTCTTCTGTCCTGACTATGTATGCCAAGACTCATGGAGGCGTTGAGCTATAGCAAATATATGTCTGAATCAATGACAATTTTTTTGTTCATCATTTTTTGAATTTCATTATTTGTATTTTTAACGCTAAAAAAGCTTCACTTTCCCACACTAAGGACACTTTCCCACCTGGACCATCTTCTCTCTACCGTCTAAAGAACACATTGACCTTGTTGTGGTTGCTGATGAGTTCTTCCGAAAAGCTCCTAGATGAAATTAAGTACTTTTAGCTGTTCAGTGTGGGAAACGTTAAATATACCCAAACAAAAAAAAACACACACATATACACACACACGACCTGCCACTCAAGTTTCTGTTAAATCAGTACAATTACTCGTTTGCTCTCCGTTTCTTCTATCCTGTTCGCCTGTGGTGTGGCCAGAAAGCCAGGGAAAGGATTAACACAGTTTCATGTGTAAGTGCGCCCGCGATGCAACAGACCCAGAGAAAATTATTCTACCTTTATGGCAGCACCGTATAATGTGTCAGCTGCCCTGGTGGTGTCAGTCACTCAACTAAAGATGAATCGTTGTGGCGTAAATGAAGTACTACATGTGCTGTTGCTAAAGATGGGAACGTGTCATTTTAACTCATTGAAATGCTTTACAGTTCGTTGATGGCATAAGCTTGCTGGCCTGTTTACTTCTCATGGTGACATTTAGGTTTGTTTAGTGTGCACTATCCTAGAATCCTTTCTACTCGAGTAGAAGCGGTTTATTTTAAAGCATTTTATTCTTATCTCATTGCTAAATTGTGGCTGAATTTATTCGCTTATTTTTCTTGTGCAACATAACATAAAACAAAGTTTTTTTTTCTAAAATAATCTTCGTTTGTCCAATTTATCATCTTCACAATTGTAATAAAACACTAAGTTTACAAAGTAATAGTGGATAATTTTAGTTATTTTAACAATATTGATTTTGCTGTTGCTTAGATACTAGATTCTTTAGTAAGTATCCTATCAAAATATTCCTACAATTGTAAGTTTTTAAACAGCGGAACGAAATATATTCCTTGTTACTCTTTATGCTAGTTTTTCTCCTTTTGACCTTCTTGATGCTCTAGAACATCCAGCGCAAAAACCGTGTGCCAGATGCAATTTAATTACGCCAAGCGTGTCAGTTTTTCATCCTTAGCATCATAATCAACATACATGAACTGCTATTGTGCAATCAGATTCTTGTCCCCCTCTCTTTCACCCCATATTCCTTTGGCTAGTATCTTTTGCAACGAAGAAGATTCACCAAATGCTGAATGGATAATTTGATTCATCTTTCGAGTGCTCTGTGAATCTAATAGAATTGTGTAGCATAAATGAAGAGCCCTTTCAGACGAACCCACTCTGTGCACACGCACACACATTTATTAAGCACTGTTCCCGTGGAGAGCGATGGTGGCAGAATAGTAGCGGCACGGCATGGTGTTGCCGGTGTGAAAAGTTTTCACTTAATCACATCTTCAACCACATCCCCCCGCCGGAAGAAGAACGGTGACGGTGACGTGTGACAGTGTGACATCAGCATATATCCTGTTCCGCGGGAAAACTGTGCGCGGTTCGATAAATGCTCTATCCCTTCACGATCTTTCGCGTGCGTACTTGTATGTGTGTGTATATGTGTGTATTGAGAAGGAGGATTTTAACTTTGCAGAAAATTCTAATCTTACACACACGTGCTTTGCACAAGAAGGGTTCGGGTAGCGAGAAGCGTTTGGTTTACCTACAGCGCATAAGAGAGCAAAGTTTTCCTGCCTGACTCTTAATTAATGTTATTTCCTGTACTGAAGGTAGAAGTACAGTGTGATGCGCGGTATTTCGGTGGCAGCAAAACGCTGTACGCTGGCAATGACACGTCGTGAATAAATCCTCTTAGGGGAAATGTCATTTTGCAGGAACTGACGACCAAGCAAGAAACCCGATTCGGTTGCATGTGACCGCAAGTGACATCCTGCTATGCATCTGCTTTGCCGCTGTGGGTATGCTATTTGTTCAATGTTCAAAAAAGAAAATGTGATAAAAAAAAACTAAAAAAGAAAGGGTAATGCTGAAATTGTTATCGGCCCAATAGAAGCCAAGCAACGAACCTTGTACAAGAATCAAAGAAGGTTGGCTTTCACTGTATTAGGGTGATAGGTTATGTAATACAGCAAATATTGCAATTGGTAAATCACTACCATTATCTACAACGTTTGGGAAAGAATATTAGGAGCAAAGCAAAATCTTCTTTACCCTTCTCTTTAGAACTACTTTAGAAAATACATAGTTAAATATTTCAATCAATGTTCGCGTGCACACCTAACAGCGATGCACCACCACCGGTCATGCTGTGTGTGTGATGGGAAAAGTTGCTCCTGCTGCCTGCTAGTCCTGGCGACATTGCGGTTCTCGCGTTTTTCACCATTCAAAGCTGCTGGGAGCGTGTGAGAGCGCGTCCCGGTCCAAATCAAGGATCTTCGGATGTTATTTTCATTATTCCGCACTCGCTTAGACAATGAACCGACGACGAGTCGTTTATTAGTGTGCAGCAGCAGCCGTCACCGGCGGCGCAAAGTGTACTGTTGTTAAGCTTTTATGCGCGTTCCTTTACCGAAGCCAGAATCCCGAGAGGACACAACTTTAGCTGAAATTGTCATTTCGGGTGGAAGTTTTTAGGCCGGGAAAACTATTTGCTGCCCAAAGTTCTTGCCCCGATACCGCACCAGCGACACAGTAGCGCAGCCGGCAAAGGTGGCCCTTGCTTGCTCTAGCAAAAGTTGAAACAAGTGCACCAGCGGGCTCCAAGGGAAGGCTTTGTGTGTAGATGGTTCGGTACAAGCAGCACCGGGAGCAAGAAATGAAGTTTATTAGTAGCATTTTGTGCCAGCGACTCTCCGTCTAACTCTCCGCACAAGGCGCTTGCACAAGTGGCGAACCCCCGGGCGGGCCAGTAAGACACCATTTTCCACGGCTATGGAAAACAAATGATAAACTTGGCCATCCGCCAGTCCCGTTTCCCCGCCACACCACGTCGCCGCAGTGTGGCCCAACTGACGTGGCAAACATGAAGCCGCCTGCTCCGACGACAAAAGGTGCAGCAATTATTCTGTTAATTTAATTTCCAAAGAAATCACAACAACGGGGCCCGCTGCTTTTGTGTGTCTACTGTGCTGGAGTGGATAGAAAGCCTGCAGAGAGGGAGGAAGGGTGTGCGATAGCCAGCCCGAACACTGTGGTGGGAGATCGCAGCATCTCCCACATAGCATCTCCTTCCCCAGTTACGGTGGGGCAGAACCCGGCGGGGGGGTCATCATAATATTTTATCTCCCTGGCCGGCTCCATTTCCCCACGCCAGCCACCCGGCAAGGGAGGAGTCATAGAAAATTGTTAATTTAAACTTTAAAACTCTCGTCGGGCCGTCTTAAAACTACCGGTGCTGGATGTCGAAACAAAGGAAGGGGGTGGCGCCTAATCGTGTGGCGGAAGAAGACCCCTTTCTCATTCTCGGCAAAGGAACATGATAGAAAGGGCGCGCACACAGTCAGTGCTGCCCACATAGATGGGAGAGTACCCGAAACGTCGCTGGTGGTGATTTTTGATCGCCGCGACCGCCGCGGGAATGGTAAATAAATTTGGAAATTATTAAAATGAAACCAATACTCCTGCTGCTCCTTCGCTCTGGGCGGCTGAGCGCGGGAAGAAAGTTTTGTCGCAGAGGGTTGGTGTTTATTTCTTTTTTGCTTGCCAACTACGTGAGGAACAATAACGATCGCCGTTGGTGGTCATCATCATACACAATACCCGGCGATGGAAAGTTTCGTTGCATCATAATCAACCGTTTGTCGGTGGCAGCAGCAGCACCGGCAGCAAAACAACACTTACCAGTCTGTGAGAGGGCCAGCTATAAATGTTGCATGAAAACCCCCATTTCACTTGGAGAGTGGGGCACTTTTTTGAAAAATTGCGTTTGAATGCGGAATTGTGAGTAAAATAGTTGACGCTCACGGGTGTGGAATTTGTTTTCTGGGTTACACTAGTAGCTGTCGGTTTCAGTCGGCTCTCTTTATTTTTGTTTCGTTATGCTGCTGGCCTCGTACACGAAAGCGCAACAAACTCCTTTTGTCATTCTCGCGGTCGCTTGTGACCGACCGCATTATTAGTTACCGGTGCCCGGTGGCTAGCGCGAATGAATAATATGAATAAGTTTTGGTATAGTTGCAACGCAAAGTTTCAGTGCTTTTGTTCTGCATAAGTTTCCATTCTATCTAGCTTTGGCGCTTCACTTTCTCTCTTTCTTTTTCGTTGCATGTTGACGAGTTTTGGTTACCATCATTTCACAATTCTTCTCTTTTGCTCGACATGCTTTATGAACCGTAGAGCCGTTTACATGTTTACATTTTTGTGGTGTACGTATGCCCATTGTGCTGGTCACTTTTTTGTTAGTTGTTTTAAAATGTTTTATTCAAGAAATTGTGGCAGATAGTTTCGTTCCACTTTCTCAAACCATTTTTGGGAATTTGTTTTAATGTAATCTTTACAGCTTGAAATGAATCCCTAAGTACTATAATTGGCAGGTATTGTTTCGAAACGGCCTGTGATATTTATATTTTAATTTCTATGTTCTATAAAACGTTAGATTTTTTAACGTTTGCAGCGAAGAAATAATTAAATGACGTTTGTATAACCATGTAGCAAAACTATAGTTTAGGTTGGATTTTATTAGAAATATGTTCACACTTTACACTCAATGTACTTCTTCTTTTTGGCTCAACAATCGTTGTCGGTCAAAGCCTGCCTGTACCACTTGTGGGGTTGGCTTTCAGTGACTTTTGGATCACCCCCTTATAGCAGGCTAATAGTACGTATGGCGGCACGGTCCATTCGGGGCTTGAACTCATAACGGGCATGTTGTTTAGCCGTACGAGTTGACGACTGTACGAGACTGGCCATGCTTAAAAAATACCCTAACATAAAATGGAATAACGTACGGCACAATATAAATGGTACGCAATTGCATTCGGGACAATAAATCTATTTGAAAGGAGGGTGTACACATAGGATTTAAAATTTAAATAAAATTTGGCAGGTCAAGACCGCAAAGCGGTTGTAGTACAGCATAAGTAAGTAAGTAAATTTGCGAATAGTCTTAACGGTGAAAAATGTTACTGTATTGAAAACTTTAAAGACAAATTAAAAGAATGTCGAGAGAGAACGAGGAACTATTCAGTGAAATAGCTCAATAGCTCAAAATTGAAGGAACAATAAAGAAAAAAAAATAATGATGCTATCCACCCGCAGATAGATAAACAAGAATTAAAGCAGATAGTAAATTTAGTCTTAAAGATCAAGTAGTTGATATCTCACTATATATAAAATCGAAAATCGCCACAATGACGTGAGAGTAATCATATAGCGAGAGAGAGAAAGCGGTGAGAGCATAGCTCTTTTAGCAACGCGCGTTACTGCGAAAGGACTTGCTCCATGCCACACTGCCAGCCCGCGGGTAATGAGGCCAATGGTTACTTAGATTTTTTGTTTACACAAACCGATTAGAAATCACACAGTAGCATGACCAATTCTTTAAATAATTAAATATGCAAATTGGATGATGATGTCCCTATGCCACCTTTCCATTATAAATCAAGTTATTCATGACAAAATTTTAAAAAATATATGTTTGAAAACTATGCAAAATGGCTTAATTGTGAAATGGTTGGTATTCCAATCAATTCAATCATTCATAAAACCAACCATACTGATTATTGGTGCTTAAACACCTCGAGTACTACATACACCGTCGTCATCGGCTGATAAGTGCGTTACAGAAAATCCTGTAAAGCGGGTTGCTATACCCAGGACGCCGACCATGTACACTCCCTAAAAATCTACTACTCCGCAATATTGGCTGAGTCGGGACAAGGAAATCGAATGACAATAAGAGGCAGATGTATCCGAGAGACCCTAGACGGCCATATGCTAAAAAGCCTTGCTAAAATTCCTAGCGAAAGAGCGGCGGATGTTGATGGCTTGAAAGTTAAAGTTCAATTTGTAACAATTTGCTGGCGGGCGGGAAGAACTTCTTATTTCACGATGTCCTTCCGGAACAAAGCATTAAAGAGAGCGATGGTTCATTGCGCGACATGGCTGCAACATACTGCGCGTTAGGTGAGACAACCGTGCGCACTGCACTCAGCCGGATCAGCATCAACTGCAGAATGATCAACAATGAAGCAATAGTTACTGTAGCGTGCCCAAGAGGGCTGAAAAGATTCTGACTGTATCTATCAAGAGTGATGGCTATATCTACCATGTGATGCTATCACCGTACTATGGTGTTGATTAAGAACAACCACGTTATAATTAAGGACACGTCAAATTAGAAGCAAAATCTGAAAAATGTGGAGCGGGAAGAGTAAATAAAGTAGTTTACAAGTAAACGCAAATTTAGTCAATTGATCAAGAAAGGCTATAACAGTGTTGAACCATTCTTTTCTATAACAATATAGATCGGAATATTAGAACTACACATTTGGAATGGTTATATGAGGGTATATGTTCACTATTGAAATTTGATAATTGGCGCAACAATAACAATTGTCTCATACACAAATACCAATTCCATTCAATACTTCAAAACAAGTTTCAGAATAATAAAATAAAATTTTTGACGGCGTTTTTGGAAACCTTTTTGAAATTTAAGACCGGGAAAATTTATATTGAAAATGTTCTAATCATCTATTACTTATTACCTAACGTATGAAACATAAGTCGAAAAAAAGAGTAGAAATGGAATTTGAACCATCATAACATATTTGTTTAGTTCAATCTTACATTTATGGATACAAAAAACAGAAGATGGATTGAATCAGTATGCAATTAAGTATGTAATTGGAACTGAACAATAGCTGAACATGTTGTATATGTACTAGCGGCCACTGCACATCAATAAGTTATTCAATGAACAAGTTGTTGAGGTTACTGCTTAGTGCTCTTCCAAAAAGTCACGAAGATATCTAACAAAATAATTTAAAAAATCATACATTTGTGTCAGCAAAGGCATGGAACGTATCAAGTCTGTTGAAAATCGGACCAGCTGCATTCCTCCAGCACCTTCTGTTTTATCAAAATGGCCTCAAAGCTCGCCAATCATGATTATCATTGTTATTACTTACAAGTTTTAGTAAATAATATATGTTAGTATTCATTGTGCGAGCCGGTCTCGTAGTACAGTCGTCAACTCGTACGACTTAACAACATGCCCGTCATGGGTTCGATCCCCAAATAGACCGTGCCGCCATACGTAGGACTGACTATCCTGCTATGGGGGGAAATCAATTAGTCACTGAAAGCCAAAGCCCACAAGTGGTACAGGCAGGCCTTGACCGACAACGGTTGTTGAGCCAAAGAAGAAGAAGAAGTATTCATTGTACTTTATGTGCGTATTAAATCATCTCATTTTTGAACAGCAGTTCAAACAAATAGTTCAAAATGTAGTGACTTGGTTTTTATGGTTCTTTAAGATATTAGCCTAATTTTTTACACCAGTATATTTCAAAAGTAGCCTCATCGATTTTTAAAGGTATTGCGATGTGCAGTTAGAACTGTCCAGAAAGTTACAAGGTTAACACATTTATGGTGTACTGCATTAGAAAAAAATGAAGTTTGAGTTATGGTTGCTGCTACTGACAAGAAGAGTTTGAAAAAAAGTCAAAAATTGAGGATATCCGGTAGATTTTACCGGGCCTTAACTAGTTTAATTATATTTTGGAATAAAAGCAGAATTAGGTGATTTTTATTATAGATATATATTTTTTTGAACAAATGGTTTGGTATTAGCTATTCATTGCAAGTGCTTAAAAAATGTTGTTGTAAAACTGATCGAAACCCTAACCCTACACATAGCCTCACGAGAGAAACCTTCAGAAGATAATAAATTAATATAGTTTTTGTTTTCGATATTCTTTCAGATTGCGTCGGAAAAAATCGCTTACTCCACCAACACATCGTGCTGAACTGTATGTATCGTACACCTTCCAATACGTTTAATTTTCGAACCGAACTTTTCTCTCCCCTCACCGTAGACACCTAATTGATTTACATGACATTACGGTAAAACCCGTGAAGCAACACCAAACCGCGTGTCAGGTCAAGCGTGCGCTGATTTTAATTTTATTTCTTTCGTCCCGTCTCATTCCAACTCGAATGGCGATATACGATATTGTGGCACCGCTCGAACCGTTGATGAAGACGTTCCGACGAGAAAGGACGAAATAAAATCAATACATTTTCTTCGCTCCTCTCATTACCATATCAATTAGGGGGTTCGCGGTTCGCTTGGTTAGTGGTAGTGTGTTGCTCGGTGGAAAATCTTGCATCTCAGGCGTGGCAACAGCGTTTGACATTCTCGCCCGAGAACGACACTGGAGGGCAAATCAGGGATTCCGTTCCGTGCTCTCGGAAACAATTCCCCGACAAAAAGGTCGTCCCGGAAGCTCAATTCTGGGTATCACGGGGTGCTTGCGTGTATGTGTGTGAATATTCCAACGCTTTTATGTGTCTGGTAGGCAAATCCCGCAGCGTTTTCCTTCTCAGTTTGGTTTCAGTTTTCGGCCCAAGATCTTGTTGCTTTCCTGGCTGGCTAAAGAATCATTCGGCAAGGACGAGAAGACACCAAGGGGAGAGTGGTCGTTCACTCAGCATGCTTCCTTCCTACAATGTCTGCTGCTGCGTTTTCCCCGGGACATGGCTGTGGTGTACTCTGTCTTGTCTGCATGAGCTCGGGTTTATTGCGGTGGTGTTGATTTTTAACACAAACTCAATATCTTTCCCTTTTTCTTTTGAAGGATAATGTTTCCCTTTTCCAGGAAAAAGGTAACTAATGGTAACTTTTCGTGGGCTCGCGGCGAAATAGATACCTCCGCGCATACCTCGGTCTGCCGCTGATAACGATCGACGTTGTCTTGTCGGGTGATGGTAATGACTAAACGGCACCTGGACAGACCCTCCCTCACGCAAGGAGCGAAGGAAACGGACGTAGCAAGACAATTTTCGATACAACCAAAATTGCATCAATTTTCCCTCGAAACGTGGAAAATTTTCCAGCAGAAGTGGAGGAAGGTTTTAAGGAAAAGCAATATTAGGAAGCACTCCGCGGACCTCAATATCCTACCCGGATTATGGACAATATTGAGATACATTTTTATCATCATCAAATACCATCATCATCATCATCATCATCGATCATTTGAAGCACATAGGCAGGCTGAATGTTGTGTTGAAGACGGTTTTGTTGACCAAAAGTGATGTGCTTCATTTTCCAGCGATAAAAAAAAATCCTACTCACGCTCTTGTCCTGGCAACACCATTACTGCCGGAAGTTTGGAACGTTTTGCGTGTTTTCAATCGCAGGCTGTCTAGTGTTGAAGAAGCATACGTGCACATAAATGCCGTGCCCGGATAATGGTATCCTTCACGGTTCAATTTAAGTCTCAACCATCCTGACAAGAGATTGCGGAAAAGCTCATTTGCTTTCTTCTCCCAGCAATTTTTCCCCCTATTGTTTTCGTTAACATATTGTGGCAGAAAAGTCACGCCATATATATACCGCGGCAGTTGATGAGACACATATTTGAAAGGATATCGAGATTGGTTGTGGAGTATCATGTCTGCCAAGCCGTCTGAATGAGTGTGTGTTTATCTCTTGGAATGCTATGCGTGGGTGTAAGTCGGACTTTTCGTTTTGTTTCACTTTGTCATATTTTTCATTTCTACCGTCGCTCATCTATCGGCTTTGATGGATGGAAAATGATGATGGTGATGGTGCAATTTTCTCGTTCCTCACTTATGCATATGCCGACAACGAACCATCAGCTGCAGGAGTGGCGAAAGCGGCGGGAGCAAATGCCGAACGTTTGCTTCATGATGTGCTTGCCAACGTAGAACCGAGAAAATGCAACCCCACCGACAGCATGGCGGCGGAGGCGGCACGCATTGTCAGTCGTAGTGGGACGCTTGTGAAAAAATATACGACACACCGCATGGTTGGAGCAAAAAAAAAACACGCGTACGGAATTTAATAACAATACATTATGCAAATATTTCTCCTGCGAGAGATGGTGACAAGCACGGGCTTCATGGTGTGGCCAGGTAAGCATACAAACACACACACATGGACATCGAGGTCAAACTGTGTCGAAGAATCGAAAGAAGAGAAAGAATGAAGAATTTGTACCGAGAGTTGAAGTTGTGTGTACGTTTTTCATATTCTGTTCTTTTTTACCGCTTTGGTTCGCTGTCGCATTAATTTAAAACATTCCTCGTACACACGGCGATAGCCTTTTTGTGTTTCTCTTCGTGCGGCAATGATTTATGTACCTTTTGCCGGTGCTGTGACAAGTCATCGCTCATTGCAGGATCTTAGCGTTGACTTCAAATGTGCCAGTGTGCTAAGGAGGAAGCGTGATGAAGCAACCGCTTAGGCGAAGGCAAAACGGGAAGTGAATCAACATTACCATTGGAATTGTTGCAATCTTTCCAGCGAGTACAAAAAATAGCGCAATCGATCGTCCCGTCGAATTTGGGTGTGAAGTGTTGTGACTTGCTCGAATAACTGCAAAGAGTGTTTCATTTCCTTTCGATTAATTAGCCAAACATCGTTAGGCGTCACCTTTCCGATCGCTTTTCTATTCCACCTGGAAGCTGTTTGGACTAGTGATGGGTAAAGTTGACAAAAGTCCAGAGTCGACTCCGAGTTTGGAACCGACATCGGCAGGTAGTTCCATCCAGCATTATTTGTAGCCGCCCAGGGCCGTCCGGAGTCGGAGTTATATAGCCGTTGGAGTCGTCCGGAGTTCGAGTCTGTGTCGTTCGGGGTCGTCCGGAGCCGGAGTAATCTTGATTCGGAATAACTCCGGGCGGAACTAATGGTTTATATTTAACAGGAGTCCGAATCAGACTAACAATAACCGGAGTCGAGTCGGTGTTGTGAGTGCGCTTCAGAGAGCACATCACTAGTTTGGACGCAAAATCCCAGACAGTCATGAAGTTTGCTGCATCGAAAACGCAAAGACTGAATTCGATTGGTGGCTGCATTAAACTTAGCCCAACTTCTACGCAGCGTTTCAGAAGTTCGTTCTTCAGGTTTAACCAATTCGCCTGCTGGAGGTAACCTTCCGGAAATTGCTGGCCGGTTATGGCAAACGGGACGGATCCGCTACCAGAACCCAGCCAAGAACATGCGCCATCATCCACTTCAATCGACAACAATGAACCCCCCATCGGGGTGGAGGGCATTTGGTCTCTCGGATCCGCACTGCTCCGGGGTGTCTTGATTGGGAAAGCAATCAAGTTGAATAATTGAATACAAGCATACAGGGGTGTACGCGACCCCCTATCAAAGCACACACACACGCGCGCGTATGGCAATCTCTTATTTGCCGAACGAAGATCTCCCATAGAACGAATCCTCCTGCCCCCCCCCCCCCCCCCCCGTTACTCCCTGACCAAGCAATAACCTTAGCGAATCGTGTGCGGACTTTGTCGATGAGAGACGTTCGTTGTGTCATTGTTGGCACGACTACTGTTGTTTGGTTTGCCCCTCCGGTGATGAGGTGAAATCGAATCGCTTAACTTGATTATCCCTGACGAGTCGTAACTACGCGGGCGCGAAATTGAGGAGCCACGGTACAACAACAATAACAGAGGCAAAAAAATCCCAACCAATTGTACATGACACTGTATTAGTGTACCGTTTTTGATGTTTGTTGTTGTGCCGGGTTTGTCGCCGAACGGCTGAAGAGACAATTCTGTCAAACGCACAGAGTCTCGCTGTGTTTTATTGACGGATGTACCGCTGGCAAATTCGTGTCCTAACAAGCGTCTCCTACGTACACAGTAAAGCTACACAGATAGATAGATAGATGAACTTAACCACTTAACCCTACGCCGCGCTGCGCCACTCCAGGAAAACTCCCACTCCAACTCTACAGAAGCGTGATGGCCAAAATCCAGGCCCGGTGGTGCGAAACGCGCTCATACACGTCGGGTAGTCCGGTACCGCACGGGATGCTCCAGGACTGCACGCCGACCAGCTCACCGTCCAGCACGAGCGGACCGCCGGCATCGCCGAGGCAGACGCCCTGGTTAGCCTGGTTGCTGGTGCAGATGGTACGGTCGGAGATTCGGCTACGGTACGGCTCCTCGAACTGCTCGGCACAGTCCTCGCTGCCGATGACGTCCGTGCGGATGAACTGCAGCCGGGTTGGGAGTTGATTGTTTGAAATCTGGAAAGCAAAGGGAGAGGGGAGGATCGAATTAGGACGGTTGTGTGTGTTATCCATGATGGAATGTATGAGAAGTGATTTGGTGAGTCGGAACAGCTCAGGGATTTGTTGCAAGTGGACGCATACGGGAAGGTTGTGATGCCGGCGTTCCGTAAGGACCCAGAATCATGCATCAACCAATCGTGGGGGAGGAGAGGGCCCGTCCCAACCTTAACGCTAAGCCGCCCGGTTCAATCAATTAAACGTGCCCACTTCCCAGTAGTCCCAGTCCCAGACCGGAAGTTTTCTCGCTGTGTCATCGTCGTGGTCGTGGTCGACCCATCTGACAACGGTCGGCTACCAACTGGCTTTTAGTTGGAGTGGAGATTAAAATGGTAAATTGAATCGACTTAAGTGTGCTTATAGACATATGCGACGCGCGCTATGTCTGGGGCCCGTGTTGCTGTAATACACCGGACGGTCGCCAAACCCCGGGCAAGTACGCGGGCGAGCTTTATTGGTTTCTGTCGGAGCTCTGAATCGTTCTTTGCTCCATAAGCAAACTTTGAAGTGTGTTTGCACACTTTTTAGATATTTTTTGTTGTGTCTTTGCTTTTGCACGCACACAACTTCGTAAATGCTTATCCGAAGAGAATAGATGCAAGTGATACAAGCGTATCACAGGACTATAAAATGCATTAAAGAATTGTTGGTTCGCTATCGTTTAGTTACTTGTGGTGCACTCAACGTCTAGCTGGGCAGTATACTTGGGGCAGATTATGGCCCCATTACACTTCAGCTTTCCTGAACTATCCTACCGGAGCTAAGATTATCCGGGCACAGCAATGACTGATATCCGGTACGCTTATTTTCCGGATATATCCGCTTGCACATGTTTCCGGTAGTGTGCACTTATAACTGATAACCCGTGCACTCTTGTTCAAAACATGGAACAGCTTATTCACCACACCTGAAAGTGACACTGAAATGTTCTGTACACTATGTTCTGTTCTGTACCTATGTATACAAAATGTACCCTGCGTTCCCGAAACAGTTCTTTTAAAAATAAGAAGCGCTATTTTCTACAGCTCAGCTTTTCAACTACGGGGTGTCTACCCAATTAGCGAATTCTTCAGAAACGCTGTCACAAACACTCACTGACACGTGTCGCTGGTCGAATTGTGTTACTCCACTGGCAAAACACTTACCGCGAATCGTCCCCATCCGGACACGGTCGCGTTGGTGGCCGTCTCGAAGAAGTCCGTTGCCAGCCGGATGGGCTGCAGCTCGTTGCCGGTGAACGCGAGCGATTCCGCCATCCGTACGAGAGCGATATCGTTCGCGTATGTCTGTGCGTTAAAGTCCGGATGAATGACGAACCGTTCCGCGGTTACGTTGCGCCCGCCGGTAAGCCGATCCGCGCTGCCAACAAACAGCTGCACATCCGAGAGGGCTTTTCCGGTGATGCAGGCAGCTGCCGTCAGTATCCATCGCCGATTCACGACGGTACCGCCACAGTACACCAGCCCCTCGTTGATGAGGGCCACCTGAAAGGGAAACTGTCCGTCGGCCGCATCCTCCCCACCGGCAATTCGTGGGCTGACTGCTGAGGCGATGGACGATGAGTCGATTGATTATTCAAGCAAATTCTAACTCTTCTTCCCACTTGCTCTCCACGTGGGGTATCTCCTGGAAGTGTCCACTTACAGTTGGCTTGTTGGGGCAGAGCAGTCGCTACTGTGACAAAACCCAGCACAACGGCTGCCAGTCGCAGCACCGGCGCAATACTGTCGAACGTCTTCATGTCGAACGAGGGAGCAGTAGTTTCGGGTTTCTTTCCCGCTTTGGTTGGGTACGTTACGCACGAGAACTCTCACGGACGATCGAGTTGTCGTTCCGTTTTATAGCCTGCCCCACAGTGGTGTTGGGTCTCATATCTAATGGTTTCTTTTTTGTGTTTTTTTGTTTTTGTTTCCCGACCTACATGTTCGGTCCCGGCCGATTGAAGAACGCTTATCACCCAGTGCACGATGGCGCGCATATCTCTGGCACCGAAATTTCAGCAATTCATAACTCGGCCAAGAGATTATCTCTTCCTGTCGCTCGGTGGGACACCTGGTGCGTAAAGTTTATTGCATCCGAGGGGTGGTTCGCAGTGGTTTGCTTCTGGCAAAATCCTTACCCTTAGCGCACACACGTACGCAGCTGTTCATTTTCGTTCCGGGAGGATAAAGTGCGCCTTCCTCGGAGCGATAACTGCTAATAACTGGTCATCGAGAATGCGCTCCCACACCACCCCTACGTGGAGGAGCGAGAGGCGGGCGATGAAATTGATTGAAGCCCTTTTCTGTGCAATACTTCTCTGCTGCATGCACACAGACAACTTACCAACACTTAGCATGGCGGTGGTAATAGCAGTTGGAGCATAACTCGGCACTGAAAAAGCATATCCTTAGCAGCATGGACCGGCTGTGGCACGGCAGTGTCTGAGATGCTATCGAAGATGAAACCGAACCAACCGATAACTCCTCTCCGAAACGACTTCTTGGTGCTCAGGTGTTCAAAATGGCAATGTCCATTTGAGATTCACTTAAGCCCGGGTGACTGCTGCAACAAATACCCCCTACGGTGCGCCGGTTATGATGATGCTTGTAAGAGCTCTCCGACTTTCTTGAACTCGGGACTTACGAAGCCGGAAGCCCATAAACAGCACGACGGTTCCACGGCGAAGTCGATCAAAGCCTCCTTCCCCAAGTGGTCGTATGGGTCAACTGTTCGTCTAAAATGAGATTGGTGGGGAGGGTGGGGTTGGGGTCGTGTGAGAGACTAAGGAACTGAAGCGAGGGGGTTTTCGGGAACTGGCAGTGTTGAAATATTTACCAAACTCTCTAATCCCGATGTCGTAAATCGTGTGCCTCCCCCATCTCCCCGGGTTGGTCGATACCTACCTATCAGTAGGTAGCACGGTTGGTTTCTAAGAGTCGGCCCCGCTAGCTCGGTGGCAGGCCCAACAGCCCCGAGCATTAGTCTTGAAGGGTAGTTTTCTTATTTTTCGCCTCCGCTTCGTACACACACATACACAGCTCCCACCCAGCCGCGTGAAACAGGTGGGAATGGGTTACATATTATTCAACCCCTTCATCTCTCGTCTTTCGATGAGACTTCCCGATATGATGGTACGGGACAACCGGAGACGACACGCGGTTTGTAGAGCTTGCCCCCCTGTGCGGACGGGTGGGATAGTGATAGCATCTTTCGTTCGAAGTTTCCAAGAAGGTACCCCGTACGTCGTCGGGTAAGGTTGTGTCACGGTTGTGCGGGTTCGAGAGATAGCGAAAGACTTCTAACCGATTGCCAACTATTCCACCATCTGCGCCTTATTGCCGTTCAGAAGACCAAGCAAACACACACACACACATGGAGCAGAAATGGTCCGGTGTACACATTCAGCATTAGAAACTGTGCTATATACTTGGGAGTCTTCTTGGTTGCTTGATAGGGGTTCTATGGGAACTAAGAAGAGCATGTCAATCGATTAGAGTTTTTGGTTGTTTCAATGTTTCCTCGCTGCCTTCGGGACAGTTTTACATCTTTATTATTGGTCACGAATATGGCTCTGTGATCATTTATTCACTGGTAGTCTTTGTCCTTCAGCAACTCATACTTACATCCGATTGGGAGTCAATGAGTGGTGGATTTTTTTTTTTTCGAGTGATATACTCCACCATGCGAACATTGACAGCTTCTTTCAATGTCCTGTTCCGCTCTGGAAACAGTTTGCTTCTATAAGCCTGAAATTCAAAGCTCGCTCCTGGACACTCACTCCTGCCATTCAATACCAGGTTAGCTTGTCAATGACATTTGGTGCCTCACTCCGGATGCGGACGACTATTCATTTCCGCTTCCATTCCCAAAACTGTCTTCAACGACGGTGTCCGGAAACGTCTGTGAAAATAGAAAATCGATTGCAAAGCATTGACCGGAGCACCACCGCCACGACCGGGACTGTACGGCGGCCATTGCGTGGGCAACAAAACTTTAGATCCCATAAAGTAGAGCTCACCCGCTTCTAACAACGACATCGCTCCTTTCATCGGGACACTTTTGCTGGGGGTGGTGATTCATTCTTTCTTTTCATTGCCCGTCGCCCTATTTCGAGAAGCATCCAGAGATGGCAAACTTCTGTGCGACGCGCGCGCGTTTATCGCACGCTGTGTGACACTTAGCGACGCTACGTGTTACGTTGCTGCAGTGCGGGTTTGGGTGCGCGCGCGAAGCCCAATAAGCTGATAAGCGATCGAATTTATTGATTGGCTTTTTCGATTAGAAACTTCCACTTCGTCGGGTGTTCACTTCCCGGGAAAGTTTGCGTCCAGTAGAGAAGAAGCAGAAGAAGAAGAAAACGCTCATACAGAGAAAGGCAAAGGCAGAAAGGCGTTGTCCATGGTAATCAAATTTTTTATTACTTCTTCACCTGGTTTCATGGCGTTTTCTGTAGCCCAACACGGTTACACAACCCCAAAGCCGCCGTTTGCTTTCCCGTGCTATGTGGACGTTGCGTGTGTAACGCGCCCGTGCCCGGTTTGGGGTTGGTATGCTGTGCCTTACCCGTCCCGTGTAAGGCCGTTCTCATCATCCCTTTCTCACCGGACTTTTCCTGCACCACCCGCCCTGCTGGTACCCGGTGCCCACTGCCGCGCCCTAGTGTACCGTGTTATGGTGTGAACATAAAAATAAAAGCGATCTAAAAATTATAGTTGATTGTTTTCGGGCGTTTTTCCCCCGTTGGGCGTTTTTCTCAGTTCGTTCACTACCAACGATCTACACGGGACAACGGAGGCAAAGAAAGGCGGCGGGGACTGTGGCATGGCTCTTTTGTGGCGCTCTTTTTTATGATTGAAAATCAATTAGGAGTTTAAAAACGGGACAAATTTTGCGTAACGACCAAACGATAAACTCAACCTTCTTCAGTCCGGGTGCCTGCTTTCTTCGCGCGTCCCTCTGCCTCTGTGACAGCAGCAATTTATTCCATGGCCCCACAGCGTAGTGATGATACACGTTTTGGTTTCGGTAAGGCTATTACGGGAGGACTCGTGCAAGGATGTGCCTCGCTCGCTAAATTGGTTAACTGATTGTTGACGTTGACTGGGGCGGGTGGTATGAAGTCGGTGTATAAAACAGGATTTTGCTTTTTTATTTGTTCTCCCTTTTTCGTGACGCTTTGAAGGTTATCGTCACCAGTTTTACTATCACCATGAAATTGTTTTACTTCGGTAGAAGAAGTTTTCCAGCACTGATGGAAAAGGTTGGATTGTAAGATTAGCAAGCTAATATTTAAAGATATATTGCTACACATACATTTAGGGAGGGTGGAAACCTGACCAAGTTTGGCTAATTTTACATCAATGATACTTGTCACTCCTTTCCCTCCTGATTGTGTATGTTATATGCATAACAAACATAAAAAAGCATCGATCGATCTCGTACACACGCATTGCATGATTTTGTAAATAATTTCCCGCTGGGACAAATCAACCCAAGGCTGTGGAGAAAGGCAAACTTCAGCACGTTTTTCGCCGCTTTCGACTTGTACACTGATCAATATCAGAGCTCGTAGAGTGGCTTATTGGCAGTGGACTTATAATTAACTTAATTCCGTGCGGTTTGGTGTTGTCGAACATGAGTGCCTGTAAAACGGAGTAGAAGGATATGGGAAAGAGAAAGAGAGCCAGCAGGAGGAGAGTGGTCTTATGAAACTAGGTCGCACATTGTGCTGCGAATTGTACTGTTGACTTCGTGGATAAATAATAATTAGCTCACTTAATTATCATTCAAGTGATTTTAATTACCTGCGGTCCGGTGAACTGCTGGACTGGACTCTAGGACGTTTGCTGTGTGCGGGAAAGGTTGAGCACAAGAGCGCAAGGACTTCGGTTGCGCGCCGGCACATTCGAATACAGAACGTGGGCCAGGATCGTTGGGAAATTTATGCAAACGGTGCGAAGTGTTCGGTGGGCCGGACGGGAGAAGGTGAATACTTTTAATTCCATTTACATTTTGCAGCGAGACGGAAAATCCTCGATGGCTACACTTGAAGCGAGTGGTTTTATTATTTTAATAATCCGACCACTATCGTGCCACCTCCGTCCCGTAGCTCCGGAACGCTTTGGGAGTGCCTCTAAGCTTCATCCGGCGTCGTTTGTGTAATTTGAATACGATTAAGAATGATTCATTTTGAAGTGCAGTCACCCGTGGCAGCACGATGGCAAGAGATTCATCAATTAGAAATCCCACCGCTTTACGCCCGTTCCGAGGGGGCTTTCAAGCAGCTTAGGAATGTGGTCTTATCTACACGAAAGAGCCCTTCGGTGCCCGCAAAACGGCACGTCTGAGTATCCTAATGCTTCGCTCGACTCCTAATATATTTCGCTTTTTTGCTCTTCCTTCGCCTCTCTTGCTATTAGAAATCTTGCGTAAAATCTGTCCCCGAAAATTGAACCGAAACATCATTTTTCATGATTTACTATCCGACAGCAGCTTTAGCAGAGAGTGAGCGAGAGCGAAGTGTAAGAGACTGAGGCACCGAACCTTCCAACCATATGCACGTGGGCCGATCTCATAGGCACACTGCTGGTGTTGTATCAAGCTTAGAGGAACCGTTTTTATGAGTTCATTTTTAATAGCTTTGATGATGCTTCTTCTTCTCGCCTGGACGTTGATGTGTTTGCCCGTCGGCTCGCAATCTTTTCATGGGAATAAGGTTCGGTCTTTAAGGTCAACCTAGATGAACGACGGTGTTTTTTCGTCCATAACCTCATAGATTTCATTGATGTACGATTAGGTGATATCTGTGGGGAGAGGGGGGGGGGGTTATAATGCTTCGAAAAAGCATTGGGTGAAGCAGCAGGTGGTGGAATGAACTTTCGTGGAAATCTTAATAAAAGTGTCACATTCGGTTTTTGGTTTTAGTGGACGTATGGACGTAACCTCCCCTCAATGCCATATCGCTTGGTCTTTAATTTCTGATCGTAAACATTGGTGGAGACCGTCGGCCTGCCTTTGAACGGTTGGTAATTTTCTAAATCGTAAGCAGCCTAGCACAGGCTGACCTATGAACGCGTGCCGCTGCTACGTAAAGACCCGATGATGATGGTCATAAAAATCTGGCACAGCGAACTTCTGTTGCCTTCTTCCAGTTATAGTGGTTAAAAAGTACAGGCCGTCATGGATAATGGAATCAAAGTTGGGAGTACATCGAGAAAGCTACCTCTTGGAGACTGACCTTCGTCTATGAATCGTTTGGAGTGTGCACTTTGGCGACGGCAACGAATATCGTAACGAGGACGGCCAATATCGTATCGTACAGTATTAATTTATTACCGCAATCGATTGAAATCTGCGTGTCCTGTAAGCATTCCTACAGGTGGCACATTGAGTCGTCGTACAAGATTCGATCGGACGTTTATTGGCTACAGGCGAATGAAGCTCACTGGGAATGGAAAGTGCGTGGACACTAAACTAGGTTAGATGTAGGCTCCACTGGGATGTGCCCAAGACTGTCAAAAGGCCTGTGGACTAACGTTGCTAACGAAGGTGAGTAAGTGTGCTCGTAACGATTGAACCGTTCCAATAATGCACGATTCGGTTATGGTATGGAATTCTTAATGACCAGCATCACTGTTATGCCAAGAACGGAGTGACTATGGATTGACTCCTAACGACTTCCTGACCACGTCCTTTAGAAAGACTTGCTAGACTGTATGTTTAAGCTTTCTACTAAGTTTTTTTTATCTGTTTTATCGTCTTTCCATCCCGAGCAATGTTGCTGAGAGTTTCAACATACACATCCGATAGATAAGCGCTGCCATTCGGAAACTTTAATAACCATTAGCCTCAGTTCTACTCCAGCATACCAACTCCAATATATTTTATCCAGTCGCTTTTCAGTTTCGTAACATTCTCGCCCTCTATTGGTCATCGTGTGTCGAGTTTCATTCTTCCTCTAGACAAGGACTGGCCCAGTTCAAAGCGTTGTCCGCAACCAGCTAGCGGTACGTCATATAGCTTCTATTCCCAACTCAAGCCACACCTCACACCTTCCGTTGTGTCAATAATGAGATTGGAAATATTGCGTAATCAAAATAACATCTTCAAACACCACCATCACCAGTAGCTACATAATACGGCAGCCCATATTTTCATCCTTTCTGTGCCATTCGGCAGAAAAAGGAAACATCTTTAGTATGTATAGTGTTGCAGGATCCGTTGTTTCAGTTCAGTTTGCGGCCTTTGGAAGCATTCATAAGCGGAAGCCTGCGGGCCGCAACAGCAGAGCCCAGCGTTAGTAAGCTGCCCGGTGGGTAAAAGTTAATCAAGATTCTCTGTCCCAAGAATGGAACCATAAATTTTCACCAACCACCAACCAAGTTCGGCACCAGAGTTCACACTGCTCGTTCGTCTGTCCTCGCGCGAGTAGTAGCTCGAATGGGGTTTCGTCCTATCGGCTTGTAATGATCTCTTATGATTATTTACTAACCTTCTTCCTTTCTTGGCCCATTTCGGACGGACGTACATATTTACGTGTTGTGCTCGCTGCCATGATCAGCAAGCGGCGCGGCACGCGTCATCCTCACCCAGTTGTCGCCACCACACGGCTGACGATGATGTGCCTTACTACAGAACAGATACTCGCCGTCCTTGGTATCTATATCATTATCATCATCATCGTCATCATCATCATTGTATGATTATTTCTGTGCTGTCGTTTCTCGAACCCCGAAGGAAGGTTGGTGGTGGAGGTGAATCGTATCTGGGTTTTTGATTTTACCCCATAAACCATCCCTCCACGACGTTCCTGTGGCAAGCCGATTGGCGGAAGCCACCGAACGGTGACAGATTCGATCCTTACTTGGACGGCGGATTCCATAAACGGTGCACGGTGAGGCAAACATAAGTATCATAAAACTTAAGCTTATCATTGTTGAAAAAGGAGCAGAAGGAACATTCCTGTGGGGGTGATTCAAGGGTGTAGGGGGTGTTGGTATACACGCATAATATAGCCGAGGCGAGAATTGGACATGTGACACACGTCGCAGCCGCCGCCATCGCCACGGGTTGTTCCCATCTCGTTGGCACAGTTGGCTGGAGGATGGGCTGGAGAGATATATCATTCCCCAGCGGTCGTCCCATATCAGGACATATGGGGTCACACGCCGCGTCCTGGTTGCCCTACCGATCCACCCGGGTACATGCATATTGATAATGTATGTATGATATAGCACCGGCGACAATGAGTTACGAGAACGCAGTTTAGTTAGAACCTTGCGCTACTCATTTGCGGCAAAAGCAGTCTTTCCAACGCTCTTGTTATTTCACCGAGGCTTTTTTTTGCACTCCTCATACGGTCCTCCTCTTACAGTCAGGCGAGTCGTACGTCAAAGCCATATTTTTGGGGTCTAGCTTTTGAAGTCGTGCAGCAAGCGCACACCCGCTCGGAGATGGGGGGGGGGGACTAAGCGAAATTAATGATTCAAACTTCATCATGCGAAAAGTGGACCTTAAGAAAAGGATCTTTGCGAGGGTTGAACTTTGGTTGCCGACAACTGGTCGTGACATGGGTACCGCCAGTGTCTGTGTGTGTGTGTGCTGTGATGGCACGTTGTTGTGTACCGGTGGGGTGGAAAAGTATTGGCTTTGTTCTTTTTGACCTCGTCTTCGTTTTCCTTCGCCAAAGAGCCGAAGCATAATTTATAATGCGCTACAAGTTACTGTACCGACGCTTTTGCACGAGCTGAAACTCCAAATGTGGTTAGAAGATCGATATATACACACCTTTTGCGTTAGGTAAGGTGCTAAAGGACAGAGGGTGAACGGCGATGGAGCTTTTGTTAGTTGGCTAACCTTTTTGTTTCGTACGCGCGCCCGCCATCGGTAAGGAAAGGGGTAGAGACGTAAAAGGTGGCATGTTTTGATCGTTTGCCTGAATGGGTCGAAGGTGTACGCCCACCGTCCGAATTCCGGTGCTCTCGCATCAAAGCGTCACTGTGAGTACGACCTCCCCTTCACACTCTCTAATAGCTGAAACCCGTTATCATCTACGACACCTTCTGGCGTGCCCGCAGAGGACTGTGTTTGTGTAGCGCTGTGAAGTTGTCTTGCCTAGGAGCTTACCTAAGAAAACATAGCCAAGAGCAGTATGATGGTAGCACCAGCAGCAGCAGCAGTAGCAGCAAAAAATCGATCTTTAAAAGCACCTGAAATCAGATCTATATCAGATGGGCGTCTGGCTCCATTTAAGGTGTATTAATTCCACAACCGGCCAACCGCCCGGTAGGCAGCACACCGATTCGGTTTGTTACGGGCTCATGTACAAGTTTTGATCGGGTTTTTATACACACCTCATCGACACCCCCTACCCGCCGCCCTCTCCTATCGGCTCCACGATCTTCACAAAGTCATCGACGCGCTACTCGGCTACCACACAATCGTGATAGATGCTGTGTGTGTGGCCACAGCAACAAGTAGTACAGCAGTGTCTCAAAACTGATGCCATGTTTGCCACCGTGTATTCTGTGTGCGTGTGCGTGTGCGTCTGCGGTGGAGATAGTTAAAGATATTTAAAACTAATGGAACACCATCTTTGGACACCCTCTCGGACACTGGTCGTCGTCGCCGCCAGCAGTCCTCCCGTGCGATCGACGAGAGAGCGCGCAAGCAAAACCTCGACCCTGCGGTGTGGTCGCACGTCACTTTACATAATTTGTCACTTTCAATCGTTTTTTTCGTCTTTCGTCCCGGCTCTATTGCTTCCCTTTCCAAATCCATCGACTGTGCCTGCCCCTTCCTCCTTCACTCACTGCATCGCTCGTTTGACAAATCTAACTCGGCCAACGCGGGCGCAATCTTGTGGTTGCGCTATTTCTGGACATAGGCCAGATGCGCCTCCATCTTGCTTCACGTGACACACGCGACACCTTCTCTTGCCGGCCAATTCAGTGGCCTGGCTGGTGAACCGTTCGTGGACAGTTTTTCGCACGACGGTTTCTCCCTCCCCGTCAATCCTCCGCTCTCTAGGCCTTTCGGAGCAGCGTGACAACACAAAACAACGTGCGTTAACCAATTCTTTTTGCTGTCTTCAATTTCGCCATTTGCATTTGTGTTTGTTGGTTTTTAGTTTTGCTTTTTTGGTGTTACGTGGAACCTACATAGATGTGTGTGTTTGTTGTTTAGTACTAACTTCTCATCGTATCTTTTTCTTCTTGTCTCTCTTTACTTCACAGAAGCTACTGCCTCCTGCCCGCTACTAGACGCCGTTAGTTAGCGTAAGTGTTGATGCATGTTCCGTCAAATTAAAACCAGCAAGCAATCTATTTCAGGCCGGCCAGTTCTCCGGGTGGTGCGTGCGTTCGGTTTGCTAAAAATTTAAACGTTTCGACACATTTCACTCTCTCTGGCTATTATGAGCGGCCAGTTACATCCGCGAACTGCGGACGGTCGCGCAAATGGTTCGAAATCGTTAGAGGGTTGTTGCTCAATAGCTGAAGCTCCTGGACTGGCAGGTGACAGATGCGTTGTCCCTTGTTTTTGCATCGATGCAAGCCTAGCATCGGTTGCGAATGTTCGTCTGTATGTAATGCTTTTGTATAATTAGTTGCTGTTGCATATCTTTATTGATGCTCTCTATAATTCTTAATGGATCATTTTACACCGATAAATCATGATCTTGCATGGGCGCCATGATGTGATAATTCCATACCATGATATATTTGACAATGGCAAGGGCTATACTGTAATGGATTGTGTCTCCAATAGCAATTGAAATACACTTCCAGAAGTTCGATACATGCTTTTTATATAATAACTATTTTGTATTTAATTCAAAAATATATTCATAGTTGGGTTAATACCGACAAATATATAAATAAATAAATAAATAAATAAATAGTGACTAAGCATAAATAAGTAATAAAATAGTTTTTGATCTTATAATACTTTAACGATCAAACTCTTTACACGAAACTTATATTAACCTAATATGTTTGCCATTTTCAACAGCATACTAAAACATTCGTTAGACATCTAAATCTACTAAATATGCGATAAACGGTTCAATCTAACAGACAGATGTCGAGAATAAGTCGTTGAAAAGGGGGTTTGTGTAATAAACCCATAAATCGGATCAGTGAAGTGTTGTCCTCAGCACAACATTGCCAACCGAAATGTATGCGGACACTAGCACTTGTTTAGAACCATGCACAATCAAACCTGATTATGCTGAGTGTGCAGGAAAACTCAGTATCAAGATGCAACCGACGGTGAAAGCATTTTACCCGCATTCTCTCCATCATGCTTTCATTTTTTCTGTGTTCAGGTGAACAAACTCCCAATCGCTTGGCGCTGATGGTGTTGTCAGGTTCTGTCCTCGCGCCACCTGACAAGACGCAACCTTCTTCACTGTACACAACTATGCACGGATACCTTTTTCTGGAGGTTTTTACCTCGGTCGGAATGTGTTATCTGTTGCACCACCGTCGACTGAGCACATAGTGCTTTACGAACGGAACGTCTTAGATTAGGGCAAATGAAGGAATTTCACTTTTGAAATTTAAATTGCATTTCCGTTCCTTGGTTGAGCTTAGCTACCCGCTCTGCGGTGCTGCTGCTCGTGTGTTGCACTACAAGACTGACTGCGGGGCGCAGGGTGATAACAAGAACCTGATGAAGACGGACAGAAACCACCCGGCATGCTCTCTCCCTTCGGTTGTGACGTGTTATGCTGCTTTCGCTCGTGTTCGTGTTGTGTTAGACATCCATCAACCACCCGGCCGCGACATGATATTGTACTTGCTGCCGGCGACTGCTGACGAGATTATTTTTCCCAAAGCACCGAAAACGCGCGCGCCCGTCAGCCGGGTGGCGGTGGCTGGTGTCTGTGCAAGAGGTGCGTTGTTGAACAAAGCAGTGCGCACGATGAAACATATTTTCGGTGGGTGGTGGCTGGGTTTTGTTTGTTTGTTTGTTTTTTTTGTTCGTTTTGCCCGTCTTCAAGACAGCAAAATTTGTAAAAAGAAAATAAGGACAACCCGCACAACTGCCGGGGCGGACACGAAAGTCAATGACGGCACCTATCCCCAAACGAGCAGACGGTAAAATCACGCACAGAATGTTATCAGCAGTTGCCTTCGAATTGTTGTTTTCCGTGCTCTCGTGTTTTGCCCCACAAACACACTCATAAGCACACGGTCTCGCCATTTTCTTTTTTGTTTTCCTCTCGGTGTGCACGAACCCCCACGGGTCGTAAGGCAGGCCCGAACTTCAGAATATTTAAATAAGTGCGTGGAGCGCTTGTATGTTTCCTTTCTCACCTAGGCTTCTGCTCCCGCAGATATGGGTAATAAATTTTACCATAAATTTCATTCGCATAACAAACTTGTCACTTGGAGCGCACAACCTTTCACCGTAGGTAGCGGGATGGGGGATGGTCCCTTTGAAGGTCCTGTTTTGTTTTGCATTCTGGTAATGGCTTTCACGAACATTTTTACCTAACAGCGGTGGAAGATGTTGTTTGATCAAATTGCTTCTCGAGGCTTTATGGATATATGGCTTGCTAATACACAGTGCTATGTTTATCATTGGTGGTTAACAATTTATAAAATTTCGTTTGATTATACAGTTGTAAAATCACGAGATTAAAACATTGCCACATTCAATTGGAGTTAGATTTGCCAATTTTAAATGATTATTGTATTAATAAATTAAGGATTGAAACAAGGTCTACCTAACATAAATGTAATAACATAGCTTATATTTCCACAAATATTTACATTTTGGAGATTCATAACTGTTATACTTAAAAATACCAATTAGAATAAAAAATCTAATCAAAATTTCGCTGTGTGCATGCGAGTGGTTAATAATTTTTATTCTTATCTTTTATCAATGAATACATTTACTCACATGTTTTTTGCCTTATTTCTCCACACATTTGCATCCTTTTGGCATCCCACTTTTGGTTCCTTTTTGAGGAAGGCACACGTATGTAAATGTTGTTCAGAAAATTGGTTCCGTTTTCGGCTTCTGATCACGTGCACGGGCGAATTTTCGTTCCGTACAGATAAAATAACAAACTATCCTAGACAAGAAAATGTATCAGTGTGTGTGTTTCTAAACATAAACCCTAACGGTCAACGGCCATTTTACTCTTACCGATCGAAATAGAATATCTATCTCTATTCTGCTTCTGGAAACATTTTAGTGGGTTTGAACGTGTGCACAGGAAGCTTCATCACCTTGAAATACTTGAAAAGGTGAAACTTTCTTTGGCTGCCTTTCCTGACATTCCCGTCCGAAAAGAAAAACTATCTATGATTTATCGCGCAAACCAAAGGAACACGAAAATTCGGCAAAGGAAGCACGAAATGGGGCTGTGGGCCATGTAACAGAAACAATATATGAAAATAGAATCATAAATTGTAGCCCTTTCCTTTGCCAAGCACCGATCCTTCTACGCGTGCGATGGGTGGGACCTTCACTTTTTCTTTTAAGCACGAACTATAGGTCACCTGATTGAAAGTACTAGCGCGTAGGACTGTAGCACTCTAAAAACCAAACTTTCTTGCCATCGAAGCGAATAATCGTTCGATGAAGGTTAAAATAGTTGGTGTAATATCGACGAAGCGCCAGACGAAAATATGAAAGTGCGGTAGCGACAAGGACACTGAAGGAGCGGGAAGGAAATTTACATCACCTTACACCATCTCTCGAACACTTACAATTAACTAAGCGAAAAATAGTTCACTATCGCATCGCTGCATGCATCCACGAAGAGTTTGTGATCTGTCTGAAAAGTTACGGTTACGGCAGGTCAGAAATTCCCTAAAATTATGGAGCAATAACAGACAAAAAATGCACACTCATATAGACCTATATACTTAGTTTAAAAAATAGTGCAAGAAAAAGAAAATCGATATTTCGCTACGCCAAACGATTTGCGACATAAAAACGACTCCCTACGCACCAGCACGTGTTAGAATTTACTAGCAGCACTAGATTCATGAAACACAGTCGTTTTCCCTTCCAACGTTGTTGGAATGGTCCCAGATGTGTGGAGTGCTTATTGCTTTGCTTCACCGTATTTCTTTTTTTTTTGTCTTACCGAACCATTTGCTCGACATGGAAATGCAACAAACCGGGACTATTTGGCATGGTTGGAGGCCTTTTGGTTGAAGTTGAACCTTTGTTTTATGTGCACTTTTATTTTCACGCACACATTTTTCCATGTACACCACTTTGCGTATGAAAACAGCGGAGAAAAACGGAAACGTTGGCACCTGATCGGGAGCAAAGTGCGTTTTCCTAGCCGACCGGGCTGTTCTGCTATTAAAAAAAACAACCACGAAACGTTAAGAAGGTTCCTTCCTTACAGCACACACAACTGCATGCATGAGTGTGTATACGAGGATCAAAACAAACCCCTAAGTAAAAGAAGTCGTAGACGTAATACGTACGGAAAATGCTTAAGGGAGCTATGATGTACAAGCTACCAACCCCTCGGTTGGAATGTCGGAAAACATGAGTTGAATATCCGGCACCAGCTGAAGAATGCATGGATGGGGGAAGCAGAGAATTCGTTTCCCAGAGTCCCTCCGTTTTTAAATGGTCATTGATGGTAAGGAATATCTTACCAACTTGCCAGTGTAGTATGCTCAAACGGAAATGGGAAATGGCTTTGTGGGCAAATGGTAGGCAACATTGAAAGTATTCGGAATTGGTGGAGTCGGTGGTGGCGTTGGATATGACAAATATCGGTAATCCTTGCTACTGCTCCAATTTGAGGATTGATAAGTGTTTGCAATAAAGTGACTTGGTTTGATTTTGGTTTTATTTGAAAATGAAATTTCAAATATAATTCAAACTTAAATACGTTTATGTTTAGTTCCGTCTTGTATTCCGAGTAAACAATCTGCCCAACCAACGCTATAGCAAAGAAACAAAGTAAAACAAAGTAGTTTACGACGTCCCTTCTCTAGCAGCTATTCAATCACAAAAGTAAACTTTATTGCTTGAATTCGCTTTAAATCGTAAAATAAAGATAAAATTGCATTTTAAAAATGCTACCTTGCAGAATGAGCCCATCAATGTGTGGCCAAAGCATGTTCGACGCGCCGCAATCCTTTGGCGGAAGCCTTATTCCTCTCTATTTTCGTTCTGCGTCTCAACATTTCGATCTCCTTGCTAGCCCAATACCGAATGCTACTACCATTACCTTCACATATACACCCACAGAGCATTCCTTCTTTTGCATTCAGCAGCACATTTTCATCACGAAAAGCGCACTCCATAACAAATGCTACCATATTTCCACCCCCCTCTCCAAACACTGATCGCGAGCGTAAGTGAAAAACGAAGCGTACAGCGAACCGAAAGAATATTTTTCCTTCCATCCGCCAAATCGGCACTCCTCTACCACCTTCCCCATAGCTGCCGATGCCGATTACGTCAAGTTACAGCAACATTCATAAATTATGGATTTATGCACAATCGGCAACCGCTCGTTGACCTTTTCTCCGGTAGCTCCGTCCTGCATCTAGAGAGTGGATAACTCCCCTATACGCTTCTTGTGGGGAGCAGAGACGAAGGAGCGGTGTATGTGTGTGTGTGTGTGTGTGTGTAAGTGTGGAGTCGTAGCACAAAAGTGGTCTTCCGGTTTCTGTGCACGGTTGGTTCCGTTTTGTCCTTTCCCCGCCCTACCTTCTTTGCATAAACCAGAGGGGCCGGCACGCTAGCCTCCTTCCGTGCTCGAAGCCACTTGGACGTCTGTACGTCCTTTTCCAGCCAACCGGCAAGGAGGAAATTCTTTTTGGTTTGTCCACATACGAACGAATTTCTTCACCGCCAGCGTTGCCGATACCCACTTTCCGTGGTTTTCTGGCCCGTGTGGTTCCCCAAAGCGTGGCGTGAATGTCGTCTGCCAGGAAGGTTGTCGTTTGGATATCCTCTTTGGTTGGTAGCCGACTAAGCTAAGAATTGTGGATAAAGGAGGGAATTCAGAGAGAGGATACTATAAACCAGGAAAAAGCGGTTGTTTGCCCCTTCCACACTCTTGCCACTGATTTCCGAGCCTGGTGTTGCGCTATTATGAAATCAGCTAAGGGGTTTGGTGCCGCTGAGTGTGGCTTGAACTATTTTTACTCTGCCGGTTGTGAAAAGGATATCTATGTATCATATGCCCGTTTATTTTTTTACAGATTAATATAGCAATTTTTCGTTGTTTTAAAATGTTGGTTCTAAAAATTATTTACAGTGGAATCAACATTTCAACAAGCATGACTAAAGGCGGTTTAATATTTGTACATACCACTGCTGAATCAAATTTATTTGCAGATATACCATAGACTACCATAGCCTTCGGTTGTGGAATACAGATGATTATATAGCTCATAGATTATACCATATTTTTCTCTCTAACTTGGCAAATGTTTGAAAAAATCGCTAGTCACAACAAATACCGATCGTTCTACATACATGCCTTAATTTTATTATTTTCACTACATTATCATTTTTGGTCATCTGTAATGAAATTTAACCATTTTGGAAAACATTCTTCTTCTTTGGCTCAACAACTGTTGTCGGTCAAGGCCTGCCTTTACCACTTGTGGGCTTGGTTTTCAGTGGCTTATAGATTACCCCCATAGCACGGTCCATTTGGGACTTGAACCCCGGGCATGTTGTTAAGTCGTACGAGTTGACGACTGTACCACGAGACCGGCTATAATCTGGAAAAATCGCATAACTAAAGTTATGTTTTCAAAATATTTGACATTATTGGGAGGTCATATATCATCTAGTTGAAAATAAGCAAGGAGTTTGGTTCTTGCAGAATAGAATGCATGGAATGGTGGATGAACCCTAATTTAGATAGAATCAGTCGGCTTCCCACTACCCCAGCGAACGTCACTACGATACATTATCTATCTATAAAAATGAGGGAAAAGATATCGTCCTCACTTTTTTAATCCTTTACACCTACTCCTGAAGCGAGACAAGTCTCATCCGCAAAATCTACAAACACACCAGGGAATAATGCTGGTCCCAAAAGGATGAGGACAAAATTTGGTAAAACGTTTTCCCTGGGAGTAGGTTTACTGGGGTGGTTTTATTGATATTTTACCACCGAGCGAACGCTATCCCGCTCGACCGAAGCTCTTTGGGGAATGTGTGTTGCGCGCGTGTGTTTGTGTTTGTACACATGGGTTAAACCCCCCATTTCGTCCTTTTCTCTTACTATCGTACCGTCCTTTTCGTCCTGTGGTACCATTGGCTTAACTTTTCGATGGCGGGTGCCACAGCCCGAGGACGAGACATGATGGATTTTACCCGGAAAACCCGAGGATGAATTTGCTCGCTTGTGAGACGACTTCTTCACGTCGACCAAGGAGAGGCATGTCGCGTTTGCAAATAGCTGCAGGAGGACTGAGTGCTCGGCAAGCGTTTTTGGTGCTGTTGGGTGTGCCTTGTGAGATGAAACATTGGGTTTTTAGGGCTCAATTTCAAGCGTCGAAATCAGCACGATCGTAAGGACGCAAACAAGACTCTGGTGAAATGTAACCCAGTGAGAGTGGTGACCCTGTACAAAGACAGGACAGGAGCTGCCTGCGATGGTGTAGATTGAAACGAAACGAAAATGAAATGAAAAAGAAAATTGAAAATGGTGTCATCAGAGGAAAAAACGGATACAACGCGGAATCCGGATCACACCCGGTTGCGGGAAAGCAAAAAGGTGGGGAGCGGGGCTGGAATCCATCATTGCGCTTAAAACTCTCGACGCTTTTGCGGATTTTCTGTTGGTGTTATTTGTTTTTTGTTTTCGGTTCTGTCATATCGAGCATCATTCTTCCTACCGATTTCTCATAGTGTACATGAACGGTTGAATTTTTGTGTCCTCTTTTATTTGTAGGCGATTTTTCTTTTCTTTTTTTTTTGTTGCAACAATCGATTGCCTTCACCGCTCCAACACATGCCACGACCCAGCTTTTAGAGCTTCGGTTTTCATGTAAATCCACATTTGGGTGCTGGGGTGCTGCTAGTCGTTCAAGGAACGGATTAAGCTAGAGCAAGACAAACACAATGCCACAGCAACCCTTTCTCACAACCAACAGGACGAACTATGCCCCTCTTCTGATTGCCTCTTTCCCGAGTGCTGGCTTTTGGGCTTCGGCGAGCAAACCCACAAACGAACCACACACTCGAAGGGGTTATTATTTCTGCTAATATTTACTGCAAATGCCGAAAATGAACATGAAATAATATGGCCAATGCAGAGGGATTTCCGGTCGGCACGCCTCCGAACACAGGGAGAAGGTAATGCGGTATGTGTTAAATCTCACCCGGGATTAAGATTTACTTTTCGGATATGGCCGTCACCCTACTCTTCTCTCCTCTTCGCACACTCACACAAACAGATTTGAAACTGTAGGTCCGAGCCCCCGATCTCGCTCCAGTTTCCCATTTAATATCCTTTTTTGCTGCCTTGTGGTTCATTCTAGCGTAGGAAAAACTGCACTCATCCGACAACACAGACTCCATGGCCAACATTGCCTCTTCTGATTCTGGTGCCCTTTAGCTCTATGTGTGTGTGTGTGTGTGTGTGCATTTGTGATGGGAAAACTATGGCTTATGAAGGGAGTGATTTTTTTTATTTCAATTGTCGGACAGTTTGGAAAGTTATAGCGCCAGTGTGCCGTCCCTTCAACGTACGAACGCTTTGTTAGTTTTTCTTTTTTTAATTTATAATTTACTACGACTTCTGCCGCTTTCACCATGTCATCGATGTTGCCAGGCTCCCCGCGTTCGCCCTCCAATTTCAGTGGCTTACACTTTAGGTACTCTTGAATCTGGCGTAAGTCCGGGTTTTCTGTTTGTTAGTATACTTTGATCCAGTAGCACACACAGTGTCTCGGATACGGATACGCTCAGAGTTTTGTTGCGCACTCGCCCTTCGTTAGGTTCTGTGGAAAATGGAACTTTTTTATGCTTTTCCAAATGATGTTACGACGGTCCCCTGCCGCCGTACATCGTCGGGATAACAAAGCCGGCGCATTGTTGTCGCTCCCGTACTCGTGGTGGAAACCGGGGCGGGTGGGACTTTTTAATGATTATGATGATGATGGTGATGAGAGTATATTTCACCGGCCGATTCACCCTAATGCCGGGGCGCAATCCGCCGTCTCGAGCTCTTTTATGAGGATGGTTAGACAATGAAGAGTTCGTCCTTGCATTGGTATTTGACTCAAGCGGAAGCGAACAGTGATGGACGACGAACCGACGAATTTCCTGTACAGTGGCCTGCGGCTATACGATCCAACGTTGTCCAAAAAGTGGCTCTTTGGTTCTGAATTTCACGTTCAAGTCTTTGAACGGAGACTGTTTGGAGGTGAGAAGTATGTGAGCATTGCCGGAGACTGGGAAATAAAAGTTGAAGCCACTGGAAGCTGCTACTCAGCTGCTGCTACTACCTCGCCTGGTGTGCTCTCGGACGACGTTCGGTGTAGTTTGTCGAATTAATAACTATTCTGGGCGAGAGGTTTTATGAAACCTTCGTCCATCCGCTGCATGATCCATTGTAATGTTCATTTCCCGAGATGATTGGTGAAAGTGTTGGGACAATATTTTATTACTCAAAGTTATGCAGCTCATATGTGAGCATTGGTGAGCAGGGAATGTGGGGTGACCTTCTATACGAACCTCCTGCTGTACACTGCCACCAGCATGTTTTTAATGCAGTATTGGAGTTGATGCTCTATTCGTATAACCTGTTAGCAAGTTGTTGAAAGCATAGTTTCACCTACTAGTCAGACATACCAGTGCACCCGGTGTGTCGGTATTATCCGTTGAATATCATCGGTGCGATAAACATCGAGTTTGACCGGACGAGAGAAAGATGTGCGATGGCCAGAACAGCACTGTTTTTCCATCGCCTCTCAAGGCACTGGACACTGGTGTGTGCCGACCGCTTAAAGGTGTCCTGATGTCCTGCCGGGGGTGTGCTTATGTCCCGTTGTTGCTGATGTCATGCCCGCTTACCGTACCCGCTTATCTGTTCGCCACATATCCACCATGGGAGACGGTAATTGCAGGAAATGTATCTTGCCTTCGATACGTGCGGATATATGATATGCGCTGCTTTGCTTAACGAGCATCTCTCGTCTCGTGTGTCCCGTTGTGGCAGAACCGGCTCTCGCAATCACACGACGGCAGGGAGTCTTCATTACCGCTCCCATCGTCATACCCACCACGTTCACGCGTACACCGGAATGACAATCAACTGGGCGAATGAACCGTTTTGTTGGTTGGTTGGTTTTGGAATTTGTGTTTCGGGAACTTTTGGGTACAGAGTGCGCTACTCTCCTCCTGATCCTTTGAGTGAGGCAGACCTTATGCACTAACCAAAATTGTGCTCTTGGGCACCTTGATGTCGTTTGTCTTCTTTGAAGAAGAATTTCAAACCAATTGGTATTTGCCTTTTTTTTTGTATTCCGATGAAGCGGCTTCCAAACGCTTCTGTCATGCCATTCAAACCGAGCAGGTCACCTGGTGCAACGCTTGGGTGCCGATTTACTGTTGTTTGGAAGGCATCATCATCACCGGAAGTGTACCATTAATCGTGCATTTGGTTTTCAATTTTCCCTCAAGCGTCCAGAAATATTTCACTCTTTTCTTTCATCTAGCCTCAAACAGTGACCAAAGAAAATGGGACCATTTTTGGAGCTGATGGTGAACCTATTTGAAATACCTGCTAGCTGCATGGCCCCGATCGCATGAGCGACATCGTAGCAAACGGTTGGATGGTTTCAACAGTAAATTGCTTGCAGTGTACCGTTTTGGAGAAGCGATAACAAAAACCTATCAGCAGGATGCATTGTTGTGTGCAGGAGACTCGGAAATGGAAATGAACTGGGTTCGTCTAAACTTTTGCAAACACGGCGCAAAGTAGGATTAGATGTTTGAAATAATTTACTGCCCAGAGTTCCTGTTCCGAATATCTCCTACAACACAGGGGCGCACCCACCCAGTGAAAACCCTCATAATGCATTAATTTAACTTCCGGTATGCCGGGGGTTTTCCTCTGTTCTGCAAAGGTACACGTTCTAATGAGAGACTGCACTATAGAACCGCAGCCAGGCGCGCTCGTCAACCGCAACGAATGGAATGTCATTCTTCAAATTAATCTCCATAGCTTTATACCTGTCGCAACCAGACGAAATTTCAGCGAGAGGTAAAACATGATGGTTCCTTTCCAATTGTGGACATTTGTAACGTTCTGGGAGAGCGCTGCAACGCACAACGGTTGAACGGTTACACAGTACCCGCTGCCGGCCACTAAAGCGGCGGTAGGAAAGGGGTGTACTATTACTCATTTTCTTGACATTCTCGTTCACGTTCCCGCGGTCACCGTGGTTGAGAACCGGGCGCCCTCCGGGAGTAAGCATTTGCTGTGAGCACTGCCTTCTTCCCGAGAACTCAACCGAGGGCTCAGCTTACCTAAACAGTTCGTAGCATCCCCACGGTACCCGGTCACGTCCTCCTGCTCGTCCAGCAAACTCTGTGCAGTCACCTGCACTTTCGAGCAAAAATGGGCATTTTGTGGCAACTTTTGTTTTCGTCGACGTGTCCCCCCTTCCAGCTTCTGTCGTCTTGCGCTCCGGGGAGGCTAAAAGGGTTTCTCTTTCAGCTTGCCTTGCGGTCGATGGCGCTTCGTCGAATGGAGCCAGCGTATAAATAACAGCTCACTATCCCCACAGCCAACGAACTTTGGATGGCTTCTACACATACAAACACACACAAAGTGTTGGTTGAAAGGCGTGCTGAGGAACGATTGAAGAGATATTCGGTTACTTTGCATGCTCGGCTTGACGCCCGCAGTGGGACTTTGGGACTAGCTGGTGATGCATTCGCAGCCAACCTACCTGATTGCCGCTTATGATGGGTCCGAACCTGTTTAGGTTTAGATCTGACTTATTTGCGCTTCTCGCGCTGCATCACTGCTGTTAGCTCTATAACAGCCATCATCAGAGCTAGTGCTGGACCTGTTTTGTGCATCGTTCAACTCTATTTAGAGACGAGATACATACCGCCAACGATATCTGCCCATCGTCTTGGGTGCAGTCTAGAGCATTTACAATGGCAGAACTGCAACTGATAGTCTGGTCCGCCGCTGGTGGTGCTTTTCTGCTAGTGGTGGATTGCACATTAGCCCCATCTTCAACATTAAGCTTCGATCCTTCTCCTTGGATTTCACTGTTGCGACAATGTCGGGTTGGTGGCTTGAGCGCGTGTGTGTCTTTAGAAACATGCTTGGGAATACCCCCTTCGGTGAGCCTTCAAAACTCTACCACAACACGACATCAGGGGAAGAAGAGAAGTGCCTTGCGCGCTGAGGTGCGCTTGGTGCTTATCTTCGCTTGTCCATCTCGTAGCGATTTGTCTCAAGAGCAGCGCCTCGGGAGAGTTGGGGCGTGCGCCCGCGCGATCGCTCGTTTGCTCGGCTCGGGAAAGGACCCCTAAAAGCCAGCCGCCCCAACAGTGTGGTTGAGCAAGCTAGGCAAAATGTTGACACTTCTCATGACGTCGAATGTCAACGGCTGGTGCTGGTAAGTAGGCGAACCTAGGCGAACAGTTGATACGGCTCTTGGAAAGCTTTTAACCATTGGCTGTATCTATCATTCGACGGGTTGTCGTGCTGGTGCGGTGTGTCGCGCGGGCTCGATTAAGCAGCAGAGCAAAAAACACGGCGCCTTTTTGTGTGCTGCCATACCGCCCGATGGTGCTGCTGCTGCTGCTGCTGGGGTGATTTGGTGTAGTTAGTAATGACGCATTGACATCCCTTCGTAAATCGGGTGGCCGTTGTCGTGCTTTCGTCTGGTGACAACCGTTGACGGTTGGACAGTTTAAAGGGGAAAGGAGGATTGGTGGGTCTTGTTGTACATTTTTCCTGCCAGCAGATGGTGTGGCAAAATAAAACACTCATCAGATGCGCACATCCACACGCTGTGTGTATTACATGCCTCCGCGATTTTGAGGATGCTGTGTGTTACGGTTCAAGCACCTCCCTTTTGAGGTGGGCCGTTCTGCGGATTCACTCTGTGGTTTACATTGTTGCCGAAACGTTGGTCATCGAAAAGGTTGTTCAAACCGGCAGTCGTCCCCACGTATATGTAATGCGATGATCCATCTGCCCAAAACCATACGCCGTTTGGGTCGTAAACAAGGTGATAACATTTTCCCACTGATCCTGGTGTAACATGAAGAGTCGTTCTCTTTTGTCGGATAGCTGTTTTCAGGTTTCCTTCGCTTTTTTTCGGTGATTCGGTGACTGAACACAAAATTGCATCAAAACTGTTAGTGATGGAGAGACTGTTTTCGGTGTGCAATGGTGTTTGAATGTGCGGAATTTAATCGCCATCGGTAACTGGTTGCTTTTTCCCACTAGAATGTGTATACAAATGTTGCACATTTATGTTGCAACTTTAGTTTGGATATTCAGAAAAGGTTAAAAAAAATAAACAACGCATTATCAAGTCTAATTGTATTCCAATGTCCAATGCAATGTTTGCGAACTTAGAAATAATATATTAAGATGATGAAATCCCACGCCATTTTTACAGGAACATCTATAAAAAGCATTAAAACAGGTTTTCATTTTCATTACGTTACCTTTAGCTGGAAATTACTTTACAGTGGCTCTCTGCAACAAGAAAACATTCACGTTGAATGTGTGCGTACCTTTGCTCTGGCGCGCCCAGGTGACATTCGTTTCATTCTGTGTGCCCAAATAAGACTTAAGACCCCCTCGGGACACATTCGCTAACGTTTCCGCATTTCGCACGCGACAGATTTACACAGATTTTCTTCGACTGACTTGCGCGGTTTGTTTTACGTAGAATAAAATTTCCATTTCCGGTTAATTTCGTCTCCGGTGCGTCCAGTGGGAATATTCTGTGCATCCTTACGGCACGGCGGGTGTGTACACGCCGCTTACGCTTTGGCACTACTTCTACCCCTTCGGCTGCAGAAGCATTTACACGCCAGAAAGATCCCCCAACATAGTATAGCCGCGTGGCA
Organism: Anopheles merus; assembly: GCF_017562075.2. Classification (NCBI taxonomy): domain Eukaryota; kingdom Metazoa; phylum Arthropoda; class Insecta; order Diptera; family Culicidae; genus Anopheles; species Anopheles merus. Next base: position 46,304,467 of record NC_054082.1, read on the forward strand.
GAAGATATGCTAAACAATCAGGAACTACTACGGGTCCCTCGCGCTCCACCATCAACGCACGCACATTGCGAAGTGTCTGCACAACGCCACTTTCTTCGCCATTTTCTGCCAACCGTTTTCCCACGGGAGCCATAATTTGTGGCCGGCACGGGAATGCGCACAGAAATTTTAAAGGACTTTTGCCCTGACAGGCAAGATATGCGGTTTGTACAAAATGGTGTGTGTCACGAGCCTCCTCACCCCCCTGAGTGCGAGTGCTGGACCGATTACTAACCTCTAGGGAGATTTGTGTTTCTGTCTCTGTGTGTGTAGTGCGTGTGTGAAATAACAAAAGAAAGGGATTTCATTTCATGCCGCTACAATGTTGTAATTGCATGCCTAGTCTGCGGACATTATGTCGACAGAAGGTGTGTGTTTTTCTGCCAAAACGCTTCCACTTTTCCCATGGACCTCCAGCATCGTTCCCTGTATTAGTATGTGTGTGTGTGTGTGTGTGCTGTGAGCAGATAATTTGTATTTAGTAATTTCATTACTGCCACATATTGGCCAAGGCTGGCCCCAATCCATCCACCCGCTCCAGACCTTTCCTAAATGCAAATCGCATGTAACCGCACGGACCGCGGGGTGTGCACGAAATGATAGGTTTCAGCAAATGCACTCTAGCAGCCCCCGAGTAGGATCATCATAATATACCACTCTCCTCCACCGCTCCGCTGTTGGCCAACTATTGCGCACTGTTTCCTGCAGCGTGTGAAGGCTTGTGTGCCGCCCGCTTTTAACCTTTTGCTCGTCTAAATGCCGCGAATCTCACGCGTCTAATGGCTTTCATGACCGGTCGGTCGGTCGATTTCATGTGGCTATGAGCGAAAAAGGGCTAAATCATATTTAGGCGTCGCGTATGTTAGTTTTCCAGCGCACCCAAAAGCCAAAAGAGCCGCCGTGTACATGCCGTGACATACGCCAAACTCCATCCTCCCCTCTCCCCCCCCCCCTGCCTGTAGTGAAGCGACGGATGTCGACAACGTTTTCGAGAGCGCTCATCCTGCTGTTGCTGAGCCATCCTTCTATCTCGCTGCACGCAGCATCGGAACTGTGCATGCAACATAGCATTATTGGATCGTGACAGGAAAGGCAAGGGAGGGCGATGGTACACACGGCGTGGCGCACACACGTATCCCTGCGTAATGCACGAACAGCTTCGGGGCAGCAGCACTACTGGGCCGGTCTGCTGCTGGCTGGTAGCCGTTACTGCTGCCGTTGCGTAACGGGGCACACAATCGACAGCATCAGCTTCTCCGCCACACTGCGTGAGTTACATTTGTGTGGCGACAGGGTTATGGGAGAGTGACAGGGGGAGGGGGTTGGGGGAGGGAGCAGGGGATTGTTAAAGGCAGCAACAACAGCAGAGCCTGCCTTTCACGTTCCAATCGACGTCCAATTCTTGTTTCGTCGCTTCGTGGCGCTCTAATCGCCATCAGATCGGATTTCCTTTTGTGCGCTGCGAAGAGAGACTCCCTTCTTCCCCCCTTCGTAGCCCGCTCCTCTTCGGCCGATCGGTTGTTTTATGCCGCTGTGTCAAAAGCTGGCCGAGCGTGTTCGCGAACGCTGGAAAAGTGTTGTGTGCGCGCGTCACACTCACCCGGGGTGGACGGGAGCATGTTTTGAGTGATTGCGTAGTACGGTAGGGTTGCAGATTTTCCCCACACACTGTCCCGGCGGATGCCCTTTGGGGAAGGACTACCGGAGGAAGAGAGTACTGGTCTTTACGGCGGGGCCCCGTTAGATGGAGGTTTTCAAGTGGAATTTCGTTCTCGCAGCGAATGCGAAGAACCATTTACATAACTGGTTGAACTAAGCATGGAATTAATTAAGGTTACCAGTCAGAGAGTCCACATGTGCATTTTCACCCGCAGCAAATGCAGCGTTGGGAACGAAGCAAAAGCCGAAGGCTAATGAACTCAACAGGCAATACAATATTGGTCTTGGGTATTTTTTTATTTCTTGTTTCTGATTTGTCGCTGTATTAACTCACTGCCGCAAATGATTAAACAATACTTAAGTATATTAATGACATAAATTACTCACAAAAACATAATCACGCAACTTTCTTTTATTATCTACTATTTGTTTACGTCTTTATTTTTCTATTTGTTTATTTGTTTTGTAAATATGTTTCATACAAAAGACATCAAAAATAGATAATTGAATGTGATTGTGTCATAAAATGGGACGACGAAAGCTCTTCAAATAATGAATTGTAAATTAATGCAAATTAAATGTAAACGAAATGAATGATTGTCCTCATCTTACTGCACTTCTGTATCTTATTGATACATTTTTTTTCATATTATCCCCATCAGAACTTTGGCATTCGTTAGTTTCGGAAGTGTAGAGAAGAAAAAGCCTCCCTTGTTCAGTAAATTTAAACCAACCTGGCGATCATGCGAACCGGCTTTAAGCGCCCTCCGGCACAGCCCAGACTAGACCTAAAAGGTAGGACTAGGAAGCGGTGTTGGTATGTTGGCATGTCGGGCGGTGTCGTTTACGCCACTATTAATGATGGGACCGTGTTTTTTTGCCTGCCTCTCCCCTCTCTGCTCGAACCACGAATCTGTCCCTTCTTCAGTGTTTCTTGTTCCCTGAACACCCTTTGCGAACATTGGCCGAGCATTGGCAAGCAGACCCGACCGCAAAGTGTTGCAAATGTGCTGTTTGCTGGCGCGCTTGCGTACCCGGTGATGGGCTTATAATGATTGGCTTCGCGCTTAACCGCGCTGTTGCCTCTGCCCCGCACCATGGCAGGCCACAGTTATTCCCCAGAAGCTCTGCGCGTAAGCTCTAGTTCCCTGTATCGCCGATCCGGCTGTGTCTCATCAGCAAAAAATGCCATCCGCTCGCGAAAGATTGCTCGCGTCCTCCAGCGCGGACGAGGAGGAGGATGATGATGATGACGACGCTGCACTGGCCTGAAGCATCAGGTCGATTGCTTAAATGCGCTTCAGGATTCAGGTTTTTGTGGCTTTGCTGCTGCGATGTAGGCTCGGCGTTTGCGCAGAGTGCGTTTGACCGGTCGACGCAGCATTTCTCGCACTATCCCGCGCAAGCCAGCGGATTTCGAGTGAAATTATCGCAGTTTGCGCCGACAGGAATGTGCAAGCTAGAGAATAGCTTTTAAGAATAATACAGTTACTAATCGGAAAATGTGGCTTGTTTAAATGCGGTATAGGTTTTTCGGGCGCTATAAACTTAAACAATCCATTTCAAAAAACTAAATTCTGTTGCCTTTTAATTCTGCTACGATGACGGACGTCCTTTCACACGAAGGAATAAATGTTAATAAATAAAAGCAACAACACCTACTTTGCTAGCTAATCTCCTGGGAACCGTTCGTTAAAGAAACGTTACGGTAACGATACATTCGAGAGAACCCCTGAACCACCACCGTCTCCGGAGACAAATCCGTCGTGTGTTGAGTCGCAGGCGCAGGTCGAAATCGCGCACGTACTGTGTATCGTGTGACAGGATGCTTGATTGCCGAGCTTCGGTTGGGGGGGGGGGGGGGGTAAATGTCACTCCATCGATTGGACAATTGCAAGAGTGGAGTGTGTGTGGAGCGGAAGTGATCAAACCAGTCCCTCGTTGTGTACCGTGATCTGTGCGCCAATGGGTAAATTTTATATAATTTCTACTTATCCCCATTACTGTACCGGACCATATGTCTTACTTTTTGTACGCCACACACCGATTGCTTGCCTTTCTCATACGCTGCCCATTAAAGTACCGTACCGCCCCGGACGAATGAGTGAGGGCAGAGATTGCCGTTTTGGGACGTGGTGTCGATTTAGCGATATTAAACACACATATTTTTCCTTCAAGCCTTTTTTTGTTGTTGTAATATACACAAATCCACACCGCCCCTTCGACGCGGAAGAGTCGTACGTTTAAAGCAGCTTAACCGTTTCTGCCATCCGCGATCGTAGCCCGATCGCGCTTGCTCACCTCCGTTGGTGAAAAGTATCGAACGTCTTCGTCACCAGCGCTGCAAACGATTGGGATCGGTACATTGGCTGTCTGCCGCCTTAAGTACCATGTAATCCGGGTCGACGTCGCAACGCGGGGCGGGCGCGTTTCGAACCCGCGAGGTATTACCGCTTAAGTACAAAAATTATGCGACTTTACACACGACTGCCTTAAACCTCGACTGCGGCTCGGCCAGTACGGCCGGGCACGGCTGACACTCTCGGGGCACACCACCGTACTCGCTTATTACTGCAACCTCCGCACCGGAATCGAACGCAAAATCCGCTGGTGACGCGGACCAGTGGTATGATGATCCGCTCGCGACCCGTAACAGGTTTGCGTGTTTTTGTTCATGTTTTTGTGTGTCATTATGGGCGCTCCTAGCACGGTCGCTTGCAAAACCTTTAAATGCATTTATTTTCATTCGCCTTTCAATGGGTTTGCGGCTGGGCATTGGTCAATCTTCTAGCTAGTCGTTTGGATTTGTGTAAAGCGACGCCCGTTTAGATGGTAAATGGCAGTAAAAAAGAGGACGCACTAAATGTTTGCTATTTTATGACGAGGATGGGCAAGTGGTGGGGCTGTTTCCTAAAGGTTCGCGACCATTAAAGAAGCGTTCCGATACTAAACTGGACAAGGATTATCCCCACACCATACCGCCGGACTGAAGCTTTTGTAGAAGCCATACCAAGCTGAAGCGCTGAAAAGGTGCTCTTAAGCACTTAAAAACAATACGCTACCTTTCATTCCTGCTTCTTACAGCAACGCACCGCGGGACGCGCGGGAGTGTTCGTTTGGTTCTGTGTCTCACGCTCGCACCCGGGACCTTGACCATTCCGCAAATCAACCGACAGCGGTGAACGTTTTGTAGCGGCAAAGAAATCTGTAATTCCGATAGTGGGCCAGCCGCAAAAAAACAGCAGGCTTTAGCCATTTTTAAAGTACCAAATGCGTTCCACTGCGGTGCGGTGACAAATCGATCGCATCAGCCCCACAGTTCGTGGGGTTGTTGCAGTCGTGAGCCAAGACTTTCCTTCCGAAAGACAGTCGTGCCCCTGCGTCTGCTGTGCAGGGAAGTTGAACCGGCTCGGGGAAGGGAAAAGAAGGCTAATAAACATGAAAACAGGCCTACAAGCGGAGATTCGTAGCAACTTAAGCAACTGTAACTAAAAAACAACCCGACAAAAACGCTCCAGACACAAGTATCGACACTACATAAAACAAAAAGACACGAGCAAAAAAGTAACATCAATACTGCAAAATCTCTATCTCTTTCTCTCTCTCTCTCTCTCTTCTCGGCGAGCCCTTCGGGGTATGCGAACGCAAACGCACCCCAGCATCGTCGCATAGCTGGTTCTGAGCGAAGAAACAATTGCAAAGCGATTAGTCGTGCAATTTACGTATCAATTAGCCCCGGTGCCGTGTGCCGTGCCCCTCTCGGTGGAAGGCGGCAGGGCCACCACCGCCACCGAAGGGACAGCAGGGAACTTCGTTCACCATCGGTAATGATGGTAAGATCTTCGCTGCTTCACAAAAAAAACAGCCAAAATGCCGATCGTCTCGAGGAAATTACTCGAGTGCTGCGAGTTTTCTTTTGCTCCACTCGTACTCCCCGCTTCGAGCCTACAAAGGGGTGGAATCCGGGCGACATTGGATTGGAGCTTCGGTGGAAGGGGGGGGGGGGTGACTTCAAGGGAGGTAGCGAAGCCGCTGCCCGCAGAGGGTATAAATATCTCACTTTCGGGTTAAGCTTTTGGAATGTGCTGGCTTTTTTGCGGTTTACCCTCTCTTGCCCCCATCATCCTGTGCTGAGAGAGCTGCATCGGGAAGTGTTGTAGATTGAATCGATCGAAGATCGTGAGGAAGAAATCCCCAGCCCCCCACCGTCAGCTGTCGAAAGTGGCCCCCAAAGCGCGCCCCATTCGTTCTTTCATTTCGTTTCGGTCCATCCTACTTAGCGCATGATCGAGAGTGCTCGGTTTCGATGCATTTAACCGTGCCGCGCAGCAGTAATACAAGAAACTTATCCCTAAAAAACAAAAAAGATGGAAATGCAACCTCTTTCCCGCCATCCCGCGGTAGAGGAGAAACACATATATAAATATGTTTATGGTAGCGGCGATAGTGAAACACATCCGCCCCAAAGATCATGCGCCTCGCTTGCGGTTTTTTTTTGTTTTTAACCAGCGGGAAGACCTCAAAAGCAAACCGACCGAAACCGCCCGAAAACCCCCCGAGGAGGGAGGAGAAGCTCACTCTGGAGACCGAAAGGCCGTTACGACCGTTTGGGTCAACTCTGGTGCATAGGGTGCTGGAAAAAGAGCGCGAGAGAGCACATCGGGGGACGGGACACGGGAAAATTGTGTGATATTGATTGGTCACGATTTAATAAAATATTTTTAATTTTTTCATTCTCTCATTCTTTCTCCCTTGTTTCGCCTTTCGGAATGGATTCACCGCCAACTGCTGGCACACGTATACGGGACACACACACACGCCGTCCTACAGTCCAGCACACACAGTTGGAGAAGAGCACACGAGGAAAGTCTGCCGCCTGCTGCCATAGAAGCATGATGCAGCTCGTACCTTCGGCGCAGCAGCAATTGGACGAACAGCAACAGCAACACCACAAAGGAGCGGGATCTTCCGGAGGCGGCCTACTGCAACTGCAACCGCACCAGCCGGCAAGAGGAAACACTTACCACCGCCAGAGTCATCATCATCATCAGAAGCATCATTATTGTGCTGCCCGTCGTCAGTGTCGTGACTGTGTCGATCAGCAGCAGAAGCAGCAGCAGCACCAGCAGCAGTACGGCGGCGCTGGCGGGTGCGATCAAGTCAAAAGGCACCGCAATTACGACGGCCGTACAATCACCGACACCGCGCACTATTAGGGCAGTAGTGGTGCCGCCAGAGGACGGCACACGCGGCGTGCAAGCAGCCATTGTGCGCCACGTTACAGTCAGCCATTTGCTACGCCGTGCATGGCGTGCTGTGCAATGCATCAACAGGCAATGAGTGCACGGGACCGTCTCTCCGGACAGCACATTCATCGCAGCCAGCAGTGTTTGGTAGGCTAATTTTGACGCCCAAACGACTAATACAATCGAGCGCGTGTGAGGTGGAAGATTGCCAATCATCAAACACAACAACAAAAAAAAGGAAGAAAGCCTTCCTTGACGATACGAATTGAAACGCGGTAACAACCTCCACAGGCAGAGGTTACATTACCAGACTAGACGATGGATTTGTATGAACGCATCGAGCTGAACAGAAGGAAAGAATTGCCACACCTGCAGCGAAGGCAGCGGCAGCGGCAGCGAAATGAGAAGAAAAGAAAGCAATCGAATGCCGGTAGTAATGAGACGTCGTGCAATGCCGGAAGCGATCGGGAGCGGAGTATCCTTAGCCCCGCTGCGGGTGAATATCAACATCCGCTGCGACCGTTAAACACCTGCGATCCGTTGAGAGGGACGGAAGAGCCGTCACAACGGTGGAGTAGCCACGACAGTTGGTTTGCAGGCAACAATGCAGCAGAGGGCGGCCGTTCGGGCCGAAATGTAAACTGTGCGCCCGCCAGCTCTTGGCGACCGCCCACCGATTGGCGTGACAATCAGTGTACACGCAGCCGGTGCCGCCGAAAAGTGATGGCGTACCGGAGCCCACTCACCATCCCCCGGTGGCGACAAGCCCTTATCACCGGTGCCATCTTCCTGCTAGCGGTTCTGCTTCCCGCAGCAATCGCCGGATCGCCCAAGTACGAAACGGCGTACGCATGCGAAGGGAAAACGCTCATGATCGAGTGTGAACCGGGCGACCTGATCAATCTAATACGGGCGAACTACGGTCGCTTTTCGATCACCATCTGCAACGATCACGGTAACGTGGACTGGAGCGTCAACTGTATGTCGCCCAAGAGCCTGCGGGTGCTGCACTCGAAGTGTGCCCAGAAGCAGAACTGCTCCGTGCTAGCGTCGACCAGCATGTTCGGCGATCCGTGCCCGGGCACGCACAAATATCTCGAGGCACACTACCAGTGCGTGTCGGCGGCGCAGTCATCCACCACCACGAACCGGCCGAGCCCGCCGTGGCTCAAGACGTCCCAGCCGATCGTGTGGAGTACGTCCACCGTGCGCAGTCCGGTACTGAGCCGGCTCAATCTAACCACCGATTTAGGGGGTGGCGGTGGCGAAGTGGCCGTCGTGGCAGCCGTTACGCCCGCCCTCTCAACACCGGCCGTCACGTTACGCCCCGGTGCAGGCGGCGGGAACGTCGGTACCAAAACCAGTCAATCACCGACCACCTTCCGGAACAAGGGGTTCGAGAACAAGAGCGTCAATGACGATCTGGCCATCATCAAGACGATCACCGACCGGAAGAAGGGGGGCGATCCGGTGGAGCCGCTCAGACCGAGGACTCCGTACGGTGGTGTGGAGGCCGGTCCAGTCGGAACGTCCGGCGGCGACGGCCTGCAGAAGGAGGAAGACGATGACGATGGTGCCGACCTGTTCCCGACCCAAACGGCAGTATTATCCGGTGCTGCAGCACCACCCGGCGTCCGGAAGCTGGACGCTGCCGGTACGCCGACGAGCGTTAATGGCGGGGGCAGCGTGCAGATTGACATTAGCCACGCGTGCGGACCGAGCACCGCCCGCAACCTGTTCTGGAATGTGACGCGCGTGGGCGAGGTGAACGTGCAGCCGTGTCCGGGCGGTGCGACGGGCATCGCCAAGTGGCGGTGCGTGGCGGTCGCTTCGCTAACACCCGAGCAGCGCGTCCATCTGCAGCAAGAACACCAGCAGATGCTGCAGATCCAGGCCGCACAGCAGCAGTCGGCGGGAGGCGCGGGCGGCGTTAACGCACCGTCAGCGGACGATAGTGGTAGCCATGGTGATATTAGTTTTAGTAGCAACAGTGTTGCCCTTAGCGATAAGCAATCGATGGTCGGTGCCGCTACCTGGTACGCCTACCGGCCGGACCTAACGCAGTGCCGCAGTCTGTGGCTGAACAATCTCGAGGTGCGCGTGCAGCAGCCCGATTCGTCGCTCATCTCGATCGCGAACGATCTGGCGCAGGTGACGAGCAGCAAGACGCTGTACGGCGGCGACATGCTCGTCGCGACCAAAATCATCCAGACGATGTCCCAAAAGATGCACTACGACATCGAAACTATACCGGACCAGCGGCAGCGAGAGGCACTCGTGTTCGAGCTGCTGAATAGTGTGGTCAAAACCGGGAGCAACCTGCTCGACCAGTCGCAGCACGCCAGCTGGCTGGATCTGAGCGTGGAGGATCAGATGCGGGTCGCCACCTCGCTGCTGACTGGGCTGGAGGACAACGCGTTCCTGCTGGCCGACACGATACTGCGCGAAAAGCACGTCGTGCAGAAGGTGAAGAACATTCTGCTCTCGATACGCGTGCTCGAGACGCGCAACTTTGGCAAGAGCACGGAGCTGTTTCCCGACTCGTCCACCGAACGGTGGCAGGTCAGCAACGATCAGATCGAGCTACCGAAGGCGGCCTTGATCGAGAACAGTGAGGGGGGCCTGGTGCGTATCGTGTTCGTGGCGTTCGATCGGCTCGAGCAGATATTGCGCCCACAGTTCAGCAACATTCAGCAACAGCAACAGCAGCATGGTTCCGGTGGCGCAGGGCCATCGTCCGGTCGGGTTGAGCCGAGCCAGCACCGGCACCTGGACACGGACGGCATCGCATCGGCCAACGTTGCCGGGCTGGGCGCAAACGATGGCACCTTTGGGTCGTCCGCCGGTGGCGGTGCGGGCACACGCAGCAGCGATGCGGGCTCGCCGTCCGACGCGGATGTCGCGGTGGTGCCGCGTTTGCGATTGCTCAACAGCAAGGTGATATCCGCCAGCCTCGGCAAGGGTCGGCACATTCAACTTTCGCAACCGATCCGCATGGTTCTGCGGCATCTGCGCACCAAAAACGTGTCCAACCCGACGTGCGTATTCTGGAACTACATTGACCATGCGTGGTCGGAGGACGGCTGTCACGTGGAGTACACGAACAGCACGCACACGGTGTGCATGTGCAACCATTTGACAAACTTTGCCCTGCTCGTGGATGCGGTGGACAACGAGACGCAGCTGTCGTTGCTGTCCCATCTGGATGACAGTTTGCTGCTCTATATCGGCATCGCCGTACTGGTCGCCGTAGTGGTGATCGCTCTGTTCGCGCGCAAGCTCTGCTACAGTTCGGTGCTTGCCAAGCTGCGCAACGGTGGGCCCGAAGCGGGTGCTGCCGGTCTGCGCGGAGGGCCCATCGATCGGGACCCTGCCGGGCTGTCCATATCCGCACATCACGGCACGGTTGCGGGTCGACTGCATCATCACCATCATGGCGGTAGCAACAATGCGGGCGTGGATCTGCATCATCCGACCGTCGCGACGGCGGGCCACCATCATCATCATATGGTGCATCATCATCTGCCACCGCCGGGCACCGGTCACCATCTACTGGTTGCGGACGATTTCCACCATCAGCAGCAGTCGCAGCAGCCGCACCCGGCAAACAACAACCTGCACAATCACCATCCGAACAATCTGGCCGGTGGTGGCAATCATCATCACGTCAACAGCAACAACTTGGTAACGACCACCTTCAACAATCTGAACGGCGGCGGTGGAATCGGGGGCGGCAACTGCTCGCCCTCACCGCCGGGCAGCGGGTACGACCATCACCATCCTGGCCATCATCTCGCCCGACTGAACAACAATGTAAATGTCAACTTCCCTAGTAATATTAGTATCAGTAGCAACAATAGCACTAACAACAGTGCCGCCGCTGCCGCCGCCCTCCTGCTCACCGGTGCGGGCAAGGGCGGTGACGATGCGCTGGCCAAACCTTTCCCCTCCTATCGCACGAATAATAATCAAATCAATCTATTACGCGCAGCCAATCATCACGCACAACAACAACAGCAGCAGCAGCACCAGCAGCAGCAGCAACAGCAGCACCAGCAGCACCAACAACCTGCACCATCAGCCAACGCACCATCTGCAGCAGTCCTCCTTCAGCAGCAACAGCACAACCACCGCCACCACCTCCACCACCAACCGCAAGCTGCCGCAGCCACCGCTGGCACCATCCTCCTACAAGGGTTCGGCGGTGATGGCGGCCCATCATCACCATCAGCATCATCTCTAATCGCGTCCACCTCGCTGATCACGACGATCGCCCAGCCCACCTCCCAGCAGACATCGCCAGCGGGCAGGGGAAGGGGTGGCGGTGGTGTCAGCATGGACAGCAGCGGAAGCGATCGCAGCAGCAGCGGAAGTACTACCGCCGCCGAGATGGTTGCGTACAATCTGAGCGGTGAGATCGGTGATGGTGGTGCGGGGGTAGCCAATGGTGCCGGTTCGCCCGAGAAACAGCTACACCTGCACCATCACCAGGGCAGTATTGGTAGCAGCGCTTCCTCGGGTTTGCTAGTCGTTGCTGCCGGTGGTGCGAATGCGAGTGGTAGCGTGAGTGTTGGTACGGCCGGCACTATCACCTCGTCCGCGTCGTCGAGCGCGAGTGCGAGTGTGCCGCTGCTGCACCATCACCACCATCACCATCTGCATCACCATCTGCACCAGCATCTGCACCCGGGCGGTTCTGTCTCATCACCGTCCGATCATTCCTCCGTACCGATCCCGAGCAAGCGGAACCTTTGAACCGATCGTCGCCACAATCACTGCAGTGCACGCAAGCGTATTCCTGCATTCGCTTTTAAATCGGTTTGAACGGTTGAAGGGTCGTCTTATCTGCCGACATGGACAGAGACAGAGAGAGCGGGGCGGTAAGGCAACTAAAGAAGGGAATGATGGCGACGACGGATGACGACGGACGACGACGACGACGACAACGATGCTCTCCCCATTGACACACCGGTATGTGGATCGCGATCGGTATGAATTCTTGTTTGTTTGAAAAAGCAATCAGTCTTATGTGTTGTTGTTGTTGTTGTGTTGTACTACTGTTGTTGTTGTTGTTGTTGATTGCGTTTTATGGCACTTTCCGTTGACGTTACTTTAGTTCCGTTTCACACCCCCTGTTTTGTTTTATGCGATCACTGGCGTGGTGTGATCACGTGTCTGAATATGTAATTTGAATTTTTATATGTAAGGATAGCAATGTTTTACTTTTTTTTAAAACACATGTAGCATTTCCTAATTTAATTGTTGTTTAGTGTTTCATGTGTTATACAATCGGCATAGTATAGAAGCAATCTCCGTGCGATACGTGTGTTATAGAGCTTTGTATGATTTATATATGGATGTAAATGAGTGTGTGTGTGTATTATTTATAAGCTTTAGTCAGGTTAACATCCATTATAAATTGATTTCGCACCTTAAACTCCACTGTTTGCCATTGTGCAATACTCACCCGCAGCGTTTGATTGTTTATAGCTCTCATTTATCTGAACGCCCATTCCTTTCCGTGTTTTTTTGTATAGTGTGCTGTTTAATTTAACAAAATAGTTTGTAATATTGCACAAAATATTGTTTTAAAAATAAAGGTTAACAATGTTTATGTCCGTTTCATGCTGTGTTCCCTACCACGCACCACGCATTTATAGTGATGGGGTCTCTCCGTGGAGAAGAGAAGTAACGATTGCCACCAGTGGAACTAAAATCTGCCATGGACTACGCGAACGTCTCATTTCCGCCCCCAAAACTGCACGCTGCGTTAGTATTTTAAAGAACAAAAAAAACAGACACACACATACACATCATTTCAAGCATTCTCACAGAAATACAATGTAAATAAATCTATTTACTATGGCAATGCGAGCGGGAGGCCACCAGGTGCATCCGCTCCTATGCGCACATACAGTGAATAAGAATCTAGAAAGCAGACGCGATAGTATGATGTGTATTAGGTGTATGTGATTGTGTGTGTGTGTGTGTGTGTGTCCGGCGACCACAAACATAATAGGAACATATTTAAAGCAAGTAAAAAATGCAAAACATACTGCTGCAAATAGGAATCATTTAAAGCAAAGAAGTGAGGGAGAATGAAGTCTTTTGTGGATTTCCATCAATGTCTCGCATGCAAGGAAGCAATACCATTCTACTACTACTACTACAACTACTATTACATCTTCAATACCTGTGAGGCATGATTGGTAGTGTTTCGTTACATAGGTTAACAAGAAAAAAACTAAACAGGGAAAAGGGAACGAGTAAAGTTTATCGAATGACCAGCATCCAAGAGTAGGAGGAGAGCGTGAAACAACGTGGAAAATCAGAGGTGATAAAGGAGAGTGATAGAAATCAATCAATCAATATGTGTTGGTGGCTGAATGTATAAAACGGAAGAAAAAACAGTTCATATGAAACAATGTTGTATAGCTACACTAATCGTAAGCGTTCGTAAAATCGCGACGGTACCACAAGAATCTAGTTTTTATTTAACACAAACCACTAGGAAAGACGATGGCGAAGGAAAAAGGGAAGGGTGTAAAATGATAAAAGTTGTTAGTTAGTGTACACTCACCACCAGCCGCCAGCGCGCTTAAGTTTTTCGGTACCACCCCTTCACCAAACACACCGCGCGGGGTAGGAGAGTAGGAGCCAAACCAAGAATGAACGAATGGGGGGATGCAAGGGATGTGCAACCTTTCCACGTGTTCCGTTCGATCGCGCAAACGTTACGCTCGCGTCATCCCTATTCGCGCACCCCGATGACCCACGGGGCCGGACCGAAGACTCGGGGCGCATTAATTATTGACTTTTATTTAATAGAAGCTAGCGAAAGAAAAGGGTGCACGGCACACAGGATGAAAGGTGACAGGGCTATCCCGTTTTCTCACACGCCGTGTGATTTGATTGTAGACCCTGCGCGCTCGCGGAAATCATCAAATATGTATACAAAGATTTTCTCTCACAGACAAACACACACACACACCACGACATTTAAGCGCAGTTTGAGCGCGTATTGTTCGACAGAGGAGTAGAACAGGCTTTCCAAACGTTCTGAGCAACAGCAGAATAAGGATGAAGGGTGAGAATGTGGAAGAGGGGTAGGTCTAAAATGCCCGCTTTTTTATCATTCCCACAGAGCGCGTACCATGACGGGAAAGGGGTGTGTGTGTGTGAGAGAGAGCTAGAACTGGAAGGAAATTAGGAAGGAAGTAATAAAACAAAACTGGTTAAAAAATGAACTACTGACTGTTGATGGACATTTTCGTTTTATTGTTATAGTTATCAAGAGCATATAGAAAATGACGTTGAGAATTATGCTTCGAAAGAAGAAAAGCCTTAAGCCACCACAAAACCCAGGATGGATAAGGATTGTGTTGATTAAACACAACGGTAGGCAAGTCCGATGAGTGAAAAGAAATCGATATTTCCCCTTCACAGCATCGGCGTTGGATTGTGTTAAGAGTAGCTTTTGGACCAACGACTGAAGGCTTCCCGTGGAATGTGTCGTGCCCCGTCTATCCTACAGAAGACCACCAGCCGTGTTGATGCCTTCCACTTTGCCCCACTTCAAGATGCCTTGCACCGCTGGTAAGTATTACGCTTCCTAAACCAGAAGATTAATCCCTTCGCCGGCGTTAGCGGGCGTCGGGTAATGATCAATTTCTCCGGATGAGTCATTTAGCGCGGTGAGGAAATGCGCGCGTGCGAGGCAGAACGGAATCATCGTTCCGCGGAAAGCTCATTAACACATTCTGTTTTTCATTCACGCAGAACACACCCGAACGGGCCATTCGAAGACTCGCCACCGCCACCACCAGGGGAGGCAGTAGTGTGCTGTGACCTGCGCTACCCCGATGCTTTTTATCACATGCTGCCGTTTGCCGTGTCGTTCGGGGGTTTCCAACTGCTGCGCCCCGAAAAAGGTTCACCTTTTCTCTCCCGCGCTCGATGGCAGCAATTTATAAATGTTTCATAAAAGTCAATCGTTCGGAAAGGCTTTATTTTCCTTAACGGCTTTTCGTGAATGACCTGGCGGTGGTGTTTCCCGCTGCTGCTGCTGCTGCTGTCCGGCTGGTTCTACGCTTCCCGATTTTCTCCACTTCCGGGTGCCAGACTGAAACGGGAGAGAAAAGAAAGAACATCATGCAGTGGCAGTCAGAACTTTTGGGACTGTGTTTTTGTGCGTGTTCTGACATTCCCCAAACCAAAATCGTTATTTGGAACGATTACAAAATGTGAAAAAAGAAACACAACTGTTGTCGGAAAAACTTTTCTCCCGTGAACTCGCCCTGTACTGTGGTTGGAGGAAAGTGTCTACCATTCCGGTAAGGTCGGGAAACGATTTTTCACATTCGCCGATTAACCTCTGGCGGATATCGAACCAAGGATATGAAATTGGCATTCCCATGGAGCAAAAAAAAACACACACACACCTGCAAACCTTTGTGTAGACATTCACACACCCCACCCCACACACCACATCCGCAACAGCCGTTGTCAATGCGGAATCGGAACAATAGTTCCTTCGGCCTTCTTTTTATGACTCTTTCAACCCACTCAAACCAGCACCAAACAGCGGCACTTAAGTAAGGCAAAATCGGATTGGCTTCAATTTTGGTGTGGCAAAAAAAGGACGTCGTGCGTCCGGGAAGCAGCGCAGCAAGCAAAAGGTAAACGGTGTGTGCCTGCTCTCGAAACACTATTTCCAAATCGTAAAGACGTGTTCATCCAGAAAAACGTAACCAGCTTGGGTAGAATTGGGTAGCGCCACCCACAGAAAACCAAGAAAGAGAAAAGGCACGAGACGCCGTTTAAGCGGTCGAGATCGTCCGAATGGAATGAAAATAAAAATACCACGCTCCATCGCTTCGGTCAAAGCGTCCCTTACGAAATTTTCCCCTGCCCGGACGGAAAGAAATCCGGAATCGATGTCCAATTTGTTCACACAATTCGCACAGCTATGTTATAGTGCTTTCCCGAATCGGTGGGAGAGATTGTGAAGAGGGGAGAAATGCCATCGGCGCACACCCACTCCCCTCTCCGTCACCTTCATGATTTCGGGTAACGTGGCAACATTTTCCGGTTATTATGAGTCGACCGATAATCGACATCGGTCACCACCACCGGGTCCGTTTTCCGTTTTGCCGCTGCTTCCGGTGTTTTTTGGGGTTCAAGATTTTCCCTCCAAGAAAATCGAACACTCCATTTCTCCATTCCTTTCTGTTTTCACATTGTTTCTCTTCGTTGCAGCCCGGGTCGATCCTTGCGCACAGGACAATGGTAACAATCGTCGGGAGGTTCTTTTTTCGTCCAGATGAACCGGTGAGCTAGCATTGCGAATTGTTAGTTGTTGAAGGATTATGTTACGGACGCTGTGAGTGTTGTGTGTGTGTGTTTGTATGTTAACCCCACAGCCCTTGTCTTTGCCTTGTAAGCCTTGTTCGATCGTCAAATTACTGCAAGCAACAGCATAGGACATTTGAGCATGAATGAAACACTGCGCAATGGGGTAAAAAAATCGTCGCATCCCTTACCAGTAGGTCAACTGGTGGACAAATACATGGTGTATCAACCAAATCGTACTGGAAACACCACTACTACTAAGGTCTGTAATCGGTCCCTCTAGGAAAAATGGTTTTGGTGAAACCGGAGGAAGCATTTTGTCGATTCGTGCCCGAATCGTTTTGGGGTCAGGTGCGGGGTGAGTGGCGCACATAAAGTAAGGCAACGACGAGTGGACCGAAATCGTCTTTTTCCATAATTGAAACATCAATAGATCGGATAAGCAGCAACCGGTTTTGGTCGGTTCGCATTCTATTTTCTTTTCCACAATCCCTTTCTCGTCCGGACGCGCTTTTCTCGCCCCGCTTACACCGTCTGGTCTGGCGAGACTAGACTAGGATTTGGCTTTTTTGCGCTTCGAGTGGTGAGACGCAAGATTTGGCTCGGATTTGTGCCCACGCAGAGCGCAGAAAATATGCTACATGCGCTCTCGCGTCTGAAAAGCGTCGGGTTTGTTATTGCTCTTATTGTTGCTCGTTGGAAATATTATTTTCTTTCTCGCCTTTCCGACAACCGTAAGCCGATTGTTGCTGATCGTCCCTAGGTCCCGGCAAACCGCCCCCTCTCGAGGGGGGGGGGGGGGTATGTATGATGCGAAACCCGGAGGAAAAAGTTTTCGCCGCCAATGCAAATGCGTCGGTGCGTCTTTGAATGGGAATTGAATTGTAAATGTTACACGAAATGGTTATCGGATTAATCGAACGTCAATCGGTGTTTGGGGCGTGTTGTAGATATATTTTGGCGTAATTTTTTTTCTTCTATTTAGTGTTGTTGCATTTATGCTAGGAGGAAAGGTATGCCTAACGGCATCCGAGGTAGAGGTAGTGTAACATATTTAATGTAACGTATGCGGATATGTAAGCTAAATATGTTGAAAAATTTATTGAAAAATGCATCGAAGAAGAACTATTATTATTTTAAAAGCTGACTAGCTGAATTGCTATCTAGCCAAAGCGTCTGTGATATGCTCCATCTCAAAGTGTATTATGTTCTGTTATTAATTGCTAATCTTTGCGACGATTTGCGGATGAGTTCCGTTTAGCCTATCGAGCGAACATGAAATACTGTTTTCGACACCTTCTCTCAAAGTAAACATAAAATTATTTATTTATTTAGTGAAATATTTCCATAGGCTTCGCAGTGCTCGAAGCAACTTAAACCAACTATCTTAACACTATGTGCTTCTTCTTCTTCTTCTTTGGCTCAACAACCGTTGTCGGTCAAGGCCTGCCTGCACCACTTGTGGGTTTGGCTTTCAGTGACTAATTGATTTCCCCCCATAGCAGGATAGTCAGTCCTACGTATGGCGGCACGGTCCATTTGGGGATTGAACCCATGACGGGCATGTTGTTAAGTCGCACGAGTTGACGACTGTACTACGAGACCGGCCTACACTATGTGCTACTTAACATTAATTGGAGCCAAGAGTGTTAAACAAAGCCAATAAGTGATTTTTAAACGTATCGATCGAAATATTATAATCAAATCATGAATAGGACGAGTTAAAACTGCGAGTCATATACATCAAAGGTTCGTTGTAGCTAGTGTTCATAGTGTCTAAGAATGCTAGCTGGAGTATTAATACTTAATCGTACTAGCCGATCTGGGGCGTCGATGTTGTGTGTTAGCATTTTTGCAACAATATACATTTCGAGCAATCATACGGCGATGTTTGAGATATTGAATAGCTAATATTAAGCACCGTGTGCGGTAAGGAGCATCATGCCATGGTGTATTAACTAGGATTCGCCGATTGCATTTTTTTACGGATTCTAATTTATTAATCCAGATTGACGAATCACCACAAAACAGAACAATACTCCAGTACTGAATGGAGAAATGACAAGTACAGTGACTTAAGGCGATAAATATCCTTTGTAGTTTTAGACTGGCGATTCACAAAGCCTAACATTTTGTGCGCTTCATTTATAAAAGTCTGGTAATGGACGTGGAAATCAAGTTTAGTGTCAAGCGTAACTCCTAGATCACGGATGATAAATGATCGTTCCAGGTCAGCACCTACTAGTTTATAATCATAATGGATGGGAGTTTTCAAATGATTGAAGGACATCACGACATCAAACCTATCTATTAGCTTCTGGAGCTCAATGCAGTACGATGGCACACGAATTACGTAAAAAATTCTTATATCGTCAACATACATTAAAACATTATGATTAGGCAGAATGGACGTAACATCATTTACAAATAAAATAAATAGCAACGGCCCTAACATGAAGAGCTTTACACACCAAACTAATAATTTCACATTCACTGTCACTCCATCCCATTAGTTGACCTTTAATATTGTCAGCTAAGAATCGCTATTAGTCCCAAAATATTTAATAAGAATCACTTTTGACATATGAACAATGTTTTGCTAATGCAGAATTTGTTATAAGCCATTTATAATTGAAAAGTTTGAACAATGTTTTGCTTATGCAGAATTTGTTATAAACCATTTTTTGAAAAGTGCGTTTATTTTTATAACTTTGAAATAATATTTTTTCTTTACATATGTTAAATTAAGTTTTAATTCAAACACTCAATAGCGTTCAATCAAGACGTTTTTAATCAATCGGCCATTGAAAAATACAAATTATGCATATTTTGTTCACAAAACCACGCACATCATAGATCATGAAAAGCTTTACTCCGCCAAAAAGGATCACCGAGCCTATAACTCCTACCGTTCGTCCGATCAATCTATTCGCCAAACTTCTCGGAAGCATCATCATCATCAACGCAGAAGGAGGGAAGCGGAGCATTGAAAAGGTTACGGATTAATGTACAGGCAACATGAAATGAACCGCATGATTGATATGTGCAGCGTTTTTTTTTTTTGCGATACCCATCGTTCAGCAAGGACTACCCATCCTACACAATACACTTTATGGTTGGTTAAATCTCTATCTCGTGAGGGTACAGTGCCTCCCCTCTTCTGCCTGGCTGGAAATTCGCATTAGTATCATCGGCTTTACGGTTATCATTTGCCGATAATAGAGCCATAATTTTACGGTGCCGAACTAGATCGTTTCGACATTTTTAGATGGCCCTGGTTTGGGATTGGGTGAAAGAGATGGGGAACTACTGCTAAATAAATCTCGCGACTCCCTTGGAGAAAAAAGAAAAAAAATGCTCCAAACGAGGATATCAATCCGGCAATACTTGGCATCTAAGGTCCTAGTTACGGTTAGGTTTGAACAGAAACCAATTCTTTAGCGCTAAACGGAGCGCGTGCAGGATATGGAATGTTAACTTCCCCTGTGAATCAAATACTTTTTGGGAAAATTTCGTAATCGAAGGATAGCAAACGTATAAACGTAGAAAAGCAACACCCAATAGCCGTTTGCTTAATGCTTTATTTTTCTTTTCGTTTTCAATGAATTTGCAATCCCGGAACAGATCAAACAAAACAAAAAACCTTTTTCATTAACGTCACATCCCGTACCCATCGTTTTGCGTTATCCCTTTTTCTTTGTTTTTTGTTCATTACGTTATACGTAATACGTTATTTCTTTTTTCCCTAAATAAAAATGAAACGGGCAACACTTTCACGCGCTCGCTGCTCGCTGGCGTCTTAACACGCTTCAGCACCAAAAGTCGATCAAAATTTTCTTTTTCACTTTCTTCTCCTCCACTTTATCCTTAACCGCTTCCAACACCAAACAACAACCGAAAAAACCCAACAGAAGCTTTAGATGAATGATTGAAAGCAATCGAGTTGATGCGGAACCGAGGTGTTGGCTGAAAGTAAGCAAAAACTCCAACACAGAAAGCTAACCAAAACTTGGCCAAGAGAATAAAATAAGGGAAAACTGGGAGGTGGGGAGAATAAAGATAAATAAAAACGAAGAAAAAAGGAATCTTCCACGGCGCACACCGAGGGATGGGACAAGGCAGGAGCAATGAAACAAAGAAAAGCCTCAATCATCTTGGTAAGATCCAGCCGAAAGCGAAAGAAGCGGAATGTCACAAATGCGGGGTGCAGGGGGTGCAGGGGTGAGAAAATCGTTTAAGATCTCGGCCCCAAAACGACAACCGACTGCCAAACGGTAGGACGAAAAACCAAACCCCAACAATTTAGACACGTCCAGCAGGAATACTAAAGGGAATAGAGACGCTGAACTAACGAGAACGGGCCTAGGGCCTCGAGAGCCTTGATTGGATCGAAAGTCATTTCCCGATTTGCCTTGGACCAAGCAGAAAAACTCTTCCCCTCTCTCTCTCTCTCTCTCTCTCTTTCTCTCTCTCTCTCTTTCTTTCTCTTTCTCTCTCTCTCTCTCTCACACACACACACACACAGGCAGTGTTTCTGTATGTGTGCGCCTGTTTGTGTAAGATGGATGGTACCAGTGCGGGACACGAACTTATTGGCCGGAAGAGACATTTTGTCCATCACTCATCATTCGTTGAGGCAAAGCGTAGGACGAACGGTTAAATGTCCTTTTAGAGATGAGGTAGCGGGAGCGGCGGAGACCCACCCTATGAGTGCATGCGTGTATGTATATTCTGGTCAGTTGGTCACCAGGACAACGAATGAACTTTTCATCACTTGTCTTCCATGCTTTAACGACACTGGCATCGCATGCAGTGAGAAGCCTATTTTTGCACCGTGTACGACATTCTCGTATCGATAAGGGCGATTTCCCAGAGTGTTTTTTTTTTATTTCTGCCTCATCCATTACCTTCTGCAGGATTGAATGTACCGTCCCGTATGATTTCCGAAAGCATACCATCGTTTCCGGTACATACACGTGTTGGGTTGTATTCGTGACGGTATTCTCATTTCGTGTAGTTCTTACGTTTTTAGCTGCAATCGGTTACCTTTCCCTTCACTTGGGGCACATCCACACACACACACACACACATTCACACACTTTTTTTATTGGCGATCAGAATGTCACCGGAAATTGGTAACGTTCTACAACACAAAGCTGAAGGGAAAAACAGAGGCCTCGCGTAAGCCCAATTGGAAACTAGTTCTCGAGGATTACGGATATATATGGGGTGTCGTGGTAGTGGTGGGAGAGCCCAGACGACAGAGTCCGTTTTCCCTTTCAGGTGTATCGTCCGACAGGCATGACCATTATCGTTCCGACTGACTTTTTTCCCGTGCTTTTTTATAGGAGGAAGGGAAGATCAGGAAACGAAACAACCACTGCCCCCATACACACAGCTGGGCTTGTTGCAGGATTGAATGACCAATTTGTGGAAAGTTCCACAGAGATTGAACATTGCCAGAACTACTACATAAAAAAAAAACAAAACAAAATGGCCTCTTTTTGTGCCTTACCCTCTCGATTCGCAGTGTTTTGTAGTGTAGGATCTTTCGATTCTCCGGTAGCAATATCCTGTATCCGATCTGGTTTATTCCCCTCCCTTAGGCAGCAACTCATACTTTTGCCATTCGTACAATTTTTTTAACATCATTTCAATCAATGTTCTTTATCCCGGGGCTGCTACCAGTACCTTTTGGGTACCGAGCATATGTACAGCACACACACACACACACACACACACACACACACACACACACACACACACACACACACACACACACACACACACACACACACACACACACACACACACACACACACACACACACACACACACACACACACACACACACACACACACGGGCGCACACACACACACACACACACACACACACACACACACACACACACACACACACACACACACACACACACACACACACACACACACACACACACACACACACACACACACACACACACACACACACACACACTCACACTCACACACACACACACACACACACACACACACACACACACACACACACAAACTACACATGGCGCTGGGACTTTAGGGGGTGCTCCAATAAAGGGGGAATTTTCCGGTTCTTCTCTCGCTCTCACATTCTCTTTCTCTATCTAGCTCATTCTCCCTTTATTCTTGCCTGGGTTTTGAGCCATAAGCTCATGCAAACGTTAACAGAGTGTCCGGTTCGGACGGGCGTAGGCAATAAGGTTCCATAGCGACCGTGTACATCTCCAGAAGAGCCTCCAATGCCGGTCCAGGACTCTAACTGAGTTTGCGTGAGCGTGTGTGCATGTAGCCGGGTATCATACTTCTCGTAACGAAGCCCCCCCCCCCATCCTGTGGACAAAGGAAAAAGTCCTTTTTTTAAGACCAAAAAAAAGAAGGATAAAGAACACAGCCTATTAGTGTCCGAGGACACAACTGTTCGACTGCAAACCAATTCTTCGTTCGATCACGGAAAAGGGTAGACGCGTTATTTTGGAAAGGGAAGAAGGAAGATGAAATTTGTGAGCTACCAATGCTCTCTTTCCCTCTCCATTGCTATGGTTCAACAATTGGGTTTTCTGTCAAGCATTTGTCCGATCACAGCGATGTGATGGATACCGATGGTTTGAATATCAATGAGCAGCAGCAGCAGCAGCGGCAGCAGCATGAGCGAGTATGATGGGTGGTGTCACACAGTGAGTAAGTATCCGTGCGAGTTTGTGCCCGGGAGCCACAAACAAAGTTTAGAAAGGACCCGTTGGCAAGATCTTTCGCCCTCCTTGGCACGAGAAGTACCCACTGAACCGGGTTCTAAATTTTCCCCAACGAACGTATGCTGTGCTTAGAACCAAGCCGGTTAGAGCACTCTCACCGCACCAGGGGGCGGTCACTGCTCGAACGTCCATTTTGACTTCGGGACATCAATTCGATTAGCCTACCGGTCCGACCGATCCATCGGTTGGTAATTGAAGTCCAGTGCCGGGTCAACCGAGCACCATGAGCACCTGGCTCTGACCGGTATCGTACAAATGCATGGAGTTTTCTCGGTCAAAACGTATGGAGCAATTTCCTTCCTCACTTAAAGTTTGCCTCACTGAACACACGTACACACACACATACACATATACACTCATACAGTTCAACCTGCATTTTTCAACCTACCATCATAGCTTGTAGAACAGCCACCACACAACTGCACAGTACTGGCTTGTTTGTGCCGGGAAGCTTTGGGTTTTGTGTTTAAATTCTTACCCAAAACGATGCAAACGCGGTCCCGCGTTCGTTTACTTAAAAATTCATTGGTTTCTACGCTTGGGACGCCAAACCTGACTGAGCCGCGCTAGAATTTCCACCGTAAGCGGAAAAGAAACACACCCGGGGTAGCGCTATATCCAGGATTGCGGTTCCATTTCAGGATGTCTGCCCCTTTTCGGTGGTGAGGTTATGCAAATACTACATCCTCTCGGCACTAGGAAAAGGGCTTCACAAAAAAGAAGCGTCCTTCGGAAGAACCATTTTGGTTGTATAGCGGCAGGAAGAGTAAAAAACCCCTTTTCTTTCTGTGTCCTTTTCATGGGCCTGTGGCTAGAAGAGCACCGCCAATAAAAGTTAAACAGAGACACGGCAGGCTCGCTGCCGAGTTGCATCGCTCCTGCACTTGGCAATCCGTTTTGCTTCGTGCAACCCTTCCCAGAACCGGCACGGCACACTTCCGCGCAAACTTTGAGCACAAAAAAAAGAAAACGGCGAGGGAAAAATTGAAAACTAATCCAATCAGCATTTTTTTATCACCCCACTGTCTGCATCGTCCTGCATTTGAGTAGGCGCTCGAGCTAGTGATGTTGTGTGGGAGCGGGGCAGGGTGTGGGATGCATGGATTAGTCAGGGCTTTTGGGACATCCTTTAATTTTGCCACCCGCCATCATTCGCTGCTTCTGTTACAGATTCATTTTTGTATAATTTTGCTCCCCTCATGTTACACCCCTTTTTCGTACTTTTAGTTGAGTAGAAAAACGGAAAAGCTTTCCCTAAGGGGAGTTTGTTGTTGTTGCATCGCTCCAGACCCTCCAGAGTCTTAGCGCGTTTACAGTGACATTCTAAAGCATAGAGAAAAAAGGGTCCCCCCTTTTTCATATTCACATATTGCGAGAGGTCGATGCTCGCTTTAGCTGTGCGTGCTGTACTAGTTACTCGTGCTGCTTGAGCATCCTTTTGCCAACGTTGCTTATCGTATCCTTTCGGAAGACCCTCTTTTATTAGCATGGTTTTGCAGAATCGCTAGATTGGCCCAGATTTCCATTCCATCTCTACGCACGTTCGATATCTTTTGTGCAATATGTGACTGAAGTATGGTGTGTTTTTTTTTGTATACTGTGGGGTTTAGTGGTGCTCAGCTACAACAAATGTTCAATATTCCCTAACGAAATAAACCTATTTTAATTCGGATCATTTTTTAAATACTGAACATACATATTTGTAAAACAATACAAATTAATTTCAATGAAGTTCAGGCATTCATAGAAATGACAAAGGAAAAGGAAATAAAAAAATCATAAGATCCCCTGTTATAGAGTTACCCCATGTACCTTGTTGCACAAAAATTGTTGATTAAAATCAATGCTTGAGCTTTACTTCTTCAACGGGTCAAGTACGTTGACATGTCCATGCTATGGTGCGCCTCTAACAACCGATAGCGCGCGTACACGTGTAACCATAAACCCTCGTTGGCAAATGGGAAACAGTAGGAAGGGAATCGATCGCTTCACTGCATTGCATTACATACAAACTGGAATGCCTCTATTTTTATTCCCCTCAGTACTGGAACATGGGTAACATGCGGGGGGACTAATTCTATTGCACCCCGTATTTACTACACCGGTGCGGAGTACGATTGTCTGTAATCTGGTATCGCTTACACTACCGGTGCAGAAATGCATCGAGGTAACGCATATTGTACACTGGAGGGCACTTCTGATGATACTGGAATCGTTGAACCTAGCAGCACAAAACCCAATGTCCATCTAATGGCCATTTGATGCTTATGGTCTCTAGCCAACGCTAGGTGTGCCGTGGTTGTGCAGTGTGAGGATGTAGCAAGGTTTAACCAATATTTCTACCGAACAGTTTCTCCTATCCTTACAGATGGATTTCAAGTGCAACCGGGTGCAATGTTGGTTTCAGGTTTTAAACTCGGATAGTGCTTTTAAAATGAAACGTCCAACGATAATGAATAGTTGAGCAGCACAAAGGCAACACAAGCCTGATTAGGGAAACCATGTACGTTCATTTCATTTTATCTCGGTAAATTTAGTTTGTTTCGGTAGAATTTCTAATGAAAACGATTACATTTTTACTGCAATACGATGTTGTCTGTACGAAAGAAGGCATAATACCATAGCAAACCAAATCAACAATCTGATGGAATACGACGAATTTAATAACAAATTGTTTTAAATATACTATCCATTTATTTTTTTCTATAACCAGGTGGATAAGAACCTTTGTAAAGTTTTCTTTAGACTTTCAATGAATTCCAATGTAGACTGACCGAAGAGATCACAAGTACAATAAAGAACCAGTAGGAATAAGTGTTTTAATTTTCATCGAGGTACATTTTTGGTATTGTTCAAAAACTTGAATATTCCTTGTTCAAAAACCGTTCAAAACGCAAAATAGATAAAGATTTGATTCAACATTATGGTTATTAGTTGCACTCCTTATTTGTGGTCCCATTGGCTTTAACAAATCCTGACCCAATTTCTCCATTTAGTAATATTTTGAGTTCCCGAAATCATTGCAATTCTAGTATGCTTTGGTGTATGAAATTTGAGAATGAAATATAATGAAACCTTCGCAACATCTTTCAGAACATCTACAACAACATCTATTCGACTCGGATCATTTCACTGTAGCGCTTGCCGGTTTCAAATCAGATTACATTACTTCCAACTATACCGAACATAAAACACCACATTGTAGTGTTTGGCGCATGATATGTAATTTACAACAGAGAAGAAAATCTACCTATTCCTCAGTGACCACACACCAATCATTGCAACTGAAATCACTACCCACTGTGAGCGATGGTCAGACGACCGGCCAACGGACCTCTAATTGCTAACCGACCATTCGCATCGGAATGAACACGGTGAGGCAAGCACACGCTTTGGATTTATTTATTTTGGTTCGTTTGTCTACTACGCTTCTCACTCACAATTTCCACCGGTTGGCGCCATTGGGAGGCAGCATCGAACGGCACGGTATTTCAGTGCGCCAGGATATCCACCATCACCATTACCACCGGTACACAAAGTCACCCAAAGGTACACAACCGTAAACGAGCGCTTAACCAAATTCCCACCCGGCCGTCAAGGGAGCAGGGAAAAAAACGTAAACGAAAATGAAAAAGTTGTAAAAAACGTACACACACAGACACACAAACGGACACTACACGGACACTAAGCACATCACTCGCCCCATTCTGAATGATGCTGGATAGTCGGTACGTGCCAATTTCCACGTCTATTTCCATTTCCATTTTGGGATAATACCCAACGGTTTCTTCATTTTTCGCTTCGCATTGGTAAAGGTTTTCCGTTCGGGACTTTTTTTCTTTGTTGCTTTCCTCTTCTTCCTGTGCTCCTGCTTGTTATTCACAAAAGCAACCCAACCAACCATCTTCCCAGCAGGACGGCAACAGTCGATGGAAATCGATATGGAGATTGATACCACCACGGTGGTAGTGTTGCCCGTCCGTCGCTTTTCGGTAATCCCTACTGACCGATCTACCCGGTTACCTACGTCCCCGGCAATTGCTCCATTCCGAGCAAAACCTCTGGCCTACCTCGCCGAAGGCACACAAGCTCCCCGGAACTGATTGCCAGGCATCTTCTAAAAGCCACACCAAAGGCCACCGGTTTTCGTGTGTCCGGAGCTTTTCCAGTCCGTTTGGTCTTTCGCAATGATATGGGTCAGCGGACGCTACCAAAATGTAGTGATGGTAACGGTGTTTTGCGGGGCTGGAGAGGAGGAGGATCAACAGAGAGCTAGAGCGGCACGGTAAAACCCCCAAAGCATAGCCTCCCCAAGATTTGGCCAAGGATAGGGGAAGAATTTTCCTTTCCACTTTGTTGCATTTGCCCGCAGCAACATACGAAAAAGGCGCACACACACAAACACACAGCCTCCGGATGACTCCAGACAAGGTTAGGTTTCAGTGCTGGCCAAGATTGGACCCGGCAAGATAATTCGATCTGAAGCTGGGATTTGTTGTGGTGGTGTCCACACGGGTGGTACCAGAGCCAGGGTGGTATCCGAGTACAATCGGCTCGGTGGGTTAATCGGATAGCCAACCCCGAAGAGCCTGGTGTTCCTGGTAGGTTGGTGGTGGCGATGATGATGGTACGCAAGAAGCAACCGATGATCGCTGAAAGTCATCCTCAGGTTTGGAGTGGGAATTGACCGGCAACGGGCTCTCTTAGTTATTGTTACAACAACCGAACAAACCGAAGCGGCAGGATGGGAAGAGCTAACACATGGTGGTCTATCCTTTCGTGTAGGATTTAGCAGCCAGACCAGCAGAACGGCCAGCGCAGATACGTAGCGCCCAATTGTGTAGCAGTCACCGTGTCCAATAGGCCATGGCATTTATACACACGATTTCACTAATTACAATCGAAAATTTGTCACCAGTGCGGTCGTCGTGCCTGGTGGTGCGTCGGTTTGGTGTGTATGCTGTCCGGAGCAGATTGTGAGCAGATGTTAAGGCTTCTAGGGGCGTAAGTAGCGTGCCGGCGTGTGTGAAAAGCCGCTTGTTCGTAACATCGAGGTCAGTAGTGCGTTCTGCTTTGCAGGAGTAGGCAGTATACCACGACCATCGTTGCAGTTTGCCTGTCGTCTGCCGTCCCCTTTGCCGCACCGGTTGCGCTGGTGGCAATGTACACGCACGATTTCAAGATGTTTCTGCTACCGAAATCAAAAGCAAAAGGGCGCACTCTATATTCTATGTGCTTAACAAGCCACGCCCAACCCGAGATTATAAAGCTGTTGTGTAGTGGAAATTGCGTAACGTTTAATACAGGCTTAATGCATACTTTAAGCCAACGGTCGCTAATGAAATGAGAGGAAATATGAAATCCGATGCTACAAAACGCCTCGAGTTATGCAATTTGCAAAGCAAAATTGCTTTTCTACGACAATGATGGGCTGCTTTTTTGGGGAGATGATTTAACAAGTGGGCCGCCCGGGCCGCCCCGGCTTACCAGCGAGCAAGAGTTGTGTACACCCTTCCACTGTTGCGTGTTGTGTAGCGACAAACGTGCTCGTTGTAAACCTCGTTTTCTCTGTCTCTCTCTCTCTCTCTCTCGAGTGGGGGTCGTGCCACCCGCCGCGTTCGGTTCCATTCCGCTCGACGCTGGCTAAACATTGTGAAACACAGGGCGCGACTGAAGCAACACGATAATGCTATCACGTGGGTATGCGTGTTTAAGGGATAAAACACACTGAGCGGAAAATAGGGAAACACGCCACACAGTCCCACCGAAAAAACCACGCACTTACACAAACCCTGCCCGCCCCCATCTAACCGGCTTTCTCACGCTCGCTTGAAGATACGCTTCCTTATTGCACGGCGAACCAGGATGCGATGAGCATCATCACAATGGCGAAAGTGCTGGGACCATTATCCTTATTCAAGGATAAGGAAGAACTTTATCTACCTCGCTGCAGACGACAACGATGGCGCTGATGACAATGGGACTCCGACAAACTGGAGGCCTTTCGCTGGCAGCGGGAAAGGCGGACAAACGCGGGCTGGTTGTGTTTCTGTGTCCTTGCGCAAGGACCTTGCTCGAAGGACACATACAAACACACTTGCAAACATACAGACACACACACAACATCTGTACTAGTTGTTTGAGACTGAAGCCGCTTCGAGCAACCTTGCAAAGGGGAAGCCCTCGGGTGGGATACTACAGCGGACGAGGCAAAAAGCGGCAACTTACACGATGCCGGTGTCTATGTAGATATAGCTGCATCCAGGACACGTCGCGTAAGCATAACAATGCTCCCTTGGGAACGGAGATGGCACAATAAAACTGGACTCGGCCCATGAAGGAAGGACGGAGGCCAGCTTGTGTGTGTGTGCGAGCTTACTAGTAGACTAATATTATTCCAAACACCTTTACAAATGCTTCAACTCACCAACGAGCACGCTGCAGCAGAGCACATAAAGGCGGCAAGGCATTAGGTGTTCTGAAGTGGTCTCCAACTTCCCGGAAGAACGTCCCCATATCAGCAGCAAGAGCAATGCCTCACCCATCAAAATGTGTGTGTGTGTGTGAGAGAGAGAGAGGAAGGAAGGGATGCTGCGCTTAGTAGTGCCGCAATAAAAGGACAGACAGACCGATGGGATAGATTGAGAAAGGACGCGATGCGGAGTGCACCATAACATGCTCGAGCGCCATCCAAGCACATCGTTACGCTTCGTCGGACACACAACAAGCAAGCAGGCACTACCTCCCTCCCCTCCCCTCCCCTCACTTGGTGTGCATAAGTGCATTTGTGTGCGCAACCCTTTTGCAAGAATCGGAAGTGAACCCTTTGGAGATGGTTCTCGTTTCTTACCCCATACTCCATCTTCAACGAACTCCAAACGTTCGCTCTATATCTATGATTTCGTACCGAGACAAACGTGTTCCACCGGGGGCTGTGCATAAACCACAGGGAGCGCCGCGTGCAGCATTATGCTGCTGTAATTGTGTTATAGTACCGGGGAATTTCCTTCACCGTAAGCTTCACCCTATCGATGGACACTGCACAGCATCAAGCCATTACTTCTGCTTCTTCTTCTGGCAAATACACTTAACGTATGTGTGTGTGTGTGTCCTTTTATTTCCTCTCTACGGGTGGAGGGCACGATTAACTGGCCGCATCGGCGCACAGGGATGCATTAATGTTTGACTATGCGATACAACCACGCAAGCACGGAGCACATGTTCGTTTGTGTACTTTCGCCGTATCGCTTCCTGTGTGCGGTGTTGTGTCGGCTTGGGTTGGAAAGTAAACTCTCCCAGTTTGCCCTTGATGCCCTCATGCACCATTGTACGGGCAATGTCGCCGCTATCGTTTATCACTTTCCTCACTTGCGTCAATCGTAGTGGGGTGATGAGTTTTTAGGTGATGAAAAATGGTGAGTTGTCATGGTAACTGCAAGTAGCGAAAGTTATTTGTACAACTTACTTAGGCTTCCGTCGTACCGTTGCCTAAAAAAAGGCGCAGTAATAGAAATAGAAAACCTTAGCTGTGTGAGGGGATCATTCAAGTCAATGTCAAAAAGAGGATCCCGATACGCATGTGACGCGACTACAAACTAACGAAATGTTAAAAAAAAACCGACTCAGCATAATGGCGACCCCCTTCGTGACGCGAAGGACGATGCGATACAGATCCTTTTTTCGTCTCACTCTTTTAAAAGTTCACCTTCCAGGGGACCCTTTCTTTCCCAGTAAACTGTGTAATCCAATGTTCCTATCCTATGCCGGCCTGGGGTTGGAACAAGAATTCCATCAAAACAGGAATGGAAAATAAAACGGAAACACACAGCACCGCTCTCGGGATCTAAAACGATCCCAAGGGTCACCAGGCAACTGAACAGGGGCTCCAGGGGCTCCAGCCAGCTCCCTCATCCTTGCGGAACATCCCGATGAAGACATCATGCGCAAGGATAAATAAAGTCAACCAACCAAAAATGAAGTAAACACTCACACAAATACCGATATCAGTGACACGCTGAACCTGCAAAGAGGAGATACAGCATGGTAAAGTAAAAAGTAGGAAAAACACACACACACAAACAGCGAATGGACAAATAATAGCGGTATGGAAGAGAAATAAAAAGAAGAAGAAAAAAACGCAACGACAAACACGAACCAACCAAACACCCCACAAAGACACAGACAAAGACAGGGCTGGGAGGTGGCTGTTTGGAAAACTTTATCCATAAACGTCAGCGGTGGATAAATTATGATGCAGCGCCTCGTGCTGGTCAGCAGCGCGTCCGAGAACGCAACGACAACTCGGTGGGGAGATAGACCGGGTGAGGGATGATTGGAGCTGTGCTGAAGGGAGGAGTGTAATTGTGGGATGGTTGGGTCAGGGGTTTTCTTGCATGATTGCTTAATTTCCACCTTATGTACATTTATATTAACGGCCGCAACGCTTTTACTTACTCGCTTTTATCTACCTGATGCTGATTGATTAATCTTTTACTCATGCCCGGTTTTGCAGAAGCTCTTGGAAGCCGTGTTTGGGTATAGATAAGCTAGGAAAGTTGCTACAGACGAATGCTTTAATGAGGCGTTTTGTGTTAGTGTTACTCAATTAGCAAGAATCTTTATACTAT
This sequence comes from Anopheles merus, assembly GCF_017562075.2. Taxonomy (NCBI): domain Eukaryota; kingdom Metazoa; phylum Arthropoda; class Insecta; order Diptera; family Culicidae; genus Anopheles; species Anopheles merus. Next base: position 46,336,180 of record NC_054082.1, read on the forward strand.
GCTCCCCAGAGATAACTACATAATTTGATAGAGTACGTAGTTTCTTTATTAATTAATACTTTTTCTCATCTTATTACTGGCGCAGCTGTGATATGGCTCGACCTGAATTGAGAAAAGACCATTTTCTAACAGTAAGGGGACACACAACTATTTTGTAAGCTCAAAATTGTTAGTGTATAAGCCATTTATTGATTCTAAAACTATTATCATCATACGATTGTCATTGAAATTTTACATGTATTAACCAGAGCCTTAAAAGATGTTTTATTCTAAATAAAAGTATATTGCACTAAAAATGAAAAGGCAGGTCAAGAACATCTGCCATTATTATGCCAACGAAAAAGAAAGAATTGGATTAAAGAATACTGTAGCGCATATAACATTCAGTTGGGAATCTAAACATTCGATTCGCTCCTTGCGCAGAAAAATATATGAACACAAACTAAAGTATTATTTACAGCTTCTATGTTTCACATACATTCCTTGTAATATATAAAATCATGAAACTTTTGCTCTAAGAAACAATTCTCGTAAAACCTTGTTTATTATAACAGTTTTTCAAAAGAAAGCAATGATTTTAATACAAAAGAACTTGTCCCTTTTGAACAGATCTTCCAAAGTCAGCACGTTTATAAAAAAAAAACAAAAGGAAAAATAATCGATCTGTCTCTTATCAATTTGTTTCGTAGAATTTCAAGCATTATCTTTCATATAGCTCAAAATTCAATTGGGAGAAGGAGATATTTCCCATACTTATTAATTGATGCTGTATGTTTATTAGAGAGGGGAAAGCGATCCTTTGAGTGTAAGTGTCGCTGAATGAGACGCACGAATGTTTTCTCTCTTTTTGATCCTTGCAGATCCGTTCGGGCCACCGTTTTGGGAACGATTTTCAATTCTGCTACCAGCAAAGCATCCAAATGCAGAGGTAGCTCTTATCACTAAACAAACATCTCTGATCTCTTTCATTCACACGATACAAGGATGTACATTATCTATTGCCATATTCTACTAAGCGACAGAGGAGAGCGACTGATCCTGTGCGTGATACTGATCGAGAGCAATGCAGAAGCTTTCATCTGTGATCTCGTTCTCGCTCATGTACTTCGCACTCGCAGGAGATATTTCCCATACTAATTAATTGATGCTGTATGTTTATTAGAGAGGGGAAAGCGATCGACAGCGTGTAAGTGTCGCTGAACGAGACGCACGAATGTTTTCTCTCTTTTTGATCCTTGCAGATACGTTCGGGCCACCGTTTTGGGAACGATTTTCAATTCTGCTACCAGCAAAGCATCCAAATGCAGAGGTAGCTCTTATCACTAAACAAACATCTCTGATCTCTTTCATTCACACGATAGAAGGATGTACATTATCTATTGCCATATTCTACTAAGCGACAGAGGAGAGCGACTGATCCTGTGCGTGATACTGATCGAGAGCAATGCAGAAGCTTTCATCTGTGATCTCGTTCTCGCTCATGTACTTAGCACTCGCAGGAGATATTTCTCATACTAATTATTTGATGCTTTATGTTTATTCGAGAGGGGAAAGCGATCCTTTGAGTGTAAGTGTCGCTGAAGAAGACGCACGAATGTTTTCTCTCTTTTTGATCCTTGCAGATCCGTTCGAGCCACCGTTTTGGGAACGATTTTCAATTCTGCTACCAGCAAAGCATCCAAATGCAGAGGTAGCTCTTATCACTAAACAAACATCTCTGATCTCTTTCATTCACACGATACAAGGATGTGCATTATCTATTGCCATATTCTACTAAGCGACAGAGGAGAGCTACTGATCTTGTGCGTGATACTGATCGAGAGCAATGCAGAAGCTTTCATCTGTGATCTCGTTCTCGCTCATGTACTTCGCACTCGCAGGAGATATTTCTCATACTAATTATTTGATGCTTTATGTTTATTCGAGAGGGGAAAGCGATCCTTTGAGTGAAAGTGTCGCTGAAGGAGACGCACGAATGTTTTCTCTCTTTTTGATCCTTGCAGATCCGTTCGAGCCACCGTTTTGGGAACGATTTTCAATTCTGCTACCAGCAAAGCATCCAAATGCAGAGGTAGCTCTTATCACTAAACAAACATCTCTGATCTCTTTCATTCACACGATAGAAGGATGTGCATTATCTTTTGCCATATTCTACTAAGCGACAGAGGAGAACGACTGATCCTGTGCGTGATACTGATCGAGAGCAATGCAGAAGCTTTCATCTGTGATCTCGTTCTCGCTCATGTACTTAGCACTCGCAGGAGATATTTCTCATACTAATTATTTGATGTTTTATGTTTATTCGAGAGGGGAAAGCGATCGACAGAGTGTAAGTGTCGCTGAAGGAGACGCACGAATGTTTTCTCTCTTTTTGATCCTTGCAGATCCGTTCGGGCCACCGTTTTGGGAACGATTTTCAATTCTGCTACCAGCAAAGCATCCAAATGCAGAGGTAGCTCTTATCACTAAACAAACATCTCTGATCTCTTTCATTCACACGATAGAAGGATGTACATTATCTTTTGCCATATTCTACTAAGCGACAGAGGAGAACGACTGATCCTGTGCGTGATACTGATCGAGAGCAATGCAGAAGCTTTCATCTGTGATCTCGTTCTCGCTCATGTACTTCGCACTCGCAGGAGATATTTCTCATACTAATTATTTGATGCTTTATGTTTATTCGAGAGGGGAAAGCGATCGACAGAGTGTAAGTGTCGCTGAAGGAGACGCACGAATGTTTTCTCTCTTTTTGATCCTTGCAGATCCGTTCGGGCCACCGTTTTGGGAACGATTTTCAATTCTGCTACCAGGAAAGCATCCAAATGCAGAGGTAGCTCTTATCACTAAACAAACATCTCTGATCTCTTTCATTCACACGATACAAGGATGTGCATTATCTTTTGCCATATTCTACTAAGCGACAGAGGAGAACGACTGATCCTGTGCGTGATACTGATCGAGAGCAATGCAGAAGCTTTCATCTGTGATCTCGTTCTCGCTCATGTACTTCGCACTCGCAGGAGATATTTCTCATACTAATTATTTGATGCTTTATGTTTATTCGAGAGGGGAAAGCGATCGACAGAGTGTAAGTGTCGCTGAAGGAGACGCACGAATGTTTTCTCTCTTTTTGATCCTTGCAGATCCGTTCGGGCCACCGTTTTGGGAACGATTTTCAATTCTGCTACCAGCAAAGCATCCAAATGCAGAGGTAGCTCTTATCACTAAACAAACATCTCTGATCTCTTTCATTCACACGATAGAAGGATGTACATTATCTTTTGCCATATTCTACTAAGCGACAGAGGAGAACGACTGATCCTGTGCGTGATACTGATCGAGAGCAATGCAGAAGCTTTCATCTGTGATCTCGTTCTCGCTCATGTACTTATCACTCGCAGGAGATATTTCTCATACTAATTATTTGATGCTTTATGTTTATTCGAGAGGGGAAAGCGATCCTTTGAGTGTAACTGTCGCTGAAGGAGACGCACGAATGTTTTCTCTCTTTTTGATCCTTGCAGATCCGTTCGGGCCACCGTTTTGGGAACGATTTTCAATTCTGCTACCAGCAAAGCATCCAAATGCAGAGGTAGCTCTTATCACTAAACAAACATCTCTGATCTCTTTCATTCACACGATAGAAGGATGTACATTATCTATTGCCATATTCTACTAAGCGACAGAGGAGAGCGACTGATCCTGTGCGTGATACTGATCGAGAGCAATGCAGAAGCTTTCATCTGTGATCTCGTTCTCGCTCATGTACTTAGCACTCGCAGGAGATATTTCTCATACTAATTATTTGATGTTTTATGTTTATTCGAGAGGGGAAAGCGATCGACAGAGTGTAAGTGTCGCTGAAGGAGACGCACGAATGTTTTCTCTCTTTTTGATCCTTGCAGATCCGTTCGAGCCACCGTTTTGGGAACGATTTTCAATTCTTCTACCAGCAAATCATCCAAATGCAGAGGTAGCTCTTATCACTAAACAAACATCTCTGATCTCTTTCATTCACACGATACAAGGATGTGCATTATCTATTGCCATATTCTACTAAGCGACAGAGGAGAACGACTGATCCTGTGCGTGATACTGATCGAGAGCAATGCAGAAGCTTTCATCTGTGATCTCGTTCTCGCTCATGTACTTCGCACTCGCAGGAGATATTTCTCATACTAATTATTTGATGCTTTATGTTTATTCGAGAGGGGAAAGCGATCCTTTGAGTGTAAGTGTCGCTGAAGGAGACGCACGAATGTTTTCTCTCTTTTTGATCCTTGCAGATCCGTTCGAGCCACCGTTTTGGGAACGATTTTCAATTCTGCTACCAGCAAAGCATCCAAATGCAGAGGTAGCTCTTATCACTAAACAAACATCTCTGATCTCTTTCATTCACACGATAGAAGGATGTACATTATCTATTGCCATATTCTACTAAGCGACAGACGAGAGCGACTGATCCTGTGCGTGATACTGATCGAGAGCAATGCAGAAGCTTTCATCTGTGATCTCGTTCTCGCTCATGTACTTCGCACTCGCAGGAGATATTTCCCATACTAATTAATTGATGCTGTATGTTTATTAGAGAGGGGAAAGCGATCGACAGCGTGTAAGTGTCGCTGAACGAGACGCACGAATGTTTTCTCTCTTTTTGATCCTTGCAGATCCGTTCGAGCCACCGTTTTGGGAACGATTTTCAATTCTGCTACCAGCAAAGCATCCAAATGCAGAGGTAGCTCTTATCACTAAACAAACATCTCTGATCTCTTTCATTCACACGATAGAAGGATGTACATTATCTTTTGCCATATTCTACTAAGCGACAGAGGAGAGCGACTGATCCTGTGCGTGATACTGATCGAGAGCAATGCAGAAGCTTTCATCTGTGATCTCGTTCTCGCTCATGTACTTAGCACTCGCAGGAGATATTTCTCATACTAATTATTTGATGCTTTATGTTTATTCGAGAGGGGAAAGCGATCCTTTGAGTGTAAGTGTCGCTGAATGAGACGCACGAATGTTTTCTCTCTTTTTGATCCTTGCAGATCCGTTCGGGCCACCGTTTTGGGAACGTTTTTCAATTCTGCTACCAGCAAAGCATCCAAATGCAGAGGTAGCTCTTATCACTAAACAAACACCTCTGATCTCTTTCATTCACACGATAGAAGGATGTACATTATCTTTTGCCATATTCTACTAAGCGACAGAGGAGAACGACTGATCCTGTGCGTGATACTGATCGAGAGCAATGCAGAAGCTTTCATCTGTGATCTCGTTCTCGCTCATGTACTTCGCACTCGCAGGAGATATTTCCCATACTAATTAATTGATGCTGTATGTTTATTAGAGAGGGGAAAGCGATCCTTTGAGTGTAAGTGTCGCTGAAGGAGACGCACGAATGTTTTCTCTCTTTTTGATCCTTGCAGATCCGTTCGGGCCACCGTTTTGGGAACGATTTTCAATTCTGCTACCAGGAAAGCATCCAAATGCAGAGGTAGCTCTTATCACTAAACAAACATCTCTGATCTCTTTCATTCACACGATACAAGGATGTGCATTATCTTTTGCCATATTCTACTAAGCGACAGAGGAGAACGACTGATCCTGTGCGTGATACTGATCGATAGCAATGCAAAAGCTTTCATCTGTGATCTCGTTCTCGCTCATGTACTTAGCACTCGCAGGAGATATTTCTCATACTAATTATTTGATGTTTTATGTTTATTCGAGAGGGGAAAGCGATCGACAGAGTGTAAGTGTCGCTGAAGGAGACGCACGAATGTTTTCTCTCTTTTTGATCCTTGCAGATCCGTTCGGGCCACCGTTTTGGGAACGATTTTCAATTCTGCTACCAGCAAAGCATCCAAATGCAGAGGTAGCTCTTATCACTAAACAAACATCTCTGATCTCTTTCATTCACACGATACAAGGATGTGCATTATCTTTTGCCATATTCTACTAAGCGACAGAGGAGAACGACTGATCCTGTGCGTGATACTGATCGAGAGCAATGCAGAAGCTTTCATCTGTGATCTCGTTCTCGCTCATGTACTTAGCACTCGCAGGAGATATTTCTCATACTAATTATTTGATGTTTTATGTTTATTCGAGAGGGGAAAGCGATCGACAGAGTGTAAGTGTCGCTGAATGAGACGCACGAATGTTTTCTCTCTTTTTGATCCTTGCAGATCCGTTCGGGCCACCGTTTTGGGAACGATTTTCAATTCTGCTACCAGCAAAGCATCCAAATGCAGAGGTAGCTCTTATCACTAAACAAACATCTCTGATCTCTTTCATTCACACGATAGAAGGATGTACATTATCTTTTGCCATATTCTACTAAGCGACAGAGGAGAACGACTGATCCTGTGCGTGATACTGATCGAGAGCAATGCAGAAGCTTTCATCTGTGATCTCGTTCTCGCTCATGTACTTCGCACTCGCAGGAGATATTTCTCATACTAATTATTTGATGCTTTATGTTTATTCGAGAGGGGAAAGCGATCGACAGAGTGTAAGTGTCGCTGAAGGAGACGCACGAATGTTTTCTCTCGTTTTGATCCTTGCAGATCCGTTCGGGCCACCGTTTTGGGAACGATTTTCAATTCTGCTACCAGGAAAGCATCCAAATGCAGAGGTAGCTCTTATCACTAAACAAACATCTCTGATCTCTTTCATTCACACGATACAAGGATGTGCATTATCTTTTGCCATATTCTACTAAGCGACAGAGGAGAACGACTGATCCTGTGCGTGATACTGATCGAGAGCAATGCAGAAGCTTTCATCTGTGATCTCGTTCTCGCTCATGTACTTCGCACTCGCAGGAGATATTTCCCATACTAATTATTTGATGCTTTATGTTTATTCGAGAGGGGAAAGCGATCGACAGCGTGTAAGTGTCGCTGAACGAGACGCACGAATGTTTTCTCTCTTTTTGATCCTTGCAGATCCGTTCGAGCCACCGTTTTGGGAACGATTTTCAATTCTGCTACCAGCAAAGCATCCAAATGCAGAGGTAGCTCTTATCACTAAACAAACATCTCTGATCTCTTTCATTCACACGATAGAAGGATGTACATTATCTTTTGCCATATTCTACTAAGCGACAGAGGAGAGCGACTGATCCTGTGCGTGATACTGATCGAGAGCAATGCAGAAGCTTTCATCTGTGATCTCGTTCTCGCTCATGTACTTCGCACTCGCAGGAGATATTTCCCATACTAATTAATTGATGCTGTATGTTTATTAGAGAGGGGAAAGCGATCGACAGCGTGTAAGTGTCGCTGAACGAGACGCACGAATGTTTTCTCTCTTTTTGATCCTTGCAGATCCGTTCGAGCCACCGTTTTGGGAACGATTTTCAATTCTGCTACCAGCAAAGCATCCAAATGCAGAGGTAGCTCTTATCACTAAACAAACATCTCTGATCTCTTTCATTCACACGATAGAAGGATGTACATTATCTTTTGCCATATTCTACTAAGCGACAGAGGAGAGCGACTGATCCTGTGCGTGATACTGATCGAGAGCAATGCAGAAGCTTTCATCTGTGATCTCGTTCTCGCTCATGTACTTAGCACTCGCAGGATATATATCGCATATTTCCCATACTAATTAATTGATGCTGTATGTTTATTAGAGAGGGGAAAGCGATCGACAGAGTGTAAGTGTCGCTGAAGGAGACGCACGAATGTTTTCTCTCTTTTTGATCCTTGCAGATCCGTTCAAGCCACCGTTTTGGGAACGATTTTCAATTCTTCTACCAGGAAAGCATCCAAATGCAGAGGTAGCTCTTATCACTAAACAAACATCTCTGATCTCTTTCATTCACACGATACAAGGATGTGCATTATCTATTGCCATATTCTACTAAGCGACAGAGGAGAGCTACTGATCCTGTGCGTGATACTGATCGAGAGCAATGCAGAAGCTTTCATCTGTGATCTCGTTCTCGCTCATGTACTTCGCACTCGCAGGAGATATTTCTCATACTAATTATTTGATGCTTTATGTTTATTCGAGAGGGGAAAGCGATCGACAGCGTGTAAGTGTCGCTGAACGAGACGCACGAATGTTTTCTCTCTTTTTGATCCTTGCAGATCCGTTCGGGCCACCGTTTTGGGAACGATTTTCAATTCTGCTACCAGCAAAGCATCCAAATGCAGAGGTAGCTCTTATCACTAAACAAACATCTCTGATCTCTTTCATTCACACGATAGAAGGATGTACATTATCTATTGCCATATTCTACTAAGCGACAGAGGAGAGCGACTGATCCTGTGCGTGATACTGATCGAGAGCAATGCAGAAGCTTTCATCTGTGATCTCGTTCTCGCTCATGTACTTAGCACTCGCAGGAGATATTTCCCATACTAATTAATTGATGCTGTATGTTTATTAGAGAGGGGAAAGCGATCGACAGCGTGTAAGTGTCGCTGAACGAGACGCACGAATGTTTTCTCTCTTTTTGATCCTTGCAGATCCGTTCGGGCCACCGTTTTGGGAACGATTTTCAATTCTGCTACCAGCAAAGCATCCAAATGCAGAGGTAGCTCTTATCACTAAACAAACATCTCTGATCTCTTTCATTCACACGATAGAAGGATGTACATTATCTATTGCCATATTCTACTAAGCGACAGAGGAGAGCGACTGATCCTGTGCGTGATACTGATCGAGAGCAATGCAGAAGCTTTCATCTGTGATCTCGTTCTCGCTCATGTACTTAGCACTCGCAGGAGATATTTCTCATACTAATTATTTGATGCTTTATGTTTATTCGAGAGGGGAAAGCGATCCTTTGAGTGTAAGTGTCGCTGAAGGAGACGCACGAATGTTTTCTCTCTTTTTGATCCTTGCAGATCCGTTCGAGCCACCGTTTTGGGAACGATTTTCAATTCTGCTACCAGCAAAGCATCCAAATGCAGAGGTAGCTCTTATCACTAAACAAACATCTCTGATCTCTTTCATTCACACGATAGAAGGATGTACATTATCTATTGCCATATTCTACTAAGCGACAGAGGAGAGCGACTGATCCTGTGCGTGATACTGATCGAGAGCAATGCAGAAGCTTTCATCTGTGATCTCGTTCTCGCTCATGTACTTCGCACTCGCAGGAGATATTTCCCATACTAATTAATTGATGCTGTATGTTTATTAGAGAGGGGAAAGCGATCGACAGCGTGTAAGTGTCGCTGAACGAGACGCACGAATGTTTTCTCTCTTTTTGATCCTTGCAGATCCGTTCGGGCCACCGTTTTGGGAACGATTTTCAATTCTGCTACCAGCAAAGCATCCAAATGCAGAGGTAGCTCTTATCACTAAACAAACATCTCTGATCTCTTTCATTCACACGATACAAGGATGTACATTATCTTTTGCCATATTCTACTAAGCGACAGAGGAGAGCGACTGATCCTGTGCGTGATACTGATCGAGAGCAATGCAGAAGCTTTCATCTGTGATCTCGTTCTCGCTCATGTACTTAGCACTCGCAGGAGATATTTCTCATACTAATTATTTGATGTTTTATGTTTATTCGAGAGGGGAAAGCGATCGACAGAGTGTAAGTGTCGCTGAAGGAGACGCACGAATGTTTTCTCTCTTTTTGATCCTTGCAGATCCGTTCGGGCCACCGTTTTGGGAACGATTTTCAATTCTGCTACCAGCAAAGCATCCAAATGCAGAGGTAGCTCTTATCACTAAACAAACATCTCTCTGATCTCTTTCATTCACACGATACAAGGATGTGCATTATCTTTTGCCATATTCTACTAAGCGACAGAGGAGAACGACTGATCCTGTGCGTGATACTGATCGAGAGCAATGCAGAAGCTTTCATCTGTGATCTCGTTCTCGCTCATGTACTTAGCACTCGCAGGAGATATTTCTCATACTAATTATTTGATGTTTTATGTTTATTCGAGAGGGGAAAGCGATCGACAGAGTGTAAGTGTCGCTGAATGAGACGCACGAATGTTTTCTCTCTTTTTGATCCTTGCAGATCCGTTCGGGCCACCGTTTTGGGAACGATTTTCAATTCTGCTACCAGCAAAGCATCCAAATGCAGAGGTAGCTCTTATCACTAAACAAACATCTCTGATCTCTTTCATTCACACGATAGAAGGATGTACATTATCTATTGCCATATTCTACTAAGCGACAGAGGAGAACGACTGATCCTGTGCGTGATACTGATCGAGAGCAATGCAGAAGCTTTCATCTGTGATCTCGTTCTCGCTCATGTACTTCGCACTCGCAGGAGATATTTCTCATACTAATTATTTGATGCTTTATGTTTATTCGAGAGGGGAAAGCGATCGACAGAGTGTAAGTGTCGCTGAAGGAGACGCACGAATGTTTTCTCTCGTTTTGATCCTTGCAGATCCGTTCGGGCCACCGTTTTGGGAACGATTTTCAATTCTGCTACCAGGAAAGCATCCAAATGCAGAGGTAGCTCTTATCACTAAACAAACATCTCTGATCTCTTTCATTCACACGATACAAGGATGTGCATTATCTTTTGCCATATTCTACTAAGCGACAGAGGAGAACGACTGATCCTGTGCGTGATACTGATCGAGAGCAATGCAGAAGCTTTCATCTGTGATCTCGTTCTCGCTCATGTACTTAGCACTCGCAGGAGATATTTCTCATACTAATTATTTGATGTTTTATGTTTATTCGAGAGGGGAAAGCGATCGACAGAGTGTAAGTGTCGCTGAATGAGACGCACGAATGTTTTCTCTCTTTTTGATCCTTGCAGATCCGTTCGGGCCACCGTTTTGGGAACGATTTTCAATTCTGCTACCAGCAAAGCATCCAAATGCAGAGGTCACTAAATGCTCTTATCACTAAACAAACATCTCTGATCTCTTTCATTCACACGATAGAAGGATGTACATTATCTATTGCCATATTCTACTAAGCGACAGACGAGAGCGACTGATCCTGTGCGTGATACTGATCGAGAGCAATGCAGAAGCTTTCATCTGTGATCTCGTTCTCGCTCATGTACTTCGCACTCGCAGGAGATATTTCCCATACTAATTATTTGATGCTTTATGTTTATTCGAGAGGGGAAAGCGATCGACAGCGTGTAAGTGTCGCTGAACGAGACGCACGAATGTTTTCTCTCTTTTTGATCCTTGCAGATCCGTTCGAGCCACCGTTTTGGGAACGATTTTCAATTCTGCTACCAGCAAAGCATCCAAATGCAGAGGTAGCTCTTATCACTAAACAAACATCTCTGATCTCTTTCATTCACACGATAGAAGGATGTACATTATCTTTTGCCATATTCTACTAAGCGACAGAGGAGAGCGACTGATCCTGTGCGTGATACTGATCGAGAGCAATGCAGAAGCTTTCATCTGTGATCTCGTTCTCGCTCATGTACTTCGCACTCGCAGGAGATATTTCCCATACTAATTAATTGATGCTGTATGTTTATTAGAGAGGGGAAAGCGATCGACAGCGTGTAAGTGTCGCTGAACGAGACGCACGAATGTTTTCTCTCTTTTTGATCCTTGCAGATCCGTTCGAGCCACCGTTTTGGGAACGATTTTCAATTCTGCTACCAGCAAAGCATCCAAATGCAGAGGTAGCTCTTATCACTAAACAAACATCTCTGATCTCTTTCATTCACACGATAGAAGGATGTACATTATCTTTTGCCATATTCTACTAAGCGACAGAGGAGAGCGACTGATCCTGTGCGTGATACTGATCGAGAGCAATGCAGAAGCTTTCATCTGTGATCTCGTTCTCGCTCATGTACTTAGCACTCGCAGGATATATATCGCATATTTCCCATACTAATTAATTGATGCTGTATGTTTATTAGAGAGGGGAAAGCGATCGACAGAGTGTAAGTGTCGCTGAAGGAGACGCACGAATGTTTTCTCTCTTTTTGATCCTTGCAGATCCGTTCAAGCCACCGTTTTGGGAACGATTTTCAATTCTTCTACCAGGAAAGCATCCAAATGCAGAGGTAGCTCTTATCACTAAACAAACATCTCTGATCTCTTTCATTCACACGATACAAGGATGTGCATTATCTATTGCCATATTCTACTAAGCGACAGAGGAGAGCTACTGATCTTGTGCGTGATACTGATCGAGAGCAATGCAGAAGCTTTCATCTGTGATCTCGTTCTCGCTCATGTACTTCGCACTCGCAGGAGATATTTCTCATACTAATTATTTGATGCTTTATGTTTATTCGAGAGGGGAAAGCGATCCTTTGAGTGTAAGTGTCGCTGAAGGAGACGCACGAATGTTTTCTCTCTTTTTGATCCTTGCAGATCCGTTCGAGCCACCGTTTTGGGAACGATTTTCAATTCTGCTACCAGCAAAGCATCCAAATGCAGAGGTAGCTCTTATCACTAAACAAACATCTCTGATCTCTTTCATTCACACGATAGAAGGATGTACATTATCTATTGCCATATTCTACTAAGCGACAGACGAGAGCGACTGATCCTGTGCGTGATACTGATCGAGAGCAATGCAGAAGCTTTCATCTGTGATCTCGTTCTCGCTCATGTACTTCGCACTCGCAGGAGATATTTCCCATACTAATTAATTGATGCTGTATGTTTATTAGAGAGGGGAAAGCGATCGACAGCGTGTAAGTGTCGCTGAACGAGACGCACGAATGTTTTCTCTCTTTTTGATCCTTGCAGATCCGTTCGAGCCACCGTTTTGGGAACGATTTTCAATTCTGCTACCAGCAAAGCATCCAAATGCAGAGGTAGCTCTTATCACTAAACAAACATCTCTGATCTCTTTCATTCACACGATAGAAGGATGTGCATTATCTATTGCCATATTCTACTAAGCGACAGAGGAGAGCTACTGATCCTGTGCGTGATACTGATCGAGAGCAATGCAGAAGCTTTCATCTGTGATCTCGTTCTCGCTCATGTACTTAGCACTCGCAGGAGATATTTCTCATACTAATTATTTGATGCTTTATGTTTATTCGAGAGGGGAAAGCGATCCTTTGAGTGTAAGTGTCGCTGAAGGAGATGCACGAATGTTTTCTCTCTTTTTGATCCTTGCAGATCCGTTCGAGCCACCGTTTTGGGAACGATTTTCAATTCTGCTACCAGCAAAGCATCCAAATGCAGAGGTAGCTCTTATCACTAAACAAACATCTCTGATCTCTTTCATTCACACGATAGAAGGATGTACATTATCTTTTGCCATATTCTACTAAGCGACAGAGGAGAACGACTGATCCTGTGCGTGATACTGATCGAGAGCAATGCAGAAGCTTTCATCTGTGATCTCGTTCTCGCTCATGTACTTAGCACTCGCAGGATATATATCGCATATTTCCCGTACTAATTAATTGATGCTGTACGTTTATTAGAGAGGGGAAAGCGATCGACAGAGTGTAAGTGTCGCTGAAGGAGACGCACGAATGTTTTCTCTCTTTTTGATCCTTGCAGATCCGTTCGAGCCACCGTTTTGGGAACGATTTTCAATTCTGCTACCAGCAAAGCATCCAAATGCAGAGGTAGCTCTTATCACTAAACAAACATCTCTGATCTCTTTCATTCACACGATAGAAGGATGTACATTATCTTTTGCCATATTCTACTAAGCGACAGAGGAGAGCGACTGATCCTGTGCGTGATACTGATCGAGAGCAATGCAGAAGCTTTCATCTGTGATCTCGTTCTCGCTCATGTACTTCGCACTCGCAGGAGATATTTCTCATACTAATTATTTGATGCTTTATGTTTATTCGAGAGGGGAAAGCGATCCTTTGAGTGTAACTGTCGCTGAAGGAGACGCACGAATGTTTTCTCTCTTTTTGATCCTTGCAGATCCGTTCGAGCCACCGTTTTGGGAACGATTTTCAATTCTGCTACCAGCAAAGCATCCAAATGCAGAGGTAGCTCTTATCACTAAACAAACATCTCTGATCTCTTTCATTCACACGATAGAAGGATGTACATTATCTATTGCCATATTCTACTAAGCGACAGACGAGAGCGACTGATCCTGTGCGTGATACTGATCGAGAGCAATGCAGAAGCTTTCATCTGTGATCTCGTTCTCGCTCATGTACTTCGCACTCGCAGGAGATATTTCCCATACTAATTAATTGATGCTGTATGTTTATTAGAGAGGGGAAAGCGATCGACAGCGTGTAAGTGTCGCTGAACGAGACGCACGAATGTTTTCTCTCTTTTTGATCCTTGCAGATCCGTTCGAGCCACCGTTTTGGGAACGATTTTCAATTCTGCTACCAGCAAAGCATCCAAATGCAGAGGTAGCTCTTATCACTAAACAAACATCTCTGATCTCTTTCATTCACACGATACAAGGATGTGCATTATCTTTTGCCATATTCTACTAAGCGACAGAGGAGAGCGACTGATCCTGTGCGTGATACTGATCGAGAGCAATGCAGAAGCTTTCATCTGTGATCTCGTTCTCGCTCATGTACTTCGCACTCGCAGGAGATATTTCCCATACTAATTAATTGATGCTGTATGTTTATTAGAGAGGGGAAAGCGATCGACAGCGTGTAAGTGTCGCTGAACGAGACGCACGAATGTTTTCTCTCTTTTTGATCCTTGCAGATCCGTTCGAGCCACCGTTTTGGGAACGATTTTCAATTCTGCTACCAGCAAAGCATCCAAATGCAGAGGTAGCTCTTATCACTAAACAAACATCTCTGATCTCTTTCATTCACACGATAGAAGGATGTACATTATCTTTTGCCATATTCTACTAAGCGACAGAGGAGAGCGACTGATCCTGTGCGTGATACTGATCGAGAGCAATGCAGAAGCTTTCATCTGTGATCTCGTTCTCGCTCATGTACTTCGCACTCGCAGGAGATATTTCTCATACTAATTATTTGATGCTTTATGTTTATTCGAGAGGGGAAAGCGATCCTTTGAGTGTAACTGTCGCTGAAGGAGACGCACGAATGTTTTCTCTCTTTTTGATCCTTGCAGATCCGTTCGAGCCACCGTTTTGGGAACGATTTTCAATTCTGCTACCAGCAAAGCATCCAAATGCAGAGGTAGCTCTTATCACTAAACAAACATCTCTGATCTCTTTCATTCACACGATAGAAGGATGTACATTATCTATTGCCATATTCTACTAAGCGACAGACGAGAGCGACTGATCCTGTGCGTGATACTGATCGAGAGCAATGCAGAAGCTTTCATCTGTGATCTCGTTCTCGCTCATGTACTTCGCACTCGCAGGAGATATTTCCCATACTAATTAATTGATGCTGTATGTTTATTAGAGAGGGGAAAGCGATCGACAGCGTGTAAGTGTCGCTGAACGAGACGCACGAATGTTTTCTCTCTTTTTGATCCTTGCAGATCCGTTCGAGCCACCGTTTTGGGAACGATTTTCAATTCTGCTACCAGCAAAGCATCCAAATGCAGAGGTAGCTCTTATCACTAAACAAACATCTCTGATCTCTTTCATTCACACGATAGAAGGATGTACATTATCTTTTGCCATATTCTACTAAGCGACAGAGGAGAGCGACTGATCCTGTGCGTGATACTGATCGAGAGCAATGCAGAAGCTTTCATCTGTGATCTCGTTCTCGCTCATGTACTTAGCACTCGCAGGAGATATTTCTCATACTAATTATTTGATGCTTTATGTTTATTCGAGAGGGGAAAGCGATCCTTTGAGTGTAAGTGTCGCTGAAGGAGACGCACGAATGTTTTCTCTCTTTTTGATCCTTGCAGATCCGTTCGAGCCACCGTTTTGGGAACGATTTTCAATTCTTCTACCAGGAAAGCATCCAAATGCAGAGGTAGCTCTTATCACTAAACAAACATCTCTGATCTCTTTCATTCACACGATACAAGGATGTGCATTATCTATTGCCATATTCTACTAAGCGACAGAGGAGAGCTACTGATCTTGTGCGTGATACTGATCGAGAGCAATGCAGAAGCTTTCATCTGTGATCTCGTTCTCGCTCATGTACTTCGCACTCGCAGGAGATATTTCTCATACTAATTATTTGATGCTTTATGTTTATTCGAGAGGGGAAAGCGATCGACAGAGTGTAAGTGTCGCTGAAGGAGACGCACGAATGTTTTCTCTCTTTTTGATCCTTGCAGATCCGTTCGAGCCACCGTTTTGGGAACGATTTTCAATTCTGCTACCAGCAAAGCATCCAAATGCAGAGGTAGCTCTTATCACTAAACAAACATCTCTGATCTCTTTCATTCACACGATAGAAGGATGTACATTATCTATTGCCATATTCTACTAAGCGACAGACGAGAGCGACTGATCCTGTGCGTGATACTGATCGAGAGCAATGCAGAAGCTTTCATCTGTGATCTCGTTCTCGCTCATGTACTTCGCACTCGCAGGAGATATTTCCCATACTAATTAATTGATGCTGTATGTTTATTAGAGAGGGGAAAGCGATCGACAGCGTGTAAGTGTCGCTGAACGAGACGCACGAATGTTTTCTCTCTTTTTGATCCTTGCAGATCCGTTCGAGCCACCGTTTTGGGAACGATTTTCAATTCTGCTACCAGCAAAGCATCCAAATGCAGAGGTAGCTCTTATCACTAAACAAACATCTCTGATCTCTTTCATTCACACGATAGAAGGATGTACATTATCTATTGCCATATTCTACTAAGCGACAGACGAGAGCGACTGATCCTGTGCGTGATACTGATCGAGAGCAATGCAGAAGCTTTCATCTGTGATCTCGTTCTCGCTCATGTACTTCGCACTCGCAGGAGATATTTCTCATACTAATTATTTGATGCTTTATGTTTATTCGAGAGGGGAAAGCGATCCTTTGAGTGTAAGTGTCGCTGAAGGAGACGCACGAATGTTTTCTCTCTTTTTGATCCTTGCAGATCCGTTCGAGCCACCGTTTTGGGAACGATTTTCAATTCTGCTACCAGCAAAGCATCCAAATGCAGAGGTAGCTCTTATCACTAAACAAACATCTCTGATCTCTTTCATTCACACGATAGAAGGATGTACATTATCTATTGCCATATTCTACTAAGCGACAGACGAGAGCGACTGATCCTGTGCGTGATACTGAACGAGAGCAATGCAGAAGCTTTCATCTGTGATCTCGTTCTCGCTCATGTACTTCGCACTCGCAGGAGATATTTCCCATACTAATTAATTGATGCTGTATGTTTATTAGAGAGGGGAAAGCGATCGAAAGCGTGTAAGTGTCGCTGAACGAGACGCACGAATGTTTTCTCTCTTTTTGATCCTTGCAGATCCGTTCGGGCCACCGTTTTGGGAACGATTTTCAATTCTTCTACCAGGAAAGCATCCAAATGCAGAGGTAGCTCTTATCACTAAACAAACATCTCTGATCTCTTTCATTCACACGATAGAAGGATGTACATTATCTTTTGCCATATTCTACTAAGCGACAGACGAGAGCGACTGATCCTGTGCGTGATACTGATCGAGAGCAATGCAGAAGCATTCATCTGTGATCTCGTTCTCGCTCATGTACTTTGCACTCGCAGGAGATATTTCCCATACTTATTAATTGATGCTGTATGTTTATTCGAGAGGGAAAAGCGATCGACAGAGTGTGCGTGTTGCTGAAGAAGACACCTGAATATTTGCTATGGTCGATACTTTACGCTGCAAGATGAAATTGTTTTTTTTGTTGAGCATTCAATTGAGCTCTTTGTATTCGTTGTCACTAGTTTTAGTAGCCTTAAACCATCGAAGTAAATTTATGATTGCCAACTAATTTAACAAATATTGCAAAAGCTTTCAATCCTCCAATCCTGACCCTTCTCAAGGCTGAGATAGTGTGAATTTAAACCTCCATTCGCCAAAACTCATCCCTACTTACCGCTCGCGGTGTGGCTCACTGTCTTCGCGATGTGGCTCACTGTGTGCACACGTGACTGGCGTTGATTCCTTTGGCACAAACTTTCACGGCACACGCTTCGATTGGCAGCCGTTTCAAATACAAAAACAATAGCTAGCACAAAACTTGGAACCCGGGTGTTGGAACAAAGATGGAAATTGTCTTCCCCTTCCCCACAGCGGAAGTCAGTGTTTTGTCATTTCCATTTCCGTTGTTTCGAAAGCAAAAGTTTTACATTGTACCAAACTCTTGACTCACGGCACTGTGTGCGCGGACAAGGGTGCAAGGTTGCTATCTCCGTCGTCGTGCGGTGTTGTGTGTGCTGCGTTTCGAGAAATGTTTCGAGAGAACACAGGAGATAGGCCACCGTTTTCAGCGCACTGCCGGAAAACCGAAGGAGGTAGTTATTGTTTTTGCCACAAAGCAACGGCAGAACGCCCGTGTCCCAATATAGCAGCCTTTTTGCTTCGCACGCTGGGTCACTAACAAGCGACAGCAGATAACGCAGCAACATCGGTGAGCAGTAAAACAGTGGAAAAACTACCACACGACGGATGCGAATGTTGAACGCAGGAGCACCCAGGGAGGGAAACCCACGAGCGATGGCAACGCTGGCGTGGGATTGATTTATTTTCATGTTCCGAACGAGCTTTAACCGTTTGTGTAAAACAAATGGCGCCCGCTGGTTGGAACGCCAAACAAAAAAACGGCACGTAAGCAGCAGCATGGATGGAAAACGAACCCGTGTTTCGAGTGTATTCGCGTGGAATTCTACTTTCTTGCAAACCATTCCGCTACACCAATGTTGGAGAGAGTTCGTGTTCGCGAAGGCAAAGATTTTACACGTTTGCGCACGCTGGCTGCTTTGGAATGGAGGAAAATGGTTTACTTTAGATGCTCCCTGGCCCTGTCCTGTGAAAATTATTGTAGCGTACTGTAGACGATACTTCCGGGTTTGTTTTTTGTTCGAATAACGCACCTTTTCAAGTGTTAAATCGTGTGAAAATGGGTGGTCAAAATTCAATGCATCGTTACCGGGGTTTTAAAATGTGTCTGGGAAATGTGTCCATTAACAGAAGCAGCAAAACTTACCGTAACGTATTTCGTGATGTTGGCATAATTTACATATTTTTACATATAAAGAGGAACACTATATTAATCTTTCATTTTGTTTACTTGTAGCATATAGATATTGAGAATGAATGATGCAAACGCATTATTGTAACCTTCTATTTTAACCCATTTCTTTCCGAAAGTGATTTTTTATTGTTTGTAATTGAAGCTGTACATTCTTTACACTTTTACGTTTATGGTACAAACGAAAACAGAAAACCAGAGTGGGACATGTAACAGAAATAACACTGCCATTCTTCCTAAGCATTGATATTCTCAACGTGCTTATTTGTTATTTTATATTTTCTTGTATAACTAACAGAATAATCTCATCTGACCCGTCAATACGTGCAGACGGTTGTTAATTGTTTTATACAAAGCGGAAAAGTCAGTCCGCTGTAAAGAAGTGATACTGATGCTGATAATTAAATACGTTACAGATTTTAAAGCAGCATTTAATAGTTTCCACCATGCCTTGCTTTTGGCAAAATTTTCCAATTTGGGGTCCTCAACTTTTATAGTCAAGTGGCTTTGGTTATATCTTTGTAATCGTTCCTGTAGGGTAAAAATAAACACGTGTGTGTCGGATGAATTCTTCGGTTTTTAGAAGTTCTTCAAGGTAGTTTACTTATTCTTTTCCTCTTATACCTTAATCATGTTAGTTTGGTTCTTTATGCAGACAGCCAACCTCTTTACACTGATGATCTCAAACTTAAACACGAATAGAGGCCCTAAGCGGTCATACGAATGTAGGCCTTTTTGAAGTGTCTAGCGTGAAGATGTATGAGTAATTCTAAACTTGAGAAGAATTGAGAAACAAATCTACTTGTGAGTGGGGGGCGGATCCCTTTTTTCGGGACCCCTCGAGACCTCGGGGTCCCACGCGGCCGCTTAGTTTGCGTAGTGCTTAATCTGGAACTGGTTCCTGTATTTGAGACCTTCGTGTAACTTTTAATAGTAAGCCCTCTCTTAAGTCACGCTTTTCGTCTGTTTGATATTCGTGGAGTATCCGTGTTTGATATCTGAAAATTGAAAAAGAAAATAAATATTTCATGTCCTGATGTTACATATCCTGATCAGACGTTTTGAACACACATATCATAATCAGTTTATTGCTAACGCTTTTATCTGTTACAAAACAAAACCCGTAGATGGTCTATTTTGTTAATTCCTCTTTTATTAATTCAAGCCTGACCTCTTTTGTTAATTCAATTTAAATAAACTCTTCGTCCAAACGGTTGACCCGTAGATGAAAATTCTGCTCCGCACATGGAGCGATGGAAATCGATTTACATCTTGTTTGGCACAAGCCAGGCCCTCGACCCATTAGCCCTACCGATCGGACTTTGAACTCGTTAAAGTAGTTTATCTTTTTAGAAGAGTACATTAATCACAACAAAAAACGATCTATCTGCCCCCACTTTGCCCGAAACTCCACAACCTACAGTGCACCACAGCACAAACAGTTTGAAAAATGGCACTTTGCAAACGGCATCCAAGACGGCAAGAACTGGCTACGGGCGAAAAGGAAGCAACCGATGTCCCCTGGACACTGGAATGTCCCCAGGTTTTGGTGCAAGGTGTAAAAATTCCACCATAGCAAATGGCCAAACCAAATACTATCAAAACGACACTGGATGGTCCTTCGCGTGCTGCTCATCGAAGCGGATGGAGAGAAAATTCTACAATTTTCTTTTACAATTTTGAGCAAGCAAAGAAGAATAAAAAAGCACTGGAATAAGGAAAAAGATAGAACACTTGATCGCATCTCGCCACCGTCCCCGGGCAACGTAAAGTTCACAATCGAAGCATACAAAAAACAGAACGGGAAACGCTTCAAGAGTGCAAGTTCTTGAAACGCAAAACCATTGAGACAACGACGACGACGACGACGACGACGACGACGACGAATGAAAATGGTCAACATTGTGAAGTGATTTTTACATTTTAAACGTAATTTGCCAACATGCTATCGGCGAGAGGGAAGAAGCTGTGTGGTGGTAAAGGCCCCACCGTTCCTACTTGGAAAACGTGTCAAAAGGACCTACTACTACTACTACTCGACCAGGCCATGCGGAGAGGAAAACGAACGCGAAGCACACAAGGAGAGAACACATAAAACATCATCAACACGCAGCGCATAAATTAGCCAATTCAAAAGTGACCTTTCATGCCCTTCCACTCCACTCACTCCTCGATTCTCACTCCCCTCCGCCTGTCTCTTCATACCTCTTCAAAGGTGGGGTCCCTGGTGGTTGCGAGCGATTCTCATTAAAATGGAATTCAATTTATCGTCCAATGCAAATCAGTGTGTCACTGTGAGAGTGTGGTGTTGGGCGAGCTAAAGGAAATGCCACCCGAATTTCCATACGGAAACAGAATCGAACTTGCCCCCATTGCGAGAGAGGGGACGGAGAGGGATTACGGGGCGATGGGGCGAAAAGCGTAGAAAAATGAGACTGGGAAAATTGGAAGGCGGAACTCAGAAAAGGAACTATGGATACGAGGGGAGTTATTCCTTTGCTGGTTCTGTATTTGGTAGAACACGCGTTTGGCTTTTGGTCTCTATTTCCTAGGAAAGGGGCGATGATACTGGGCACAGCACAAGACAGGAAATCTATCGGGATGGGAATGGGGGTTAACATTCGATTTGATTGAATTTCCTCCAACCGGAACTCGTTCCAATAAGGCAAATGGAGAGCGCCACGGAACACCAAGGCCCAAACACTGCCCCGTTTGATCATCGGGCAACGCGCGCGCTCATCGGCACCCGGCGGCATCCCCTTTTCCCACAACCAATGTGTATTTTACTTGCTTTCGTGACTTCTGAGCACGGCGAAAGGAATTACGATACGAGATCAATGCATTCAAGTGTTCAATGTTCCAGCGAAGGGAGGATGCTGGTCATCATAATTCGTACTCACTCTTCCCTGCAAATCTCTTTTCGGCTCTCTTTCTCCCTCGAACACTGTCACACAGGGGACATAAACATAATATTTGATGATTTTATGATCAGGGCAAGCGACCGGCTTTAGGGTGATTTCGATAAAAAGAAATAGGGAAAACAGCAAGATTCCACCGTTCCCTTCCCTATTTCTCCTGAAATAAGGGCGTGGGGCAGTTGGCGGCCAAGCCGAAAACTTTACCGGTAGCCATGTACGAGCGAAAGTGTAATTCACAACATATTTGCTAAATCTGTTTTTGAGTAGCGTAAAATTGTTGTTTACCTTCATCATTTTCCCGACCGTTCGATCGGCAACAGAGCCCAAGGGTGCGAGCACCCCCGAAACGGGTGGCGTATGGCTTTTCTACCCTGCCTCCTCTCCCCCCTCTTCAACGTTCCATTTTTCTATTGTTGTGGTTCTGTTCAAAAGGTCACAGCGCGAACCGAAACTTTGATGGTGAGGTGGAAACAAAAAATGCGTGAGAAATCGCTTTTTCCTGTGTTTGTTGTTTCATGCCCATTGCTTTCTATTCTGTCTTCTATCGTGGCTGCGCTTTCCACAATTTCCATTTGAAAGCGCTTTCGAAGAATATGTATTTTCTATCGATATGCGCCTCATTCCTGCGTCCCTGCTCGATGGTCTGTTAATAGCCTGGCTACACGATGACCAAAGACACGCACACACACTCACACGCGCGCGAGGAATGGGAAATCAAAAATCGGAATCGTTTAAGAGCAAATGCTTTGACTTAAAAGCCATTCGTGGGAGGACAGCTGTTTTCGGCGAAGGAACACTACCAAATGCAGGGGGTTTCGATTGATTTTTTTTAAGAAAACCAGAGCAATATAAAGGAAAAGCTTCGTGGGTATGAAAACATGTGATTTTGTGATTTTCAGAAAATGTATTCTTTTATGGTAAATATAATTCTGAATAATGTGTTTACAATGTGTTAAAAAACTACAATTATGCTTTTCGTTGAACCATTTTGAACCCCTCTTTTAATCACGGATATTTAAATCCTTTAAATTTAAATTTAAAAAATTTTGAATATCTAGGAAAACCTCCAAGCATAATCACAACCCAACAATTATTTAAAAAACCTATTTAATTAGCTTATACGCATTCTTTGTATTAAGGATATTGAATCCAACACAGGGATTGTAAAAGTAGCATAACATAGAGCAGTGGTCTCTAATCTGTGGTCCGTGGCGTCCGTGCCGCGAGAAAATTTATTTTTGAAAAAGAAAAGCTTATATACATAAAGTGCGTTTTTGTCCCCACCATTATGATTAAATTTTAAAGTGGCATGTATAGAATAAGATTAAAAGATATTTGAACTTTGAACTAGTATAAAAAATTTATGCCCTCAATGGATGTGGGCCGCGGCAAATCAATGTTCAAAGCCAAGTGGTCCGCAGTCTTAAAAAGGTTGGGGAGCCCTGGCATAGAGGACTGGGAAAACTGGCACAATAATATAACGCAAATGAGATTTCAGAGAAGCAAACTACAACAAGAAGGAAAACAAAGCATTGTATTGATCACTGTGAACCCAAATTCAATAAACTTCGGGTGTTCTTCAAAACCAAAACAAGTGTTATCATTGGAATGAAGTCTTAGTTCTAACTAATTGAGCAATTAACTCTGATGGGTTAGGCTGAATCAAATCGATATAGTTTATTTTTCTCTTCAATGATATCTAGCTAAGCTGACTGGATTTCAATAATATAATTTTTTTAATATATACATTGATATCTGCTAACAAACTACAGATAGTACCATAGAACGCATACTTCTTGATCGCACAATTTTTGATACGTAAAAGTATTCGTGGCAAACTTCTTCGTCGCATAATGCGTGGTCGAATAATTCTTGGTAGTAACCTTATTGATCCCAAAATTCTTATACGCAAAAGTTTTGGTCGCAAACTCCTTGTTCAAAAAATTCTTATACGCAAAAATCCTGGTCACTTCCTGGTCTCAAAATTTTTTGTCGCACAATTTGTGGTCGTAAAATCTTTGATAGCTAAATGCGCGGTCGACCTTTTGGCTGATACGATCTTTTTCATCTAGGTTCGCCAGGTTCGACTGCGCGAATCATATTTAATACCGTTACGCTATTAACTGGAGCTGGTAGTCAGTAGCGTCATATTGGAATATGGCATAGCCAAGAATATTTAAGGGGATAGGATCAATTGTCACAAAGTAAATAAAAATACATTACTGTGAGAAATATGAAAGTAATAGCACTTATTGCAACGCAGCGTTTCATAAAGCATTGCGTCACGCAAGGGCGTTTGTTAGATGCGTTCTGGATAAATGTGTTGAACACATTAAACAATGTTAAACTTAAACAAACAAAAATCATGCTTTTTTTAGCTTTAGGAATGGGTCACGGGTTTATGCCCGTCAAGAAGAAGAAGGAGCGAATATAATACTCAATACAAACTGTGAAACACTTATTAAACTATTGGCCCTCTTCCAACTGTTTTGCAGCAAATACGAAATTAATTCTTCAACATTTATTCTGTTTTATTTATTAAATTATTTAGTTGTTCCGTTACATAAAAACCGCAATCACATTGTCCGGATAACCCTGCACCCTGATTTCACCTTCAATCTTCCACATCCCTTCACTCTACTCTCCCTAAAGCGTCTAAAAATGTTTCCATGTTTTCCTCCGGCCTAAGAACTGGAGCGTGCTGTCTATAAATCAAACAAACGATTTAACACTCCACTCCTGTCCCAATAAACCAACAAAGTTTATCGTCTTTCTGTCTCTCTCTATCTCTCTTTCTCTCTCTTCCTTGTCCCGTCCACGTGCGTTTGGTTCGCTTTTCCCACCCGCACAATCCATCGATTATCGATCGAGCCTACCGCATGACACGCACCTTTGCGCTTCCTTGCTGTGGGTTGCAAAAACATTCATCATTATCATTTCGCGCTCTTTCTTCAGGTTGACTTTCGATTTCCTTCGAGGAAGGAAAACCTATCGTCTGATTTCCTTTGCTTTGTTCCCGTTTCTTTAAAATGCAGAAAAACAAAAGAAATCAAGATGTTTACGGGTAACATACTGCAAATCACTGCTATAAGAATAAAAATCATCATCATCATCATAGCCTTCAACAACGACAACAAATCTTCTTCTATACGGTGAACGCGTTTCGGTTCCTTTTGGTTACGTTTGTGGTTGCATTTACAGCCCTCAACAATCCCCAGTCCCGGAAGTGATTTAAAAGCAAATCCGACGGTCCCTATTCCACCTCACCAACTCGGAAGGCGAGAAGTGCAATCGAAACCACCAATCCATACTGCCTAACCCCTTTCCCGTGCACCCTCACTACCATCCCAGCCGCGAGAACTGCGAACCGATGATTATAATATTATCGATGGGCAAAAGCGAAAGGAGATAAATCTGTCTCCGCTCGAACGATCATGTTCTGTGTCTCCCATCCGGTGTGAAGGGCGCGAACGCGGCACAGGAAGAGGGATGATGACATACCGCCACCACTAGCCATGGCTAACGCGATTGGAAATGATCGATTTCCTTCACATCATATTGCGACCGGTGCCCTGCTGGGCGTGACGCAGCGTTCACCAGGGGATCCTGGATCCTTCCGGTTGCGCGTTCTACACGAACAGGCAAATGGCATCTGGTACTCGCCCCTCTGGGACGGCAAAAGGGTGGGAAGTTTGAGCGTTTGATTGATGAGATGCCTTCCCAGGGATGGACGGATCACTACCACCATCATCACGACCGCCACTACCATGGGCCACCCTTTCGGTCTACTAGTGTTCGATGAGCTACCGATGAAGTGCCGTTGAAAATGAGATGCTGATAGCACTATTCTACAAGCCGAGGTGATGACGCTGAAGTGCTGCTGTTGGTGGTGGCGCCCGCCCAAGGCAAAGACAAGGGAATTCCAGTGGGCTCGAGACGCTTCAAAGCATGGACAGCCAATCAGTATCGTTAACTACAAAAAGCCATCGGAATGATTCTAGGGGTTTCCTAAAGGGAGGAAAAATGGTTTGATGTCGTACTTCTGGGTCGACAAAGTCGCCCCCCCACCCCTCTCTTTCGTAGGAAAATAGTTTTTGCCTTTCAAGCAAGCTTTTGCGTGGCTAAATTTAGAGATTATAATCCCGCCAGCAGCTAGGCTTTATCGATGGATGGAACTCTATCTGATGTATGAGGTTTCGCCACTGACTTTACACTCTTCCCCACAGCAACACACACAGACACTGGTGGATTACAGCAACCATCAGTGATTGCGTTAAACAAGTTTCGTGTAAACTCAAATTGGATGTCAAATTAGCTGTCAAAGTTTGACGTTTTTGGCACGGTAGTGTTAGGAGGTGTGAGAAATGTTGGTGTTTCTCGTACACCCAGTACTATCGGGTGGGTACGTAAATTGCGGATTCTTTTTGATGAAGGATCTAGGCCTGAGAAGGTTTAAATTGTTTGGTCATTTAGAGAAAGGTTTTTGTCGCTCAATCGGGCAGCAGATTTGAGATTTATGTAAATAATGGAGCTGCTTAATAGTTCAACTTTTACCAGCCCACGCGTCAAAACAAACCTAATTAATGGCCTGTCACTAGGCAGAATTTAATCTTTTTGATAAGCTTCCGCATGTGCCTCTGGGCATGTTTTCTCCATTTGTCGTATTTGAAAAGAAATAAATATCTTACCTAAAATATACGCACTGAATCCGTAAAACAAACGCAACAAAAATAATAAAATGTGTTTCTAAATTGACACATATTGAATATTTACATTTGGTTACAGATACACTATTAACTTCATATTAATTCGCTCATTGACTATCTTAGAATAAATCTTTTTTGTACAATTTCTTGCAGTTATCGAATCAATATTATATTCAGATAATTTCAAAAGATAATGCAAAATTTTTAATATTATTCTCAATAATTTTAATCATATAGAAAAAATACATCAAGATGGGATCGTGTACAATATTGCCCTGTCCAATGATTAGGATGAACGCATCAGCATTTGAAAAAGTCTAAGGGATTAAGATGGAAGGGATTGATATGGCGAAAAACATACCAGCAACGTAAGCCGTAGCTTAAGTTCATCAACATTCAAAAGAGGATAATTTGAAAATTTTGCTAAATGGAAAAGAGTCGTAATAATTTTATAAGACGTTTTTGCGTCCTATCTAGTTGAGCGTTGCAAGGAGCTCGTAACACTATAATGGCCCTCAAACATGGTCAGAAATGGAACGGTTTGATTAGGCCAATGTAGACATTATGGTGGTTCCGTGGTACGTCCGTGGCACGTCAACTCGCACGTCTCCCGTAGCAAGGACTGTCCAATCGGCTGCGTGGTGTTTAATAAGTCTCGAAAGCCTGTATAGGCTGGCATGTCCAAATAGGACGTTACGCTAAGTAGAAGAAGAAGCCATATTATAATCGCTTTTCTATCTGAGGTGAATCTGGAAAGATTATGAACAAATTGAATGCAACATTGAGTTGGTTCTGCTTTCTGTTTCAACGATATCACTCACATTAGCAATAATTTTATCTCTTTTTTATACATGCTTTTTTGAACGCAACGCTGGTATACATTTCCACGAAAGTCGTTCTCCAACCAGCTGAGTAACTTAAATCCTGTGGGACAAAGGCCCACGTAAAGGAAAGCGCAGGGATCCTACATGACCAACACAACGCTGAACGTGTTAATCTGAGTATCGCTGGAATATTTCAAACTCATTCCATTATTTACCACACCGGAAACGGAAAGGGAAAAATAAGTTACTCAACCCGAGAAGACGCACCACTTCATTAGGCTGTATCGGAGATTCTATAATTAAAAAGGCACGTTGGTAGGCAGCACAAGAATGCTTTTGATTTTTACATCATTAACAACTTTCTTTTATTCCCCTTTCCATTAAAACACCACCTGTCTCCTCCCCCCGCACGGTCACAAGGAGCTCACAAACACAATGGGAGAATTTTTACGCAAAACATAAGTGCAACAGATTCCAGACAAAATTAATTCGAATTCCTGTCGGTACCCGTGCGTCTAGTCGATTACTCCTGTACCATATCACTTACCGAGCTTACAGAGAAAAGCAGTTATTTCAGTCTCATTTGCACTTCTCACGCACACGCTGCGCGAAAAAAAGAACAAGTGAACGATCTGCATACTTCACATTTCAAATTCCAACCATTTCCGAAGCACAATGATAATCTACAAAGCTATTTTACGAGAACCCCTCTCAACCAACTCCACTGAACTCCTGCTTGCTTTCAGTCCTTTCACTCCTGCATCAGGATCAACGAGTCTTTAAAGCTGTTGCTGCTGCTGCTGCTGCTACTGCTGCTGCTAGTGAACTGGTTCAACATCATCCGCAATGCGTCGCTGCCAGACATCGGGACGGGTCGCACGGAAGCGGCCCCGCGAATTTAGAATACCTCATTAGCGGCAGCATTTATGATACCGATCGGTACTGCAAATTCATCTCATTAAATTGATTTTACCTACCAGATCCCGGGACCTCCCTCTCTCTTCCACACTTAACCCAACAAGGCGAGGGGATATGGAATTGTTGCACTGTGCCTGGGCTATTCCCGTGAAAATCATCCCCTCCGGCCATTGGAACTTAAAACGGTTTAGATTTTAAAATCAAAAGTAAAGAGCTTCCCCTGCTCTAACAACTGATTGAGTGTATGCGTAATAGGAGGGGATTTTAGCAGTGAGGATGAGGGAAGAAGGGATAAATTTGCATACGACTAACGTATGAACGAATCCGCCAAATACCGTCGTTAGGCTTGCAGAAACCTCCCTGCGGCAGCGAGTGAAGTTACTTTACCCATACTCCCGCTTGAAGCTTTCCATCGGTTTGCGTATTTTCCCTCCAATCAGGGGGTGGGAAACGAAAAAAAAAGATCCCCCACCAATCTCACTTCGCCAGTGCCCGCGATGAGGCTGGCTAGATTTTGTGGTCGTTCCTACAGCACCTCACAAACATGCCGTCCGTCGTGCATCAGTGTGCGTATGTACACATATGAGCGTATTTGTGTGTGTCTACATGATATCGAGGAAATGGATCCAAATAAATGAGAACGGTGTGCAAGCACGGAAGGAAGACGCTGACGCGCACAAACACAATGATCAAAGGGATGGCCCAGTTGGTTCTACCGATTTCTCTGCCAACCGTTGATTGGAACCGTTGTCGGTGCACTGTTGATAGGGGTTGAGGTTGAGTGTCAAGACAACAAGCAGAGAAAAAAGTACACATATACACACACACACACACATTACACCACATACACCATCAAACAAATGTAATGCACTGTAACATTACGCATGTACCATGTATTTTTTGTTTGTTTTCCTTTTCTCTCTGCTTATTGCTTTGTGGAGTTTAAATTTATTCGTTAGCATTCCACGAACGCGTTGTGGCTTGTCGATTTGCGTTGGTTTCATTTTTGGATGCTCGTGGGGTTCTGTGGTTTTTCTTTTGTTTTTCTCTCGATGGATTTGTAAAAAACACCACGCGCCTCCATTTCGCCGATTAGTGCTTACGATTAAACGATCTTACGCGTCATGTCGCACCATTTTGTTAGGAAAAGTTTTAAACCCTATTTTTAAATTGTCATACCAAAAATCACATATGATAATGCATATATTAATGTAATTAATGTAATTAATGTGCATATTGTCTCAAACTTGGTATACATAGTTTTTATTTATCTACTTATTTACTTATTAATTTATTTCTTTAGTTTTTAATTTATTTATTTTTAAACCTTCTCCAGAGCGCACTTTTGTTCTACTTCCTACTGTCATCAAAATCAGCAACACACCAAATCACACAAGCACACGCGGGCTAAAATAAATACCCCCTACGGTGTACCATTCTTGCCCAGCCGCACATCAAAGCTGATCGATTGCAGGTGCAGTAGACGCATCGCTTGCTCATTTTGTGTCGACGCGTTCATCCAGGATACCAATCGGCCTTCAGGTGAAAGCTGAGGCTGCTATGTTTGTTCGTATATTTGCGCGTGTGTGTGTGTGTGTGTGTGTGTGTGTGTGTGTGTGTGTGTGTGTGTGTGTGTGTGTTGTTTGATCACAACGCAGCATCCGTGCACCCATAATACCACTCACATGTGGATCGATGCGATGCAATTCACGCGAAGCTTTGGTAGTGTTATTGCTCATGGGTAAAAACCATACCCAAGGGGTAAAGGCTGCCACGAATCGCAAGTTTCTACCGTTACTGTTTCTATACCGCGGTCTAACTGCAACTCAGCCCACCCTTTCAACTGATCCATTATCAAACTACACCACTACATTCCCCCCGGCATCCCATTTTGTTCGTGGTAAATGAGTTGGCTCAGTTAAGTGAATAAGTGAAACCGTGTGTACCGTGTGGTGTCGTGAGTTTATACATCCCAAAGCACAGCGGTATACGCATTATCTAATGCATCTCAGAGAGTGTAATACAATTAATTAAGTATTCGCGTGCTTTGCAACACGATGTGCTTTGAGAAATGTTGGCAGTAGAAAGCCGGCAATATTCGAAAGAAAGTGCATAGTAACGCAATTAAAGATGCAGACATGTCGCCACATTACTACAAAATAAGAGATATGTAAAAGGATATAGGTAAAAGTGATAGCATGTCGCGGAGAGTAAAAAAAACACCCTGGAGCAACGCCTCATCATCAGCAGTAGCATTGACACTTTTATCACACGGGGTTGTGTATACTGTGCTGATGACACGTGCTAGCAAATTTGATTTAATAAAGGTATGCTGCACCACCGACCGCAGCCAGGCAAGCGAATTAGTGCAATGAAACCGGTTGCTTTGAACAATCAACCACGGACAAAATGTGGTTTGAATTGATTATCGCGAACCGCACGGTTGCAACGGAGAGTTAGATTCATTTTCATTTACTGTAACAAAGAATTGATTTGAATTGTGTATCTATTAAATGTAAAATCTCATCATTTTTCCAGTGGTTCACTTCTTTCGATTCAGTCTTTCGAAAAACTACATTAAAAGATGTCTTTACTTTATAAAATGCATTCCAATCGTTCAAACAATTCAAATTAAGATAGAAATTTAACATCCCAGCGGTTCATCCGTGAGCCAGCTTCCGGCGTTACATTGTTTTCTCTGAGCAGTATTAGTATTTGCAGTTTCCCCACCAGCTTTAACTTTCCCTACTCTAGACAAATTCTTGAGCAGAAAAAAGTATTGTTTATTTTTCGTTACGTTACCAGACCTTCTTTTACTTTACGAAGTTGTTGTAAAAAGAAACCAGTTTTGCTAATTTAATAAAGAGATATTAGCGATCTAATTTTTTCATAAGATTAGTATTTGGTGAGTTTTGCAATATAATGTGCTTTATTCCAAAGATTTACAGGATCCTACAAGCCTGTACGGATTTGATTCCCATCTGGAATCGTTCCTTTAATTTTAGGCTAAAGAAGTATAACTTGATATGGCTTGATTCATTGTTGCTTTTACATATTCTATTTCGAAAGCTTGCAATCAAATGGTGGCATCGTAGAAGTGATACATTTATTTGAGTGCCCCTGTGTTGTGTGTTATGGGGCGGCTGTTAAGACTTAATAACATGCCCATAATCGGTTCAAGCCTCAAATGGACCGCCAGTGCCATGGATACAGTGCTAATAGATGTCATTTAAATCAATTCCGAAAAGATATCAAACCTGGCTTCAATTTTATTTCACAAACAAAGTGTCAATAGCAAAGGCAATCAAAGTACTGCCGAGTACCGATGCAGCAAGTTTCACTTCTACGATGCCACCTTTTTTTTCTCTTTTGGCTCAACAACCGTTGTCGGTCAAGGCCTGCCTGTACCACTTGTGGGGTTGGCTTTCAATGACTTTTTTTGATCACCCCACCCATAGCAGGATAGTCAGTCCTACTTACGGCGGTCTATTTGGGGCTTGAACCCATGACGGGCATGTTGTTAAGTCGGACGAGTTGACGACTGTACCATGAGACCGGATGCCACCCTTTAAAACTACAGAAATAGTGAATTAATACATAAGCTACACTTCAACAATTATCAAATTATTGAAAGCTGTGTGTTAGATAGAAAGATCCTGTGACAAATGAGATAATATAAGTGCCATTTGGAAAATAAAATAAAATAATGATACACTTAATATCTAGTATGTTAATATTTTGGATTTTAAATATGGCCAGGAGTGCCCTATCCTAAAGAGAATTTTAGGATGAAAAGAGAGAAGAATATTATTTTATATATTTGAACAAAAAAAAAGAAAAACAACAGTATGAAAACACTTAAGGCACTCCTTCATTGAAATACTTCGTTATCGTACGAAGCAAATTTAGTTTTTAGCGAACCTACAGCCGTTTAAAGAGTAACTTTCTCGTTTAGCACCTTCTTTGAAGAACAAAATACAAACAACGAACATACCAAAAATATTGGCAAAGAATAGCTTGAACGCAATTTAGCACCTGAATCACAGACACACACACACACATAAAACACCTTCTATGAACTGCCACAGGAAAAACGGAAAGTTTTTTTTATTTCACCTTTTTTGTAAAACACGCTCACATACCGACTTTGTTACCCGTGTCTTGAGGTTTTAGTAAAACATGAAACAAAGGTTTACCAAAAAAAGCGTCCCCATTTCCCTTTCCCGTGCCTACATACAGCCTCATTAAAATGAAGAACGACACAAAAAACAGCTCCCCAAAGCAAGGAAACAGGACGGTGTGTCCCATAGCTTTAAAATATTATGGGTGGCATAATTTGGTTTTCCTGGGACCAACTTCGGAGAAGCGCGTGTGTGTGTGGGTAAGGTTCTGTTCATAAATGCATTCCCGAACGTTCCTTCCCATTCTCACCCGTTACTGCAGTTGTTGTAATTGCAGTACACCCATGCAGCAAGTGAATGAGTATGCGGATCTCCGTTTCGCACCTAAACCATGACCCCTCCAATAGAAACAGAACGACGCAAACAAAAATAAACACAAATACACACACACACTCGTTCGCATACGTCTGCAACCCAGTACCACTACCCAGTTGCTACAGAGTTTGTGCGTTGTTTTGCTTTTGTTTTTCAAATGTTGCTCCGTCGTTGCGCTTTTTAGCCTTTTTGCTAAAATAAAAACAAACACTTTGCTCCCGCTTGCTCGTACGCACACACACACACAGACTCACTTTTCCTTTATCTTCGTGCCATAGTGGTGCATTGTTTGTTTTAACCAAACGCCTTTTGTTCCTCGCTGTGTTGTGTGTTGTTTCCAAGTTATTGTATGATTTCCCTTTTTTATATTCCGATGTGCTTTTTGCCACATTTTCATTTGCTTTTTGTTTTATTTTCATGTCTGAGCTATTCTGTTTTTGAAAGCTTTATTGCCACTTCCTGTGCACTTTGGCAGTTTGTTTCGTATGATTGTTTTACTATTTTGTATTGTTTTTTTTTTTGTACTTTTGAAATGATTTAACGTTCTTTCGGGGAATAAAAAAGTGTGACGTACCACTTTTATGTTCAATTCGTTGCATATTGTTTTTAGTTTCTTTGCTATTTCTATAACCTAATTTAAGACAGCATATAAGTTCGAGTTCTTGTCATAATAAAAAACAACAAAATCCAATTAATGTAACCTTCAGTGAGGAATTAAAAACTACTTTCTTACAACTTTTTTGTTGTAAACAGATACACCGAAAAGAAATTCTTTTGTAAATTTCAGAATAAAAAAACGTCTTTAAAATAATTCAATCAATCAATCGCATTAATCATAAAAAGGACAAAAATATACAGGAAATGTTTGCTTTAAAACTATTGCACGGCGAACAAATATTCTACCACAACGAAGTTTAATTGACTAACTTTGGTCGCAACATTTCAAACAAACTTTTTCTCTTCATCAATCGATAAACAAATGAAAGCTTTCTCGCAAAAAAAACGCACCAAAATTAATCATCACCAGCGCTGTGCATCTCAACGCGGTAGTAGCAAACCCGGCCCCGTTCGTTCAATTAACATTTTCTTTCGAATCGCTACTGTGCGGTTGGTCTATCAGATCTTTTTTTAAGCTCAAGAAATTCCATTCCTCGACTTTTGCTTCACTCCAATAAAAGCCGAACGAAAAAAATGCCCCTTTTCGAACCCAGCCCTCAAAAGCTCATTGAGTAAAATTACGACTGAATTTTGATTACCGGCAAATAATTTGGCATTTTAAGAATGTACTTAAACATTCTTCTCGGAAACGCGACCAAGCGACATGGGTGCGTCTGACCGGGAAGAGGTGTCTTTCAGTGGTTAGGGTGAAATTTTTGTTTTTGTATTTACGAAGCAAGAAGGATGCAATTAGAGTGGATTTTGTATTTATTTCAACGTGCACGTCTCGGGACCGATAATCTCTCTCTCTCTATTGATCAACGATACAACGTACGGAATGTGTTTTTTTAGCATCGAAGGCTCGGGAACGTTGAGAACATAGGCAGGTAGCGAAAAAGCAACACTGCTACGAATTTCCACCGAAATGCACAAGGATTCATTATGTCTTTTTTATGTTTCGTTTGAGTTTTGTTGGTTGGCACTAGTGATGGGCATTTCGGAGCGAACCTACGGTTCCGGAACAAACTCTGTAGCCGGCTCTTCACGAACGGCTTCGAGACAGGCTCCGGACTAACGCCTCCAGACTAACGGCTCCGGACTAACGGCTCTGGACTAATGGGTCAAAGGATTCATTGTACGATAGCGTAAAACAAATCTTCTCGCGAGTGTGGAAGCAAACACTCGATTTGATTGCAGTATTAACGGCACGTTATGCATTGTGCAGCATTCGTTGGTTCAGACCTAATTGTTTAATTAAAAAAAATATTCTCGGATAACCTACTCTCAAGATATGCAACTACAGTTAACCCTCTTTTATTTGACACCTCTCCAATTTGAAAAACCTCCCTTGTTTGAACATTTTCCACAGTTCCCTTCATTTCTAGTACATTTTTTCCCTCTTATTTGGAAAACCTCTGAAATCTGTATCGTATGGTGTTGGCATTGTTATTGCATGATGTATGCTCAAATTGGCAATCCTGTTCGCAATTTTCTTATAGCAACAGTTAAAGCTGCATACTAAATATTCTATCTCTTTCTTGTTTGTATGGACCTTTCATTCACTGTCAACCTTTGTAATTTGAAAACCCCTCTTATTCGACAATTCCATCGCCTGTCAAATAAGAGATAGTTAAATGTATTTCAGTTGGTAATAATGCTCAATACTCATCGAACGTTTTGATATATTTCTTTAAATTTGATTTATACGGCTATGTACGGGCCGATTTGGACATCCGACCCCTCAGGCTGTGAGGCTGCTGACAGTATATTTTAGTGCCTGAACGGTTCCGGACACTACCGGCCGAAATGTTACACCGAGTTGCACTACTTTTAGTGTTTTACTATGCATATACATTTTCCAACGGATTTTTTCCATTTGGAACTTCAGTTGGTGCAATGTGTTACAGACGACTCAGGAGCCCGTTGGTTTGGAGTCGACGGCGGAGCGGTTGGTTAAGAACCGGCTTCGGAGTCATTTTGCCCATCACCAGTTGGTACACACATAGGAGTTTCATTTCACTTGGAGTTAATTCGTAATTATTCTTCAACAATTTCGTTTCATATTTATGGCAGTCGAAAGAGGACATACAAATTGTTTGTTCAGAGGGTTGAGTCTAAGGTATCGTAATGATAATAAGTGAAAGAAGCGCAAATGCTGTTATCGATACACCTGTTATTTAATGAGGCATTGCACACGATAAGGAAATCACTAATAGTTCGTTCAGAAAAAAGAATGCTAAATTTATACATTATTTATGTAAAATTTTAAAAGGTCGTGGCATTGTAGGGCCGCATTTGGTTCGCGGACCGATGTTAGTAGACCCATAATATAAACCAAACTGACACGAAGAAAAAGATACTCGAGCAACTATTTTGTCTATTCAAATAATTAGTTTGTTTAACGACAAGGTACATTGCTTGCCAAGCTCTGTGCATAAATTCTAGTTAAAATAAATTCTTTCCACCACACTCAATCCGAACGGTTCAAATACGCACGGATAATCACCTGGGAAGCATTGCACACCATTGCGCTTGCCAGTGACACAAAAGGACGTAAGTGAAAAGCACAGCACAAGACATAACGAAGAATAAATTCATACTGGTAAAGGATAATTTCACTTCTTTCCCTTCGCTCGTTTCGGTGCACCTTTTGCTCCTTTTCCGCGATTTCATTTCCCCCCACGAACTCCCACGGAAGCCGTACCAAAGTACACGTTCACATGTTCGTTCCGTGACGGGAAAAAAGGACTCCGAAAATTTCCGCCAGCCAAGCGGTGGTGTGGCTTAAAGCTGTGATTAATTGTAGCTCGCGCACACTTTTGCTAAAATCGTTACCATTCGTTCGGTTCTTGCCAACGTCAGACGCCGTCATACAAGCAGCTTTTGCAGCGTACACGCGTACAATTCCGACTGATGGATGGCTGAAGCCAAAGCAGTGGAATGTACATGTTTTAGTGGAAGTGGGAAGCGAACGTAGGTGGAAAGCGGTTGAATTCAGACGAAATCTCATTCGATCATCTTTTTCTTTGGTGCGACGAATGTGGACGACCGTCGCCGATCGTGGGAAAAACGGTTTTGGGAAGGAAATTTATATATCTTTTTTTTTCCTCTCTCTCCCACCATTCCTATTCGACCGTTGGGCTGGAAGGAAGGATAAAATCCTTAATACGGGAAGCAGTAACCAAGCAAAAAAAGGCAGATGCGAGCATAAGCGTAAAATAAATTACATCCTATTCATCGCAGGAAAAATTGTGCGCGATAGAGAAAATAATAATACGACGCTGCGTTACACTGATGTGGCGCAAGTGTGATACAACAACAAAAACGAAAACAAACCAAATGAAAAGAAAGCCAAATTTTTATATCAAACCCCCAATCCCGACCCCCGCTCCATTTCACAAATCGTATTAAATTGTCTGGATAAACGTGTGCAGACAGCTGGAAAAAAGAACGTAGCCACGGATTTGAGGATGGCGTATTGAGCCTCACGGTCGCTTTGGCTAAATGGTTCAGTTATCAAGACACGCAAATAATGTTGTTCCCAGCGCGCCGCTTTGGTTTAGGCAGGGGGGGGATTGAAATAAGGCAAACACTGAGGGAGGAAATCTGGGAAAATGGGCGGATATGCTGTAACCGATCGGGATTGCGATATTCATATCGCAGAATGTTAATGTCACCCGTCGAGCTGATTTCTAAATCATCAATATGTATCCACCCTCCCCGCGTTGAGTATGGCAAACCAAAGCAAACCAAATCAATCAAAAGCACAGATGCAAATGAAGCTAAAAAGCAAGAGAGGAGTTGAGGGAAAACGTTGCTTTCATCAGCAGAACATAATTCAGTTTTTTTTTTGAGGAATGCTTTGAAAAGATGAGATGCGACAGAAAAAAAAAAACCCGGAAGGAATAAAATAAAGGGGAATGAGTTTTAATCCGCGATAGACGGATCGTAGCGCTTTCGCTCATTTCACAAACATAACAGTCCACAAAAAGACGGTACGTTAATCATTACCGACTACCGCAAGAAATTCGTTGGGTTTTTTATTTGTTCTTCAGCAAATAAATTTACCCAGATACAAGACGAGAAGAATAAGACACAAAAATGCAGCAGTTAAATACAATTGCAATAATGCAAACAAACAAGCAAAAAACATGGACAGGATTCGTGAAAAGCACGGGCAAACAAACGGCGCAATGTTTCAGCGTAGTTGATGAAAACCCGGCCGATTCCAACCTCAAACCCCGTTATCAGCATTGTAGAGGTAAAAGGTAGGAAGAAGGAATGGGTTGGTGCAAAATAGGGGGCGATGGGGCAAAATAAAAAGCGAATTAATTCGCGATCCGCTTTACGGAGAAGCGAGTGTGCAAAGCCATCATCATTAAGTTGTTGAAACGATGTTGCATCTGTCATTTGTGAAGAAGCAAAAAAAAAGCACACACAGCAGCAACAACAACACCCTAATGGACGATGATAACGGCCAGGATCGGAAGCTTTAATGGATCAGCGATAAAGTGGCGGTAGGAAAAAGAAACGTTGCAACACATGCAGCAGCAAAGCAGCTTTACCTAACGTTCGCTAATTGTTCGTCTAAAATTGAATCAATTTTTTTAATTTAAATGGGGCTGCCGAAATGGCAAGTAGTTAAATAATACATACTTTTTCGGAACATTCAAAAGATAAAAAGCGCGAATCCAAGCTGCTGGTATTGTGCTTACGTTCATCAGGGCTTGGTAGAAAAAGATTAATGCATACTAGATTTGAACAACACCATTCCAACTTAAATCGCATCTTGGCACGCCTAGCAACAAGCAGCCCCTTGTTCTCCGTTCGCGGTTACTTTCAATAAACTGCTTAGCGTGAGCTGCTATAAAGAATTGTCTTTAAACCAAGCATGCTAGGCGGCATTTGAATAATGAATAAAATCTTCCAACATGACAAAACCTCTGGTCCGCAAGTATTGAGGAAGCATTTTCTGATTTACAAACTTTACCGTAAGCCGTGCCTTAGCGTCTTTGTGTCGCTTTTTGCGCTACCCATCGTTCATTTTCTTTCTTCGTTGGCTTGAAAACGATAGAAAGCTAGGTGCTGTAACAATACACACACACAGCCCAAGCAGATGCATTCGATCATAGCATCCTTCGATGGGCAAAAGTGTATAATACCGGAAGTACAAAAAAGAGTGGCCAGACTGTTAGCTTCTTCAAGAGTGGTAGTTTGAAGTTATCGTCCCTCATCGTACAGTGGCAGGTGGTAGAGTTGTGGGCGATGGATGTTAAGGACAGGAAGAAACGTAACGAAAAGAAATGATGGGTCAAAGTTATACCAATACGATGCATAGGATTTTGTGCTAACCGATACGGAACAAATCAGAATGAATGTACTTTTAAAGCCAATTTCAGGCACTGACAAAGACAGACCTGTGAAGCGATGTGTGCTAAGGGAAATAATATACCACTGATGCGCTTTGATCTTGCTTATCTAGCCTATTGGTGGTAGATTAAAAGCCTGATCAATTGATTTCAATTTAAAGTTCGAGCCGTTTGACTATAATTTGTTGGTAGAAGATGCGGCTTACTATCTTACTGTGTCTTTGTGTTGAATTATTTACATAGATGCTCAAGTTGTGCAAATGTCATAGAATAGATACCAGTAACCGTCTCTGTGGCAATTCCTACTATTCCTGTCATTTCAATTTCAATACAGAAAACAATAAGATGATTGTTGGACGAAGTCATGCCTCAAATACGTATGGGGCCCCAATAAGGTAGGGGGTGCCCGTTGCCAGCAAAGATTATTAGTTTTAAGTTGAGATTTTCATTTTACAGCTTTTGATTTATAGCCTTCTTTGGTCCTTAAGATATGCCCTAATGACTCTCGATTTGGTTTGCTCCAGTAGGATCACGTCGAGTTTTAGTTAGTTAAGTTACCCTGGAAGCTCCATAAACCAAACTTTTCGTACGATTTATGCATACAGTAATTACCGATCAAATGTATAACCCGAATGTTAAAGACTCAATTTTTATTACCATTTTAAAGACTGCAAGTGCACTATAACTTAAAAGTCTTTCGCCAAACACACACAAAACACGGTAATCCATCTCCCACCGAGCTTCTTTACGCTTCGTTCGCTCACATAAAGCAACACGAAATGATTGTTTTTAACGAGTTTTTAACGTGCGTCTTAAAATCACGCATCGCTTCAACATCTTCAAGGCATATATAGAAGACAAACCCAAACCAGCGCCGGCTGACAGCGAGAGGAAGAGCTAGCGATGGGTCATCACACCGTCAATACGAATGCAACTAGGTCAGTGTGGCCGATCGGCATCAACCGCATTCTCGTCAAATCAAACGTCCCCTTCGCTTTTAAATCAAACCGCTACGCGATGCATTCAAGCTTGTGATCCAAAATGCCACTGAAAAGTTGGGAAGTTTGCTCCGACTCTGTCGGTCGCCATCTTCGCAATGATTCGGGCTGAATTTGCGACCAAAATGCTCCGCGGTGTGACTTATGATGATTTTCCAGCCCGATTGGCATTCTACCTTTCCTTGTTTCGTCTCTCATATGATTGAATAAATTCGCGATCTCAACTGAAAGGTTCGTCGAGAGGGCGCAGCCAGCAGTCTTTCACACAAATTTTGCCAATGAATAGTTTCGTCAATCTAGGAGGATCGTGTACTGCCAGAGAATGATCGTAGACGCGCGGGGACAAGAGAGTTCCGTGGCATGTATTTTCCATCCCTAGCCATATCTCTCGCCGCTTTAGACAGGCATGCGATAGCAAACTTGGTTCTGCAGTTCATTTTACCAACCCTCTTGCTTCTGCTTGCGCGCACTATCCCGGGTGGTCGCATTTAAAACTGCACCGGGAGATGCCACAGCGGGAAAAGGGGAGGAGAATAGAAACGAGCTGTCTCATTTCTTTCTTTCTTTCTTTCTACAACGCACGTTCCGATGTGGATGGTTTTTCTACTTTTTTTTTCGATCACCAAACAACGAACGTGAGGAAGGGAAAACTTTTCCATTGGTCTGCGACGCCAAAGCAATGCGCGAACACAGACTCTGGTGTCCGAGGGAAGAACTGGGTGCTCTGCGTGCAACGGAAATAGTTTCGTTTCGCAGAGTGTGAGTTCCGTGGTTCAGTCGGATTTGGCCGACCGGCCGGCGGACAGGATGATATGGTGACCCCAACCCTTAAGAAACAAAGCGGGACAGCCGACCGAAGTGGGGAGCGGACCAGCAACAGTCCAACGAAACCAGAACACCATCGTCGCACGCTGGACTTCGCAAAAGCGGTCTCTCCCCTCTCAGACCGGTTCAGATTTCAAGTTATGTCTTCTACTTTCGAACTTCTAGCGTTGCATTCGGTTGGGCGTTGCGCCCCATCTAGCCTTGCGTTTGGCAGCGTGTGTGCATTTGATTTTTGCACTGTGATGCTGCCTGGTCGCTTTGTGCGTTCGTTTTGGCTTTGGCTTTTGCGGGTTTTGTTTTGAAGCTTCCTAAAGAATGAGGAACGAGGGGGGGATTTCTTCGGCAGCATCTCCCCATCGGAAAGTGTCGCCCAACTCGTTCCTGTGTCTTTCGTTGTTTCGCTCCTTTTCTTTCTCTTTTCTCCATTTCACCCCATTTTTGCACTGTTTCGTAAGTTTTATTTTTACTTTTTGTTACAGCTACACACCTTTTTTCCCCATTTCTTTGCACCCTCTTTTGTTTTTATCTTTGCGTCTGCGTAATACAATTTTTTCGTTACTTCTTTTCGCAGCTTCACTCGCTTTATCGGGCGGCCGTTTTTATTTCCTTACTTTTTCTGATTTCTTTATGTTGCTTTTGCCTGTTCTGGAGCATTTTACGTCGTCGTCATCGTCCTCTTGTACCGCTGGAGAGTTTATTTCCGCTTCGATTCTTTTATTGCGAGCGAGATGACTTTTAAATGAAACCAGGTTCGGGATGCGCTCCACCTCACGTGGAGGAGTTACGTTTTGCTGTCCTCTCCCATTCGGTTCTGTTCCATTCCCTCACCCTCTTTAGAGATTCGCGACCTTACCTTATCCTGTTCCTTCCATCTCCATCTGTCTCTGCTTTATGCTCAGTTCAGTTTTCAGCTCGTATTGCCTTTTTTCTCATATATTTGTTACCTTCATTTCTGCATTCTTTGCTCTCCCTTTTGCACAGTATTACTGTAAACTTTGATTGCTGTTTTTTTTTCTTCTTTTTTGTTGGCGGTCTGTACATTTTCTTAATTTTTGTGTGTCGCTGCACCCCTGCCCTGTTACCTTTTACGTGAGCGTTTTCTTTTATTTCGTTTCAACTTGCTGTCTCTCAGTCTGTTCCTGTTTTAATGCCGTTTTTCATCATCAAAATACCCTTTTTCGGCAATGCGTACGCCCGTGCTTGTGTGCGTTCTGTGTGTGTTAGCGCCCGGCCGAAGAAATTGAGGTATCTTCATCGAACAGCACACTCCAAATTACTTCTTCACGCAGTCACCGAGGAACGGATTGGGAAGTGTTGCGTTTTTGTTGTTGTGCCCTTTATTACGGCAGCTCCTTGAGCCGCTTGCCACCTTGACCACCAATGATGAACCGTACAGCAGTCAATCTCCCACGGCTATAAGGTGATGGCGATTGCTGTTGTTTCGATCACTCTTAATTTAGGTTTTTATTGCACATTTTATTTGCATCCCAAGCGCCATCGTTCCCGACTCGGCCTACCCGAAGTAGAAATGGAAGTTTCGGAAGAGTATGGGTTACGAAAGGTAGCATCAAACAAAAGCACACTTTAGGAATCTCAATTTCGGACGACGCGAAGGAATCGAAAAGGACATGTTCTAGGAAAATGTTCAGTTTAATTTCTCGTGCCACCACCATGATTGTTTGCCAATACGCCCCATACATACATACACACACCAAGAGCCCACAAACGGGTTAAAACGAGGTCACTGTTGCGAAAAAGAGAATGTCCCCTCCGCTCAATGCAACGGTGTGACTCTGGGTCGGCGGGTTTTGGTTTTGTCATTTTCAAGTTTTGATGCTCCTTTTTTGCGATTCTTTTTCTCGTCCCAAGCATTCTGATAGCAGATGGGTCCTGTAAGTGTTTTTTGGTTTCTTTCTCTCGCCGGAATGCATTTCGTGTGTGCTGGATGCGGAATGTCCACCCAATTGCACGCGGGTCACTAACTCTCATTCCTCGGGTTCGTAGTGGCGTAGTTTTACCCGCTAGTTTATCAGCAAACGTGCACATATAACACACACACACACACGCATCGAGAATCAATCCACTATCGCATAGAATTCCTATCATTCCTCCCTTTCCGATTGGAGGTTTTCTCATTTACACGGAACGCTAGGTCGTCGGTCCAGGATTTCAGCCGTTGTCAGCAACGCTATGCGAGGTACTTGTTTTTGCTTTCTTTTTGCGACAAAATTGACTTACGGTTGTGTGAGATTACCACAAAAAATGGATAAAGCACACGAAAGTGCACATCCGTTTTTTTTTTTCGTAAAA
Organism: Anopheles merus; assembly: GCF_017562075.2. NCBI lineage: Eukaryota > Metazoa > Arthropoda > Insecta > Diptera > Culicidae > Anopheles > Anopheles merus. Next base: position 46,379,231 of record NC_054082.1, read on the forward strand.
CAAGGACAGAAAGCTCAAGCATAGTGAAAGCGCGGTTCAGCAGCGCACGCTAATGAAGCACCTCAAACACTCTTTTTGGAGAATCGGGAGTCGGAAATACCTTTTTCCTACTAGTAATTGGAAGCGACATCGGGTGCAGCATATTTCGTGCGCGATAGTATGATTTCCGGCGACCCTGGTCAATAGCGCCAGTGTATTTCGGAGTCGAAAATTCATATCAAGCATAAAATGAAGCCAACAGCAAACACATAGACGAGAGAGAAAACAGGAATGAAAAAAAAAACAATATACGCAGCGCCAGCGATCGTGCTCGTAATTGAAACATCACGGTACATCCTCGCCGTCAGGGATAGGAAATAAGCCAAATAGTACGAAAAGAATGCACTCGCTCATGAACTACGCGCGCTGCACAGCATATTGCAGTGCATCGGTAATGGATAGTTCGCGGAAGCTAACTAAACATAGAACACAGCGACTGGCTGTCTGCGTTTGCATGATGGTTTTGTCTGCCTTGTTGTGCAGTTTTTTGTTTAGTTCCTTTCGTCAGTTTTCACCACACAAAACTAAGCGAGAAATCAAAATTGACCACAATACAGGCTACAGGGAGGCTGGTTTTTAGGGGCTCGCTTCCATCTAAATGGATAGTGGATTTTTTACACTAAATATAAGTTGCATGAAAGTTACACGCAAATATAGGATAGGATTGGCCTATTTGATATGATAAAAAACACGTTTCGAATCACTCTTTCAAATGTTTAAAACAAAGTAGAAGTATTTATTTCTAGCTTTGTAATGGTCAATATTAGCCGGTCTCGTGGTACAGTCGTCAACTCGTACGACTTAACAGCATGCCCTTCAAGGGTTCAAACCCGAAAAAGACCGTGCCGCCAAACGTAGATCTTAACTATCCTGCTATGGGGGTATTCCATAAGTCACTGAAAGCCAACCCAACAAGTGGTACAGGCAGGCCTTGACCAACAACGCTTGTTGAGCCAAAAGAAGAAGAATATATACCAATATATTGGTATTGGTATTGGTATATAAAAATGGTATTAAACGAATTTACACAAAAGGTCTCACATGTATCGAAGATATTCTCGGAACAAGGCAACAAGCATTTCCTTTTTATTATCGATGAGAGTAACTAATACGCTATGAATGGTAAAGTTAGGATGGTCATGTGTCTTGCAAGATTTGCTTTTACTTCAACTAATAGCTAAAACATAAGTTGTCTTGCCACTTCCATCCAGTTTTTGTCAGCCACGTTTGGCACGCAAATTCTGCATCTGCTGTTCTTTGCTATCTAGATGGCGGCTCTTGACCGTTCACATATTTCATGGAACGTTCAGATAATTTTACTCTTGCATTATCTGTGTTTATTCACGAGGAACTCTGGCAACTCTGGCGAACATTTGGCTATAATTAGGTTCTTTTGCTAGCAAAGTTAGCTGGTGACAAGTTGGTGACTATAAGAAAAATAAATAGTTGGCAATAGTATTACGAAAATAATAAACTATAAAACAAAACAAAAAATCACCTTTTGATAAAAAAATTCATTATTAAATGTACTATTTTTACATTTTCTAATTTAAATTTATTTTAATTTATATTTAACACAAATATACATTTTAAGGATGAACTATATAAAACATGAAGCTATTTATCAGTATGTGAAAGCCATTTTAGGCGCTCGGTACTGGTGTATGATAACATTTTGTTTTACTTAAGCAAGACAACGCTCAGAAAAAATATGTTTACCTTTCATAATACTAATTTAATGGTATAAATATAAAACTAAAATAAAACTAGTGAAAATCAATCATGATGTTTCGCACTTTGACTCACAATCTAACTCATTTTGCAACGGTGTCACCAAATGGATCCGCAGGGATGGGATAAACTATTTATAAAATTACAATCAAAGAAAAGTACACAGTGTTCCTATGTGATCCTATATCTAAAATAAATAAATTTATTATTTAATTGTTAGTTGCTACGTTTCAAACTAGAGGCCTAAGTTAATGATAATATATGGTATGGTATACAACTTATTAGAAAAACCATTTCTATGTCTTTCAATGGCCTTAAACATAATAGTATCGTTTAATTTAATAAACTTTAAGACCATCCCGGTAAACTATCATTTTAAACCGAATTCAATTCCATACCTTCAGTTTTTAATCCACCACTAAAATAAAATGAGTCACTGCTGGAATTAAATCAAAACAACCTGGACCCACCTGGGGAAAAGTGTCAAACATGACAGCAAAATGAGTACAGGTGTTGCGGCGCCTCTGTTTCCAGCCGGCATGTTTCCTCAACGTTCGTGACTCTAATTGATTTAACTTTCCATTTCGTTGCTCTGCTACGTTTGTGTATTGTTTCCGCTATTTTTTCCGTTCAAAATTAACAAACACGTGACGCCGAACGAAACACAGCGCCGACAGGCTGGCCTCTAACAATCGTGCACCTAAGCTGTTAGAAAATCCATCCTCCATACTTTTTGGCCAATCAAAAACAATCAGCTAGATAGCAGATATTTTCGCAACACGAAGCAAAGCCCGTGCCTTGCACTCCGAACAAAAGGGCTGCAAGAGATTATATTGTTGGTGGTACCGGTGTCTTTTTGTTTTAGGAATGAAAGTGTAAGAAACGGGATCTACCGGTTGATCGATCCGGCTTAGCGTCGTTGCACGTGAAGGTGGAAATAGACCCATCAACCGTGAGGGACAGGACGTGGCCATTGTTTAAAGAAGATCCAAACTGCCAACCTGCCCCCCAGGCGAAAGCGTAACTGGTAGTGGAGTGGCTGTGGGCACAAGAAAGCATTCAAAATAGCAAATCAACGAAAAATTAAACCAAACTTGATTGCGAAAAAAGCAACAAAGCACATTCCACGAGCCTCGCCCACACTTATACACACGGGACGCAGGCTCTGTTTCTAACCCTGTACTACGGTAGACTACGATTGCCACTCACTCTGGTAAAAGGTAGGCCCTAAAGGGTAATGCTAGCGAAACGTGCGTGCTGCACGCACGTTCGAACACAAGACGTCGTACGTACGGCACCGTCACACACGCACACGCGGGTCCATTTTCCCCACAGAGACAGAAGACGGTCTCTGAATCCTTTTCGGTGCAAAGAGGAAATTTCCGCATCGTTCACCCTTCTTCAATCGTACGATGGCTGTGGAATGTGTGTGTGTGTGCGTGGGTTGCGTGCTCGCTGGTACAAGGGAGAACATGAAGATGGAGCGGAAAAGAAGTTGTTGATTCGCTGATTTGCCTCCCCACCGTTCCAGGGGGTTGATTTGCCTGCAGGATGAAGCGCGCGAAATATTTACGACAAATAAAGCAAAAAAAGGACCAAAAGGCGAAGGTAAGCACGAATAGCACCTCCCCATTGTACCACCTCACTCCCATCACAGATTCCAAACCTCCACACCACCGCTAATCGGAGACGATTTTTGTTCCCTTTTTTGTGTTTGACTGTCGACTCTATCGTCATAGCACAGTCGTCTTCACGTTCAACATTCAGTCAGAAAGGCCCGCTTAAAGAGCTATCCTTCTTCGTCCTATAGCGTGTATGTATGTAAGTATGGATGGAAACAATGGCACGACAACAAGCAGTTGGAAAATTGCGGAAAGAAATGAACACATGATGGTTAAAGCGACATCCTAGCGGAGGCTCTCGGGATTTCCACACGGCACACAACACACAGTCATAGCGAATCGTCGCGCGGTTTGGTCGAAAAAGAAGAAGAGAATCAGATCCTTTTTTTTCCTCATCCGAGCGGTTGTTGACGCTCACTCGCAATCTCATCCCCGGGTGCGTCTACCCGTACACCGATTTCAATTTCACTTTAATATCCCCCGTGGGAATTGGAACTTTACTGCTACTACCACAACCCGTACGCGTTCACCAGCTTTTCAGGCGGCAGAGGGAAGCATGGATCAGCAATCCGCGTGGTCGCATGCTGTATGACGGTTTCTGTGGCAGTGTACGATTGGAAAATGAAGTTCCTGTCGGTGTGCGGCCTGAACAAGTGCAGACCGAACACAAGGCCGGATTAAATTCGATTTCTTCCGTGAAATTCACTTCAAGGGTGGCTCGACCGACCGTCGATGTAGCAGCCGCAGCGGCAGGTCTGGTTATATTCCACTGTCATCATCGTGGTTATTACCATCGTTCGAACAACGTCCTTCATATTACCGGTGCGTGCACAGTGTGGGTCAAATTGTTAGCAATTGTGCCATTTTTTTTTTCAACAATACCAAATTAACAATTTTGTAATGTTTGAGTGAATAGGCTATTTTTACCACTAGAACTACCGGCCCAGTCATTTTGACTGTTAACGCTTAACGCCTGCATTGATTTGCTGTAGTGAGACTCGGGCAGAGTATTTGTTCTCCGTTTCGATTCATTCGTCGCGAGGGGGGACTGGAAAAGAAGATAAATAAATAATAAAAAAAACATAATAATGACATATGTTTCACTTAATCTTTCGGTTGAAGCAGTAGTTTACAGAACGGATCTGAGTTATTTTCTTTTGCTAACTTTTGCAAAACTGTTTGTTAAAACAATTACTAACAATTTTGTCATGAACGCTTAAAACCCAAAATAGTTGTAGTGTAATAATGGAAACCTTATAACTTACAATATTAAAATACAAAATTAAAAAAGGGCTATTACACCAACATAATCGAACTTTTTCATTTCATAGGGCAACATAAGAATTGGTCGAATGATACATTCATACGGTAATATAAATTAAAAGTTGTTGGAGAACATTTATTAAAAAATATTTTTAGCCCATTAGATAATTAATTTGTTCAACCACCAAAACAAAATTTAGTTCACTGAGGTTTAAATTTAAATAAATACGCCAATAGTACTCGTCTGACCTACGAATGTAGCAGCATGAGAAAATGAAACTAAAAAAATTACATCCCAAAAAGTAATCATGTATTGTATGCTTAAGTTCACAGTGGAGATTTAATTCTAACAGATATTTTATAATTTAAAATTGTCGGCTCCAGTAACGTTTTACCACCTCCTCCAAAATTAATTTATTAATCACTTTTACACATAGCTGCAACTCGAGGCAAACTATGTTTTCTTGTGTAGGTCAAAGGTGAACTATGTCCCATCTAACAGCGATTCACTTTTGTTTGTAAATATTTAATGGTCTTCTAATGTTTGAAGTCAATAAATCCTCAAATCGCCTTGTTTGCACATCAAGACATTTAATATAACTACAAGGCTGGTGCACGATCTATGCTGTCAGCCAAAACTATATCCTACAGTGTTCAAAAGAAATTCATTATTCCCTCTCATACTTCTGTGGTGCGAGCAGTTACAGAATAACCAATCCACCAAACGGAGGTGATTTTCCATAGACAGTACAGGATACATACAGGGAAAAAGATTGCAATGTAGTACCTACAAAATCAGTCCGACAAAACATGGCCACACAAGTAATACGAGTAACGTCTACCTTGTAAAAAAGCCCAGACAAAGCCCCTGGAAAAATGATGATCTTCCGTTTATCCTTTAGCACCAGACCAGCTGACGGACGGATGGACGCAACCAACAAGAGTAGGGACCTTCAAATACGTATTAAATCCCAACTTTCCCCACTTTATCCCGTTCGCTGGGCAAAGGGTTTAAGCTAGTAGGGAAAAGATTCACCCACGAGAAAGATGGCGTGTAGATTATTTTTTGCTATTTTTTGTTTCTACTATGCTTGTTCTCTATCATATTTGAAGCCTTAGGATTAGCACTCTCGTTGCCGGGAAAGCGTGTGAAAAACTAAATCCCAGCTATCCGCCTCCTTGGTCATCCTACGGGAGCGATCTGACGGCGAGGGCAGGGGGTGGGGGGGGCGATGGGCGAAGAGGAGAGCCGTTCTACGTTGATTATGTTTCCCGTGCAAAGATGTGAAATTCTGTGCTCATTCAATTTCCTAGTCACCGCATACACCGACGTCGTCTGTCGGGCTGTATTAATCGATGGATCAAGTGTGAATTTTCCCCGGTGTTGTGTACCTAGCCAGTGAGAAACATAATAGGAAGATTGGGATGGAGAAGGGCAACACATTTTCTTGCTCCACAAACCTTCGCCCCTGGATAATTTTACCATGGGGCGAATAGAACACAAAGTGCAGAAGGGAAAAAAAGAATTTAGCACACATTCTAAGCGAGGTGAAAAGATGAATTTTTCCCCACGGACCAACCACGTGCAGGTTTAAGAGAACGAGCGAGTCCGGTCGTGTGCGAGTATTTATGACCAGTGCATGATTAAGCTACATTGATTCTCTCTCCCACTCGCTCGCTCGCACCCCAAACTGTCAGGCAAGCCTTCAACAAGGAATCGTGTCGAAGATTCGTTCATTTTCCACATCCTGCCCACATGCCCACATTACTGGACTCGACCCCATCCTTTGCTCCTTTTGCTGACACACGCTCCACAAATCAGTTAACACTGTTAGCCCACCGGTCATCGTCGTCGTCCTGCGTACACACCCGATCACGGCACCCTTCCCTCGTCCCTCCTCCGCTTCAACTCCATAGAACACACGATTCTCCATCGCTCTATTCCTTTGTCAATGTCCACGGGGCTCTCACACAGGGATTAGCAGCAGCAGCAGCACCAGGCCCGTCCACGCTCGGCACCGTGGAAATGCTGTGTTGCTGCCCTCTGCGGTTCTAGTGTTACGCTCGCTGCACGCCTGTACGGTACGGTGTCCATCACCGGTGTTGTTCTGTTACGACACAACGATGACGAGCGATGCGGTGAGATAGTACGTGGAATTATTAGGACGATAATAACGAGAAAAGCAATTAAAAGTGGAGACCAACTCCGGCGGATGGGTAGCGACGACAGGTGAGCGCAAAACATGCGGCAAGTTCGCACAGGAAGCATGTCGTTCCGTCGTTACCTCTTCATGGTGCGGTGTATGGTTTGCAGCTTCGCTTCCTTAATCTTATTTTACGCGGACTCGACGTGAAATAAAAGCGATCGTGCAATAATGTGTGAAACAGGTTCAAGGACTGGCGCAAGCAGCTTTAAGGGATCGTCCCTACCAATAGATGCTTAAGTGATGACTGACTCAATAGGTCCAGTTGTGGTGAATATTGATTGAACAATTAAACATTGCCGTGCACATTAGCATAATACAAATCCATCATGTCGTAGAAAACGATAGTTAAAAATAAAAGCAAGCATTTTCTATTTCTTAAATTAAACGCAACAAGTGCTACTAATAATGACTTTTTTATAACTTCAGCGAGGGAATGGCCCTGTGGTCTATTGGACTAACTATCTGGTTGCATGTGGTAATAAGTTGAGGAATTCTGCAAATGCCAGCCTAATTATTTAGGTCGATATGCCAAAGAAGAAGAAAATACGGCATGGAGTGAAACTTGAATAATATTCCTGTACAAGAGACAAGACTGATTTGGTATAAGATGTACGAAGTATCGAACATTCATGTTCGAGCGACCTAAACTAAATTATGTTTTAAAAATTGTACAAGTTATCTTCGAAAAAATCCTACGGATTTTTAATCTATCAAACAGTTTCGTTTCAATTTATTAAACATTGTCTCAAGAAACAAACAAACCATTTTTTTAAATGAATGGATGTGGAAAGATTCGATTACAGACGTTAAAATACAGAGAAATAAAATTAAGTGGAGTCGAAAATACTAACTCTTTATCATATTGGAAATGTTAAATAGCATTCAATCCCTGAAAATAGTCTAAACAAGTTTCTGCCCAATATAAATAAAGGAGTTTAACAATACTAAATAACAGTAAAATAATTAAATTGAAAAAAACCGCCTGTAAATAACAGAAAAAGATATGAGTTTCACTAAAACAGTTTCACCGATGCAATCTTATTGTAATGTTTGTATGAAATATTAATGAAAGTAATTAGCCTTATGATTCAGTTTAGTTAATTATTTCAATAGGACCAACTCCGTGTTTAATTTTTTGTGGCCCTTAAGTTCTTGTTTTGTCCAGATTTCACTGTAGCAAATAATTTAAAACATTATGAAGTTCCTTCAGAGAAGTCCAAATGAAACAATAATTACACACGCACTTGGAGCATCAATGTACTCATTTTACGGAGCAAACCACAGCCATATACTCTGCTCAAGTGAACCATTTACAACACACGTGCCACAATATACAACAACGGTTTAGGGCTCATCAACCTTTCCATTCGTTTCCTTCCACACGCAGCCAAAAAAATACATTCAGACACCAAACGATGATGCACACGATGATCAGCAAATAAAAACAGTAATGTCGTCATTACAATCACTGCCAACGAGCGCTCAGTTGCGTCTCGGCCCACAGTGCGGTAGGCAGAAGGAGGCGAATTATAACATAAATATCAACAACCGGGAAGATAAAATTTAAACAGCGCTTAAATTTCATTTCATTTGCATGCCACCTCAACCACATCCTCCGTACACATTACACCCGCCCTAAGTCGAGCGTGCGAAACAAACGTATTTTACGCTGCGGACTTCGCGCAGGATAAGGGCGGTGAAATGAACGTTCAATCATAAAGAGGCAAAACAATGGCACGCGGTAACGGTTAAACTGTGTGACTAAAGTGGTTGTAATTGTCTGTTGGTGTTGTATTCTAGCCTTGTTTTTATTTTCCGCCCTCTTCTACACTATGCCTCTTTTTATCTACTTGCAAGCCTTCACAGCTGTAAGCCTCCGATTTATCGTCCTGCCTTTTAATTCTTTCTTGCCGCATTTCTTCCGCTTCTGTGCGTGTATGTGTGGTTTTTTTTCTCGAGCTTATACACTTGTAATCCTCACAGAAATACTGAGCGTTTTTCATCTAGTAAGGACAATAGGAAGATGGAAGCCTGGCTTCGGAAGAATATGGTACAGCAGACCGATGGAATACAGCACTTCCCGTGCTAAGAACATTGCACTCCTGCCTTCCTTCGTCTCACACTCAACATACTCAACAAAGCGGTGAGACACCAACACCACGTGTTAATGGTTTGAGAAAGTTACTTCGCTGAAGCGCTGTGCAGAGTGCTCGAGGCGTACGCGTAAAACCCGTGGCAATAATGTCCTGTGGCAAAGTGCGAAGACGTAGTCATATACGTCTGCACTTCTTATCGTCACCAACGACGAGATAGGCGAAAACAGTAAGTGCGCCCGTGTGTGTGTGTGTGTGTGTGTGTGTATCGGTCGATTCGCTATACTTGGGACAAATGCAAAACCTTGAAGAGCATTCTCTAGGGCAAACGGAGATGGGGAATTTTTCATACTTTTTTTCTTTTGTGTAGTGTGCAGTTGATGTGATGAAGGATTTGAAGGAAGTCCCTTGATATTTTTCCATCCACTTGCATCCACTTGCGATGACGTTCAAACTGTAGCTCGTTGGCAGGGTTGTTTGCTACAGAAAATAGATCTTAATATTTCATCCGTTCATAAGTCGTATTATCTTAATATAAGTCGTATTTACAATAACTTTTACTTTTTGTTAAACAAGAATATCGCTGCGATAGGACAAAATTAGACTATTTTTTATTTGAATAAGATTCAGATTACAAGCGGCACCCAACAAACCTATGAAATGTATTCCAAATACTAGAGTTGTGGATTCACCAAATTGAAATCAGGATTGTCTTCGATGTTCCATACGAATTGGGATGAGGTTATATCTATTACGAAGCATATAGTGATTCTTTTTTTTTTGCCAAGTTCGTTGTGAGGCACGCTCGGAGATTTTGGAAACGTTTAACATTAGAATGATTATATTACAGAACTGATGCTGTAACTTCGTTGACCATAACGCCTGGTAATATTTATGTATTTTTTATGTCAGATCCTTACGGTTCATCTTATAAGCATTTTAAACTCATTAGCATGAAATGTGTATTAAAATGCAGTTAATTTCAGCAATTATACATCACTCGGCAGAAAAAAAATCGTGAATAACGTAAATAAACATACCTTGAACTACAACTATTTTAAAAACTGTCACACAACTAGATCGCTTGAAATATATTTGACCATTTCATCTACGTTATACAGAATTTCACGTTACACTATTTGTCCGTACGTGTTAGACGTCTATCATTTTTTTATCTTTTAAAATTCTTCTAAGTATTACCACCACACTTAACATATCCGGAAACCCCTTCACTGTCACGCTCATATCGCTCATGACATCTTTACAGCCAGTCTCACTACAGGCATCTTTCTTACTGCAAAACAGCTCGTGTGACTGCGAATAATAAAAACTGCATTTCCCGCTCGCATATCCACCATTTCCGCCTTTAACTGGTACACGATGCGGGAAAATTGTTTTCCCTGCGTTGCTTGGTTTTCTTTTGGTGTTTTTGTTGGTTCTTCATATCACCTCATCCCCATTACACATTGCGCACATAAGCAAATGTGTGATCACTATCGCTCAAAACGTGCCTACCCATTATGGGTCCAAAACTGCACGCTATCACACTCAGAGCACTGCACTTATGCGTTTATAATTTAAAAAAAAAAGAAGAAGGACGTAGGAATCAGTATGGAAGTTCGTTTTTTTATTTTTTTTTAATCTTCACGGTTCGTACGGTGGTCCTTGCGTTCCACTTGAATGCTATACACACGCCAACGAAGAGAATGGATTCTTTCTGCAACAAAAGAATTTGTTTCCTTTTTCTTGTCGCTCATTGATGGATAAGGAAATGCATAACAAAGGATTGAAAATTATGGTGGTTAAACATCGAGAGGATCTTTGCAAATCTACCAAGGCACTTCATATGGTAGATATCATCGAAGAATATAAATTTTCGTTCAATTTCCGAACAACATCTTACGCACTTTTATTTTATTTCATGAAAAACATAGCCAGGTATAATCAATTTATTCAAAAGAAGAAACCACCTGACGAAATGTGTGCATAATGTTCTACTTGTAATCATCATTCCTAGACAATCCTACTTTTAATCATTCCCATTTGCGCTAATTGATTGTCCTTCTATGCTCCAATCGAGAGGCGGAACCACATTGTTGCAATTTTCTGCTAAATGCAATTCCATTTTCCAATGAGCAATTTATGCGTGACTGGTTGGTGAAAAGTGCCCCACTCAACAAAGAACAGCGCAAAACAATTCCATCGCCGTCTGTTAAAGAACACTTTGCCACCGTGGGGGCATAGAAAGCTTTCTCCAGTTTCCCTCGGCTTGCCTTTCATCATTTGTGTTTCAGCATTGCAATTAAAACACGAACGAACAAAATGATCGTTCCTGATGGAATGCATCAAATGCGCGATGAAATACAAAAACACAAAAAAGGGACAAGAATGCATTTCCATTTGATGCTCGACCTTCAAACGGCACACTCATCTAGCGCGGCGACGAAATTAAGCGAGAAAAAAATCTTTTATCTCATCTTGTTATGGTACAATTTGCCGCACTTCTTATTTGCACGGCTCTTGCGCCGAGAAGACAATGTTAGCTTAACACGGTACTAGCCATGGATGGCGATGGCGGAGAAGACTTATCCCGGGTGGGCCGGTGGTGGTGCTAGAGCGACACGCTCTTTCCGCAGGCAATATGAAAGACGATCCAAACAAGGCCGATTAGCGAAGAAAATTAAAGCGCGAAAGCAAAGTGGGAAAGCATCGTTTCCCAAGGACACAGGGGTGACACACAGCAAGCGGCAAGCTGACCTACTTATTTGCTGGTAGAAAAGTTCTCAGCAAGAGGACATTCTTCGGATGGTGGATAGGAATGATGCAGGGGTTTTGGGCATCGGATGATTTGAGGCACTAATTTTTTGTTTCTAAAGCATATATAAACGCTTTTGGTACTGTGTACAGGGTACATCACATGCATAGTTAATTAATAAAAGACTGTTCATTTGAACAAAAAAAGATTATTAAAGATATAATAATTATTAAGAAAAAGTTGCTCGAAGAGTTAAAGAATGTAATATCATATTTTCTACAATATAATTATGTTCTGTAAATGATCATATTACTTTTAAAATATGAAATGGAGGAACAACAATTTACAAATTCACATAAATTCTATTGGTATTTTATGATTGCTATTGAAATCGTAATGCAAAAGATTTACGTATTTTTAATATTTGTATTTTTATGACCACTAATTCAGATAGTTTCATGGTTTTACGTAAATAATAAAGTGATAGGAGTGATGAACTCCATTGCAAATATTAACAAATAATAACATACAAACATCACCAAACAATGTCTACGTGCGCTAAAAACCCCTGCTCAGACAAAAAAGGTAGAAAAAGAATACAAATTCATCTATCACCACGAATGCATTTGCCGTACCCGGTTGCTGCGCCCTTCGCCAACGGACGCCAGGATACGAATCAAGCAACCAGCACCAAGTGGCAAATTGAAAAGAAATCCGATTCCCCGTCTGCAGGGCTTGCCTTGGGCTATTCGTATATTCGCTTTTCTCACAGCAAGAGCGTTTTTTTACATCGAGATACGAAAGGACACATCAACTTTGTCTTCAGCGTAGCAATTCCTACATCCCGATACCTGAGGATGTATTGGAATAACCCAAGCCAGGCAACGTGAGAAACAATACAGCTTGAAGGATAATCATGAGAGAAAAAAGGAAATAATTACACTCGCTCTGCAAGAATTGATGCTGATACAATTCAAGTCATCACTCGTGATAAAACTTTGCAAAATGACAACAACAAAAAAACGAGGAAAATAGAAAATAAATAAAACGACAACACTAATGCCATCCTGTCCCTCCACCAACCCGATAGAAAAAAAAAACTCTTATTAGCGTGTTAATACCCGGGATGGAACCATAACAGGAAATGCAGTGAACGGGAAGAGAATACGAAACGGGTCTTAATTTCATTCGTTCCGTTAGGGAGGAGAACTTTTAAAGTTTGCCAACTGCATGCAACTATCCATCCTTCCCGCCGCAAGCGACGCAATTCCGTCGCCCGTGAATCACGAGTCCCGAATCCGGCCAATTCCGGGATTGGCGAGGAGTTTGCCAAAGTTTAAGCCGCTCTTGGCACACAAAGATTCATTCAGGGTTTAAGGTTAACTCTTGCCAAGCTTCTTCCTCCCTTTGCATCACCACCACACGGCTACCAGTGGCTGCCTGCCGAAGCGCACCGGAATGAAGCGTTCGTGCGTAATTAAGTTTAAAATTTAAGTTGCAATTATTAAAATACCGTGCTACCGGTCGTACAAAGATCTGGTTGGGAAAGAGGTCAAGAGCGGCAGGAATCTGTCTGATGAAAATCGCTTCAGCAAATAAGTAGATAAAGTGAACTTGTATCCCTTCTGTTTCGTCATCCCCGCTTAGGGGATGCAACAACGACGGTGTAACTTTGATACACGTTTTACAAAATGCATAGGGTTAATGCTTAGATCACTTCACTTCGTTCTATGATCTTGTTGAGTGGAGCCAACTGGAAGCGGAAATGCTGGCTGGATATACAAAGCATGCACCAACCAATGTTGCAACCACCGGGAGCTTACAAAATTTGTTTGCGACCGGTTTCGGAATTCGATTTCTGGAACTGTTTGCAAAGCTTTGCGACTTTTCCCAATACTGACTACAGTTAGTGACGAGTATTAGGGAATAAGATTTGTTTTCGATTTATTACATGTTTAAAGAAAATTCATTATATTTAGAACATTTTTTTTTGTAAATTTGTATTACAAGTATTCAGCATCACTAATCATTGTCTGAAGTTGAATAGAGCATTCGTGGGACTGCGGAACTGCCAACTGGTCCCTAGCATCGACACTACCCTTTTATCTGATAGCGATCGGCAGCAAAGAAGACTGTTTGATTATAAGATTAGATTTAATGCCTAATTTAAGAGGCGATTGCGGCCGATTAGGCTCAATGTATAAAAAATAAATTAAAAGACATATGGATATGCCCTGATCATTTTCTATTATGCACTGTAAGCCTTTTGATCAAAACTAATACGAAAATCGGTTATATCGAAATGATCGTATCCCAAGAGGTGGTAAACATTTAATCTAGGAAGTGGATTGATACCGTACAGTTCGAACGCCGTTTAACTATTTTTAGCAACTGTACACATCGCCAACGGGGACCATGCACGGTAACCAACGAAAACGTGAAGCGCGCATGTTGCTATGCTCCTGGAACTATTCAAATTTCGCCATTAGTTCCGTGAACGGTGAGCCTCCATACTCTGTAGCACCATCGCAACCCTGAGCCAATTTATAGAACTGTGTGTTTCACACATACACATTTGTAGCATTTTTCTTTTTTTGGTTTCTCCCTTTTTGTCGCTTTTACGTGTTTCACAAAAATTCATCACCATTTTCGATGCGATTGCGAGAAATAAATCGTGGAAACGGTTTGGCACGGTTTGCTGCACGGTGAGGTAGAAAACAACAGCAAATCGATCCTCTTTCCATAGCCGTCGACGGGTGATGGAAAATGATGGTTGATTTTTGCAGCTCGTTCACCAGTTGCCAACACTCTCATGCTGGGCTCCTCACGCGACGGAACTTTTTTGTTTTTGTTTTTGTCTTTGTTTTACGGCATGCCAATTCATTTTCCCGCCCCGACACGCCACTTTACAATAAGCGGATCACTTCGAACCCATTGGCAGACAACGATGATGAAACGGAATTTCAAATACAGGACATCTAACGGCGATTGAAGCACACAACTTTTTGTAAATAAAAACTGCAACTGTGTGTGCCTTTTTTATTCACCGTTTTGTTCTTGCTCAGTTGCAAATCTATGATGTGGAAGTGAATAATTCCAACACTCTGACCCTGTAGTGGGCGGAAATAGGCATACAAGATCTCGCTTTGTTGTGCATCGGAAAATCCTGATGTGAACCAATGTCAAATAGGTTAATGCATGAAGTTTAATCTTCCGAGTTATAATATGGAGAATGGAAAATGTTTTGCAGGTAAAATTTCCCCACGCCTTTGATGACAAATTTGAATCTGCCTCAACAAATAACGCTTTTTCTTTTAATCTTTTTAATAGATACTTTTTTCCATTTTCACCTCAGTCGTATTGAAGACTCTGAACGTTAATATGGATCAAAGAACTTGTTTCTTAGGTTTGGTGTTCGAGTGATGGTATTGGAATCGGTATCGGTATGGTATTGGTACTTGGAATTTCGTTCTTTCATCTAGAATTCTTTGAACATTTTTCTTATAGCACCAATATCATAGTCTATCATTCTTATCTTTACACTATAATCCCGTTCTCTGTTCCCAATCACTCTGTATATGTTCCTAGACCCTTTTCCTATCATTTTAGTATTTATATTTACTATTTTTTCTTTTTTTCGATATCTTTCTTTAGATTTCCTGATTGTTCAAAATAAAAGCTACGATGAAACAGTTAAATGTTGTTTTAACTTCAAAATTGATAATACAATGCTACATGATATGCAGCACGATTCAAACAAAAAAAAATCATCCTCCCGTTTTGATTCCCATGCAAACGATGCCAATCAACCCACACTACAACCGATGACAAATGCCAGCAATTGACTCCGTGAAGGATAACGATTTTAGAAAGAAAGAAGAATCAAAGGTATAGAAAAAGCCAAACAAACAAACAAACAAACATATTTAAGCACGGCATGTGCGTGCGCAAAATTAATTGAACCGCTTTGGCAAACATCACTCAGCCAACCGTACAAACTAAAATGCGGATGAAAGTGTATAAACAAAAGCAAATAATCGTAATGATCATTTTCATACCTTCAGATAAGTTTCATGAAGAAAGAAAAATATTGATGGCAATCATGACTTAAGAGTACTTTTAAACGTACGGCCATTGCAGGCACTTTTGATATACATTTTGAAAAGCTCTTCTTTATTCTTCAACAAAATAAAATGAATACAAATATTTTTTGTTGTTGTTTGGTTGAACGTTATTGAACGTTATTGATGCACAGAGCATCAATTGATTATAATTTTAACAACATGTATGATATTTGTGTAATAGGAAATAACAACGTGGAAACGAAATGGAAAATAATACGATAAAAACATAATCCCAAAAGCATTATGTTAATCCGCTAGCGCCTAAGGAAGGTACCGTGACGTATGAAGAAAAGATTACAAGCGAAGGTGCCACAAGAATAAAAAATTCGTCACTAATCGCTACCACATCCGACCCACGCGTCGTGCGTCCCTTCCATCGCGTGGTGCAGAGCTAGTGTTTTCAACTCTTTTGACAGATCGCATCCCAAAAGCGAAGCATTAAGCCGAAGCCGAATACCAGACTGTACCGCTCCTTTTATTCCGGCTTCATAATTCGCCGACAAATGATCCGCAACAACCACGCCACAAATATTCAAAACTGCTCACCCATCCCCTTCCCCGAAAGTACGAAATGTGTGTGAGACACAACCACCCGCTTTGCATGCCAGTTCCATCCTGCCAGAAGAGTGATCATATCTGGTCGCATTTCGTTCACATCGATCGTACGGAGGGTCCCTTCAGTCAGCGGATAATCAAGGGCAAAGATGATCAAAGGGTGGCACGGCCGCAGATGCTTTGAGCTAAAGGGCTCGCAGGCAATCGTTCACTGGGTGAGAACGGGTGTGATCATGGCGAACGGTCGTGGGGAGTACGAGTGCGAGTTTGCCAGAGCAAAGTGAGGGAAGAATCCTCGCGCTTTGTGTAGAATGGAGCATAGTGAGAGTGAGAATGAGATTCGTTCTCTTTCCGTTCCGTCTTCCGTCGCTAAAGGAAAAGGGTTATTACGAGCTATACATTCGGGAAGGTGGTTGGAAAGAAAGTTGCTCCAGCAAGCTCGCCCTTCCTCTCGTCCAACACTTCATCTACACTCCCATAGACTGTAAGGGACACACCGAAGGTGCATACCACAAGAACGGGTTCTTACAATTCGTCACCGTGACCGTGATATGCTTTACAATTTGGTTCACGGTAAAAAACACCAACGATCCAACACACACATCCAACAACGCTGACTGGACAGGCAACTGGACCGATCGTACCGGTGCGATTTCCAGGAAAGCTTCCCCGGTTGGACATGCGTGCGCTAATGTGTGTGGAAAATGGTGCCCCCAACTACCGGCCCCCGGGCATGCCGACCCGAACGTGCGACGGCGAGAAGGATGGACTGGAATTACAGCACTGCCGGAGAAGTCCGTACCGTCCGGCCCGAGAACCGGTTACGACCGTGACGGATTGGCAGCGCACGAGAGTGTCCCTAGGTAAGGTCGTGGTCTGAATATTGCCAGTACCTTTGCTGAAGCAGAAAGCCTATGCAAAATGTTTCAAACGTATACCTCCTCCTATCCCGGATATGTTTTGGCAAGATGAAGGCTGCATTCATCATTAATTTGTACGGTTTGTCAAAACTAGATCTTTATTGTTTGTGGCGTCAGAATTCATTCGAAGAATTTATACCACACATCAAAATAATTGATGTATGCATTTTTTTTACATCAATGTTTGCCTCTAAGGCGTCTATTATGATCACTTGAAATCATGATAAATTTACAAGATATTTGAGCAGATTTATAACAACTGTAATTTTACAATACATAAACGGTACAAAAGCCGAGTAATTTTACTGTTATTGCGAATAATATAAATAAATTTCAAGACATTGTTCACACCTGAAACCACCTCTCAACTTTTTTTATTCAAGCAATACTTCCAAAATTGACATATTTTTTTATCATATCCATTAAATTATTAATTACTTAACATTAATTGAATATTTTGGCAACACACAGCTTGAGACATAAGGTTATATTTTGTAAAAAAAAAACGACTTACCTAGGGGCAGGTATGTAAAGATGGATAGGATAAGATAGGTAAAGACGGATACCTTAAGGAAAATGTTAAAAATCCAGGGAAATATAATTACAAAGACCACGAAAACGTATCTTAAACTCATATTTTATCAGAAAATGTGTTGAAAGTTTAAGTTTCTATTGCTCTTTATGATTTCTTTATGAAATAAAAACGTGTTTTTTCGTGTAGTTTTGAAATGTTCGGGTAAGACGGAAACCTGATATGGGAATGATGAACACCATGAAGGGTAAGAAAGACACCCTTAAAAAACGTTGAAAATTGAATAGATTTATAGTATTTTAACATATTTTTTACACGTCCTGGTACGTACATAAACCAATGCTTTGCCAAATGCAACGGCGTTTCATTCAGCCGTTCATTTAGGAATTGTAAGCACCACTTCTAACACCTCGAAGAATGCAGAATCTAAAGCATTATTGAAATATCAAACACTAACAGCTGACGTTACACCAGCTTACAGAACATCAGTCTAGATCTTCCCTTTAGGAAATTACTTCGCGGAAAGTCCACGACCAAAGCATGTTTTAGGGACTTGTTAATAGGTGAAGCCAATTTTCCATTAAATATTGAACTTTTTAATACTTGTAATGCCATAGTATCCCTCCTCTATTCCTGCACGATTTCAGTGCTCCCTTTTTTGTTGATTAAAGTTGTCCAAGTCGTGGCAAGATATTGGTTTGTGAAGTGCCTCACCAGTGTCGAGCGAGTAATAGCATAACGCATGGCTGCTATTTCGACCATTTCTCTTTAATTTCAATACTTTCTCTAGTTACTAAAAACGATTATATCTTCGAAATACCCTTACAAAAGGTGTTTGATGGAATAGAGTCATCAACAATTGACATTCGAAGTAAAATAAATCAACAAATTCAGTGTCCATCTTTTCCCACAACAGAGTGTCCGCCTTTCTCGCAGTGGTGCCAGGGTGCTTTAAACCACCAGAAAACAAGATATTTTATTACTTTCATTCTCGTGCTTTCATCAGTTGTTTGCTTAATAATCACGACAACTCACTCATGTAATAAAATATCCAAAAATATAAACAATCCAAGTTACAGAGCTTAAGATCCGCAGTAGTCAAGTTAGATCCACAAGGGTGCTAACGATTGAAATATGTTTTGTGTTGTATATATTATGCCATAAATGTTCTTAAATTTGTTGTTTTACTTTCAGTTTGGATGCTGCATTATTGAATTATTCGAAAAATACTTTTATTGTATATTTCAGAGAAGTGTCCCTCTTACCAACAGTGTCCGTCTTTTCCTACTTTCCCCTAAACCTTGTACAGTTTTTTTCACTATCAATAATAATTTATCAAGAGGCAAGAGTCAAATATATTTAATATAAAAGATTTAAAAAAATCAACAAAATCTGCTTCTTCTACTATTTGGCGCAACGTTCTACACTGACATGCCGGCTTATACAGGCTTTTGACACTTGTTTAGTACCCAAGTGACATTTGCTCGAAATTGTTTTTCCATATCTGCTCGATTAGTACTCGATACGCCTGAAATAGTGGTTTTGTGTGTGATCAAGTGTGTTGAAAGCGCTAAGATTTGGCGTGTTCGTAAATTAGACTTTCTTCTATCGATGGACTATGCCGTCGAGCTCATTTTATATTCATAGCTTTAGTATTTCATCAAAAAAACAAAAGA
Organism: Anopheles merus; assembly: GCF_017562075.2. Taxonomy (NCBI): domain Eukaryota; kingdom Metazoa; phylum Arthropoda; class Insecta; order Diptera; family Culicidae; genus Anopheles; species Anopheles merus. Next base: position 46,398,748 of record NC_054082.1, read on the forward strand.
TAGTTTTTTTGTCATTATTTTATAAAAAATCAATATTATTTAAGTATAAAATGACTACATAACCCACTATAACGATAGGAAACATCATTTCCGATCGAATCTGGAAGAAAACAACGAAAAAGTCTTATCACAGTTGATTTTACAGGACTTTTTCTAAATTCCCTTAAACTGGTGCAGTTTAAGGGAAGTTTAAGGCTCCAGTTTAAGGGAATTTGCTCGAATTCCCGGTTATTCGTGCTCGAAAATGTCAATTGTGTAGTACTAAATCTGTTTTAACTACGGGGAGGGACGGTCCATTCTAAGCTTGAACCCATTACGGGCATGTTATTTACGAGTTGACAATTGTACCCACGGAACCGACCCAAAATTCTACAAAAAATACATCCAAAGTATATGTTGACCACGAAACAAATGTATGCAAAACTAAGCTTGTTACATAGACCACTGCCTTAGCCCAAACTCCACCTAAACTCCTCATAATAATGTCCCTTGCAATTAGTGAGACACTCGGTGCATTAGTGAGCTAGGCGAACTGTGGCAAACTCACTACAAAACCGTTTCCATCGCCGTACGTGTACGTGTCCCAACTCAGTTCTAGATCTCCATGGAGAGAAAACAAAACGAGAGATAGAGTACGATGTGTGGTCAAATTGCATATGCATGCAGTTCGGTGCTGTGCATTTGCAAGCGGCTGTAAAAACGGGGCCCTTACACCAAACCGGACAGCACTTTTAAATTTCCCATTCGCCCTGTCTTTCCTTCCGGGAGCACTTGCTTGTGTGTTTATTTGTGTGTGTGTGTGTGTGTGTGTGTGTGTGTGTGTGTGTGTGTGTGTGTGTGTGTGTGTGTGTGTGTGTGTGTGTGTGTGTGTGTGTGTGTGTGTGTGTGTGTGTGTGTGTGTGTGTGTGTGGTGTGTGTGTGTGTGTGTGTGTGTGTGTGTGTGTGTGTGTGTGTGTGTGTTTGTGTGTGTGGGTGTGTATTTGTGTGTATATATACATACATAGAAGCATTAAAGCGTGCAACGGGCGCTTGCTTCCTCATGATGCGTGTACGAATTTGAACGTCCCTTCAAACCGAATGCTCCAAAAGGGCACCCGTACCAAAAGGTATTTAGGGATGCCCATGGCAAACCGTGCTGCCGACTGACCGCCCGCCCGGAGTGAACTATCAGTGGTCATTAGGGGTTGTAGTGTAGTGGGGAATAATTTCTCGTTTTGTCTTTCGCATACTCATGCCCTGTCTCGCGCAGCTACCGTCCCCCAAACCGACCCGTGCCTGTAGGTGCCTTCAATTTTATGAGTTCCTCTCTGTCTATCTCTCTTTCAGTTCTCTTTTACGTTCTACGCCCGAGAACGGCCGCCGACGACAATTCATGCACCCCGCAGGGCTGGCCGGGATGGTTTTCTTATCCCATCATTTTGCGTTTCTGTTTCACCCTTGCCAAAGGGGTTTCGGGGGGCGTTGCGAAACCTCCGTGGAGATTCAATGAACCCCGTGGCGGTCGGGAAAGACGATCAGGACGGACTCACACATCTGCATCATCCCCGCTGGGAGTACGTTTTTCCGCGATGCATCAATTAATTAGGCACGTCCCACAATGGCGTGGCGCGGTCTTGCAAAATTTCAACCCCTCCCTCCTCTCCCTGGCCCACCGGCCCCAACTCCGACGCCAGGCCAAGGGAGGGAACGGACGACCGAAAGTTTCGCCTGAAATTATCCCAAATCTTGATAAGCGCACGGTCGACACAAGAACAAAAAGTCGCTCAGAATCATTTTCAGCAGAAACAGTTGAACTGTGCCGGATATCTTGTCTGGACGGGGTGGTTATGCACGTGAGTGCTCTCAGCCCCACCAAAACGGAAAGGTAATGGTACAAACGGTCCGTACACAAATCATACTTAAACGCTTGCAGAGTTCGATAATGTGAAAAGAAGCAGGAAAGCGATGTCCGGGGAACGGTGATCGAACTTCCGTGGCTCTTACCGTGCGCATTGGTACGCAGGAACGTTAAACACAATTTCTGACAGGATAACGAAAGAATCTGCTGAAAGCAGCACAACCGTGGGGTGATTGAGAGAATGAGCTCGACTTCACAAGCAGCCCGCCAATCCCCCAAACGCAAGAGAGCAAAAAACCCACAAAAAATCCCAAAAATCTGACCAAAGTTCGTCAAAGTAGTCTAAAAAAATCGCATTGCTTTCAAAAAAACAAGTGATAACCAGGTAAGACGATACGGTTAGAGAAACAAAAGAAGTGCCCGTACCAGCAGTGTGCGGTCGAATGGGGAAAGCCCCCCCCCATCCCCTTAAACCTTCACCCGCGTAAGAAAAACGGGTTTCCCGCGCTAAACCGCAGTCAACGTGGTACGCGAGCACGGGAGAGGTGGAAAGCTTTAAGAGCACGTTGCAATAAAATCAAATGATAAACCAAATGTCAAATATCCAAAAGCTCCCACCACCTTTGATGGCCGGATTAAGCAGCCAAGAGAGACGGAATGCACAAAACAAACAAACAAACAAGACTGTAGACGCACACATCAAGACGCGGAGAAATCGAAGCTCACGACAAGCACGAGCAGAATCAAACCCAAAATAGTTGCAGCAGCAAAGAACGAAAAACGACAAAAACACCATAATAATAAGGATGTAATCTAGATAAGCCGCGCTCCGATCATCGAAAAATGGTGGAAGGAAAGAATCTTAAGCGTGGGGTGGAGAGGGCATAAAAGAAAGACGGAGAAGAGAGAGAGAGAAAACCATCTAAAAAATAGAAATGAATGTATGTGAAAAAGTTTAAATCCGCAATTTATCTCCGCGCGCACTCTCTTGCTGCTAAGATTTGCAGGAAAAAATGTGTGTATGTGTGCATGTGTGAGTGTGTGTCGGTGTATGTGTGTGCATGTCGCTGTGTAATGTGATAGATAAGTGAGAAATGGCATAATAAAACCAATAACACAAAAAAGCTCTCCCTCCCTGGATGAAGGCAGCAAGAAGGATCACAAGAAGGCAATGTAAGGAATGAAACGAATGGAATGGAAACGGAGCCACAGAAATGGACAGAATTGTAGCAGAAGGTTAAATGATCTGGAATTGCAAGAAAAGGCTCCAGGCGCCAAAAAGGGAAGGAGATCGGCCAAACGGAGCAAAAAAGGGCTGCAAAGATGAAACAACTGTTAAGGGTAATTAGCACCACCAGAGTCTTCTGCGTTCTTGCGCCATCATCATCATCATCATCATCATCATCATCATCGTCAGCATCATCTGCGTCCTCATCTGCATCGTCGTTTTGGGTAAGCGGTTGTAGCTCTCCGTTCAAAATGCAGAACCGTTGGAACCAAAACGATCCTATGCTCCTAAACTATTCAAGTCGCACTTAAATATGGCCATTTTAATTGAAAGCTCCTGACACAGGAAGATATTTTTACAATTAACGATATTTAATTTAAAGTGCAGGAGGTCGTTCACCAAATTAACGGAAAAGGATACATTAAAGCTCGTTGGCAAATGGTTCAAACATCGCATGAAAATGTGCATTTTTAAAAGGCACGCATGATTTACCGTGTTACAGTCGAGGAGACAAAGGGGGCATTTTAACATGAATCATTCTTTTATCGATTATTATTATTATCACTACCAATAAAAATACATTAAAAACAGATAAGAGACCAAACAAAAAACTATAACACAGAAAAACAGGTGCACCATAAGGTCGAACCTTACTGTACATGCGTTACCTCGCACCCCTTAACTCCCCAGATTTGTTTTTGTTCTGCATATTCATTCTTTTTTTTATCATTTTAATCTGAACGCATGATGGCTTTCACATTATTATTGTTATTATTATGCATTACGGCTCTTTGAAACTGTTTTTTTTTGTGTTTGTTTCGTTCTTTCGTTGACCCCGGTGAGTCCGAAATACGTCCGTGCTGTCCCGAAAAATCGTACGAATATTTTTACATTCTTAATTTGTTTGTACCTATATTTATGAAATGTGGAATTTCTTGCCCTCATGCTTTTCGTGCGTTTTTACCTTCCACATTTTTTTTTAATCCCCAATTTTGCACCCCAATAATCGCCCGGCTCGACAACAGACAACCTGCAGAAGGCTGGGAGCCATTTGTTCTGCAGATCAAAAACATTAACCTCGCATCAAATCACATGCAAAGTTTTGCATAATGAGCAAACGGCTCAGGTAGCATATGGTTTTTCCTCCCAGCTTGTTGAACTGCCTGCTGTTCATGACGTTGCCTGTCGATGGGAATGTCGTGTTTTACAGGTGTTAATTGGTTGTTTTATCATATTGCCGGTGCACATTGCATTCACCAGCATCTCCCTTTCAGCCCTCCTCCCATAGAGGACGGTAACAGTGTCAATTACACTCGGTAGAGAAAGAGGCTATCACAAAGAAAAATCCCCAAAAGCCAAATGCAACGCTGCACATGCAAGGAACACAAAGAAACAAGATGAACAAAAAAGAATACGGTTAAAATCCATCACATTTCCATCCCCATCGTGGTATGGCATCTCCGTGTTGGCTCATTGCGGAAGGGGACCATGTGTGTGCGCGAAGAGCCGTGCAAATTGTAAGCTGCAATCGATGGGAACAAACGGATGGAAGGAAACATTATCGGCCACCAAAATATCAACCAATTAAATTGAGAAAAATGTGTGATGCAACAACGACTGCCATGGTAGCATGGGGCCGCCGCGCCTGACAGCCGCCACCCCCACCCCCAAGGTATTGTGTGTACATTAATGATCGTTGCAAAAATTAAAGCATGCCACATTGTTGACCCCCCCCCCTCCCACACACACACACACACACACTCACACACACGTCTCCAGCATGGTGCGGTAACGTGCACTTTATCAATTTCATTTGCAATGAAAATGCCCGCGTGGTTTATGGGAATGAAATATTAATTTTGCGTACAATGATGCGATCTCGACATTACAAAAAAACAAGAACGATAAACTTCACTCCTAATAGTTTAGCGCGGTACATGGGTTCATATACATTTAAGTCACGTAAAACAACGCAATTAATGTAAGTACCGGAAACACTTTCGTTCGATTAACTGTCACTCCAGCCACAACTGCAGCTTGAACAGCCTGGATGTATCCAAAACATCCACTTTTGAAAGTAATTATGCAAATAGAAATGTGTCCCCATTAGCTGCCTCCCTCTCTCTCCCTCTCTCTTGACTTCTGCTGTAAACGCTAATGTGAAGCGTATGGAAATGGTGTGAAATGAAAAAAAATGCAATTAGGGATCTGGCCAATTTAACGACCTCCACCCATAGCGCCACTACTCTCCTAGTGCCGTACCATTAATCGCAATCGTTATCGATCCATCGGTAACGATTACGTCTAGTCGTGTGAATATAATTGACTGTCCCGAGATTCGCCCGATTAACTGAACCGTACGGAGTTGAGTTATGGCTGTTTTTGATGGACCCATTTAATTCACGATACACTGTTCTACTGCTTGTAATCGATTAGCAAACGGTTCAGTGGGGACGGCGGTGGCTGTTTGAATCATCACAAAAACAAATAACCATTCGGAGTGTAACATCTACATCAGAACTATAAAAATAACAAAAACATTACCCGCGTTTAAATGACTTACGGTTGTAAAAGTGAATACTTCGAAGAATGATTTTATTTAATCCTTCTTTTTATCCGCTTCCACCTTTATGCTGCCATGCTTGAGGGAGGTCGTTTTCATCCGCTCCAGTACCTCACTGTAGGCCGGCGCAAGTGGCTTCTGCACCACGTCCCGATACTCGTAATCCTTTTCCGGATCAATCTGTGTGGGGTAAACGAAAGAAAGCTTGATTGCTAAACCAAACGGCAAACACTACGGACAGTACGTGCACACTTACATTTAAACTGTACGACATGTCGGAATCAAATTCGCGCAGATCACCACACACCAGAAAAGGTACGATCGACCGATTGACGGGAGCGCTCGTTTCGCACGCTATCACCTGAACGTCGTCCAGCATGGGATTGATAAGCTGCGGCACGTAGCCCTCCGGAGGCCTGTAGTCCTGACACACCACGAACGCCTCAATGCTGGAGTTTCGCGAGCTGGGCGGTTTGGCGATTGTGACCCGCTCGAAAAATATCCGCAACTGCGAGTAGAGCAGCGACGTATCCTTGCCGCGGAAGATTTTCGCCACAAACGTACCGCCCGGCGTGAGCACGTGTGTCGTTATGTTCAGTGCCGCCAGCAGCAGCTGCGACTGGATGTACTCGTCGATATCGTGCAAACCGGTCACATCCGGTGCACCGTCGCAGATAACGAGCTGAGCCTTTTGCTGGTCGCCAAAGTGTTCGATGATTGCTTCCGCCGTGCTCAGCTTGGTAATGTCACCCTGGAGCTGGATAATGCCCGGCAGCGGACCCATCGTCTGCAGGTCCACGGCGATGATCTTCACCTCATCCCGCTCCGCCGGATCGCGGCTTTCGTACAGCCGCTTCGACAGCACCTGGCTCCAGCTGCCCGGGGCGGCGCACAGGTCGACCGCTCGCGTTACACCTAAAAGCAATAGTACTGTTTCAAGCATCGGGCAATCGCGATGAAGCAGTGCTTATGCCTACCGTCGAATATCTGGAACACTTCGTCAATTTGAATGAGCTTGAATGCGCTGCGCGCTCGCCAACCTTCCTCCTTCGCTAGGCGATAGTAGATATCGCGCTTGTCTTTGCTAGTTTTACCCATTTTATATTGTTTTACTGCAACTAGTGAACACTTCTCCTCACAATAAATGTTTTCCCCAGTACTATCGCTAGAGGAAAAATGTGTTGTTGATGCGTGCGGTTTTTTCCTCTGCTCTTGACAGCTATTCAGCTTAAGCCGCGACTATACGAACAAAACATAATAGATTCGGTATAAATAGGATTTTATAAGCTTTACATCAATTTTAGCATGGTTCATGCATAAAATAGGTTATATGAGACCACGCATGTAATCCCAATTTTTTTTATCATAATCAAAATGGACATTCAAACGCAGTTGTTCTAAATAATTTTATAGTTCTAAAATCATGAAGCTTTTGTTGCTGTCATTTAAATGTCACACGAAACGCTTGGCCCTTTAAACCGTTTCTTTGTTTACGTTCCTGAACCTTTTGTCCAAAAGATCCCTGCACCAAACATACACAAAAGAACAGCTGACTCTTTGTTGTTTACGCCAATTTGCGCAACATTCTAGTCCATCGCCGATTTCGGATCACTCCGCATCGCCAAAATGGCACAAAATGTGCCATTTTCGAAGCAAATGCGCATAGCTACTCGAGAAATACACAATGTTAGTGATGCACTTGTGAACGCAAAATTAGCCTTCGGTAAGTGGCGTGACATTATCAAAACATGCGATTTAAAATGGTGTATTATTTCCTGCTTCCCGCAGCTCTCTACGACAGTCGTGTTTGGGCTGAAGGGCTGCTGATCTTCTACGACGTGTTCAAACACCTCGAACAACGCGTACCGCATGATTTTCTCCCACCGGAGCTGCATCGAACGGCACAGTTTGAGCAGGACCTTCGCTACTATCTCGGCGAACGGTGGCTCGAACGCCACACCCCAAAGGCGGAAGTGCGTGCCTATTTGAAGCACTTGCAAGAACTCGAGCAGGAGAATGCAAATCTACTGCTGGCCTACGTTTACCATCTCTACATGGGACTCCTGTCTGGGGGACAAATTTTACAGAAGCGCCGATCTATCGGTCGCCGAATCAATCCGTTCCGAAGAGCGGACGCAGAACCGGTCCCGGATGCGGCCGTTACCACATTCGAAGATCACAGCATTTACGAGCTGAAGCAACGTTTGCGCAAAATTGTGGACGATTTTGGCGCTCGGCTGGACGAGGAAACGCGCCAGCGAATGTTGGACGAAAGCAGGAAAGTGTTCGAACTTAACAACACCATCATCCGGACGGTGGAGGGCGTTGGTTCGGCAAACATGCGTATCGTAAGGTACATCGCGATGGCAATTGCTGCCATCATATTAATGCAGTACGTCGTGCGAAACCAGTTTGACCACGAGCAAGAGCAAACGTTGTGATTTTAAATGCAGAAGACGCAAGAACACTCTTGAACAATGTAATATTTCGGACATTTCAACAGTAAAGACAAAATAATACAGCAAGCCGTCGTTTCACATTTTCTTTCCGAGTAATATTTTGCTTCTAATATTGCGTTGCCTCCGACAGGCAGCTAGTCGCTACCCCTTAGGAATTGTAACATTGTAATAGACTCTAGAAAGGTAGCCGTCCGCGTCCACGTGTAAAATGCGAATCATTCACCGTGGTACCGGACGGTGTTTGCCTCTCCGACGATAAGAACCGCTTCTCACATTTATCCAAAGTAATAGCACCCAAAACATTTGCGAATATTATTATTATTAATGTAATATCGTAATATCGAACCCTCGCTCCTTAATAGTGGTCAATTCGGTGTGCGCCGTCGCCTTGGATTTGAGCAGGCAAACTGTCGGTATAATCTGCGCTTATGCTGCACAATTTATTTCCCTTACAATCCACCCAAGCTACAAGATGTACAAGAGCGAGCACAGAAATCTCTTCAATTGCTTTTCATTAAGTTTTAAGCCTCGAAATGGAAAATAGTTTACGTTTGATATGTGCGTTGTTGGTGACCCAGAAGAAAGATTACCCTTTCGACTATAAAACACTCTGCAGCAATGGGATATTGAACCAAGAAATAACGCAACCGTGTGTGCTGGTGATTAAATTTGAGCTTTTTTTTTGTAAAGGTGAAACAACGTTATCCACTGTAGCTGAATTACAGTAAAAACGAAATATCAGGTATGATTGTTGTATAAATATGCAACACACACACACACGAATCGAGCTAATGTACAAAACCAAAAGATGTACAAAAAATGGACAATTCATTTACCGTCATTTTTATGCAAGCTCTTTTTATAGCTTTTGAAATCAGTGGTACTCTTTTGCCCTAGCTTACCCATATGTGATCAATGTCGTCGTCTTGGGAGCCTCAAAAGGAACTCTCTTCTCTGTCGTACGCCAGTTGCACTGTCTCCACGCATTAATCTTCATCTGTCCCGTTTTGCTCGTATGTATAACTATAAATTTGCCTATAAACCTATCGCCGTGTACAATAATAGTAAGTGTGTGTATGTGTGTGTGTGTTTCTTCCCTCTTTCGGTGTAAATATCCCGTAGCTAAAGTATCACATTTCTAATCAAATCTTTCGTCAGTAAGTTCGAATCGTCATCTCGACCAACATATATCGCGTGGAACGGCATTGGGAATTCCGCTGGCCAGTGGTTGAGTGACGCCACGTAAGGGATCAGGAAAATCCTACATTTGAAATCCTACGCTAACCTACTTATTTTCCACTCGTCACAAGCCGAGTTGGAAATTTCGCGTGGAATGGGACACGAAAAAGAGAGAGAGAGTGAGAGCGAGATAAACGGAGCAAGAGAAACGGGTGGGAAACTTTCAATTATCCTAAATTCTTACCTAGCTAAGAGTGTCATAGATGATACATGTAGTTATGAGTTTAACTGCTCCTTTATATTCTATATTGCAACAAAACAAAGTTCCTTCCGTTTCTTCCCTTCTACCTGCACCTCATGGCTCTCTCTGTCTCTCCACACATCGCTCACAGCGCGGTGCCGTATTGTGATCAAATTGTTCAACGGCTAATTGATAAAGGAGTTCCTGCCTTCCACGGTCACGATACAAATCTGCTACACGCTACCTTGTTTAACGCCCGTCACAATTCTGTTTCAGAGTACAAAACTGCGACACGTGCAATGATCGTTAAACGATCCTTTTCCTCGTCATTTTTGAAGCTACACTAATTCAGTTAACAGAACATGCCCCTTTATGCTACTCCACACTGAGCGCTTGAGCGCCCCAACACAAACAAACAGAAAGGATAAAGGATACACCGTGGATAATAACATTTACAAACAAATCCCATTACAAGTTGGGTTTTTTCAGAATTAATAACAGTGGTTATGTGTTAAGTGCTGCATATTGGTTGAGATTTTGCGTAAGAATCTGTTCTATTCCGGCCACGTGTTTACTTTGGTCGAAAAGTAAGGCAACTGTGTTGTAAAGGCATAGTTGTAAAAGTGTTGATGTCTTTTTTTTTTTTTTGTTTGATGCTTTTAAGTGCATTTCCTAAAAAAAAACGATACGCCCATAACGATATCATGAGGCACAGCTTTGGGCAGCCGCTAAGCAATACTTTTCCGCTCTTTTCGCCGTTAGGAAAGTGGTCGAACGATTGGGCGATCTTCTCTAGTCCCTGCTAGAGATTAAAATCAAGTATTATGAGTAATCCCGACACCGAAGCACGCGGCAGGATGGTCATGCTGGCTACTGAGAGCCAGCACCACCATCCAGCTACGGACGGTGTATGGCCACGATCGATCTCGCTCGCGACTTCATTTGTCTGTATATGTGTGTGCTTGGGTGAGTTTTTTTTTGTTTTGTGTGAGGGGGAAGTCTCAGGAAAGACAGATGGGAGCCCTGAAAGGAACATAGGACGACAGAAGAATCCTTGGTGTTTGATGCACTGGAGGACGATGGACGATGCTCCTCTATTCCCGGTAGCCAGTAGCCACTATCGGAACGGTTTATTGTGTGTGTATGTGTTTTTTTTACGGCTGTGCTTTTGCTCTGTCTCGCTCCCCCTCGCAATCGAGTCGATCGAGTCGTTGGAGGATCGAGGACCGAACGATGGAGATCCGCTCATCCGCTCCATCCGAGGTGTGTCGAACATACTCACAATACTTGATTTTAAATGAGTCTTTCCTATGTTTCTATGGTCGGGCCTGTTAACTTGGTCGCGTACACGTTCGATACCTGCAATGTGTGCGAAAGAGTAGACGTTAGTGCATCGGCATTGCCAAACCGACCACGCAAAACGGGCTACGTACCCGGTAGATCAGTTCATACTGTTCCCGTGTCCGGACGGCACTGGCCCGGCCGCGTCGTACGTAGTACACAATCTGTGGCAGATCCACCGTGCGCGGTGGCACCTCTAGCAGACGCAGCGCAATGTCACACGCCACCAGCGTTCCTGTACGTCCCGTTCCCGGCGAACAGTGCACCGTAAGTGGTCTATAAGGGTTTAAAAATGAAAGCAAAAAAGAACACATTCAAATATCGATTCTTCCTCTACGACACACAACAACGCAAACGCCATACCCCTGAGTTCGCTGCAGTGACTTGTGCTTGTCCATGGTGCCGCCGTTGCTGACGATACTGGCCGGTTCCTTGCCCGCACCGGCCGGCGTCCCATTGCTGGTGGCATTATTGTTGTTATTGTTGTTATTATTATTGCTAGAGTTATCAGTTCCATTGCCGGCACTCGGCTGTTCCGATGGCTGTTCGTCCGACTCCTCCGCGATCGTGGCAAATTCGGCCAGCTCTGAGGGAGACAGCTTCAGGTGGGTGCGCGCCTCCAGCAGCATGCCGATGATGGAAGACTCGTCGATCGGGACGCCCGTGTCGGGCCACTGATACCAGAAGTGCATGATCTCGCGCAGATTGTTGCTGGGCGTGTGGCGCATGTGCACCGTTGAGATTGTGTACTTCTCCTTATTTTCACGGTTTTTCAACGTTAGCTGCGCAAATGGAATAGATTATGTGATATGAAAGATTGCATAATCTTTGGGAGTGTGTAGAGCCACCTCACCTGGAAATCTCCAAACGTACGACTGTTGTCCAGTACAACCGAAGGTGGTAAATACTCGGCACACTTCTCAACACCGTTTTCGCTCAGATCCGTCGCCATGATGATCACTTTGGAGTTTTGCTCCCACACCATGCGCCAGAAGTCGTTGATCGTGTTCTCCATCGGGGCTTGACAGGCAATGTAATAGTTGGCAGAATCTTTGGGACCCTTTGCAGACAGGAGAGCAAGTGCAACGAGAACGATAATTAGTAACCAACATACCCAGAATCATAGCGACGCATGCGCATACCTTCACAAAGTTGGCATTGATGTACTCCGTCTTTTCATCGTCATTCATGCGCTTCAGATGAACACGTGTTTCCGGCAGTGGAACTACGTTTGCGTACCTTTAAAGTATAGCGACGCGTTTTCGATCATTTCCAATTGCAACACAAAACATTCGCTCACAAAGCTTACCGATTCTTATCCTCGCATCCTTCCGGCACCTCATCGGCACGGGCAGTCACGTTCGGGATCTCCTTGAACTCGTCGTAAATGGCCGTCTTGTTGTGAATGATGTTGGCCAACTCGGCCACCGTCAGCGGGTTGGTTTTGAAGTTAGGATCCTCAAACGCCGAGTTGCCGTACGATCGTTTGGACATGCGGGCCGTGTTGCCCTTGCGCCGCACGCTGTTGTACACGGACACATTGTCCAGGCTGTAAGCGTCGAGACCGACCGGCCGGCAGCGTTGTCCGTACGAGACCTGATTCTGTCGCTTGCGGAACACGATCTGCAACGGCGGATAGTACATCTAGATCAGCGCAAGCGTGCACCTGTCTGCCCAAGGGGTCGGTGGGGTTAGGAACCAGTATTTACACTATGTGCACTCGTTCATACTCGCACGCCAATTCGAAGAAGACAAGGTAAAGGTAGTAAAGAAATTCACACTCCCACAAACCAAGAGAATATAGTTTAAAAACAAAACTCGAAGTAAAATAAAATATTGGTCCCATGTGTAATGTTTGAGCAAGTACCCTAAGAAGCTTATAGCAGGATTAATACTTTATGTACCTTCCAACAATTTAAAATTCACTCACTTTTTCAAGTACATGTGAGATTAAATTAAAATAATCCAGGTCCAATATTTCATCGTATTGATTATAAATAGTTGATTTTTGTACAGATTTTGAGTTAGTTTTTTTTCATTAATATGTTCTTATAATAGAAGATGTAACTAGTTTTTTTCTTCTGAAATATTGTGTATAATTACAGTATCGATCGTGTAACTTGATCGACTATCTTGCATTTATGTAAAGGAGGAATTAAACAGCCACAATGTTGGGATATTTGCAATCTACACCAAAATCCAACCTTATGTACCATCCCATAAGAAAATGTAAAACACCCATAACGAAAGAAACTCGTACATTCGATTCCATTCACACTCTCGCCTAACGCTCATCCATACGTTTGCGTCACTCAGACGCAAGGCGCCAATAACGGAGGTGGTTCCTTGACATTGCCACCAACAATACTTACGAAAGCCGCAATCAGTAGTAGCACCACGATCACGCTCACAATGCTGGCTACAACGGCCACGACCACACTGCTGTCCTCCTCTGCTGCCGGCTCACCCTGCGATTGTTCCGTCGTACCGTTAATGCCCTGCTTGGGTGCGACTCCCTGCTGTTGTCCGGACAGGTCCGTCTGGTTCTGACCGTCACCCTGCGACGCACCACCACTACCACCAGTGGCCGGTACATTGTTCAGCTCGATGTAGTCTTCCTCTGTGACAGATTCCTCCTCGGACAGTTCCGTCGTCGTCATGGAACGATCGATGGTACGGCGTGTTGTGTACGCTTCTGCCGACACACCAACCGACTGTCCCGATCCCGAACTGCTCTCGGTTGTTGTGATCGATGACGGGCTGCTGGTTGACGCAGTTGTCGTAGCAGCAGCGACCGTAGTGGAAATCGTATCGTACACATGCTTGTCGTCTAACACGATCGGAACCTTGCCGCCATCATCGGCCGACTCGTCGGTAGTCATCTGCGGTGGATCCGACCGTTCCGTAGTGACGCTAGACTGTCCAATCAAGCTCTCGCCAGCGGAAGCATCATCGAACTCGACGTTGTTCGTTAGAGTAGCGCTGGATAGGTTCGGTACAACAGTGGTAACACTTGCAACCGTCGATGTTGCCACCATGAGCTTATCCTCGGTGCGGTTCAGCAGATTCTGGTTCACCTCCGAGGATTCCGTGGAGTCCTGCTGGTCCAGTGGTTTCGAGTCGGCAGTATCATGCACAATCGGTGATTCGCTACTCGCTACTGTGGTAGTGAATGTGGCGCCGCTACCCATGTCCGTGCTGGCGTACTCTCGCACCGGTAAATCGGTAGTGGTAATGGCGGCAAAGTCTGGCTGCATGGTAGTGGGACGTCTTACCGGCATCGTGCTTGCGATACGCGTGATCATGGTGGTGAGCGGAATTGGAGGTGTCGTTTGCTCAGTGCGTCTTAGGATAGGTGCCGCCGGTGAGTAGGTTGTTACCGGAACGTCCTCAAACATGCCGAACGCCGTACTGACGTCCGATCGTTGAGCCGCGCTCGTCGTCGTCGTTGTGGTGGTACGAATCTCCGGTGTATTGCGCACTCCCGGAGACACCTCACTTTCGTCCACATTCTCGCTAACCTCATAGGTGCGTCTCGTAGTGGTTGGCATAGCGTTTACACTCTCGCTAATACCCACCACCTCATTCGCCATCGTGGTGCTGCTGGTAGAGCGGTCTTCAAATTTGAAATCTTCCAACTCTTGCCCACTGCGATCGGGACTCTCCGTTGAGGGGACAAACGTCGTGTCGACTACATTGCCATCCTCCGTCTCGGCCGCCACACTCTCACCCGCTGCAGCCGGTTTGGTTGGTGCGGCTTCTGTAACGATCGCGGTCAACCGATTCTCCTCGCTCAGCACGTCCGCTCCATTCTCAACCGCCGGAACCTTGTTCGCGTACGTGCGTCTATCCTTTGCACCGGCGGGCTCGTCGGACGATACAGTAGAGCGTACGAACGAACTGTTGGCAAAGTCTGCCTCCTTCATTATGATGGCCCAATCCATCAGCTGCTTCAGGGTATTGTTTCCTACCACGTTCTCGCTGTCATCCCGTACCGTTTCAGTGCTCTCGCTCACTGCCTGTCCAACGTCCGATTGCTTTCGCTCCACCATACGCATCCCGGCAAGCGCCCATGCGGCCCCGTTCGGCAGATTAATGTCATTGTCCTCCGTTGTTTCCTCGTTGAACTGGTCCAAGAATTTGCCCTTCTTGGCACGAGCCGGCAGCGTCTGGTTGCGTTCCACCTCATTCGAACTCTCCTCGTACGTGTTCGTTTCGATCTGCGTCCTTTCCACCGACAGTGAGCTGTTTCTTTCTACGCTTTCGCTTACGCGGAATGCATCGTCCGTTGCAACATCTAGCGCTGACAGGGTGGTCACCGGTAAAGCAGCTTCCGTGGTGAGACGATCCTTCTCGTCGTCATTGGACGAGTCGATTTCAACGGCCGAGTTTTCCTTGAGCAGTGCCGTACCGTCCGGTGAGCTGTTTGATGGTGCTGTGTACCTGCAAAAGGAAAATAAGGTTAATGGTGTGTAATCACATCGATGGGTAAAACGTTTTATCGGTTTTACCGCTGGCAGATGTACGCGTAATAAGGGTGATAAGGGCGATTAATTTTAGAAACGAAATCAGACCGCACAGTGGTAATGGCGCCATTATCGCACGAGAAAAGTATTTAAAAAATGTATGGAAAAAACTGAACAAACGGTACGGGCTCTTCAAGCGTGTACAGCTCCGGTTCACAATAATGATAGGGTCCAATAATAAATATAGTGGAAGCTGCGAAAAAAAAAAATGCTATAGAAAGCGCACCAGCTTGAAAAATGAAATTCAAAGATGTTCGTCGTAGATTTTGATAAAGTAAATTTTTCTCATAAATAATGATTATGAGCTAATGGCTGTACATTCCCCTTAGACATTTTAATGAATCATAACTTAACAAAATATTTTTAAATATATTGATAATACACAAAGTTTGATTATGAGACTAAAGTCATTCGATAGTTAAAATGCTATAGTTCTATAAATCCTGTAGTTTTTTGATTTAATTTTGGGCCAAATTAAATCAATAATCAGGACACGCGTTTGCATCTTACAAATCTAGGGCGCTCGGTAAAATTCGTGCCATAATTTATTTCCCCCGCATGAAAACTGAACCATAAAGAACGCTGCCATTAGAAAAAAACTCAACAATCTCATCCCATTTTTCAAAATGCATCGATGAATTATCGACAAGTAACTATAACAAAAAAACGCACCAACCATCCATCTCTATACTCTCTCGAAAGGTACTGTACGTATTTGTGTGGAAAGTTTTGGCATTGTTTTAGACCGAGTTTCGGCATAGTTTGCCGCCCGAATAAAGTGTGCCACTAACCAAACGAACCTCTTCTACCTCCGGGCCGGGAGGGGGAATCATGTGAACGAATAGAAGCAACCTCCATACACCACAACGGACAAATTATTGAAAACAGAACAAAAAACGCCGAACAACAAGTGCTGCCGACGGTTGATTGTGTTGTGCTAAATTTTATCATAATTTCTATTCAATTTTCCACCGACCACCGTAATGCGTTTCAAACGAAAAGCGCAGCCAAATAACGACCAGCGGAAAAAACAGCCCAAAAAAATCCAGCAGCAATCATATAGGCACCATCGGCTACGTTGCGTACGGTTCGCTTCTAATGCTTCAACAGATCATTCAACAACAGTGTTCTCTTTATTGTACACAGAGCCGGAACAGCTTCATACCAATCCCAATAACAATCACGATCGGTGCCAAAAGTAGCTCCGAACAATAGGCGAAATGGACACACCGCGAAAACAAAAAAAAACCTCCCCCAAAACTGAGTGAGTGAAAAATAGAGATCGATTCGATCTCGCCTCGACGGATCGATTTGGAAGAAAGGCTTGTAGTATTAAACAAAAAACCATAACACTTTTTCGCTTTTCTTCCTTCCCGCACACACACACAGGCAAACCAGATCGGCCCGATGTGAGATCGTGGGGGGAGAGAAAATTGGTCGGAAAATCAGTGCATGATTGAGAAATTGGGCGGTACAACGATAACAGATCGGCCGACGAGTTTCGATCGAAAAGCACTCAAAAGCAGCGCAGCAAAAGGCGCGACGAAGATCGCGCGTGGAAGCGAAACGCGTGGTACCCCGATGGTTATCATTCGAAACTTTTCCAAAGGGAAGGAAAAAGAAAACGCAGCGATGGAGAGAACATTGAAAACTTCGCCTCAAACGAGTATGTTGCCTGACGTATGAACGGGAGGTCCCGCTTTCACACCTTTTTTTTCCTTTCTGGACCCAGTATCGGTAGGTGTTAGTTTTTCGTAACGCAAAGGAGGAAGATTTCTCAGCTCCTACGTCAATCCGGTGGAACTGTTTTTGGGGGTAAAATGTTCCCGCTCGCAGCTGCCCTCCTTCTCTGCCTCTTGTTCGCTTTCGTTCATTACCACCACCATCACAGGAAAGAGTGAGGCGCTGAACAAACGAGGCCACGCGTACGAGCCAACTGCAAATGCGCCACGAGCTGGCCGCCAGGCCGCGGGAAAGCGCTCAGCGAAGCGATTGAGATTCGATAGGAAATGAAATTAGACGATTATTGTTGTTGTGGCGCTCGTTGCCGCTCCCCGCGCTACCAAAAACAAATCATAACGGTGGTCGATGTTTAATCATGAGCGTAAGTGCGGCCACTTGTGCCTCTTGCCCTGCACTCTCGCTTCGCGCCACAAAACGAGGCCGTGCACGAAATTAGTACTGAACACAGCGCCCATCTGGCAAGACACGGATTGAGAGGGAGAGAGAGAGTCGGCGCTGGTAAGGTGTAACAAAAACAGACACACCATCCCAACTGGCCCAACATTCCGAAGATGGTCAACGGTGCGGCAATCGATCATTAGAGCCCTCCCGAAAATGAGCGCCCCATTGTTGTTATCTCCATCCGCGCGCTTGGTGCGCTATTTGTCCGTTGATCACTTACCTACTTAACTCGATCCGTTCGCCAGCACCGTCGGACACCATTGCGGCCGGTGCACTGCCATCGTCGGAGCGATTCGCCGGGCTTGCCGGGCTGATCGTTTCGACCTCTGAGGCAAGCGGCGGAACCACGGTCGTAGTGACGGCGACCTCATCATCATTATCATCCCCTTCACCCCTAAGCTGGGAGTTAATCTCTTCAGCAAGCGAGTCCTGTTCGAAGGTTCCCTGCTGCTGCCCGGACTGTTCCGAGCTTTGCTGCTGTTCGGGCACTGAACTTTGATCCGACTCGACCGACGGTTCCGATGCACGTGGCTCGGACGATCCGGCCGATTCGCTGGCACCACTGCTGCTCACACTCTCCCCTTCAGATCCTTCTGCTACCACCGAACGGGCGGGAGCAGCGGTCGGAGCGGGTGTCGTAATTTCATTGATTGCAGGTGCGGCCGTGTTCACGATGGTTTCGGCCACTTCCGTTGTATCCTCGCTCCTGTCCGTCTCATCCGATAGCTGCTGCTGCTGACTTGAGGATGATTGCGATGCAGAACTCGCACTACCAACGTCTTCCAGCGTTTCGGCATCACTTCCCATCGATTCTTCGCCAGAGGGCGCTAACGTAGTTCCGGATACGCTCGCCTCCTCGTCCGTATCGTTGGACAGTTGTTCGGCCGTTTCCGACAGGGAGGACGCAGGCTCATCCGCCGCACTCCCATCGGCCGACTGCTGTTCGAGCGTCGCACTGTCCGAGCTCATACCATCTGCCGGGAACTGTTCGAAACGATCGTTGGGTCGTGGTGGAGTTGTCGCCACCTTACTGTTTGCCGCGTTATCATCGTTCGGAGGCACGGTTGTCAACTCCTGCATGTCGTCCGCTGTCGTTTGAGCATCGTTTGGTAGAACGGTTGTCATGGTTTCTTCTGCCTGACGCCGTACGATCACACGGCCCTGTACACAGGGTGGATGGCTAGCGAGCAACACTAGACATCCGGTAAGTGCCACCAATGCCACGAGTCGTGCCATTCTGGACGCTTTTCGATTTAACTTTAGCTCTAACATCTACTTTGTGCGGGGGTTTGCGTGGTGGGTAAGCAAGCACCCTTTGTAAACGTTTCCACTGTTTTCTCACAGCAACACTACTCTACGGGGTGATACAGTAGCACTCGGTGAGGTGCTGGTCATTCTTCTGTCCTCGTGATGCCAATGGTAGTATGTTCACGTTCCTGGGAGCACTTGCCGAAAAGTATTACGAAGAATTCAAACCTGCAAAGAAGAATGGAAAAGTAAAGCGTACCATTAGCCTCTAGGTTCATCAAACAAGCTTTTGCTACAAAACACACAGTGTATCTTTTTGTTGTTGGGCATTTGTTTCCATCCAAAGCGAACAGACTTAACGGGCAAAACCTGCAACATGACCGCCGTCTGCGTGTGTCCGCAAGGCAGGGTCCGATGACGTTCACCCCGTTCGAGGCAATTCATTTTTTCCTATGTCAATTTTCATCTCCCATGACGAAGACCACAACGACTGCATCACAACGATCCATCCGTCCATTTCTCCGTTCAATACTCTATCCCTCTCTTCCCACAGTATCGCGTAACATTTACTTACATCCGTGCGAAAGTAAAACCGCCAACCGAGCATTATTATTACACCATGTCTTTTCCATCAGCATCCCGATCATACCGATCGACATCTGCTTCATCTGCCGATCGGCGTTTCGCCCGTGTCGGGTTCGGTTGACGCGGATCCCAGCATCACCCATGGCAACAAGCTCGGCATCCCATTACGAACGATTTAAATGCCGTGGCGGGATCGAATGTTTTCTTCGCATTACACTTTCACTGCCGTCCATGTAGGCAACAGGAACGGGGAACATTAAACAGTACGCTTCTTCCATTGATCGATTGCGACGACTTGGACGGTCGTGTGTTTGCGGCCTACCTCGAACCACCCCATGTGCAGCCAGGGATCGTCGGTACGGTCAATGTTTCTCCAACCGGTTACGAGATGCACTACTTGTTTAGGTGTGTCCCAGGGTTTTTGTACCGTGTATCCGGATGTTGGTTAGTGTACGGCTCACGGACGTCCGACCGTGCCACGGTGACACGTTCGACCCATGTTTACTACGAACGACGGAACTCCATTCATTGAACCGTTCGCTTTCGTCATAGAAACTTGTACGCTTTTGCACTGATAGCGACCCTGGCAACGGTCGAACGTGCCAGTCTAGACGGCTGAAACCTTCTCCACGATCAAGACGCTTCCAAAGCGTTTCTTCATCATTCCAGTTACAGAATGTGTAAAAGCTTTTCAAAAGATGATAAAACAATTTGGTGACAACAACTGTACACTGGTAGCGTCGTCATCAGCATGTTCATCGTCGCCGGCATCGTTACAAACGCTTGATCTGGATGATCATCGTTCCGCTCTTTACCGCGGCCTACTCTGACAACGGTGACAAACGATGGATGGCGGGTAATTGGGGCCATACACATCACACACACACACACACATGCGGCCCAATCAAAGGAAATCTCTCTGTCGCTCTTTACCGTGGTGTGGAAAATTAAAGTACGCTCTACCGCGGCCTAGCGCTTGCTCGTTGGTGACAGACGAAACGTGTCATTACAATTTTTGCCAGTCGAAAAATAATTTCGCCACACGTCAAGTTGCTTTTGTCATTCTGCCAACTCTCGAGCTTTCCGCTTTCCATGTGGTGAAAACGTTTTATTTGACACCGTTTTATACAATGATTGCAGCTTTCGTATAGCAAGCGCGATGCTCTGAACCGTGTCATACTACCCTGTTCTATCACGGTTGCTTCATATCCTCCGAAACGACTGTCTGCACCATAAAAAGCTAACAAAATCAGGGCCCATTTACTACCCCTACATGGACTAGGTAGAAAACAACAAACGAATTCCAGCGTAGATCGAGCCACGCGATGATTCGGTGCTTTTTAAACGATCAAGATCATCTCTGATGAATGTGAAAAGATGAACTTCTCACACATCATGAAAATGTATGCTGCTTCTGTCTCGAATATAGTCGATAGCATCTGCGAGGCAGCATACAGGTAAGTGTTGGGTCGTTTCCTTCAGGACCACACATCTTCATTATCGTCAACCGGCGGCCAAGCCATCTGGAGCTAATGGTACAGCAAGTAATAGAACGCACATTAACCATCGCCTAAAGGTGTAAAACTCCCCGCGAACGGGGTAGAGGAGGTAGAAACCTCCACACTCGTCATCATTAGTTGGCTTTCGGTTTGATGCCGTCGGAACAGTCTAGCGTACCATCGGATGACAAATGGCGTGCATTATTAGCATCGCGTGCCTGTGTGGAAAACTCACACAAAGCTCCGCCAGTTAACGCACGCTGCTCGAAACTGGTCCAGTTTGGCGGTTTTCTATTTAATCTCTCGCAACTCCATCTCGCCACGACGACGTAGGTTTATTTCCTAGTGCAAAGTAAGGGAAGTGAAGCTGCCCGTTTAATCGGCTTGTTTCTTGCCGTATCGTTTAAATCATACCTTTCTTCCTCCTTCTGCATCGCACACGAAGCAGATGCTAGACAGGCACGTACAATTGAAAATCAAATAAAGCAGTTTTTTTATTCACACTCTCACCTCAGCCAGCAATGGGAACGAAATCAATCATCCTCGATCGTTACGTCAACTTCCCCCGCTTCGTGCCGATCTTCAGGTGACTAATTATAAATCCATTTGGCAAACCACAATTTTCGCGTAAATGTATCATCTTTCGCGTATGTGGAGGAAAAAGCTATGCTTTCTCTATGTAATGCTGGTGAAGTGTTTTTTTATGGATTCACATAACCCACCCCGGGCGGACATCTGTTGCCTGATTCGATTGATTTGCTATCCGACCGATTTTCACCTTGCCGTTAATTGTTGGCTCTCCTTGCGTGATGTCTTTACTGTACGCGGTGGCCATCAATCCACACTAACAACAACAACAACAACGATGACGGCAAAGACACGACGGTTTCCCGCCCAATCTTTAATGTTGCTGTAGGTGCAAACGCATATGAAATGTTCGATCCGCGCCGGACGGTTTTCTAACGCCTCATCCTGCTAATGGAATTTCGACACTGCACTGTTGTCCTACACAGCAGCCGTGTGTCTTTTGCGATCGAAGAAAATCGAATCCGTGAAAACAAAAGTGAAAATTTAAAATGCGAAATTCGGCATTGAGGCGTGTTGAAAGTGGGCAATTTTACAAATCCGAAAAAAAACAGACAGGAGACAAAACAAAGAGGAAGGTCGTGCGACTGGGGGTTCTTTTAGGTGTGTGTGTATGTGTAGGAAATAAGTCTTAGTTTGAAGGCAACGTTGTCGTAAATATTGCAGAATAAAACGCAGAATAAAAACAAAGAATAAAAAAAATTGAATCTATTGAGCTAAAGGAACTACCAATGACTTAGCATAAATAACAACTAACGAGTTAGAAAATACATTTATTTTAACATTTAAGATCAAATGCTTGAGTGCCCAATATCACTCTCGACATTGGCAGTCCTCTCAATTCTTTTATCTCTTTTTTCACGTGGAACGGTCCAAAACATTTATTTTCTCTTTGTTAAGCTGTTATTTTACATTATAAATGTGTTTAAATCACACGAGGCAAGCGATTAAAAGTACCCTCCGAAGCGGCATTCCAGTGTATACTACCTGTTCATAACTGTTTTCACAACCGAAATCGAACCGCCACGAACGACAACTGAAAGTGTAGGGAAATGCAACATCTGGATCAAATAACACACCTTGCAACTAATAGCATATTTATGACAGAGCGGCCGTAAGGGACTCAAATATCATCCCCGCGGTTTCAGGCAGAATGCACCGGCAGCACTGGCCGTGTCGCGCTGAGCGCTTCATGTTCGTGCGATAGTGCTTTTATGGTGCGCGCTTGATGTGTGCCCAGTATAGCACACCAAACTATTAAGTGCAAGCCTAAATCCAGCTTTCGTTAATAGTACCGGTCCGTTTCGAAGGTGTCTCGGGAACGGCGATTAGGGGATGAATGCACGCTTTAAAAAGGGTTGTGAGAGCGCTCGGCTCTCGGACCGCCTTTGTGGCCTAACGGTTGCAGGCTGCATGCAACGGTGACACACTTTTATCATTTTTAATATGTTTCATTCCGTGAAAAACAAACTCCACCCCCTCAGCACCACATCACCCTTTGAGGGCTTTGTTTTGTAGCTGGACCGAAGCACAAAGAACTCAGCACAATGAGTAAAGAATTTAAATGAACAGCACACAACAACAAAAAAACCCAACACATTTCAATCAAGACGTTGACTCAAGTCGTTTGACTCAAATTTGTATAGCGAGTTTTTTTCTTTTTGTGTGTCTGCGGATAAACTCCCACGGTTCAATACTGAGGTGTAGTACCGCTGTGGTGCAACGTTTTTATTAACGGCGTATTAAATTCCTTTCTACTGAATGGGCAGGGCTACCCGAGGGTATGCGAATGATTGATTCATATTTCGCTGATACAGGTTCATTTAAATTGTTTCTTCCATTTCAAGTAGAAAAATAATATTTTAACTAACAATTTGAGAGTTTGAAATGAAAATGGTTTAAATTTAACATGGAGATGGCGAACCACCGAATAAAAGAAGACATTCAGCGCCGTTGTAGCACACGAATATTATTGATTAGCATTTCTATCGATTTTTAATGCACTCTCTTCCTACCCCTGGGCCCTTTTATCATTGCTTGCAGTATCCAAACAAAACCAAGCTAAACTTTCTCTACCTCACACACACACACACGAGCTGATATTGTAAGTGTGTATACCACCCGCAGTGCACTCTATGCATAGCATTTGTTTGTTAATTTAGTGTGGTTCATCACCTTCCCTTTTAACTGCAGTGAAGTAGTACAAAAAAGAATTCAACTCCTTTTCCAACACGCACACAAACACATACGCCACATTGTGGAAACAACGATCCAAATAGTTACCCTTGAACTTTCAAACGGGACCGGTACACGCGTCCCGAATAGCAATCGCGCATAAACCGTTCATGCAAATGTGTGCGCGAACGGGGCCGCTCGATATCTATGCGGCGATTGTTCGGTTCGAAACCCACACCGCTACGAAATAAACACAAACTTTCAATGTCACCAAACGGATAGCGGCCGAGTAGTAGTAGTGGTTTTTTAATGTTTACTTCCGATCCGGAACCACTTTACATCGATCAGACACCGATCCGGTACGATCCGGGGTGCAGGTGGTTGAGCGCAAACGAAAAGAAGCAAACACAAAGACAACGATAACAACGCAGCATAAGAGAAGATAAGCAGGTTTAAACGGCAACCCTTACACTGTATACACTGTACCGGCCCAGCAGCAGCACCAGCTGATTACCTCGAACGGGTCATTAGCAGAAGCCTGTTCCGTGCGTTTTTTTTTTTTCCTTAGCAACACCATCAGTGACTCTTAGTACGCTCGAGGCGCCACTACCGCAACACTGCTAAGAAGAAAAAAAGGCATAGACCTGAGACGCGCGTCAATGAACGGAGAAACGGCAACGAACCGTCAAACCGCGCTGGCATTGACATTGACAGGTTAGTGAGCGCGACGCGAGATGGAAAGGATCCGAAAAAGGATGGCGAATCGAAACCAATTCAAACCTGCACATCGCGGTGCAATGTTGGAGCATGAAAAACAACTAACCGAGGGTATGCAGGCTGTTACTGGTTTTCCATTTCCACCCGGTGACCGCTGCATATCTTCCATTCCAGTCAGACATCTGCTACACTGAGTGACAAAACGACACACGCGTGTGTGTGCTCCGCATATGGTACTATCGAATATCATCACTGGCACGATCCAGCAGGCACATTGTCCACACTACTTCCACTGGCCCTACGCGACGTAGTGAGTGAAAGTAGCCCAATTATTAATAATGCACTGTGGACATCATCCCCCCGCCCCCAACACGTTGCCAGACACGTTGCACCAAACCTCACCTAGTACGCTCGAAAGAGAAAGGACCACACCGGGGGCCAGTCACGTGAATCGATATCACGTCCAGGCGTTGAGCGCCAACGAAAGCGTTGAGGAAACATTCGCTTACACACGTTGCGGTTGACGCGCTGATTTTGTTGACGTGCAACCGCGTTGAGTAAGAATATTGAAAGCAGTGGTTTAAGCAGTGTTCTAAAATATTGCATACAAAATGTAAAATTGTTTCATAAAATGCCCAAAAACTTCAAACTCTTGCCTCAAGGTGGCTAACAGCGACAGAGAATCAACGTACGGTTGTTTTGTCAATAGCTTTACGTCCCAATGCCGTTTCGCTCAACCTAGCTTCAAGTTACCATGGAGATGACCTTCAATCATCGCCAACAGCGGTAAATTACGATTCAAACTCAACTTCTTAAATCAACGAAATGATCAGATCACAACTGGACGTAAAATGCTATGTTTATAATAACGATGCTTCTCATTATTGGCACACTAGCTCTGACTATGGAAAATAGAAGTCACACAACACCTCTGGCCCGTTCCATAGACCAACAATATAAAGCCGCTCAATTCAAGCTTCAGGAAGAGTGCGCCGCTTTTACGCTTCAGTCCTTGTTTGGATTTACATCGTTTAGTAAAGTCTCGTACAAAACAAGGGTGACCTATTGGGTTGGTTATTCTGATGGTTTTAATCAGCTTCTTGGGATACAAATGCACACACATACACCGATACAAATAACACACACACAAACACATATCTTGCCAGTAAGTGACGTTGTGTCTGAGAATGCAAAACGTGTCCACTGTACATGCAAATAAGTACACAGCTCGAGCTTGTCTCGTTATCTCAGGCTTCTTGCTGTGGAGGCGAGCTGGAAGTCGGGCGACACGGGATTGCGACGATCCATATTTGTGTGAATTAATAATCAATCAACAGGCAATTCTATTACACGTAACACAATAATGTGAAGGTGTGAAGAAGTTCACTCTGAGAACAAACGAGTTGCAACTATGAATACATACCGTTTACTCGAGAGCTTGACTTGACTTGATGTTTTGCTTTATTTTAACCTAAAAACATATATTCTCGCCTTGAAACGTAATTAAGTGCTCTATGTTTAGCAGCTTTATCTGGAATTCACCAGTCATTAGGTTTACTATATAAAGCCGACACCAGATTCTTCCTAACAACTTGATGTGAGTCGATTTGATCGAATAAGGGTACATAAAAAAGCCACCATCATTAAAATTAACGTTCGATCTGTTACGGTACTAGGTCGCGCTGCTATAAGCGCGCACGCTGAGTAATTATCGCCGGCATTTGCTTTCCACCACCCAACAAACGGCGACCTCCGCGGTGATGAAGAGACCCGAGACGTCACTTCTCAAGGC
Source organism: Anopheles merus (assembly GCF_017562075.2). Taxonomy (NCBI): domain Eukaryota; kingdom Metazoa; phylum Arthropoda; class Insecta; order Diptera; family Culicidae; genus Anopheles; species Anopheles merus. Next base: position 46,424,907 of record NC_054082.1, read on the forward strand.
AGTATTGCATCGGAACGCACCACCGTACGCTGCACCGCGGAACCGCAAGCGCAGCGTAATGGAACGCATGCAATTGCACGCACAATTACAACCACTGACCCTGATTAGAAGCCGAAAGAAAGATGAAAGAAGTACGATGGCAAGGGGAGCTGGTGAGGGGCATTGATCGAAATTGCGTAAAGGTTTGAGGCGGAGCCTCGCGGGAGATAGTCCACACACACTATGAAGAGCGAGTAGTGCGTGAAAAGTACCTTTTTCTTGTAGAATAACCACTGACCTTCGAACCATTTAGACTCTGTACATAGCACATCGATGGGAACACGCATCCGATGCAAATTGCAGTTGGGGCGGCACCATCGCTCGTCGATCACGTGGATTCGATTCGAGTCAGCCGATGAGTTTGTGCGCACGCTAAACAACGCACCAACGCACCAACGCAGCAGCGGCAGTCTTCTTGTGCGCAGCTCATTAACACAATTGTTTCCCTCACCTTTTACCCATGGGCGTGCACGCGAGATGGGCCGCAGATTCACGCCCGGCGCATTGTGGCTTAAACTAGGCACACCGAGTAGTTGGCGTTTTTTATGCTGTGTGTTTGTGTATTTTTTGCTAGTGACTTTAATTTGAAACCGTTTGAGAAAAGAATGCACACAAAAAAATGTTTTGTTTCCCGCTCGGCGCTTCACGGCTAACGAGACTCCCAAATAGCCCGGGACTAAGGAGGTTAAGGTACCTTGTCGTGAATCAACGGGCCACCCCTTCAACCCATTGGTGAAAGGGCAGAGAGGCACAGGAAAGGCATAAATGGCTGTTTAGTAAAGATTATGCGTGGCGCCGTAATGATGCGCGCTTGGTTCTTTACAGTACTGCACTGAAAGGGAGGCCGTGTGGCAGAGTCGACTGCATCCCATCCATCTCGGGGCCACACTTAGTACCACCAACGAAACCATTCCGAATCGATTGCACCCGGCTTCATACTTTCTGAATGAAAATGTTGGCGCCCAGTTTGGAGGTCTGTGGGTCAATTTTTCAAACCGCTTAATTTCGAGGTCAGCGCACAAGCGGAGCACGGAATATCATTTCTATGACGGTACGCCGGATATCTGCGTATGTGTGTGAGTGTCTTTTCCTTCGCTTCACTATCCGGTCGAGTGATGTGAGGGGGAAGATGTTGAACACAACATGACGAAGAAAGCGCTTGCAAAGGAACTTAGTAAAGAGCACCATCCTGTAAGTATGTTGCCGTAATTAAGCTGTTTTTTATGCTTCCACACTTGTTTTGGTGATTTACTGGAACAACGAGAAAAGTCGACGACGATCGCTCCATCACACACAACCGATCTTCCACAGCAAACCATTTTGAATTCGTGTCAATGGTGACGCCGCGCAATCTACGATAATGACACTAGCCTTACCGAATGATTTATCGCACCCCGGTTTTTCGTACCGGTACACTCGTTTGCCAATTATCAATTGATCGAATGGGCAGCACATCGAGGGACATCGATCAGCCCCGAAGCGCAGGTTGTTGGGTCGATACAAAGGCAATCGAAGGTAAACAAATAAAAGTGCCAATCGATCCAAAATAGATCAACGCGTGTCACGCTGAACCTGGTAGCGCGTAACGATGGACACAATCGATGACATTGACGCGAATGATGGTCGCATTCCATTCTGGTGCGATGCGATGCGTTGTCCGCATGGTCCCGCCATGAATCACCGCCACGTCGTCGCTGCACCCGTTCGACAAATGTGAACGGGGTACAGCTACATTTCGCTGGCAAAAACTCGTTCCAATCTCTAGTCCAGTCCGTTTCCAAAACGGAACGGGATGATTTCTGAACGCGATCGCATTGTGCCATGTCGTCTAATTACCACCGCTGCATGCAACCGATCCATCGTTGGCTTAGCTTGATTGGATCGGATTGATAGTTTCCGGCGTGTGCCCTATGGGGAGGTTTCGGTTTCTTTTGCGCAAACATTTTAACTTTGAACCAAAATTGCCCCTACCCTGTACCCGTGTCCCCAAACGGAACCGTTCAAACGTGCTCGGTCAAGTTACTCGGTCAGCGAAGCGTCAAATAGCTGCATGCCGTAACGTGCTGACTCGCAGCGTTCAATCGTAACGATCACTGTTCTGCGACACTTTTGCACAGCACGAAAAGCGATTGCGCTCAATTGAATTGATAGATTATTTGTACACCGTTATAAATGCATCATTTACCTCAGCAAATAGTGTGGATCGATCGAGCAGTCTTTACGTACGTAGTTTTCTAGTTTTTAGCATTAAACTTCATGCGTTAATCCTCTTACCTGTAACGAAAGAAATAATAAAATAATAAATTAAAATTTAATTTAAAAACGTTATTTCTCTAGCAAAAACACAAGATCATCAATCCTACCGCTTAACGCTCTTCTCTCCGGAAATGGTATCCAATTAATATCCAAGTTTTATTGATGTTCAAGCTAAATCATTAGGGTAGCAAATTTATCGCATTCTGTTGATTCAAAACCTGACCTTAGCCAAATCGAACGGATGTTGCGGAACGTCTCGTAGGCTGTCAAACGTGATGTCGAACAAATTATATCGATTTATAAAACCAGTTTCTAGTGTCGATCTTCATCTACGTTTCATTTCATTCCAAGGTCTTTATTCAATACTCTAGGACTATGTTAACCTTCTTCTCTAGCTACATCACAAAGTGTGTTTTAAGAAAAATCACATGTACCACAACCGCGTATAACGGGTCACGCATTATTAAGACAACCTTCCAAAACCAGTGCAATCCGGTCTCAGTTTCACTCAATTCGGGAAGCTACCAACCAACCTCACTAGGACACTGGTTTAACAAACATGCCACACTTAGCCTAGAATTGTCTGGCTGAGCTGGAACGGGTCAGATCTAAATGACCTTGCCGAACCAGACGTTTCCCGAAATCAAATGGAAGGGCAATGGATTGTGACATTATCTCTGGCTTTTCAATGAATTGTTAGGGTTGAATTGCTGAATTATTCTACAAACACACACACACACACACACACACACAAACCCGGGTTATAAACCGGAAATGAAGTCCACTCTAAAAATAGGTCCCCACTTCGTACATCCTAACTGTAAGGGCTTTGGACATTGTACGAAATAATAAAGTCAACAATATAACCATGATACTGTGTGGAGTCAGCATGTGTCTACGAAGGCAGTCGCACCAAAGGAGAGGATCAATTTTGATTAGAGAAAATTAGGTAACAAGCGTAACAAGAGTACGCACGGTGATTGCAGCCACCCATTTTGCTGTAGTGTCGTGAGATTAGATAATGTGAAGAAACTGCAAACAAATGAAGAACCATTTCATCCAAGAAGATTTTTCACTTTTTTTTACTTTTGCATATTGAATAACTTGTTTAATTTTTATCTTGAACCACCATCAAAAATCCGTACAATAAATAACATCAAACTCTTCCCAACACCGCAACATTTGCCCATGACACTTTCGATCGACTTTCCTTATGATTTACATCCATATTATTGCCTTCAGTACATGCAACCTGAAAGCACTCGTCTCATTAGGTAACTAGCCCTCTATTTGCTTCCAAACAAACAGTTTGTTGATGCAATAAGACGCGGGATGATCAACAAAAGTCTGATGTAAATTCAGATTGTCAGCGATAACGTCCAAGAAGAGAGCATTTATACGCCCACCCCTAACCCCACCCTCCACAAAATGCTACAACATAAAGACTGAAAAGATGTTGGCGTGATGGGAGAGATGTTTCCCACGCGATCACTTGTTGTTTGTAGACTACTTATGGTAGAAGCTACCTGCGTGGTGAACATCTCTCTGGTTCGTGATCGCATCTTGCCACGAATCTCCACGAGCGTGTCATCACGCATTCGGACATGTAAATCGGTCAGCACAACGGTCACTGCTGCTACTGTTGGGCTGATTATTAGGATAATCCACACCGTAAGATTAGAAATTTGTTGTTTTCGATTTGCAACCGGGAAACAATCGCCCCTAACGGGAACATGCCTGGTCGATATACACGGAAACCTACCGCAACGGCTCAGCTCAGCTTAATTAACCCACATTTACACATACACCCATATTCACGATCTGGAATCCGTTTACCGATATGTTAGAATTTTCCTCCCCAAACACGCAAAACGAGCCCTCATCGCCTTATTGCCAGTTCAGTTAGCCGCTGTCTGGAACACAGACTGGAACAGCACTGGTAGTAGCGCAGACTTTCACTCACACTGCACTGCAATTCCGTTAGCCCAACGTGGTGGTCCGAGAGCACGTGGTGCACGAAGGTCTACGCCTGCTTGAATTGCATTTTCAATTGAATCAACGGTAGCAAACGAGATTGCTTCATCCAGAGTACACCACCGACGTCCGTCGCGCTATTCTGAGCTTTGTTTTCCCTCATACACTGTGGCGTGGCCACCGTTCACACTCCTAACGCTCGAACGATGGTGCACAGACACCGTCACTTATCCACCACCGACTGCTCGCGCTTTGGTTTCGATCGTTGCCACAGCTGTGAAACTGGCGGGGTTACACCTTCAACCGTCTCGCGAACCTCGCGAGCATTCGCTCAATCTGTGCTACAGCCAAGTAGCGACTGGATTTCTTACCGCCGTTCCAAACACAAACACGGTGCGCTTTTCGCCGGCGAAGGGAGGCAACAAGTTCTGTGTGATCACGCTACACCACTCATGAATCGAATGGAAAAGATCGAAGGAAAAGCCCAATATGGTGGTGGTGGCGCGTGTGCTTTGTCGGGCGTGGAAAATAAACAGGAAACAAACACAAGCGCGCACGCGCGCACTCAGGGCTGCCGAGCTTTGACCAAACCACTAAACCATCGCTAACCACTAAGAAGGGAGGCGGACGTATACTAGGTATCGATCAGCACACCCGTGTTATGTGATGGTTGCGGTTCTATAGTTGTGGTTTTGTTCGTGGCCGTGGTTCGATGAACCCCCACCAAATGTCGGGTTGGGTAGCTTAATTTTTAACACATTTTTCAGCATTTCGGTGAATGGCGGAAGAAATTCTTCTGCGCTGACAGGCGCAACCTGTTAGCCATACCATTAGGTTTGCGTACGCTTTGCTCCACACTGATGCAGTCACATCAGATTTAATGAAGCGATCGAACTAATTGGACCCACGATAGGTAATGGTTGTTTGCGTCGAAGTGAAACGGTTTGCATTTGCAGTATCTGCATGCATCTTGTCGGCAGATCTGCACCAGTTGGCTTATAAGGAATTCGACATACATTATTCAACAAGTGCAATGATTTACTTCTACAAGATCTACGTGAAGTCAACCCACGGTGTGCTACTATTGCATAAATATTCCTTGAGCTTTCCTATTCAACGGAAGACACGTTGAATGTCTCGATAAAAGTATCAGCTCAACAGCTACAATTAATCTACAACAGAATGTCCTACAAGAACTCACACCCCATTAGCACAATAAAGATGGGGAACAATAATTTCATGGTCACTACCCTACCGTTCTGCCTACACTGCTTTACTTGACACATTGGTGAAGGTTCCCAAAAAAAAACCTTCCATATGGTCACTTCACTTAACATTGACCAACTAACGCTGTAATCTCTTCAAGGTGCCTGCTGTTCATGGCTTTACCGCGATTCGCACGAATTTCCAGCCCACGCTCCGCACAATCAATTGTCAAACCGAGCACGACCAGACCGACCGGGATAAGGACTATGTCAACAACTGCAACAAACGTAGCGATTCTGCTTGCCCAAGGTTTCCTAATCGTCCCGGACTTTCGATGTTACTCATGCTTGCGCGCCTTCACTTCTTATCACGTCCAGCACGTTCGCTCACTCTCCCTCTAGATGCGTGTACTGATACCGATGCCGGCGCTCAATTGGACTTTTGGAGAGCACCCACAATCTAAACATTCCCCCACACCCTCGTAACCCTGCCCCATCGTATGTGCAATCCAATCATTCTTATCAGTGAGATAATTTTTGAAGTGCACCAACCCCCACTAAGCACCGGCATTGGAGCCATGTGACGCAAGGGAAAGATGGTATGATGGTCGGGCCGTTTCTGTCGTACCAACAGCACATGCAGTAAGCTGTGAACGGAGGCCAAGGTTTGCTGACCCAGCTCACATGGTCTCTAAATTCGACACCTTAACCTGCTTCCCGTGCGATGAGAATAATGGAATGTAACTAGCGCCTAGCTACTGGAATGTAACGTCCAAAAAAGCAAAACCCCGTTCATTAGCTAAGAGGCGCGTTAGTGCCAGAAACCAAGCTGCCCTGCAGACATGCAATCATATTCGATTGTCATGGCGATAACAGCGACCCATCACAATCAGTCTGCAGCTATGTTTTCCCAGGTTTTGTTTTGGGCCATCTGTCAAAAGATGATTAATTCATTGGGACCCACCAACCCGTCGGTGAAGTGAAGCTTAGCCGCTGCCGTGAGAAGACGCCACGGGTCAGTCAACACCTACAACAGTGCTGCTGACGGGGCAAGCGAACTCATTTATGGCAACTGGGAATAATAATAACAACTCAAATTTACGACAAGACATTAAATTCTTTTTTTTCTCTCTCTCTTATATGTACATCTGCTTTACAAATTTGTGAACACTACTAGCCTAGTGGCTACTGGAACTGCCGACGGTACCAAACATTTCCAACGATTCATGCAACATGCAAGAGCACCAGCTGTTTTTTAGGAAGAAGCTTTAGAATGATTTAACAATCTCAAAAAGAACATTTCTTTTCTGGTATGTTATTACAGTTTTAAAACCGCTACACCAAATACAAGCAATTGCATTTAATTAAAAGTCTTATAAATAATCCTACCCCTCCTTCCTTTCCTACACCTTCTGCAAAAATAGATTCAAATTCCGGCACGGAAACATTCTAATGCTTATTGTTTGGCGTACAATCCACAAATGCTGACACCGTAACACGATCCTCCACCTTTCCGAGGCCCATGCTGCGTGGCGATCGTTAATCCTTCTATGTGAGCTTTTGACAGCGCATGAGCAGCAAATCCACCTACCCCAACGGATGAGAACTATTTTGCAGTGCTCTTGTCGAACCGTGTAGACTTTGTTTTCTCAGCTTCGACATCTACCAGCCCAAGTTTCCCAACATCCCAGAACAACGAGCTAACCACCGGGCAGAAACACCACACTACGAATCCCCAGGCCACTTCCGAGCGGCGGCACAGAATGTGACAAAAGCGATAGGCCGCAAACACACTCACGCGCCTTCTCCAAAAGCATTCCTTCTTCAGCCAAGGGTTCTGTTGTGAAAAAAATGTGCAACGCGCCCGGTTCAAGGGTAGAACTAGACGACCTGGGCAAAGCACATAACCGCCCGCCACTGGCAGGGCGACAGAGTTTGCAACACACTACTCCGCACACTGCAAACCGCACATGCTTGCGCGCACCTGGGTGTAGTTGTATCGATGGAATTATTATGATATACACACGGAGGCGACGTGCCATGCTAGGTTGTTTCGTGCCGATGTGTGGCTGTGATTATGAAACAAGCACGCGCAACGACTTCAGCCCGACCGACGGGAGTGATAGGCGACATGAACTAGGCTCCAATTCTCCATCGATTGGTAAAACTGTGCGCTGTTTGGTGGAAAAACGTTCCAACGGGAACCGATGTCCGGCGGGTTTGGTGTAGGTCTCCCTATGGTTTCCACTCTATAGCCATCTGTTGTGTGACCTGATTTTTCGCTCCACTCTCCGCGTGGAAACAGTTTGTGCCGGTGTGTCGCTGTTATTATGACCCAAGCACAGTCCCAGGAGCAGTGCACACAAGTGGAAAAAAGTAGATCAATTTTCCTGCAGCGAGTTATGGTTCGGGCGAACCGGTTTTCACGGTTGCACTGGCCTATGACGCTGCGGATGAATTCCTCTACGCGTGAGAGGAAAACTTGCTAGTTGATCTCGGCAATGTTTAAAATAAATTATTTCCTGCTTGAAAGAAATATGCACTGCTGAGCTATTGAAAAGGATTGTGAGCAATTCTTAACACTCATGTATCTTTCTCTAATACGTCAATTTTAACACACAAACCAAACGGTGGTAATAGATCTAGCGTTGCTTTCTAGCAGCTTCTTAGCACCTCTCGTGGTAGGAATTGCAACGGCACAACAGAAGCGCTGTCCGGAAACATCAACTTCTTGCGCTCCGGATGAACTAACAGTCCGCTCACTATGCGCATCAAAGTAGACGCCAAATGGTTTGCGGCCATGAGGGCAAGAAAAAGGAAAGATTGTGACGTTAGTTACGATGCTCCGATGCAATTCCATTTCCAAACGATAGTAAACTGTTGCTTGACATTGGGCCCGTTTTGCTGAGAGGATGCGATGAAACGACTTCTTGCAGTTGGCTTTTCTTTCTCCTCTTTCTTTCCATTAACTAGGTCGCTGCTGCTGCTTTAGAGGGCATTTTGCAACAACTTTCTGCGAAGTTCTTGATAATCTCACCTGGAAGCAAACACAGAGAGAGAGAGGAAGATAGCAGCGGATAGTTTTTATTATGGCAAGTAGCAAAAGTCAGCTGTAAGTTCCAAGCTGTACGTAAAGGGAGTTTTGAACTGAAATGGGGAATGGGGAAAACCTTGAACATTAAAAATCAAAAATTATTTAAATATGTATAGCTCATTTGCTTAAGGTTTGGTTTGCCCTATTCTGCTTTGTTGAGTACTTATGCTTACAACAACGATCATCTCTTCTATTACTATTACTATCATAAAAACTATTAAATGATAGCTATTACTATCATAAACAACCTTAAGTTTTCTATTCATTACAATTTGTTTTTATTTTTCTTACCCAGTACCAAAAAACGCTAACAACCCATCGTTTGTCATAGTAAACGTTTACTTCCCTAATTGTTCACACCTTGTTCAAAGCTTAACTGCATTCAAATGATGCAACCCTATGTTGTCCGATCCTCCATACCTTGTGTGTCATGCAAAACCTTCATTTTTTGCATTATTATGTACAACACACAGCGTAACATGCACGTTACACATGCCTTTAAAACCGGGAGGAGGCACACAATGGAATGGTTTCTTGTCAAGTTGTAGCTTGCCGCCTCCCGTTTACTATCACCATCCATCCATCCATCGTACACGAATCCAGGCTATCCTGTTTCGGAAAATTGAAGCTACCCATTAACGCTGACGGCACACAACCTACGGCCAAAGACTGAAGCTGCAAGCATCCATTTTCGTTTCTCTTTCACACGACACAATCTTTGAAAAATGAAGAAATCGTACACGAGGTGTGAAAAAAAAAACAAGTAAAGCTTAACTAAAAGTAGTACTAATCACAAATATCGGTTGCTTGAGGGATGAAGAAGTTGCTACTAAAGACACCAGTAAAAACGCGGGAAAGGCGGAAGCTATCTCAATCGTAGGAAGGGTTATATGAAAATGAAAGTGAGGGTTGTTTTTTTCAAATTTCTGCAAATTTTTCAAACAAATGAGCAAGAGGTTTGCTGTATGCGGTTTGCAAAAAACTGTACATAAAGTCTTGTGTCACTATGTAAAGCTATTGTTCCCACACAATTGAATCGATCAACCAAGCCTATTCTTTACAGTTCATCGTCACAGTTGTTTATTAAGCTAGTGATCGGTTTTTCGTTCCAGCATTCCAGCATTCCAGCACAGAGTACCAACAACCAATCCCCATAGTTTAAGTTTAACTCTTTCTTTGTCAATCAGGATTTTTTTGGGGTGAAGTAAATTACACCTTCAGTCACTTACCGAAATAAAGGTAGTGGCAGCAGGAAAGGTAAAACAATATGCTTCACTCGAACGGTCTCTCGAACGTTGTCTCTGTCTGGCTAACGACATCGGCTTGCTTAACCAACGTGGCAAACACACGCCCAGAAGCGGTAATGGCCCAACCTCCAGGCAACCCATGCAAAAGCTCGGTTGACAGCACAAATGGTTGTTTAAGCATCTTGGTTAATCCCATGCTGCAGGGTGTGTTGCTGCCACGCGTTTAATCGCAACCGAACAACCGATTTGCTTGCCCAATTCCCTCTCGGTGTCGTCGTGCTCAACTACTGCGGTACGGTAATAGATGAGGTAGCCCTACTGAGCTTAGTATACATACGTACAGCAAATCTATTCCACTTCCCAACATCTCCATTCACTGCTCCAATCCGAATCCGAAGAGACTGATTTTTTGGAGTTCTTTGTTTCCGTTTACTAAACAAACAAAGACTATATGTGTATACTAAACAAATGTTGACACATATATCCGTAGAAACAGTAAAGCAAATAGTGAAATTGGTTCCGTTCAAACTCAACAGCAGACCATAGCATGGAAGTACTTTTCCCAGCAATTTCCGGTTCCGAATTCCTCCAAACGAAGTCGAAAAACGAAGTAAAAGTGACACGGTTTGATCGCAGCAGAACTTCGAGGGTAAACGAATCAAAATGGGCTGAATCGATCATGCGTCTGCAATGGGGGACATTGCATATATAATCCCACACAGACAAGCAGCACACTTTCGTGTCACCAAAGTCTCAAAACCAAACACGAAACCCGGGCGACTCGGTCACCGAAGGACACCGGTTAGTGTATCGCCGGTTCTCAGGACTGCTCTGCTTCGAAGTGCTCTCATTTTTTTCCCAAGCCATGCACAATCGATAGAATGGAAGGCCATGTGATAGACATTGCTGGAATGGAAATTTCCACCCACCAACACAGCATATGACGCCCCCCGAAAAAGTGGGCAAAACAAAAAGGAAGATCAAGTAAAAAACAGCAGACAAACCATTCCGAATGCAACACGCAAACGCGATAAACGCCATGATGACATGAACGCCTACCGAGCGTTAGTCGGTATTGGTAAGAGAGTGTAACGGCCACCAACTCCGAGGGGCCTGCTTTTGCAAAAAAAAAACACTCTCACTGTACAGAAGGTTGATTATTTCATCATTTCACTGAAAATACACTTGACGTGCGCTCTAACGGGAGGGAGGTAAAAACGACCAGTACCCGATACCCTCTGCACTCCCCACCCGCGATGTGGTTGTACTACGCCGACCCAGATCTAAAAGCTTTTATGTGCTGCCACGGTATAAGCTGCGTGTTTTGTGAACGGGGGAGGATGTTACACAAAAACTGTGCTTTTTGTTCGTGTCTGGTAAAGGCCTTGGCAAGAAAAAGGATTTCCTAATGTCCAAGTCGGATGAATAATGCTGTGTCGCTATCCGTCCACTTTGGCGTTGCCCTTCAATCGCTGCTGTACCAGTCACCAGTCAAAGTTGGTGAGCTGGCACACCATAAAAGAAAAACTTCTCCTGATAGGATCAAAAAACCTGCCCCAACACAATGCAACTGATACAGAATCTAAAACACCGACCCCCAAAAACCAGCGCTCTAAAAATGGTTTTGAGTTACAAAAACACAATTACATGTAGGCGCCGCATTGTGTTGGTCAGTGAAACACACGAGCGCACGAGTTTACGGGACGTTTCCATTCACGTGTTCTTTGCCTCAAATTTTAAGTATCCCCTGGCCAGAAAGGTCTTATCTACAGGGACGTGCTTTACCGGTTAATCATGCTAAAGATCAGGTCACGCATTTATCTGCGTGCGTCCCTTTGCGTTTGCGTTCTTTCAGCAAAAATAGTTGGCAAAATTCTACGCAATGTGGTAGAAACAAACGATATCTTAAACAGTTATTCGCCTTATCGGGGAAGCCACCCAAAGTTGGAATCGAGTATGTGATACAACACGTTCTTAACATGCCACTTTTGACGCTGGAAAGAAAATTCCCGAGTTGCAAAAATTTTCGTGCTGTCATTTTTACAACATCCACTTACGCAAGAATTTAGAACAAAGAATATGTTCAGACACGAACAAGGAAGACACGAGGGATGCCACAATCCATCGCTCCGATGAGAAGGGGCGCGCGTAATCTTACGCAATCGTAAATTTGTGCAAAAATGTCTGTTATGCTCGTTTCACTTCCGTGATAGCCTTGCGATAGTGAGTTTGTCTTGGTGTCTGAGCATTTCTAATGTCTCCTAATGCCGTTTCCAAGTGGTACCAACACCGACCTTCGCATCTTTTTGAATCCCGGACGGGGCGACAATGATCGCTCTAAATTGGACGGAATTATCCCCAATCGAGCTCGCTGCCCGAGAAAGATCAGCACATTGGAGTGCAAAATGTGCCCGCCCGGCATATCAGTATAAAACCTGTACTGATAGAGTACGGACGGAATGGTTACTCGGCGACCAACGATGTCGATCCACAGATCCGAACGGATACGGTGTGTAACCCTGCTGGTGCCGCTGCTGCTGGCGCTCTTCCTTACGGGTGTCCCGACTGCCAGTGCCCATCAGTGTTTCTGTGGTGTGCGCCGAGCGCAGAACGAAACGATCTACCCGGACGTACCGATCGAACCGGGTGAGTGGCCATGGCACACGCTCATCTACTATTGGTCCGGCTCGCGGCTTGACCCACCGGCCAAAATCTGCGAGGGTGCACTCATCGACGAGCGGTTCGTGCTGGCCGCTGCCCACTGTCTGACCGTGCGCGGCAGTTCCGATGGCGAGCTGCTGCCCTCGGATCAGCTCGTTGTGCACGTCGGCGTTGTGTCGGTGCAGCAGGATAACGAGCGTTCGCGACGGTTCCAAGTGCGCAATGTGACGGTGGAAGATGAGTCGGACCTGGCACTGATCGAGCTGCAGCTAAGTGAGCCGCGAACCGCCGTACCGAAGCTGATGCCCGATTCGAGTGCCTCCAGCGACGAGGATGGCAGTGGCGGTGGTGTCGATGTGTCGGAAAATTTGCTGCCAGTGGTGGCTGATAGTGGCGGTTGGAAACCAATTCCAGTGTGTCTGGTCGATGCACTCGATCTGACCACCCTGTATGGCACGGAAATGTACATACTGAACCAGAGCCAGCGGAATCGCCTGGGGGGCTATGAGCCGGTACGGTTAATACTGAACGAATTTCTGCTCTGCTCCGGATCTACGCTCGCCATGAAGTCACGGTCGATCAATGGAACGACCGTTTCCTTCACCATCAAAGGTAAGTCCCGTGGCGGGGTGTGCTGGAAACTTTAGCCCAACGACTCACTCGCTCTGCTTTTAGATCTCAACCTACCGAGCAACGATAGGGGTACGGCACTATACTTCAAGCACCAGGGCACGTGGAGCCTGCTCGGCTTTACCGTGTCCCGGGCCAGCCACCAATGGACGCCCGGTTCCGTCTGTCTGCCGAACGATATCATTTCCTTCGATTGTCTCTATCCGGCACTGGACTGGGTGATGGAAAACTTTGGCGACACCAACAGCTAGGGCTATGGATGGTGGAAAAGTGCTATTGTGTGTGGGTTTTCGACCGACCGATCGGTCGGTACTGGTGCTTGCCGCCCAAAGCCTCTGGTGAAACAATAAATAGCGATTGTGCCATGCGGAGGGTCGCTATACCACTCGGTCGCTAAAGATCTTCAATGTGCCTGCAGACGACTTCCTGCTTCCGAACGGTGACTATTTAGATGGAATTTCTTTACTCGCCAAACACGGGGGTTAGGCATTTCTATGTCAGTATGTTCGACCGTTCCCAGCTTGCTTCCCAAAACCTGTGTCCGAAAACGGAAATGCAAATTTCTCTTTCAATTATTTGACCGTCCGCGTTCGGCTTTTCGCTTTTTGTTGCTTCTCGAGCTTTCGAACACGTTACGGAATGGATTAGGCCGGAGGGCTGGCACTTGTACAATGCAGTTGGTCGAACCGGTTGGATGGTTTTGGGGTTTACTTTAAATCCCTTCTACTTGCACCTTCAGGTCGTGAACTATTATTTTCATTAAAGGGACTACCAGGTAAGTAACTGCAAGAAAGTCAAGATTGTACTGTTTCTGCTCCTCAGTTCTCACGATTAAACATTTAAGACCAGTAAATGTTAGATTTCAGCTGCCACTTAAGCAAACAATTTAATGACATTTTTCGGGTTTCACGACTATTATTTAAAAACAAAATTTAATACCTAACCCTTGATTGTTTGTAGCAATAATTGATGTTATGATCAATAATTGATGAATTTTAAGTGTACAACAATTCCAACAACAACATGCATAAGTCATCGTCGATGAAAACAGAAACCCCGGAAGACGGGCAAAAAACGCCCCTCTTCAAATGGCCCATCATAAACAATCGATAATGGCGAAGGCAGACGACGGCCCGCCGGCACGACGGCTATCGTGTAGAGTGTTTCCGCTAACTGTTTTTCCCATCAGAACCGCCCAGCAGAACGCAAAACGCAAACATGCGGCCGGATGTGGTTAAGCTACCTAAAGCTATCTATCGAACAAGAACGGTAACAAAGCAAACCAATGGTAAAGGCACAAAATATGTTTAGCCAATTTTGCTAACCTGCGCACGTAACGGAATGCGCAAGATAACGTCGTACGAATTGTTGCGCACTCACCGAAAGGAAAGAATACGCACTTGTTGAGCTTCTTATCGATGAGCGAGAACATTAATGGGGTAGAAAAAGATAAACAAAAAAGCATGCAGTTATGTATTTGCTCAGTTAGCTTGCTTCCGTGAAATTATCACACGGGCCCCCGGGTCAGACACACTGTAGCCCGATGTCACGATCGGTTTTTGCTGTCTACTTATCGGTCGTTATCGAACGAGCGGTATGCATTTTGCACTGTAAAAATGTGCAATTCTTTGTGTGAATGTATGAGCGGGTGTGTGTGTTGATTTCTTAATGCATTTTTCTGATAGATTTCTCTCGCCGTAGTATTAACAATGGTAAATATCTTTACCAGCCAAAGGCAAAAATACAAAACTTGAAACAGCTCCTCCAACCGGGTTGGAAGTTTTTCTTGGATGACCATTTTTTAAATATTTACCCACAGTGTATCTCCTTCAACTTCCTTGATAGACGTTATTCAGCCAGCCGTTACGTCGGTATGACTCACCCTGAAGCTCATATCGTCTCGTATCGTTATATCTACGTCTCTACCTTCCGCGTTTGTTTCATGTGCCTTTTTTGTAGGTTTTCTTCCCCCATCAGTCAAACTTCCCCGAACAGCTTTCGCTCTCTTTGATGCTTCTTGCTTAATATTGCGCACACACATTTATTCATCTCGTAACTGCTCTCTCAATGCACAAATAAATGCAAACTTCCCAATGCCTGCAAATGTACGGTTTGATGAACGCGGCGAATGCACATGGGACGCCGATCTGACGCAAATATCAAACGGCATAGCGTTGCACACGTGTTACGCTACGGCGCACACAGCAGATGCGGCCACTAGCTTCGCGTAAACTCTAGAAGGCAGTAAAACGTGTTGGGAAGAAAACGAACTGTACTGTAGCTGTTCTTGCCCACAATGACAAAGATGCAAATGGGCATTTTCAAGTGTTTGTGGTTTATTCTGATTATTATTTGCTGATCCATGCTAGAAATAGTTGCAAACATGCTTTATATCTAGTAAAATAAAAATGAAGAGTCTCTTTAATATTACCCAGAACGAATTACCCAGAAGAACGACTGAACATAATATACCTAATTAAATATGAACGGCGGAAATAGACTTATAAGACAAAATACACGACGGAGAATAAAACGAGATAGGAAGATTTAAAAAAAAACATACTGAATCGAAAATCAGGTATCTACGTTAACCTATATGTTCTCATGATTCATATCCACCAATAGTAAGCCTCACACCAACGGACGGAGCACCTTCTTGGAAGTAACAACGCAAAATAACAAAAAAATCCTTGATCCTAACTCAACGTTGAAAACGATTGTGCACAAAATATTTCAAAGCATATAAACCTTTTCTTGTTAACTAAGAATCAATTTACTTCTTCTATCTACGTCCACTTTTATTCAAAAGATTCCACTTTGATGAAATTATATTCGTTTTTTCATACGTATCACTGAACATGGGATATTTTCACAAAGCAATTGAGCCAAATACTGTGCAATAAAGTCATTTATGGTGAGTCTCAATGATGCCACAGACTTTACCAATCTTACCATAAAAGGAAAGCAACGAAACATGTCTGTTGACCCTAAAATATCAGACCTTCTACAATGCCAGCCAATGTCTGTTCAAGGCCAAGGTAGAGTAGATATAATGAAATAACTACTACTATCACCATCACTTCGCATTTCGCATTCGGAAGAACACCTTTAACAAATATACATTAGGAAACCTTTTCCAAAACTGAAACCTTACCGAAATCTTTCTTTCTTCGATGCCGTCGGCGGTTCCTCTAAGAGGCGCAACACAGTTCCACAGGTTCGTCTCTTGCAGTCCCTTCGCACGATGAAGTCTATTGATCGAGTTATTGCTGGAGAATAACTCTTGAAATCTGTACACCAAAGAAAAACACTGTTCTTCAACACTGACCACACAATAAAACCACTTTACACAGCCTCCTGAATGAGTTGTTTTAACCTATAACTACCCTACAAATAATAAAATTATTTTAATTAAAAACTACATTCATCACAAAATCCTCCTTTTTTGTGTTATGAACGCACGGCGGCTGAAGCTTTCGAGTCGATCGTACGATCAAAACAACAACGCTAAATGTCACCACTACCAATGCACAGGGAAGCCGCTACACAACCCTGTAGCTTTTTATGTATGGTCATTCATGACGAAAGCACGTAGTCTCAGTTGCGCGTAATGTTGCCGTACGCATAGCAAAACCGAGCGAACGTATCCGTAGGAGAGCGAATGTAGAGTAAGGAAACGATACAAAAAATCATTAAACTGAACGTCATAGAATAAGCTCGTCGTATCAAAGCTTGTCTATCTCACACAAACATCGATCGCAGGATAATCTTGCAACACTTAAAACTGGCAAGCGCACGCACGCACACACACACACCAACACTTCACCATGTTTCTATACGCACTGTTTAGCATAAGAAAGGTAGCTGAAGCACCAACACCATCAACACCACAGCCCTGCAAGCCACGATCAAGCACGGGAACAACCGAACACGATTAAGATTTCACTGTTTATTGCTCAACGCGTCCTGAGGTACGGCACTACTACTACATATTAAACCTTTGCAATGACAGAGACACCAGCATCTACAGCAACAAAACCACCCTTAACCAGCAACTGTGTGAAAGGGGATGATGATGATTCATGAACGGGGGTTTGTTTGTGTTGACACAGTCACACAAACTCATCCATCGACGCAGTGTTCATGACTGTTTCTTTTTTTGCGTTTGCTTCGAGGACCGATCACCCGTGATCACTTTCGAATTGCGACGAACCATACTATTGTTGTTGTTGTCGTCGTCCCCCAAAAAAACGTCACCAAAATGTCATCAATGGGCGACTGGTGGCATTGACAGATTCTTGGTCGCCGTGGGCCAACATCGTCGTCGTGGTCGTCATAGCCACCGTAGGGTGAAACACACTGGGAAACGCACACCACTACCACGATGAGACACACGCAACAACACAACACTTCACCTCATCGATGGGGAATGCCGTTCCAGCACATGGTTTATTCGGGTGGGAGGTGTTGGGAATTTCCCTCACAACAGCTTCGCTCATATGCTGCTGCCTTTGTCAACGAATGTTTTCTTAGGCAAGCGAACACTTCCTTCTTTCACTAAACTCAAACATATTGGACGGCAAATAGTTTTCGCGACTCATACAAACATTGTCTGGGGACTGTTGTCGGTCACTCTGTCTTGCTATTCGTTTGTTCATTTGCACTTTTTAAGGTTGTAGAGAACCCCGTTGCTTTAACACCACAATCAATTGAGGTTTCACTAAAATCCAATTCATTGTTAGCAGCACAATTAAACCGACGAAGCGTTTTTTGCAGCATATAACTAGCAGAGGTATGGATTATTCGTTTTGACCTCTCAATGTGTCCCGCTTTGCTTAGCAACGCTTGCTAGTACAAATCTCGTACGTTAGTTACAACACAACACCGCAAAACGGTATACGAACCCGCAGCACCCTACTAAACTAACTCTGACGCGGCCACTACCGACGTACGTCCGTCTTTCTAGGCAGCGAAGTATCGAATGAATCCGAACGGAATGAATGGAAACAAGTGCAGCAACTGCGCGAGGCGCCTGTGCTGGATGGGAGAAGTTTCTTTTTTTCTCGTGTGTAGGTAACATACGGGGCCAGGCATGTCAAACCCGCGTTGTGGTGGTGTTATATTAGCGGTGTTAGTGTAATAATTATGTTCAAACAGCTGGTTGAGTAAATCCAAAACAAAAAATACGTACCAGATACAAAATATATTCCTATTACATATACATAATATTTAAAAAAATAAAATGATGATATTAGTATTAATAAAAAATATCTTTTTATTTAACAAATTTATTTTATAAGTTTCCATTTTGCTTTCCAACAGAAACTTTTTATGTATAGGCAGTTTTTTTTGAAAATATTTTAATTAAAAGTCATTTGAGAGAACAATTTCAATCCACCTTTGTTAACTGAAAAACATACTTTTGATTGTGCATATTTGTTACATACAAAATATGTAGCTTGAAGAAGTTTTGATTAAAAGCAATAATGAATAACATTTGTTGAATGTTGTACGCCAGTATTCCACATAAAAACCAACGTCCCAACGTGGTACCCATCTCGGCGGTTTCATAATATGGTAATTATGTATAACAAAAACAAACTGTTGTACAGGCGTCCCCCGAGTTACGACCCCTTCGAGTTACGACGATTCGCAGATACGACGATTTGATTTGACGGTTTAAAGTTGTCATTGAAATTCCCCAACGATCCGATCTTGAATATCTTTCTATATTAAATAGGCGTAAACGACTTTTAGAGTAAAATTAATACATTATCGAACATTGTTTTAAATAAAATATACGATATCATTAATTTTGACTCTCCAACTTCGGTTATTAACTTGATATTCACAGATATTCGACATACGACTATTTCGACTTACTTTGGGATATTTTTTCGGTCCCAAATGCAGTCGTATCTCGGGGGTCGCGTGTATATATAAATAAACGAGCCTGTCTTTTAAATCAGTAAGAGGGGATAGATTGTACATATGTTTTCAGAAATAACTTACAATAGAGTAGAACGTCGATTGCTCTGAAGGTTTAACAACCGTTCATAAACAAAACTGAATTTCGAAAATACCACTAGACACTACAGAGCTGCACAAAAAACTGGTTGCCCACTTGACTATCGCTGCAAATGTTCGCCGTACGTTTGAACAGTTGTCACATTTTTGCGCACGGTTAAGCCGCCCGCTGGTTAATCCGCTCCCGGATAATCGACGTTTTACTGTAGTTCATTGCATTCATCCGAACCACTTCAATCAATTACAGGCGTCTCCCGAGTTACGACCCCCTCGAGTTACGACGATTCGCAGATACGACGATTTTGATTTTGACAGTTAAAAATTGCCATTGAGAAGAAATTTATGTTTTTTTTTAATTTCTGAGCTCATAACCGTTACAAATACATTTCCACAGATTCCACAACTAACTGGTCTTGAATATCTGTATCGTGTAAACGGCTTTTGGAGGAAAATTAATACATTATCGTACATTATTTTAAATAAAATACACAATTTCATAGATTCCGACTCTTCAATTTCGGTTATAAACTTTATATTCACAGATATTCGACATACGACTATTTCGACTTGCGCCTTGCTTTAGGGCATGTTTTCGGTCCCAACTACAGTCGTATCTCGGGGGACACCTCTACTAGAAACTTAAACTATTTAGTTCACGTACGTTAGAAGAAGTTGTTTGACACACCAGATTAAGAGACCTATATCCGTTAGATAGAAAGAGAAAGACCGAACCCCCAAGTACACACTGAGAGACAGACACCATTCGCTTGACGTACGCGTGAGCTTTTGGGAGAGAACGAATGTTTGTGACGTTCGAGTGAGAGGATAAGCAAACAAAATAGCTGGCTATACACTAATCTGTAGATGTGTTTCAGTCCTGCTGGGATATTATAAAACTTATTTTGTTGTTGTTCCAATGCAACGATAGGGAGTAATAGATAAAATAGTAAAATAATAGAGATAAAATCTATATTTATTGTTAAAGCTAATTTACATTTAAACCTTCTTTCCTGAACAGGATACGTTTGTACTTTCTTATATCATTCGAATCGACTGCATTCAGGTGCAATTTGCATTACACTATGAAATCGTGCAAACCTAGCGCTAAGCTCAATAAAAAAAGAGCGTACACCATACCATTTCCATCAAATTCGCGCATTTCTCGCAGCTCCATCATGGGCTCGGTTGGAAAACACTTGTAAGTTCCATTCCTCTTATTAGTTCACTCATTATCCACTTTCGATCGAAAAGGTGGAGGAGGTTATTTTTGCTTGTTTGCCCACCATCTTCACCATCGAACGCCCAAAAAGTGGTGTGTGTTTGTTCGCCCGTATTCCATCTCCTCCATCTCCACCAGCAGCAAGGAAACGGAGAAGGGAAAGAGCAGTGAGCTATGCTATGTTTTCCCTCCGGATTCGTTTCACTTTTTCCCGCTACGTTGCCTCCGAGAGAGATTTTAGGCAGCGTGAGTGGCCAGCCAACGCTTCCGATTCGGTGCAGCAGCATCATCTTCAAGGCATCGGGCACAACTGACCTGATTAAACTTCGCCCAGTCAACTCGTTAAATTAATGCGCAAGCATTAAACACATAAAACCCGGCCGACCGGCCGGCTGTTTGGAGGATGCAGCCAATGCTACCAACTGAAGCTAATTCCTTTCGAGCATTTGCGCTGCAAGCCGTAGCGCAAGACGAAGACGGGCCAATAATTATAAACAGCCAAAAAATGCTATGACGACGGCAAGGAAGTAGGAAACCGGCTTAATGTTTCATTCATGACGTAAGTAAAAGTACGAATTTTCACGAAAATCATCCCATATCACCCCCTCTCGGATGGTCAGTGGTTGAACATATGAAATCAAGCGCTTGCCCCAATAAGCAGCACAGGCAGCAGCACGCACGGAATACGCTCACGGTGTGCATTATTTTGGGCTTGTAAAGTTGTAAACATTAATTGTCCCCTTTGGTTGGTCCGTCGTCACCGTGGGTTTGAAGGCTTCTCGATATTGGTGGCTAGTATCGCGCCAGCGAGCGGGATGAAGATGAACCAATAAAATTGATCTGCCTCGGTGGGTCTGCCTTGGTGCAAACTTTCGATTCCTAACCGCGGGATCTGTAGTTGAGAAAGTAAAAAAAAAAAACACACACACACACACGTGTATCTCACGTGGAGTTGGACTAGTTTTTCTTAACAGCCTTTCGTCACAATTCAGAAAAGCCAATTGCCGCATGATGTTGGAGCAGCTTTAACCGACTTTGATCGAATTTAAATTGATTACTTTCCCGTTTTATTGGATGTTCGCTGGGGCTGCATTAATGGCTTTACTTCCCTTCTTTTACGGTCACACGGTTTTTTCTTCTTCTTTACGGGTCAAATATTTTATTTGTCTATCGTCCCTAGTAGTAAATTGTAAATTAGTACTGTATCCATAAAACACTGTTTTAAACAATGCTCTGTCGTTTTAGATATACGCATATTGTTCGTGTTACTTAAATTTAAAATTGTTTTATTACCATTAAAGATATGTGTTATTAAATGTATCTTTGGGATAAATTTTAGGTGAATCACGAAACTAGAAAATATTTTCTATTCGCGAAGCTTAAAACTTTCTTGAACAATTTGGACATTTGGATGATTTTGTGTTCTTCCTTTGTTTTTCAAGTTATGTACTTCCACAAATTTATACTTAGAAAATATTAGTTTAGTTCTCTTATTTTATGTACTCGTTACATTGTTTTAAATTTGCCTAGCAATTTTCAAAGACCAGTAACTTTAAAATCGGTTTACGATTTTTTATCTACAATATCTACAATACATTTAAATTCCATCTTCACCCACGAGTAAATATCTTCCTTCCAAACGACACACTTTTAATGACTTGCATAATGTTGCACCGTTTTCACTCACTCACCAAATTAAATACGTCCACTGTTCGCCGTCCCAAACGCACATAAGGAGGAATTATTTGCGAAAACGATTACTCCACCTTTCTGCCAAGTCAATTCACTCGTGCACGGTAGCTATTGTGTGTGTGTGTGTGTGTGTGTGTGTGTGTGTGTGTGTGTGTGTGTGTGTGTGTGTGTGTGCTTTTGTTTTAATTTACACACCATTTAGAAAGGAAGGAAAACGCATTCGCAAATGCGTCGATCCTAAGCAAAAAGCATGTCCGATTAAAGTGATCGCGCGAAAGGACACGATGGCACAATCTACGCTTTCGAAGTGAAAAACTGAAAGCGCCACTGGGAGCGACGAGGGCAGCCCAAGATAGACGATTGCACGTTTCCAACTGTTTGGTGTTTGGTGGCGTCCGGTTGGACGATCGATTCCTTAACGCTCTATTTACTTCCTGCATCTCGTGCGGCTAGCGTCGGACGCGAGGCATGGATCATGGTTTTTAGGATTTTCCTTTTCGTGCTTTCCACGCCTTTTCGCTCTATCTGTATTTTTTTGTATCATTCCTCTTGCGGATAAAGTGTGGTGATCGCGATCATTGCTATCGAAATTATTTGAAACTATTAGAAACTATAAACTGAATGCAGCTGTGGCAGTGTAAATGGTTTCAACTTTTCACCAACTTAAATCATCGTAGTGGAGGAGAAAAACAAAACCACTCCAACGAAAACATCGTTCTATGACTAGGTAAAATGCTGGTGATGCGCAATATAAGCGCTGGAACATATGTGTAATATACAAGCTGTTTAGTTATAACATTTTGGAAAAGTTTGGAAAATGTCGTTTCAGCCCTTTTCCTGTTTGGGTAAAATAAATGTAATGAGCAAATATAAAATAATCTCAGATAATGCAAAAATCATCAAACAAAGTATAAAAAAATCCATCGTAATAAGCAAATTCTAGTTCTACAACACTGACCAAGAATGATATGAATGAACTGAAAAATAAATAAAAAGTTTAAATTTGAGCATGAAGTTTATAACAACATTGAGTTTGGAAAAATGAGCAATTGGTTTTACAGATTCTGCAACCAAAGATTAATCTACGATCTAGAAAAAAATCATTTACAAGTGAAAGTTCACCACTTGCACATGCCGAACAAACATGGTGAAAAAAAACGCGAACGATAAACTAGACCTCGCGATCGATAGCATACGAAGATCGCAAAAATGATTTAGAGATAGCAATTGTATTGGCTGTAAACAAATATTAATGTAAATGGGTCGCTATCAATAACACATCTCTATGTCTGCCTCATCCCAGAGCATATTAAGCATATTTGCGCACGCAGATCGCAACAACGATCGCATTCTGTCGAATGTGTAGATGCTGTAAACTTTGCAAAAACAAAACAAACCACTTTAAACAAGTCTGCCGGTGACACATGGGGCAATTAATCAAGCTCAAAAGTACGCAAATCAATATTTATTACACTGTTGAGTTAGTAGAATTAATTTTATTGCATTTAAAGGCAACATAACACATACCAATCGATAAATCGAGGTATCCCTCGTGTTTCGATAAACTTTTTCGTAAAAATCGAATCATATAAAAAACTTTCTAAACCTTATGACGCATATTCATTTAGAAAGAGTCTGAAGCGCACCCATCGTCACCAGCCAAAAACCGGTGAACCATGCAATAATGCTTTATGGAACATGTAAATGCGATTAGAGCAGTTTGTTCGACAAATTGGCTTCCGCATAGAGGGGCTGCGCTGTATTTTGAAACAGAAACATCGGCAATTTAAATGCGACTTCAAAGCTGCATAAGTCTGGTAGCTTGTTATACATTTGAGGTTTCTTGGTCTTCATTAAGTTCAGTAAAAGTAGAGGAGCTAAAATACACACAAGGTTTGAGCAGATTTTTAGTGGAGAAGGGCTAATTACATATAATACGATCCTTCCAAAATACCTGATATTCAAGACTCTGCAAGGTTACGTGTCTTGAAGAGCAATGTGCGACTGATCCAGTACAAAACTTGAATAAAAGTCTTGAAATTTTCCATTAGTATTTGTACTTTCAATACAGAAAAAGTATGGAAAACGCACTGATCAATGCGTACAAAAGGGAGAAATGTAAAGAGAGAGAGAAAAATAGAGAGCATTTCATCTTCATGATGAAACACCACCTTATTGGCGCCATCGGGGTGCCCAATTTTTCCCACTTACACTAACACCAAAAAACACCAAAGTGCTGCTTCTCAATCGATCGATCCACTTTTTTGTGTGAGTGTGGATGTGGTTTTATTTAGCTTTTCTTGCCCCACAATGCTGCCAGTAGCTCGCGCGTTTGGTGCAATAATTTAATAACCTTCTTTTCCCAAATAATGTGTTTACGCATTCGCAAGGGAAACGATGGGTAAAGAAATACGCAAACCCCCGTCCCGAACGTGTCGATCGCACCGGGGTATTATACAGTTATACACTAGGAATTGATTGGCTGGCCGGTGATGGTGCACCGGCAGGAAGAATTGCTTTTATAATGAAATTTATCTAGAAAGCTTAGATATTGCACATGAAAATATATACATATTATGCTGTGTTTTGAAAACTTCCTACTCTTTTGAACAAAACTACTCTTCTTTTCTTACATAATCTCATGTGTTGTTTTGAGGAACTTTTAACAGTTTTAGCTAATTTTGGAAAGCTTGTATACAAATTCTTAACCCCATCTTTATTTATAACCCTATCCATATTCGTAACCAGATCAACCAGAAAAGCAACTTTACAAAACATCTCAATCAATAATCCATGCAGATAGCACTATATGATATTGATATGCTTACATTAATGAGATTACTTACTTTAACAATAATATGTTGAACATACACCGAATACAAAAGGAACGGCTGCGGCCACATTGCTTAATGTCAAAAGTACGCATTCCTAAGCCATCAATGTGGGCCATCGTCATCAATTCTGAAGTGCATACACTCGAAACGCAAATTAATTTCCACATGTGCCAATTGATCGCCCTGCCAAATGTATGCCCTTTTCACTCACTTAAAACGTGTCAAAACACCGTTTACTGGGCGTATTGGTCAAACATACTCGGTCAACCCGGCGTGCGCACTTAAGACTCCTTGCGAGCTGCCCAATAAATTCAAACGGCTCTGACACATTCCACCTCATGTCTCTTATCCCGTACGGAACCTGTCCACCACCGCTGGGGATCATCGGGGGCCTTATTTAAAGGAGGGCACACTCACAGTCGGCGCCGTGGGAAGCACAACAAGCACAACATCTTCCCCGGTACAGAGGGAGGTTTCTTTCTTTTTTCTTCTAATGATAGGGACTTTGAAATGGAATGCGGAAGGTACAGCTTGGTCTGTGGGTTACCGAAAAAGGTTGAAGATAGATTTTGCTGTGTGTGTGTGTGTGTGTTTTTTTTTACTTGCGTTTTGCTATTGTATGGTGAATGCGATAATTAAGGAGAGAGAAATTTGCTAAACGAAACCTCATTGCTCACCATCCCCTTTTCCTATGCGAGGAAAGGAAATGAGCCACAATCTGCAATTCTTATTGCTCTTTTCGTACTGCCTTTTGACCTAACAGGTACACAAGGAAAGATGATCATGATGCGATCGCCGATATTTTCACCTTAAATATAGAAGAAGAAAAATCACACAGACACAACATCGAACAGAGCATATGCCGTATCAAAGTACTGAAGCTTTGGTTGATGTTTGATGTGTTTTTTTGCTATCGCTAGTGCTACTATTATCATTACCATCTTCTTTTAGATAGGAGCTGGAAAGTTATCCTCATACGTCTGGGCTCCGATTTCACCACTAGCCAGCTTTTCACGAGTTGGTAGAGTTAAATGGCCAGAAGTTTGCCAAATTTGCTTGCTTAAAGAGTATCTATTGGCGGAATATATCCCGTTAGATTGTTAGCACCGCATATGCTTCGTTTTGGTTTGATTTTTTCACTGAATTTAGTTAAAATAACTTCAAATAACAAGTCCAGGGAAACGCATTGCATATTGAACATCTTTAATAGTACTACCCAAAAAAATGGACACATAGCGGAACTTGGGGCAAGTGTGCCACCTTAAGCATTTCCAGTTATAACTCACTAAAAGGTGTTTTTCAAAAGCCGATTTAAATCTCATAACCATTTTACATCTATTTCCTCACTTATAAATGAGTTTCGCTTGAAAAAAGTGCAAACAAAACAGTTTTTGAAGCGTTTTAAAAAGGGTCCAAAAAGACGTTGTTTTTTGGGCTATGGGGCAAGAGTGCCACTCGTATGGGGCAAGACAGCCACCTGGTTAAAATAACCGTGTTTCTTAGATAATTGGAAATTATTACGTTTGTACCACTAGTGTATGTATTCCTACATGAATTTAGTCACCAATGAACCCTTTTTGACCACCAAACGGAACCACAATATGGTCTGTTACTGTTCTGTTTTTCTGGCGTGGAATCCGCTCACAATAGCGCACCATTCTGCAGCACGCTACTACAATGTTTACATTTTTGACAGCTCGTGCCTATGAAAGATAGTGGCACACTTGCCCCAAACAGAGATGGCAAACTTGCCCCAAAAGTTGTAACTTTTTTGAAATTGAATTTTTCAGTGACAAAAAGAAAGTTTTTTTTCAACTAAACCCACAAAAAATTTCACGTTTTCTCAGCTATACGGTGGTGTAAATATTTTCTCGGTTGATTGTTCGCATGATTTTTGAGAGCTTATTTGGTTGGATTAAAAAATTATAATATTCTGCTCAATTTTGAAACTCAATATAAATCAGTTTAAAACAATGGGAAATATCGATTGGTCTATATGAAATTAGGCTCAGAATACCTAGTCATTGGAAAGCAACCAACTGTATACACAATTGATCATTAAACTAAAGTTTTTAAGGAAAAATGATTGATGGCACTCTTGCCCCGTATGGCACACTTGCCCCAAATTCCGCTAAATATATTTTCTACATGATTGTTTCAGTTTTAATTGGGAGTTGCTGTTACTGTCGCTATCACCGAAAAGCTTTCCCAGCTGCTCTTTTTTGCTCTTTGGTAATTTAAAGAGTGCAATTGTATAAACATAAACATTCAATACATAGATTTTCCATTTTTTGTTTTTCAAAATTTCATACTCAGTAACCCATCCACCACCGGGATAATTAATACAATATCACACTTTTGCCCTGCCTCTCATTTGATGTGTCGCATTTGATTTCCTCTCTGAAAGCTGGTGCACCGTTGCACAAGAAACGAGAGAAAGGAAATCAAACCCGACGCAACAGAATTAATCCGCACACATGACCGCGCTCATCATCCAAACGGTTGCGTATTGAAGCGTGTCTGAAATGTAACGATTGCACGCAGCAACATAATTTAAAACGCCGGGTACGCACATCTCATTCGCTCTGGGTGTGTGTGTGATCTGTACACTGCGCGGCGTCCTTGATGGGCGTTGGACAGCGAGCATCCACATCACTTTCTGTCGATGTAAAAGGCCAATTAATAAATCTAAACCGATCTGAACGCTTCCATCTGGTAGCTTGTGCGGGTGGAAGGGAAGGGAGTGTTTTGCAGACTCTCTACGCTGCATCTCGAGATCCAGATGCGTGGCATTTTGAGAAAGCTTAGTTGCATCGCATCGAGGGAATGTTACGCTATAAGAAAACATTTAGAAATCCTTTTTTGATAAGCGCACGGCTAATCGAGCGTAGCTGTAGTTAGGCTCGTGTTGAACGTCTGTACAGAACGGTAAAAAATGTACATCCCTCAATGTCCGAGAGATAAGGAAATGCATCATTCATGTGCGGTTAGAGTTTTCTTTCTTTACGCTTTAGTACTATCAATGGGGATGTGTTAAATAAGATTGATTTTTGTTATTTCTTGCCGTACACTAACCTTGATTAGATTTGGAAATCACGTAAAGTTCATGTTTGGGTAATTAATTTGGAATATTAGTCGTCCACTTTATTTATAATTGTGTTTTTATTTAGTGCTAATTGATTGAACATTGCAGTGATGTACATCACTGCTGTTTCTCAACACAAAATTCACATGTTTGGAATTTTGAACATGAATCTAGTTTTTTATGACATAGGTGAAAAAGTATTGAAAATATTAAATATTGAACAATCAAGACCTTACCAGTCTTTCGATCTCACGTTCTTAAGATCTCATAATCCTTACTAGACCAAGCGTCACACTTCACCGATAATTTGGTCAAAATAACTTTTTTTTAATACAAACTATCTAGTCCATCAGCTATTGCTAGTACAAGGTCAGCCTCAACTAACACGCGCTAGGGCGAGAATAATAATCTAGCGACTACTAGAAATTGTTGAATTGTTTATTTTTATTTTTTTCACGTGCAAACGTTACTTGTAAATGAATGATGCCACTACATGAATATGATCTTCTATTTGACGTTTGATAAACCGACCTGATCACCAATAATTTGATCCATTTTTGTTTCACAACAAAGGGGAATTGATTGTTATTCGGTCAGTTCGATTAAAGTAGACGTGTGAAAGATTACATTAACATGGTAATTTGTACAATTTTTACTCACTTAATGAGTAAATGAAATATTAGGACACATGTAAAGAAAACCCATCTGCCACATACAAAGACCACACAATAAAAAATAACAAAAATATTAATCAAAACGCCGAATCATCTTAAGCATCATTGAAAACGTATAAAAGCAACGCTTAACCGATTTTCTCCCGTACGTGACCTCCAAAACGTCTCACTTCCATTTACTTTGACCTGTCCATCAAAAGCACGCGCCACCGCGCCCGACGGGGGGGGGGGGGGGATACATTCGCAGGTGCATGCAAAACGGTGTGGCTCGCCCCATGCAGTGGGTTGCAGGGCTCCGAATGTGAACCAACACAATTTCCGCTTCTGCTCATCATGGCTGGTGTACAGCCTGTGCAGGGGGGCATACACTGAAATTAAAACCACCAACCCGCTTGCTCAACCTTGGCCATGGATATTCGGCTGTCAGTTCAAGTTTTCCTTTACAACCTTTGGCTGTGCTGACCGCAGAGGAAGGGAAAGTTGTTTCCATCCTTTTGTGGCCGGACGAAGCAGATGCTGATGAAGACGAGCTGCCAAAAATGTAATCATCAACCAACATCAATCGATCAGCAGCAGCATCATCGTTGCACTGAACTTTGCACTCAACCTGTTCAAGTACGATCGATACAATCGTCAGTGGGGAAGCTGGTGCTCGCAACGATCTTAATGGGCAGCGGTAGAGAAAAGGTAGCGAGGAGAAGGAACCAGCCACAAAAATCGACAACCGATCGAGGCCATGGGAATTGGGGATGCCGCAAGGGGCGTGTATGCTGTGTGGTCCATATATTTCGTGGCGCAGTACAGTTTGCAGGAAATTCCTTTTGGCTCACACTTTGAAATTGGGTTACACGAGCGTTTGTTTGTTTCGGCAACTATTGATGAGACGAGAAAAGTGTGAAGCATAGTAGTGAGGGAGATTTTCCCCATCTGCGAGCGGTTGCACTGAGATGCTGCAGTTGTGCAACTCATCACAAGCTCACCAAGTTGATCGCCGCTAGTGAGCAGCAAAGGCAATGCGGAAAACTCAGCGATCAACTATCGAAAACAATGTGAAAGACATCATAACTGCATTGAATCATTTTTATAATTTAAATTAAATTCTCTAATTTTATTGTTCTAAACATTTTAGCTGTAAAGCTGCAAACAAGTTTTAAAATTCAAAATAGTTCGCATGAAACGTCAATGGCCACTATCGCTCAACCATGCTTTACCGGAGTGAGAAGTTTGATTATGTTCGTTTGCAAACCATGAGAAGATTAACAGACTTCACCTAAATACCCCAAAGCATTGGCAGCAGCATGGCGGCGCGGTCGCCACCGAAGTAGTAATAACAGAGTGTGGAAGCGTTACCGAGCAATTATAACTGTACACTCATCACTGGGCCGAGGCCAGCCATTTTCGGGACCAAATCAGACCCACCAGCTCCCGGCTCTACCGGGGGGAAAACGAAGATATGGGGGGAGGAGTGCTATCGGTGGGTGCCAGCTCTTCGATAAAATAATAAAAACTAGATATCGAAGAGCATCATGCACTGCTGGGGTAAGCTGAAAATAAACAACACTCTGCCCGCAAAGAAAATATCGTCCGACGTGAAAAGATTTTCAATCGGAAAAGCACAAAAGCACACACAATTTCCTTGGGTTGGGATTGTTTTGTTTTAAGAGCAAATTAATATTTGGACACTCATGGTGGCCCGTGAAAACCAGAACAGCAAAAGAAGTTTATCTGCACCATCCATTGTGTATTTTAGCACAACTTTCACAGAATGAAGTTTTTAAAAAAGATTGTACAATGTATACAAAGTTTTAAAGTCTTCAAATTATTGTAGTGTTTTCAAGCACAGGCGGTCCCCGAGATACACGATTAATGGGGACCGTAAACGCCCGCAAAATACCACGTATCTCGAATTTCTGCATAAGTCGAATTTCGTGATTTCCACCCTAAATATAACTTATTTTCGTGTATTTTTGCAAGCAGGGCATGGTTTTAGCCACTTAATTAATTATTTGATATGATTCTGACTGAGTTTAACAGTTTGAAATAGTTTTAAACATTCGATCAAAAGCGAAATTGTTTGGTATTTGACAATTGATGTGTCAAATCAGTACAATTTGCTCAAAGGACTGTCAAATTTAGAAAACCGCGTACCTCCGAATCTGCGTTTAAGAGGTACCGTGTATCTCGGGGACTACCTGTATTCGTTATTCTAATCCTTCAACTATTTTTCCAATAAAATCCTCTCCAATGCCATGTAGAAAGAAAACATGCAATTTAGAGTAATAAATAATTGAAAATGAATCGCAACTAATTAATATTTGAAATTTTTGAAATGTAAATGATTCGAGAGTATCACATAGAGTGATCATTTCACAAATAGAGCTTACAATGCAACAATTGCTATTCGGCAGGAGTTGTTGGTCTTTGTATTGTATGTGTATGGTATGCTCTTGAATCTTCATTGCTTACCATCGAGCATTTTTCACATCCCGAATCATTTGTTTTATATTGTTCCTGATGTTCTTATGTTAAATTATATCACTAAATGTTTTAAAAAGGTAAGGATCGAATGAAACAACCACAACACTGTCTCGCCCAATGACATATCTTACATGAAATCGGAGTTAAGATGAAAAACGCCTATTAAACTATAATAAACCCTACAATGCCCAGATAGTAAAGTAATATTGCATGAAATTTGGTCATAAAAATACGCTAGGATCTACGCGCAAAATTGGGAATTAAATTGTGAAACTGTCGAGCGACATCTATGAAATTCACAAATTTTATGAAAACTATAGAGCGTTAAATGTATATCGTACAATATTTAATAATTCCAATTGTTCTCGAATATTAGAATGATGTTAATTTTTCTATGGACTGAGCACACATTTCACAAGAATGTTATCGTTTAATGTCCTCATTAAAAAAATATCAAACATTCGCAACAGTTATAAAAATTTGTACAATTTTTAAAAGTAAAAATTGTCTACATTTACACGAAGCGAATTTAAAGTGAAAAATATAGAATTTTAATGTTTTATTTCATTTCTAAATTAATACACTGTCAACGTTCATGCATAGCATATACACAACAAAAAAAATCAAGTAAAGAACTAAGAAAAAGTAGAAACAGGACGTCTGCGTTATTTATATCACCCCACACCATGAGATCTGGCTAACGATTTTGTTGCATACCTCCCAAAAGCAACCAGTCCGTCAATATTAATTTGCCCATCTTGACCCATTTATTAATCGATTCCAGCATTCTCAAAATGATGCTACCCACAGATTAGCTACGGTTGGATATTTAATTCTTCCGCTGATAACAGCTGTTGCGCATTAGCACACAATAACAAAAAAAACTCCTTCCTGTAGCAAACTCACCGCGACTGCCAAACCTCAACGACCGAAGTAAGTCATTAATGATTGGATGGGTTTAACTTTTCTTTTTTTTTTTATTAAATTAACGGCATTAGCTTAAATTTGCACACTCTTCTGCTAACCGCGGAGCAGCTGTGCGATTTATGCTTCTGTGCAAACGGCGAAACTGCTGACCAAATTCGGTGGTCTTTTATCTCTGCGTGCGCTAGCGTTGGAGCTTTTGGGGGTTTTCAGCATCATTAGAAAACAAATGATTTCCCCGTTATATTTTGTGCTGTCCAATTGGATTAGCCTTAACCCTGGGCGAGCATTACTCGCTCATGTTAAGGGTGCATACATTATCGTAATCCGTTGAGTCAAATCATTTGTAGTTTTTTTTTTTTGTAAATTTATAGCAATCTTCCCTTTGGAAAGGTTCACAAGGTACGGGTAGTATTAAAATCAATTACGGGAGAGCTTTTCCTACCTTCTGCAAAATCAATTATGCAATAATTATAGCAATGGGGGATAACGTCCGATGCTTTTCTGACAAAAATTGTACATTTCGCAAGCGCTACGCTCACTACCAGCGTCAATAGATCCGTTATTAGACATCGACTCGAGTGGCGGCAAGCAAAGTGTGTTGCACAAGCGCACATCCTTTCGGGGGTGTAGCACACACAGATCGTTGAAATCGGCGAATTTTCTTCTTATTTCGCAAAATACAACAAGCCATTATTAGCCCCGCCCCACACACGCCAGGTAAAGGCCATGCGGTCATGCCCGCCTGTGTACCGACGGAGGACGAATTAATTTTGCTCTCACAGGCAACAAACAACATTCCAACCGATTTCACACATGTGTGCAATTAATGAAATCATTTTGATTTCAGTACGAAGAATTTGGTCAATTTGGTGGGTTAAAAAAAACTTTGCACAATCACATAATCAAAATCGTTACTCCTACCCATATATATACTCAACTTTTCAAACGAGAAGTAGCAAGTGCTGATGAATCGAAACGAAACGACTAATTGGATGCATTTGTAATCATGAAAAAGAAACAAATGCCAACCACATTATCTTCATCACGTACAAGCGCAAACGACGCAAGAGTCATTTATCGCTTTTATTTGGGTAAAAGAAAACAGGGGCGAAAAATGATAATTCCTTCAATACCCAATAATACCTTTCTCCATGGTCTTATAGCAATGTTCACGTAATTTGTGTCCTCCTTTGGTGGAAATTGTAATTAGATTCGCGAATGGTATACAAACTAGAGACATCAAAGAAAAATCATGAAAACAACTGCGATTTTTGTTGTTTGTGTAGATGCATTACTACGTAAGATTCTCGAAAAAGCAGTGAAATTTTCTTTCCATTTTCCTCTAAAAATAGAAATTGATGCTATAGCACCAGCTTATACACATCCGAATGATCAAACTGCGCTTTTCTGTCAACAATCCCATATTGTCTAGTGGTTAGGATATCCGGCTCTCACCCGGAAGGCCCGGGTTCGATTCCCGGTATGGGAATAATGCTTTGTTTTAAAGAATATTTCTCCTATAGCTTTTTTTATATTAAAAAAATCGTATAAAATCTTTCCCCGAGTTCCGCAAATCGAATAATAATGCGTTCTGGAGACATTTCACGTATCACAAATTGTTCTTTTCACCTAAGTCGAATATCACGGTTTTCAGCCAAAATATTGTTTATAAATGGCCATTTTTGATGAAATGAAGTGTTTTTATGCATTAAATTATAAATTTAATACAATGCGTTTAGAAGATTAGATTATTTATGTCTTTTTGGCGATTTCAACCTGTCGAATGTTTACAATTTATAATACAATACAATTTAATAATTTTTTTTTTTGCATTTGACAATTGTTGCAGAAAATTGTACTGATTTGACATATAAACTGTCAAAATTAAATATTCGCGCAACTAGAATCCGTCTAACTCGGGGAAAGACTGTACAATAAAATATAACAGTTTTAAATACGACTCTATTTTAACAAACAAATAATATTCACAGTCCTGATTTGCATTGTTTGTTTTCTTCCGCCTTCCGTCTGATGTTTATCAGAATCTAATCCTGCACACATTATTGCAGGTTGTTAGTGTGTAAATTATTAGCAACCAGCACAGCCGATCCCTAATTACCGTATCCAACTAATTGAAACCCATATAAATATGCAGCTCGAATGTTTTACTGCGAACCAAATCAGATGCACACCATATGCAACTCTGGTTTATTATTTCTCCATCGGAGGGTGAAGGAAATTGATGAAGGTTTTTTTTATAGGTTTACAACAAACCCACAACGCACGTCCCGAATTAAAGTACCTGAAGCGAAGCAAAATAGCATAACGCAAATCCGCGATCAAAAAACAATTCAATGTCAAATGTAACGATCCGTTGTGCACAAATCGGCGGAAGCCCCTTCCATAATGAGTGGGTTAGATAAAGAAGGTCTTTATCGGACAATAAGATGGTCGAAGATGGTTACGGTACGGTAGTGCACAATGGTGTGTACGGCTTTGTACAAAATGGCAATTTGAAGCGATTAGCTTTAACACGATATTTTACCTACTAAAGCTTGCTCAAACCACGAAGTACGACACAATGATGGGTACTATTTTTTTCAAACGCTTTTGGGGTTTAAAGTTGTAAACTCATTGTCACCGACTTGGGGATGCAATTTTGCAAACGAAAGAAGATACCTCACCCTAGATTTGCTTCCCTGTGCCGCGGTCGAGGGGTGGATTAAGTCGAAACAGAAGACACCCACTTTTTGATAAGCTGCTAATGGAGCTGTGGTTTGGCATTCGTTCGTCACACAAGACCTTCGCAGAAATAGATTAGACTTGTGAATGCAAAAAGAGTATTTAAAACCCCTAGAAAAACATCACTTAAAGTAAAAACATCGATGTCGGCATGGAATTGTGTTGGTTCCACTGTACTTCAAACGGATAAAATAATTATTTTTGATGATCTACATAAGATTCAATTGGCGCTTCTGTTGCGTTAATTATGCTATCGATCGTTTTCAATCGATCGATGTGAACCGCCCTCAGGTTTGTAAAGGTTCCATTAAAAATACAAAAAAAAACCACACCCAATAAAAAAGGACCACCCCGGACCATTCGCATTATTACACACGCCACAGTAAGAAAAGCAGTACCGTACAACGGGAACACTACTTCTTGTTCGAAATTAGCCCGCAAGCGGCATGCAAAGTACATTTTCGCCACAAACTTTAACGTGTGCGTTGTTTGGTGAATTTCGCTCTCCTTTTACCGTTCCACCGACAGGTTCACGTGCTCTAGTTTTGAGCGTCAATTTTCCCGCTCGCCCAGCATGCCGCGCTTGTTGTAGCAAAGCCAACAGACCCAACCGACAGCCTGTTATGTGCCGACTGATCGACACACGTAAGAAACGTCACGTATAGGCAAAAGGAGATACACAAATTTGAAACGAAAACATCACACTTGTTCCGCATTCCACCTTGTGGAACCGATGTGCAAACTGTTTGGATTCATGCGTTCTACGTGTACATAATACTCACCGTGATGTGTGCCGCCAAGCAGCTGGTGATGCAATTGTGGTGCAGGAGATATGATGATCATTTTGCTGTTGCATCGCGTGATCGGTCATCTCGAGCAGCATATGAACTAGACCCACACGTAATTACTCCCTCGCCAACTGTTATCACACCGTTCGATGTACACTTTGGGAGGATTTTTAATAATTATTCACAGCAATTTCGGCATTTCGAGCGCAAATTAACCCGGTTCATCGATCGCGATCAATTCATTTTCCACGTTTATTTCCTTTTCAACTAGCCACAACCTCCCGGCTGCAGAAGAACTTCAGTATGCATAACTCAACAATGGTAAAAAAAACACTGATGCACCTACTTTAAAATATCCCACTGCCAGGCTATCGACTGCACCTCGGGTTTGTACCGTTGATGAGGCTCTGAAATAGAATGTAAAAATAGAATTGAAAGTTTTGAGAAAATCAATCATATCTTCCGCCGTTGGCAAATTCACTTATCACACTCACTTATCAAGGAGTACCGCTGGGAGTCCTGAGCTTTCACAAGATCCGCCGGTGTCAAAATCGTCGCTGGAACATCACCGATCGCGGCCGCATCGCCGCCACTGCCGATGATCGGCGGCATTCCTGGCACGATCATTTCCGGCACCCAAATAGCATCCAGCGAGTAGCGAATCAGCTGAAACAGTGCACCATATTCTTGCTGCAGCTTGTGCGCCTCGTCATCGTAGCATAGTTCCATCGCCACCTGGCAAATGGAGCGTACGTGTCGCTGTCGCTCGACTCCGCACACACGCACCACCAGCGAGTGTAGTGCATCGATCAGGGCGATATCCTCGAACGGGTTGCCTTCCTTTAGGTTTAGCAGCTTCCGTTCGTGCTTGCGACGATTTTTGCTGGAACGATGCGACTTTCTAATGGGTAGACGGAATAATTTAAAGCGTTAATAAACCACGGTTTAGTTGAACGGAATGTTTCAACATCACTTCATACCCTGAACGACCAGATGTGCCCGTGTGACGCGATGAAGCGATGGTGGAGCTATCGGAGTAGAGATCACAATCACCACAGTCTCCATCCCCATCGTCAAGATCGCCAGCTGCTGCGGCAACCGATTGTTTCCGGATTCGGTCCTCCCGCACCGTTGCTAGCCGGTCTTTTTGGCGCAGAAATTGTTCCTTTTCTGAGCAGAGTGTTTCGATCAGTGTAGTTAAATATTCTCCCACATTACTCCGAACCGTCTCGTGCAGTTCGGGTTCGGTGGCTAGCAAAAGTGCTCGCTCGTAACGATGATCCTTCACCAGACACTCAATCGCAAGCCGTGCATCCTTCAGATGATCGTGGGCGATCGTGGCTGCTGCATCATATTCTCCGGCTTCCAGCAAACCCGGCACAAGGGATCGCAGCACGGCTTCCACCGCCACCGAAGAGCCGGTAGATAATCGTACAACGCGTCGCCAATCCAGTGCATGGCGTGCGGAAGAGATGGCCTGCTGCAGATCTCCGGCCCGTTCGTACATCAAACTAGCGTCCGCATGTTTGCTACCCTTTCGCAGATAATCACCATACACTGCGCAAACTCGACGGTAGTGGTCCTGATTCGCACTATCCTTGTAGCAGCGCAGAGCGACCCCATACAGCTGGTGGGTCGTGATCAGCTCCAGTGCCTCCCGAAACCAGTCCTCGTCCGTCTCGTACTGGGCAATGTGTTCAAGCGCACGATTGTAACGCTTCAGGTGGCAATCGATGCGATACTTTCGATAGTTTTCCTCCATCCGCTTCAGCTCGTTCAGGAAGGGAAGATACTCCTTCGGATCTTTCTGCGACTTGGTCGCTACAAACAGGACGAGCCCGAAATCGTACATGCCCAGCGCCACGTCGTACAGTACGTTCACCTCGACCAGATAAAGCAGATAGCGTAACGCTTCCTCTGCAGCCTCGGGCGATTGCTGTTGCTGTTTCAAGGTCCATATGAGTGCCAGTGCGTTTTCCAGTTGTCCCTGCTTTACGTGACAGGTGATTTTTGGAAGCGTTAGCACGGTCGGCTCCGAATCCATCGCTGCGAGCAAACGGTCACAGCAAAAACGCACCTTTTCCGCAATGGAGTAACCGTCCGGCAGCGAACCACCACCGGTGCCGCGGTCGAGATAGTTACTTTCGTACATTTTACACGCATCCTCGTTTGCCAGATCCGATATGAAAAGGTTCAACCAGTTCACGTTCGTTATCTGCCGCAGGAAGTGACTCGCCAGATGCTGCAGAAAGCGGGCCGGATCGTGATCGACGAGCAGGTTCAAATTGATACGCTCCTTGCGCATAATATCGAACGCTTCGTAGTACTCGAGAGCGTCCAGATGTTTTGCAATCAGACAGAGCGATAGCACGCGTGGATTGATCGCTTCCAGATTGCCACGCGGTAGCTGAAAAATGGTCCGCGAAGCTCTAGCCACAACCGCCACCAGCTTCGAGCCACGTTCGACCCTTCGCTCGCCGATGATCGGATCACGGCCGGGTGCCACAACCGCTGCACCGAGTGCAATGAATTTAAGCTCCGAAATAGTGGTGCAAAGTAGGTAACTGTCGGTAAGCAGAGCAGAGGTTATGTCTGACGCGAGAAGACTTCCGTCACGGTACAGGTGACGACGGTTCTGCGCCAGTGCGTACACTGACCGCTCGGGACGGTTGCGATCGACAAACAGTTGTTCGCAAAATACCGGTAAAACGCTGTGATTGCGTGAGCTTGTTTCCAATGCACCATCCTGCTGTCCGGTAAATCCTTTCACCTCCATTACGTGGCCAGATAGCAGCTCAACAACAATACTATCCACTCCGGACGATTCAATGCAACCGATATCCTCCCTATTTTCCATCTCCATGTGCCATACTTTCTTCAAGCCGGGGACGTCATTGTGCTTTGCAATGGAAAAAACACCGCAACGTAGTTGACTGTGATCCATCACGAAACTATCCGCGTTCAACCAAAGGTAGTGAAGTCCGCAGTGGTGCTGTTGGGGAAAATCTTCGTTGAACATTTTTAGCTGTTCTGGTGAAATCTTCAGCAAAACAGTAACACCAGATAATATGGATCTACCCGCTGTCTTGGTAAATACAGCATCGTACAAAATGATTTCACCACGGGAATCCACGGTAAAGAAGGCGTTTGAGCTTATGTCCTGCCCTAATGCTTCGCTACGTCCGGCTGTACGAATGAACCCGGTCGCATTGATGGGATGCTCTTGCTCCAGCGTATAGCCACACATGGGCGGCGGTATAACGGCCTGCCGGAAACCGGTCAACAGCAGTCGCTTGCCATCGATCACCGCTACCATCGCTTGATCTTCTTCCGAAAGGCCCACGGAACGATCCACTCGGAAATCGAACCGGATGCACTCATAAACGCATAGGTCAGATGAAAACAAATGGAGAGTTTTGCCGGCCGTGTGACGCTGATCCCACTGCAGTCCAGTTAGCGCGGTACCAGGCGGGTAGGTCAAGCTTTGCTTCAAGTACCAATGATAGTTTCCGATCACGTACAGCAACACGCCGGCAGTTCCTTTCTCCCCATCCACCCAATGCACGGCGAGCACGTCCGAGTCCGCACTCCAGTGAAGCGACTGTACGCTTTGACCGGCGCGAGGGTTCAACGTCAGCGGAATCTCCCGGTGTCGCAGCCCATTCTTCTCGAACAACGCTACAACATACTGATCTTTAAGTTCCTGCGGGATCGCTATCCAATTGCCCGACGGGCGCCAGGCAAGCGAACCCTCCAGCCCGTGGCACTTTTCCGACGTGTACTGCAAAGCGCCCTCCTTGTTGAACACTTTGAAAGCTCGCTGCCCAAACGGTGCCAGGTAGCCGACCGCAAAGTATTCTCCATCCGCACGCCAGCTGATGTTTACGGTCGCGTCCAGCTGTCGCTCCGTAACCGTTGTGTCCGGCTCGCTGGACGTGGTGCCCTTCTTTGCGGCAGCCTTTCCCTCCGATCCGTGAAATTGAGTTTCCTTCTTGCCCCAGCCCACACTCATGAACTGTCGATCGCCGAACGTGTCGTCCTTCAGCTGTACCTCGTTGATCGGCTCGAACTCGCTCCCGATCATGGTGACAACGTTCAGCTCGCCGTCCACAAACACGACTAGCTCCTGGTCCGGGCTCCACTGCATCGCCCTGATGCCGTGCTTGCAGTGCGTGACTTCTTCCACCACTCCCGTCTCCAGCTTGCAGGACCACACGTTTCCACTTGATGACGCACAGCAAAGCTCGTCGGACAGGGCCAGATGTTCCAGCGCTATGATGTTCTCGTATCCGTCGGATTGCGACAGCAGCGGTTCGCAGAACGGATGCTCCCGGTCAACGAACAGCGGGCAGCAGTACACACCACTGTCCTGCACGAAGTAAAACTTGTGGTCCGTGTTTTGATCGATCGCAAAACCGAACCGAACTGAACGGAGCGCATTTTCCGATAGGTCGAAGCGAGAGTGTGACACACGGTACAGGTTCCTCATTGTGCGGCTGCAGTAGTTATATTAGCATCGAAATTTTTAAGGATTCTGCAAGAAACGCACAATTGAATAATGTTTGCACAGTGAACACGTTTTTTTTTGTTACCTTGTTTACAAATGATTTCCACTGCGCCGTGCGGCAGTTTGACACAATCCCTTCAGAAACGTTTTTCCACTGTCTAGCTGTCTTGTAAACAGTGGAATACAGTGACGGCAATAAATATAAGCAACTATTGTGTGCATAATTCATTTATTAATGACAACAACAAAAACATTTCGCTTGATTAATTTCTAAAGTCTAGTAAGATTCCTTTCAATTTTCGAATTTCTTCGGTATTCCTCTGACATCGATGCATTATTATTTTAAAAATCTTTTTCTTCTAAACCCCTTCAGGAACGTAGCACTATTCAGTGGGATTGATTGGGCAGTGTCAAAACAGATCTGTTCAACACAAGCAAAATTAGGCCTGATAATGGAAGCATAGGACTAAAGTCACAAAAAAGTCAATATTAGCGCTGGCAAAGTAAAAATACCAGCTGGAAGTGAAAAATACGCCACTCTTGGCACGCAATTGCGTACGTGGATTAGCCAAAGACTGCAGTTAAGCACATTTTCTTCCCTGCAAACCGCCAAAGAGTGAAACGGGGTGCAACGATGAACGTAATTCGTGCGATACAGACGTACATCGATAAAATGATTACCGATGCCGGACCGGGCATGAAGATACTCATGATGGACCGGGAGACGGTAAGCAGCTGGAAAGTGTTTTTCTAAATTCTATTCAATTGTCGTCACACGGTTCACTACGCCCGCAGATAAGCATCGTATCGATGGCATTCGCCCAATCGGAGATGCTGCAAAAGGAAGTGTTTCTGTTCGAGCGGCTCGACTCGGTACGGTCCAATGAGAAGCTAAAGTATCTCAAGTGTATCGTCTTCATACGACCCACCAAAGATAACATCTTCATGCTGCAGCAAGAGCTGCAGAGTCCAAAGTTCGGCTCTTACTACATCTGTAAGTATGCGTCGTGCCTCCCCATGCAGAACGAAACTGATAAGCTTTGTCCGGGTGGCCCCAGATTTCAGCAACATTATACCACGGACAGACATAAAAATCCTGGCGGAGAGTGACGAGGGTGAATCGGTGCAGGACTTTAAGGAAATCTACGCCGACTACCTGCCGGTCAATCCGAACCTGTTCTCGCTGCACATTCCGACCTGTCTGCAGGCACTCAGCTGGAACCCGGAGGCGCTCGAGCGCTCGACCCAGGGCCTGGTCAGTGTGTTGCTATCGTTCAAGTTCCGGCCCGCCATCCGCTATCGGGCCGGTTCGACGGCTGCCCAAACGCTAGCCAAAAAGGTGCACGAAACGATCAACAAGGAAACGGCGCTGTTTAGCTTCCGGCCACCGGAGGACGGTGCGGCACCGCCGCTGCTGCTCATATTGGACCGACGCGATGACCCCATCACGCCACTGCTCAACCAGTGGACGTATCAGGCGATGGTGCACGAGCTGCTCTCAATCAACAAGCAGCGCGTCGACCTGTCTCGCGTGACCGGCGTGCCGAAGGACCTGAAGGAAGTGGTTCTATCGACGGAACAGGACGAATTTTACGCGAATAACCTATACGCTAACTTTGGCGAGATTGCGACCACGATCAAGGTGCTGATGGACGAGTTTCAGAAGAAGGCGAACGATCAGCGCAAGATCGAGAGCATCGCCGATATGAAGAACTTTGTCGAGACGTACCCACAGTTCCGCAAAATGTCCGGCACCGTCACGAAGCATCTCGTGCTGATTAGCGAACTGTCGGTGCAGGTGGGTCAGCAGCAGCTGTTTGAGGTGTCGGAGCTGGAGCAAGAAATCGCCTGCCGGGCTGACCACTCCACGCAACTGCAGCGCGTGAAACGGCTCGTTTCGGAGGGAAAGATAAGTGCGGCCAACGCGCTGCGGCTCGTGCTGCTGTACGCGATGCGATACGAGCGGCACGCAAACTGTGACACCTCCGGGTTGCTCAAGCTGCTGCAGGATCGAGGCGGCCGGTCGCATATTGTACCGCGTATGCTCGAGTACATCAGTACCGTGGCCCGACAGGAGCTGTTCAATACGGTTAAAATAACGGATGCCGTCAAGCTGACGCGCAATCTAATCAAGGAGCTGAAGGGCGTGGAAAATGTGTACGCCCAGCACGAGTGTGTGCTGAAGGGTACGCTGGAAGAGGTGATCAAGGGAAGACCGCTCGATGCGCAGTACCCGATCATGGGCAATGAGGTACCGTTCCGGAGGCCACCGGCCGAGGTGATTGTTTTTATCGTCGGTGGAGCGACGTACGAGGAAGCGCTGGCCGTTCATCGGTACAATCAGGAGGGCTACCGGATCGTGCTCGGCGGCACCACGATCCACAACTCAGAGTCCTTCATCGAGGAGGTACTTGCTGCTACGACGGGGGTGCCATTTAAACATTCACGCTCGTTGCAACAGTTCCACCATGCACCTGCCGGGACGGCTTAAAGCGGTAGGGGTGGAGCGGCAGAAGTAACGGGTTCAGTCTATCCTTTTTAACAGAACGCCGTGAGATTAAGAAGTTCGTATCTAAACCATCATCGTTAACTCCATTCCTTACACTTTTACACGCTGTTGTTGGTGAACTTCCCGACTGTCCCGACGGTGTTGTGCGTGAGTGTGTGTGCGCGCGCGTGTCAGACTATATGTATCGCGCTAGCTTATTTATTTGGGTCAAGGAGCGCCATTAGATAAAGATTATACTATTATAATATAAAACATCAAATAAAGTACACGGCAGTTAAGTGTAATAACGCATGGTGTAACACGCTTTATGATAAGCTTCATCACTCGACGGCGCACTCGATGGCCAATTTGGTATTGGTGGTCTTGTTCACAAACTTCAGCTAGGATGCATTACGTGATCTAAGCGACCGACTACCTGGTTAACGCATGAAAGCATTCGGCTAAGTTTCCGAGTTTCTGAGCGTACAACGGAATCTCCGCCCCGCGAATATAAGGGCTTCCGGAGCACAACAGCGGCAGTGTGTCTATATTAACTTTACTTAATTATCATCATCGTCATAGTCTCCAGGGTCGTCATAGTGTAGGAAATCACCGTGACTTCTATCACTAGGCAGCTGCAAACAAAAAAGAAACAAGTTACGGTATTATGTATTTCTCACTGTTCACAAGGACACGGTTTAAACTAGTGTTGGGTTTTATAAATCTTTCGGTGAGATTCATTCATATTAATCTTCAGTGATGGCTGATTCGAATCTCGAATCGACTCTTCAGAAATTCATGAATCTTCAAAGATGCATGGATCTCTAAAGATTCGTGAATATCCTTCAAATATTCATGAATCTATTACATTCATAAATCCTTTAAAATCCATA
Organism: Anopheles merus; assembly: GCF_017562075.2. Taxonomy (NCBI): domain Eukaryota; kingdom Metazoa; phylum Arthropoda; class Insecta; order Diptera; family Culicidae; genus Anopheles; species Anopheles merus. Next base: position 46,468,367 of record NC_054082.1, read on the forward strand.
TATCCTCAGGGAGTCATGAAACTATAAAAATATTCAATTTGCGCGATCCCGCCTAATACCATGCGCCTCATGGGTTCAAGTCTCCCCGTAGCAAAAAAAAAACTATCCGAATGCTTGGTACTTGCCAAGAAGTCTCGAAATCCTTAATAGGCTGGCATGATCACGTAGGTTGTTACGCCAAGAAGAAGAATAATGAAAAGCTCAAGCTCTATGAATCCTTGGAGATTTGTGAATCTCTTGAAATTTATAAATCCCTAGAGATTCGTGAATATTTCAAGATTCTAGAAGATCTTTCGAGATTCATGAATCTTTGAAAATTAATGAATTTTTGTAATCGAGATTCAGAATCATTGAATCATTTCAAAGATTCCTCCAGATTCATGAATCTGGATCAGATTTACCCAACACTAGTTTGAACGTTGCACTCACCGTTAAAATACCATTTAGAACTGCATATCCTAGCATTGCCACGGTGGCCACTAATCCTGACAGAATGTAACGCTTTCGCCTTTCCTTCGGACCATCGTCCGGGTCTTGCTGCTGACCGGTGTGAAAGGTTGTATCATTCCCACTCTTCTCCGAGCGCTCGCCACCGCTGGCCGAGGATGATGAGGAAGTGTCGTTCGGGCTTCCCGTGCTGGAACCCTTCTGCTGACCGTTGCCAGCATGTCCGGATGCGGTAAAACTATTAAAGCCTTCCTTCGCAAAGTACGTCGCCGTCGTTCGATCGACGAACTGCATTAGCTTCGGACATTGGCGGATGTGGTTCTGCAGTACATTGTTTGGAAGGGTAAGCTTCAGCAAAACCGATAGATACCCGTACAGTAAAGCATCCACTTCCGTCGGCCGGTCACCGGTAAACCAACGGCTCTCCTCCAGCCTGGCAGCTACCCAGTTTAGGCAGGTTTTGGCGTTGTGTTGGAACTGCGGAAGAAACATCGGCTTGTGTTAATTATCGCATATAATTGTTACGCTTGCGCGGTGTAACCCATTCACCTCAGCTACGTCGTGAAATTCGATCGAATCCTCTAACGAAAACCCAACCAACGATTGCGTGATATCGTTCGTGCGCAGCACGTACTTTCGCGGGCAGTAGAAATTGAACGGAATTGGAATGCGCTTCGCATACACCGTGCGCGTGGTGTCGACGTTCTTCGGATCGCCCCACAGCATGTACATGAAGTAGGGGTGCAAATTCTCCTGCACATACTGCATGTACCCGTTGATCTGTGTAGCGTGCTGGCTACTTTCGTCTGCCACGTTTTCCGCCCTGGCCGTCGCGGTCGGAGGCCCTATCCCGGCCGCTACCAGATGCTCAACGATCCGTCCATATCCGGCGATCTTCTTGCCATCCGCTATCATGTACGGCAGCATGCCGTTGGGCGAGCTGAAGGGATTCCCATTAAAGTTGACCGTTACTTTCGCGCCGGCAAATTTCAGATATGCCTGCACACATGGGAAGGGGCAAAGCCGGTTAGAATGCAAAAGCGAATGCAAGCGGCCGGTCATGTTTCGTAAGCAATTTGCCGCACAATGCTTACCAGCAGTCGACTACATTCGTAGTCAATGGATGGAAGTCCCCACTCGCCACGGTACACAAATATTTCCATTTCTCACTAGCTTTAGAGCGCTCACCACCAGCTGCTGTGTATTTTACCCGCTTACCAGTCCTTATTTTCCCGTGCGGTTTACCGTCCTGCAGAAATGTGTGTTTACGCGTTGTGCAACTCACACCTTTCGAGCGAGCCATTCCCGAAGGGGTTTCTGTTTCGGCTGTCATCTAGGCGCTGTCAAATTTGCTGTCAAACAATGCTAGGAAAAAAGGAAAATAAAAAACTGGAAGAAGAATCCATTTTGCAGAACAAACAAACAACAACGCTTGCTACACACCCGTACGGTCTTTTTCCGAACAATTTAGGCTGTTAGATACTAGAAAACATCTGAACGATAGCATCCTCCCTTTCTGCAATACCATCAACATCACGTGCGTACCACCGCCATGAACGTATCCATCGAACGGAAGCGGACCGATTGTGCAGCTCTGCCGAAGGGCTGGCAGCGCGAAGAGGTGCTCCGAAAGACGGGCCTGTCTGCGGGGAAAGTGGATGTGTACTACTACAGGTAAGGTTAAACCTTCGTTACCGGGACGCTTTCTGTGCACTTTTAGAACGTACCCGGGTTAGTTTTCATTGGTTGCTCGAAATTTAGCTGCTTAATTGGCATGAAACATAATCGTCTCGAAGGAGTTGTGATTGGGGAGTTCTGGTTTGTGCGAAGGAAACGTAAACGGATTGGTTTCTTGCTTGGAAAAAAGGCCCAGAATTCTCCATATTAACCGACACTCCGCATCACGTTCAAATTATTACCCCATTGGCTACAGTCTAAAAACAACACATGGCAAAAGCTAACAAGGGAAAACATAACCCTCGAACTGGCTGTGACATCTTACCCAACCCGCTCATCCCTCTTTGCCCTTAACCATTGCTACAACTTTCGTTCAACCCTCGCTGCGTCTCGCTCGCCGGAAGTCCAACGGGGAAGAAAATTGAAAGTAAACCACAGCTCGCACGCGCCCTCGGCGACACGATCGATCTGTCGACGTTCGACTATCAGGCGGGTCGCATTATTGCACCGCCCTCGGTGGCCGCCGCCCAGCTGCTGCACTCCCACCACGGGCCGAGCTATCAACTGCTGCAGCAGCAGGCAAACAGTAGTAGTGCGCTGCGTCGGAAGTTTCCACCGTCAGTACCGCTCGGCGGAAGCAACTCCCTCACCGCTACACCAATAAGCGCTGGGTGTGGTATGAAGCCTTCATCTCAGTTCGATTACAGGTAGTTGCCAATAGCAGGGGAATTCAGGAAACGGATGATTGGAGGCCGATTTAAAGTTTCTAGTCACTGTACTTTTCGTACTAAGCCTAACATTCATTCAATTCTGATTTATTATTTACCATATTCGTTGTAGGTTCACTTAATTTACTTTACGCATGCTATTTACAATTGCGTTAAGATTTGTTTTCCCCCGCTAATGCTTGTTCTGCTTATTTTTCTTTAGCCGTGCAATGCGATCGGACACCTCATTGATCCCACCAATCAGACAAACTGCATCGATCTTCAAACAGCCGGTTACAGTCGTAAGATCGCAGGAATCGGATAATGCCAAAGCAAAGCGTGAACTACAGCACGGCAGCCAGGTGAAACCGAAGCAGCTGTTTTGGGAGAAACGTTTAGAGGTAAGTCTCCGTCCATCGTACTGCGTAATAATGTAACATTTATCGAACGTCCATTTTTTCTTTGCTACAGAATCTCGGAGCCAGTAACACCCATAACGAAGAGATCGGATCGATCGAACTACCGAAGCGACTGCGACCGATAGGGCCGGGTATACGTGAAACGACGGTGCTGCAGTCGCTAGCCACTGCGCTACACCACAACACACTTCCCGTGACTGGACAGACGGCCTCGAAAACGTCGCTCAACACTAACGCGGGCGTTTTCACCAATCCACACCAGCCGCTAATGACGAACGTGACCATCACGGAGGAGGACGTTAAGCGGCAGGAGGAGCGCGTGCAGTATGCCCGGTTACGGCTACAGGAGGCGTTGCGTGCCTAAGATCCTGTACCCGGTCGTAGCCGATGGAGAAGTGAGACAGTACTGATCTTTGGCGTTTCATCTGCATCGGAGCGGCAAACCATCCGACATGCTCGGTGCTTTGTCCACTTAAACCAACACACACCTACACTTTTACATGGCTAGACGTGATTCTTATCTTTTTACCTATGCGTATAAGTATGCAAGCTGAAAATAAATAAAAATATTGTACGACTTTCTTTAAAATTATTGTCTCAAAATATTGTTAAGAATTCGTAATGCAGATAATGAGCAGAACGCCAACGGTGCATAAGGGACATTCTAAATGTCTTTTCGTTGTGGTTGAATTGCTTGTCATTAACAAAACCTATTAGGCGGCGAATATTACTGTATCTGAAAGGCGTGGAACATAGTTTGTTGAGGTCAATGCCAATGTTTTCTTTTTGCTCCAGTAAATGTATCATCTTTATTAAACAAAATAGTTAATTAGCAGAGTTATTTGCTTCACTTTATCTATAAAAATTTATAAGAGAATTCTAACTGTAATTTTGAATTCTACCAATTACTTGGTTCGACTGTGGCAAAATGAAACTGAATAAACTGTGGTATCAATCAATTGTAGGTGCATTTGAACAGCTAGAGCCTTTTTAATATTTTTCATCAAGCAGAATATGCTTCGAAAACACTTTCTTACATAATTATTGTTCGTTATTTGTTGATAAAACATCTATTGTACGGTAGTCAGCAGTATAAAATAACGAAAAAAAACCTTTTAACCTATGGGATTGGGTTTAACAAGTTATGGCCAAATTAAGATCCATCTTGACAGCGTGCAATGTGACCTGTCAAGTCGCCAGGAAACTGTCAATAAATATTCATAGCTCGAGTTGATTCCCCACAAAATAGTGCTAGTACGGCCAGCCACTTACGAGAACCTTTGCCAGCAAACGGGGGAAATCACGCCAAGGTTATTCGCTTACCGAGAACGGCAAGGTGAACGAGATAACGGTGACACGGCGCATTCGTTTGCCTTGTACGCAGAGCCGTGCGCCAACAGCGAAACAGTCTAGTTTGGAGGGAAGAAGCATCCAAGCTTGGACCTCCCGCCGTAAAACGTCAAGCAAGTTTGCGCAAAAGGCGTGCGTTCGTGTGTGCGTCTTCGTGTACGTGTGTGTGTATGCGTGCGTGCGTGTCTGCGTGTGTCAGTGTGTGTATGTGATCAGCCTCTGGGACGAAGAAGGCATGTTCCGCGCGGTAAACTAGAGAAGTGCATCAACAGAGTGCATATAGTGGCAGCAGCAGCACCAAAAACTGCAGCAGGAAACCCTTCGCCACGATAGGGGTTTGTACGGCGTGAGTCGTCGCGTTCGACGGGCAGTTTTGAAGGTTAGGCCGAGCGTGTGCGCTGTTGTGTGCTGCGAGAGAGCAGGTGTGCATCGCGACGATGTTCGATCGATCGATGGAGGGAAGAAGATCAGGCATGAAGCAGCCGGAGGCGGCGAGCGCTACGCTGATGTCGGGCTTGCTGTCATCGCCCTCGAGCAGCACCAGGAACAACCAAAGCACGCCGTCAAGGATGAGTTCCTTTGGGGGCAGTGCGACGGGTTTGAGTCGCACGCTCAGCACACCGCCAGTCGCGGAATCGACGCACATCGGCGGCACGAGCTTCAGTGCTGCCTGGAACGGTGCCAATCTCGGTGGACAGTCTAAGCGGAAGCCCACCTCGCCGCTGATGAGCAACAGCCGTACACTGTTCAAAAGCAGCGGTAACCTGACGGGCATTGGGCGTGTAAATTCACGGTAAGTTACGACCAATACAAAATTGCGGTCATTCCTGTTGCTCTGGTATCTATCTTTCTCGCTTTCTCTCTCGCTCTCTTTCTCTCTCTCTCAACGGTTCTAGAGTGATAACAGACGCCAGAAGCCCGGGTCTGGTGAATCGATTGGTGCGGTACTACGATCGCGGCCAGTCCCAGGCGGCCATAAACCGCTCCCAATCACTGTCGAGCGTGTACAACAAACCGGGCCAGTTTCCGCTGGTGCAGCTGCGCAAGCAGGAACTGCGTTACACCAACAGCAGCACGGCTCGGCGGAACGGGAACTTCAGCATGGTGCGTATTGCGCCGCCGGAACGATCGCTCTTCCAGACGAACAAGCGCAGCAGCATTTTTCGCAGCGGTTCGATGTTCCTGCCGACCACGAACGAATCGGCGAACGAGTCGTCTTTGTTTGCGGGGCTAGGCACATCACGCAATGGACCCAGCGGCAGTGGCAGCGGGAGTGGTGGCAGTGGTGGTGGTGGTGGTGGTGGTGGTGGTGGTGGTGGTGATGTTGCGGACGCCGAAAACCGCGTCATCACACCGTGTGCCGAGCTGGATTCGACGCCGACCCGTAGTGTGCTCGACGCGCTGAAGGAAATTTCCCGAAAGCGTATCAACAGCGAGGAGCTGGACGCGGATCGCATCAAGAAACAGTGCCAGGAGCTGTCGGAGCTTGATGCGGCCGGCAGTGGCCCTCCGTCATCAACGGCGGCCGTTGCCATCGGAACACACGGCCTGGCGACGAAGCGAAGCCGTGAACAGGCATCGGAAAGCAGCCCCGCCTCGCCGTCGGAGCTGGGACCGCCGGGGCTGGGCGGAGTGGGCCGTGCACCCCATTCCGGCGGCGAGCAGCAGACCCAAAAGAAACGGCTTTGCGTGAAGAACAACGACATTCTCAGCTCGCTCAGCTCCAGCCTGGTCGCAATGAACACACCGAAGCGAAATGTAGTACCGCGCAACGATCGTCGCATGTACATGAACCACTCGATCAGCATGTCCAGTCCGGCGATCGGCACCATACCGACCTCATCCTCGACCCTGGTCGGACTAGCGACACCGGAAAAGTTCTCCAACATGGCACTGAATTCACCCGGACCGCTCGAGCGAAGCGACAGTCCGAAAGATACAACAGCCAACGGTCACGCCCAGCAGTCGGTGGCACGCACCAGCACGACACTGGACCACCACTGGAACCAATCGGGCAGGGGTAGCGCTAGCAAGGAGCCAATGGAGCAGCTTCTTCCGCCGCACCGTGCCCCACCAAAGATAACGCTCTTCAACCGACCGTACGAATCGGCGGCAATGACGGGAGTGGCAGATAAACCCGGCTCACCATCGGCCAGGGGCACCCAGTCAAGGCACGCCAGCCGGCTGCTGTCGAGCGATGGCGAAGACGACGAGCACGGCGAGGGCAGTGGGAAGGTTCAGTTTGTAAAGCCGAAGGAGAAATCGCCCAACGATGTTACCCTGTCTGGGTTAGGCTCGGGCGGATTTAGTTCGTCGCGCGATCCGCTTAAGAAACCGGCCCCATCCAAGCTGACGGTAATGCTGAAGTGCTTAAGCGGAGATCTGGACGACTACGAAGAAGAGCAGGAGGAGCAAAAATCACGTCAACCTTCGCAAGCGACTGCGCCTATGCCACAGTCGAGAAATGGGTTTAGCTTCGGTTCCAACGCACCCGCAAAAGATACCGTTGACGGACCGAAGGAACTTCCAACGAGTGGCCCTTCGAAGCAACCGGCGGCCACTACGTTGAAGGACTCAGCGGCATCCACACCCGTGAGTGCTGCCTCCTCTTCCACGCCCGTCACGAACGGCGGACTGTCGGCGTTGATAAACAACCCCATCAAAGATACCGGGCTGGGCAAGATCGCTGTACCAACATCAAAGGAGACTGTTGTTGCTGTTCCCGCTGCGCAAACGTCCGCAGCGAATGAACCGAAGACGGCGAGCGCTCCATCCGAGGCGGCGAAAACGCTTACGTTCTCGTTCGGATCCAACAGTGCCACTTCTGTCAGCAGCCCTCCGCCGGTAGCGACTACAACAACAACGAGCACCGGATTTTCCTTGCCGGCCAAACCGCCGGCAACAACAACGACCGCGGCAGGACAGAGCAGCACAGCGACGCCGGCCTTTTCGTTCGGAACACCGGCCTCCCCAAAGACCACAGGCGCAGCGCAAACAACTAGCAGCCCGATCGCCACTAGCTTGGGAACGTCGAATTTGATCGCTTTCTCGCCGGCACCGGGCACGCTGGGGTCCACATTCGGCGGTAGCGGAGCTGCCAAGCTTCCCTCACCAGTACTTCAGTTCGGAAGTCCGGCAACAACGTCCACGGTCACCACCACAGCTACACCCGGCAGCACATCGACGTTTTCGTTTGTGGCTGGAGCTTCCACAATGCCGACCGCCGCTAATACTCCAGCGATGCCAGCAGCCAGCATCAGCTCGCCTACCACCTTCGGTAGCCCTGGTTCGTTTGGAGGATTCAAACTTCCCCCCGCAGCAACGCAGGCTGGCAGCACTGGCGTCACAACCAGCACGGTGACCACGACGCAATCGGCCACGCCTGCCTTCAGCTTCGGTGCCAACGCAACCACCGCTAGCAGCAGCACCACCACCACGACAATCACAGTGTTTGGTTCCAGCTCGTCACTATTCACTAACGCGGCCTCCAGTGCGACGAGCACTACTGGAACCAATGGAGCTACGATGACTAGCAGCAGTACATTTACCTTTGGCGCACCGAAATCGACACCATCGGCGCCGGCCCCTTCGTTTACGTTCGGTGCGACGGCCCCAACAGCACAGGCAAGCACAGCGCCGGCAGCCGCCAGCACGAATGCTTTCTCCTCTTCCGTTGCACCGAGCACGACGACATTCCCAACGTTTGGTTCGATTGCTGGGGCAGGCGGCGGAGCAGCAGCAACGACAGGGGCGGCAGCTGCCACAGCCAGCGCCAACCCTACCAACCCGTCCCAACCGACGTTCACATTCGGCGGGACAAAGCCGGCATCCGCGACCACACCGAACCTGTTCGGTGCAGCCGCGCCTTCTTCCAACTCCACCACCAGCGCATCGTCCGACGCAGGCAAAACTAATCTCTTTGCTTCCGCAACAGCGCAACAAGCGAATGCGTCTAACATATTCGGTGCTGCCGCTGCCGGGAGTCAAGCCGCGCCAGCAGCACCCTCGACTGGTGGAACATCGGTGTTTGGTGTTGCCAACGGAGCTGTACCGAGTGCGGCTTCATCTCCGTTTACCTTCGGTGCAGCCAAACCGGCAGCAGCCCCGGCCCCGACAAGTGGAAATGCTAATAGCAACAACAACAACAACAACAGCGGTACAACAGGTTCCATCTTTGGCAATGCGGTCGCATCCATCACATCCCCAGCAGGCCCAGCTGCAACGCCCGGCATGTTCACGTTCGGTTCCGCCAAAGCTCCCACTCCAGGCGCCCAGGGTGTACAAAATACGGCCACCTCAAACCAGCAGCAACCTCAGCCTTCGAATCCGCTCGGTGGTGGTGGCGTTCCCACGTTCGGTGCGACCGCTACCAGCAATACAAACTCGAGCCCCTTTGCGTTCGGTGCAAACAAGGCGCCGGCAGGGGGTGGAATTTTCGGTGGCATTACAGCAACAAACAACAACAGCACTACTGGAAATTCCAACACATCCACCCCGTCGGCGGTGCCCGCGTTTGGTGCCACCATGAACGGTGCCAATCCGGTGCCGGCTTTCGGCACCACTGGATCCATCTTCGGCAGCGCAAATGCGACAGGAGCTTCTACCGGCCCGGGCTCAGCGAACCAATCGGTGGGCTCCATCTTTGGCACGCCACAAACGAACGGTCCTCAGAATGTGAACAACACGGCAGCGTCCACCGGTCAACCAGGTGGATTGTTTACGTTCGGAGCAAGCAATGCTGCTAACAGTGCTCCCAACAATGCCACCCCCACGTTCGGAAGCAATGCTGGCAGCGGCAGTACCTTCGGTGGCTTCAACGCTACGCCCGCGGCAGCAACCATGTCGAATGGCATTGGCGGCAACACGACGGCACCCGCCAACAAACCGTTCACATTCGGTGCGAGCAGTGCCGGCCCGATGGTGCCACAGAACAACGCCCAGCAGCAACAGCCGCAGCAGCAGCAGCAGCAACAGGCTGCTTCTTCCCAAGCTGGCGCTTTCAATTTCAACCTCGGATCGAACGCCGCACCAAAGCCGTTTAATTTCACTGGCGGGCTTGGCAATGCGAACGCGAATGTGGCCTCGCCGCCCATGTTTGGTTCACCGGTCGCAACGGGTAACGCCAATCCGGCACCTAACAACGCGTCTCCGTTCGCTTTCGGCGCGATGGTTAATGGAGCAAACACAGCTCCTGCCCCAAACAGCAACGCGACCGCCGGTCCGTTCACGTTCGGTGCATCGGCCGCCCAGCCTGCTCCGGGTCCTGCGTCACCGTTTAACTTCTCCGCTGGAAACGTCGCGGCAGTCGCACCACAAACGCAGCAGCAAACGGGGGCAGCATTTACCTTCGGTGGAGCACAACAGCAGCAGCCCCAGCAGCAGCAGCAGCAGCAGCAACAGCAGCAGCAGCAACCATTTGGCATGGGCGGTGGCGCAGCACCATTCGGTGCACCACCCGCGTTCGGTGCTCCGGGCGGTATTGTGCCCGGTGGGGTCATGCCAACGTTCAGCATCGGTACCAACTCAACCCCGAACGGACCGCCGCGGAGGATAAAGGTGGCCACGAGGCGTGTCAAGTGACCGTAAAGCGGATGAACCCTTGACGCAAGGGTTTCTGGGATACAGTGGGGAAGGAAGGAGAACGTTGTGCGGTTTGGCAAAACAGCAGGAGATACAAAGAAGCTCGCAACTGCAAATTCAAGACAAAGTCCGTTTATTGCGTATGTTTGTGTATGTGTGTGTGTGTGAGCGTCTGTTGAAAGTTTGACTACAATGTCTGTCGCTGCCTTAACGTTGGATTCTGTTACAGTCGCACTCCAAACAGCTTTCTTTTGGGTTTTCATATTTTTGTCTGTGGAAAACATCGTTGCTGCGTGGGCACGAGCTTTCGAGCGATGGTTTTGCAAACATTTTTCTTTCCGTGAAATACAAAATTGTGCAAGCGTCCCGTTACAATGGAAATTAACAATGACTGGGAATTGTGTATGTGTATAGGCGTTTAAGGGATGAAGTGTATAAAGGAGAAATAAAAAATAACCCGTTTAATAAATTAACAACCTACCAATCTGCTGATATGGGATGGGACGAAATAACAACCACGCGCGCTGTAAAATGTTTCGCACACCATGCTGTTCATTTATGGTTGATTTTTGGGATTAAATTCTACGTAGTAAAAGGGAATCAACCTGATAACAGAAAGGGCATGATGTTTCCTTGGTTGTTGAATGAGGGGCAAGCATTATTTCTTTAACATGCATGGTATTCTGGTACTCATAATAGCTTCTGGTTGAAGCTTGCAGCGCATGCAGTGGTTTTTTTTTAATTTATTTTTATACAGACTTTTGGCCAATTGGCCTCATTCGCCTCTTCACATGCAGTGGTGATATCATAGATAAACGCAAATAATTAACCATTGTTAAATATTTGTGCAGCGTGACATCGTGTACTATAGATTGTATTGCCAGTTGTAAGCTTAATTTTGATATTGAAATACTACGCCTACAAAGGATGTGTTCAATTTGGTCCAATGTTTTGCCCCCGGTGGAATCCGTTACAATTGATCGCCTTCGCTCGAATTTGTTTGCCCCCGCTACGTGCGTTGCCGCTGCTTAGCACAGTTCTTTATAATGCGCTGAAAGTTCCACTGCAGCGCCAGCCCGATCAACCGCAGCGGTCCGAGCAGGTAGAACTGTACGAAGCACAGCAGCGGACCGCGCCACGGTGCCATACCGACGCAAAGGATGCTCAACACCCAGCTCTCCAGCCCCATGATGGAAAAGAACGAACCCTTCAGCGCGTCCTGCACGAGCCGCTTGCCGACGTGCTCCGGTTTAGCGAGCCCGCCCGAGCCAGATATAATTTTCGTTTCCTCCGGCTTGGTGCGATTTTCGTTCTCAAATCCGGGCGTATCGGTATCGGCCGGTAGGGCAAGTGTCACACTGACGCCCCGATGCCGCGCTTCCATCGCAATCGTTTCCGCCAGCCCGCGCAAAGCGAACTTGGAGGCGGCGTAGGCCCCATAGCCGTAGATGCCCATCAGCGCGGCCTGCGACGCGGTAATCACGATAATGCCGTCGCCCGCTTCCTTCATCTTTGGCAAAACGTGCCGGGTGGGGTAGTAGGTGGCGAAATAGTTCACGTCCATCAGCTTGCGGGCGTCCTCGACCGATGTGTCCTCGACCGTGCCGCAAATCGCCATGCCGGCACAGTTGATGAGCATGTAAATCGCACCGACCGTACGTTCCAGCTCGTCCAGCATGCTCGTTACCGCGCCGTAGCTCTTGGCAAGATCCAACGAACGGAACTGTATCATCTGCGTGTCACGGACGCGTCGCTTTTCCAGCTCTTCCTTGGCTTTTTCTAAAACACAAAAAGACATACTGCTAAGAGACTGCTTTTCGCTTCTGATGCAGTACTGCTTCTCCTCCTTACCCAGTAAAGACACATTGCGTGCAATGATGGTAACGTGCGCCCCTAACCGGACGCACTCTATGGCGGCCCACAGACCGATTCCGCTGGAACCACCCGTAACGACCACATGCTTGCCCTTGATAAGGCGCGATTTGCGCGTGAGAAAGTAGAATATTAATCCGTGCACCAGCACAATGCCGGCAATGGTGAGAATGATTTCGGTAGAGTGCTCCATGGTGTGCGATTCGCAGCACGGCCTGTAATAGAAGGGGAATGGTATTACACGAATGCAGCGAGATAACCGATATGGACCGTCACGGACCACTCCTTCTTACCTGCAGCTGCTCTTCGGGGTTGCTCACAGACTTTTGGGCTGACTGACAGAAGAATTGTTTAAAATGCTGATTAGCGATGAAGGTGTGCGTAGTTTCCCTCCGGTAGCTTCCTGCTAAATGTGGACACGAGTATGATGCACTTTTCGGAAGTTTGCCCCAGCTTTTCATACATGAATTTGGCCTTTTATGAGCGCAAACCTATTATTTTTTGTGATTCATGCCGGGAACAGAAAGTAAACAAAACGTCTCTGCTACACTGTATGATTTCCCAAGGTGCGTACAGATGTTCGAAATTAACAACACTGTGTTTTATTCCAAATTGCACTTCTCGCGAGTTTAACTTCGCTCCAACAGTACCAAAACAGCTGACAACTTGATGACTTAATTTTCAAAAATGTTATACAATTTAAAAATGCAAATTTCTGCCCCATAATTTCTGAATGCATTCGCAGTTCGTTAATTTCGAACAACAAACGGATAGTATCGCCGTCTCTTTCGCGCTCGCATCGTCGCACTATGGGCGAACGGCGTCAAAATTGACAGTGGAGTTTTTAGCGACGGTTCGTCAAAAATACTTCACAACGTTGACAGAAGTCAACTGTGTTCGCGTCTGTCAACAAGTTAATACCTTCCCCTGTCATAATAGTTAGTCCTGCAGCGATCAACACCGCCTACGAAGGGTAAATTACAACAACACAGCGCTCTAAATACTGATCTGGAATCATTCAGTAAGTACGATAACGTATCAGCATACTAAGCGGCAGTGCAGCAACCCACCAGATGTGCTGGAATGCAGCGAATTCCGTGGGAGTGTATCTGTGCATGTGTTTGTATGTGTGTGTGTGCGTGTGGTGTCGCTGAGTAAAATGCGTTTGCAAATTCCAGTTCCAAAACTTCCTGTTTAGCTGCCTAGGTATAGCAAACGGTATTGTAGGTTGTACGCTCGTTGATTTTAGTGTAGAATATGGGGAAAATGTTGCCTTTTCTGCGGCCTACGGTCAGCGACTTTGATCCGAATGGAGAAGAAAACAAACGTGTGTGAACCAAAGCCGTGTGCATGGGTGTGTGTGTGCGTGTATTAATACGAGAGCGAGAGTCTTGAATGTGTCAGCACAGTGATCGGCAAAGTGCAGCTCGCTGTTGTTTGGTGATTCTTTCTTCCGAAGCTCAGCTCTCAAGATGCGATGAGGTTAACAAATGGGTAAAGCGTTGGTGATATCACTCTTGTGTGAGTTTTATTTTCTCCTCATGCCCATCGAAACGAAGGCTTGGTGTGCATTATAGACTTCGTGTCGATAAAGTTTGTCGACCACTGATCCGTAGTAAACTTGAGATGAAATCGAATAGTAGCAGTGTGCAATAGTGGGCGTGTGGTGAGTTGGGAGGATTTCGTGTATTGATAAATGTGTGTAAGTGTGTGTGTGTGTGGTTTGGGACACAAAAAACGGTGACGTTTTGCGTTCCCTTCATCGTCATCGCACCGTTTGCCGCGCGCACTCCCGATAGGTGGGATGTGGTTGGTATTTGCTATCGAAACGTCTGGATTTCACGGCTGGATGATGGTGTGCGCGGTCTGTTAATGCGACAGCACGATACACAAACACACACACACACACACACACACACGGACGCACGCGTCTATATCCGAACAGGATAACAGTGGCGGGAGAAGCAGCAGTACAGGATTCTTGAGCAGAAAGTGTGAGAGGGAGAGAACGAGTGAGTGATAGGGTGGAAGTGAGCAAGAGGCAGGGGCAGGGGTTGCGTTCCTGTGAGCTGAAACGTGAGAAGTAAGCAGGCGTTGAGATGTGTCTGTGACGACGGGGCGTAGATCGCGAGACAGCGAAGCGACACACACAGTGTTACTGGCGAGGTGAACCAGAGCTGTTTGTGGTTTGTTTATTGTACCGTGTAGAAATAGAAGGTTGTTTGTTGTGTGTTTAGTTTTGTGTTGCGATTGTAATGCAAAAATCCTTGCTTTGAGATTAAAAAAAAAAGTACCAGTACAACTAGCTGTTTGCGATAGTGTTCCTCGTACAAACAGAAGCTTCCTTATCCTACTTAAGTCCTTTGTGGCAGGGTGTGCTGTGTGAAGAAAAAATATATCCTCCCAAGCACTTTGGAAAGATTTTCTTGTGCGGAAATTTACTCCACCGAAACCAAAAAAAGAAAAAAAAACTTTCACGGAATGTGTGCTGCAAAGACGAAACATTCCTAATCAAAAGTAACATGAGAAGTGTTGTGTGTGTATGTGTGCTTCGTTCGCCAGAAGAAGGTTCCCTCTTCTGGCACACCCTTTTCAATCTCCTGCACCGGGAGTGTCCTTCTCACGTTGGCGAAAAAAGGAACGCCCCAGCGTGTCAAACGGATGACCCCGACTCCCGTGCACAAGTGACAGTTCCTTTCCAGACAGAAGCAGCAGCTGGCAGTTCCATGTCGAACACAGAGCTATTCGCCACCAACAACTGGGGAGATCTGGAAAAGATGATTAACGTGCTTAAACGACATCTGCAAATTTGCTTAATTGGGCATTGCTACAATCATTCGTTTTGATGCGAGTGGGTGTGTGTATTTATGGGTGATTGTGTTTGGAATTGAATAGTGTAATTAATCGTATCTTATCATCAAGTATCAAGCATATCTAATTCCATTCGTTAAGTAATGAGATCAATAATAAATAGTAAATGCGGAGCCACTGCATTACAAACACCACCAGCAAATTATGCAAAGAAGAAAAACAGTTTGGTGTTGTATACTGCATGTGCATTGCGTGTGTGTCCGTGTGTGTTTGTTGTTGCCTTTCCGCAACGATGATGAAGAAATGGAAAACAGGGAAACATAAAGGTTCCTCTTTGTTTACGGCTGAGTTTATTATTAGTCGGTTTCGTTGGGCATGATGTGTAGGCAACAACAACAACAACAACAACAACAACAACAACAACAAAATCCCTACAGACTAAAGGTTCAGTGCATTTCCTTGATTGGTGAGAGAGAGAGCGAAAGAGAGGCCCTGATACGTGGTGATTGGTGATAGTGCAGTACATCAGCGTAGGGCTAGGCAATTGAGTTGTGTTTAATGTGCAGAAATGCGCTTTAAAACTCATCGATTATTTACCTTTTTACCGCATTATGCATTAATTTTAATTAACAAACTCTGTGTGATTGATATTTGCTTTTCAATTTGCGTTCATTATCACATGTTTGTATACGTGAAGAATTGTTTGTTTGTGATAAGCATATATTTATTTTTTTCCAGAGAGTGATATAGAGTTAAGAGCACAACTGGCAATTACCCACCAGTCGTGTGTGGCTTGGCAAATGTGGTTGTGTTTGTGATGATTCTAATGATCATGATGATGATGATGATGAATCATATGTGTACGCGGTGAGAAAGCAAAAGTGAATACTTACAGCTGCAATGCGAATGGCAGGCGCCTCATAAATAGTTGGAAACACGAAAAACGGCCTCCGGCAGAAGAGAATTGCTGTCTCTCGTAAAATTGTGTCGAATTGTGTGAAAAAGGGAAGAAATTGCACATACGGGCTGCAACGTACATCTCGCAAACGTGTAATAGTGTGGTGTATGCCTCTCTTGCGTGAAGGTGCAAAATTGGTCACACAAAATCAGTGGCCACGGTTTACATCTGTGGAAGGGTGTGTGTGTGTGTATGGTTTTTTAGCTCTGATGAAAAGTGGTGAAATATTGTGAGTACGATAAATGGTTTAAAAATAAGCTGCTCTTCCCGTTCCGGTGACTGCAAAAATCCCGGCTCCCCCAGTTGTGCATTTCGGCAGCAGCATCGAGTTGCTGTGTGTAATTTCGTTCATCAATCTTCAAATAAACGACTTCATTTCACGGGCTGATCTTGTGCTGGTAGTAAGGTAAGTTGTTCGTCGTTTCAAGAATGCAAAGCTTTAAATGGGATCGGTTCAAAAGCATCTATTATTAGAACACGGTAGAGAAAAGATGAAAATGGTGTTGAGAAAAAAGACACTTTCAAAATATTGTTTGCTCCTCACAGCAACAAAATCCATCAAGAAGAAGCATTTACACTCGAATGCTTCCGCTACGAATGGAACCGACAGCAAAGGGTTACGTCCGTTTTAAAACATTCTTAGTAGAACCATTCACCTTCTCTTCGCAGTGTGGAATACTTCCACCGTTCTAGAACGCCATTCGCTTACTGTCTCTTCTTTACTTTTCCGACCAATTTGACCGGTCGTCACCGCTGATGGACTAGCCCGTTCGGAGACCTGATGCTTGGATGATATCCCAAAAATAACCTTAACAAAACAATGACCGGAAATCGATCTGCCGTTTGCTGGTCCTTGTTGCAGAAAATAAGAACGCTTTGCCTGTTGGCAAAGTTCAACCCAGCACTGGTGCACGGGGTGGCGCACACACTTGCTACCGGTGTGCTAATGACGCACCGGAAAAGACTTATTATTCATCCAAACACTTTGTCCCATCGTCGCTGGCACTGTCGAGATCGCGTACTGTCCGGAACTAGGAAACGACAGTGAAACCATTCCGCCAAGAAGTTTATTCATGCTCATTTTCGTTTCAAATGGTCCACGCAAATATTGTACCAAGTTGATATACGTCGAACATCGTTTCCCATTGCCTCCAAGCATCCAAGCAACAGCCGGCAAAAGGGTCCAATCGATTGATTTCATCTGTTTAGGTGCTGCACAATATGCACTTATTTCAATCGCAAATTTAATGGAAAAAGTGATTTCCAAAAATGGATGTTTGATCGTATTTAATGGTGCAAATTGATGTACAAATGAAACAGCGTGCGAACATATTGCGCTGGGGGAGCTATAATAAGTTCTTCAGGGAAAGATATTTATAGCTGCAGCTTACCAAGAAATGACAATGAGCGAGTGCTAGGTTTTTGTGTTTCCTGTTTTGCTGATGCGACGCTAATACAGGCCCAGAAATTTAGGAAAATGGGTTAGAATTTAAAAGGATTCTATTTTGGGGGCAGAACATAAAGAACCGAACAGGATAAAGAAGCTAGACATTGTCAAATATGTAACAAAATTTTGAAAACTGGCGCACCAACAGTTATTCAGAACAGTTCATATTTTTGATAAAATAAAGCTTTTGTTTAAGCCATGTGTTGCCGATGCGCTTAATTTTGATTATTTGTTTTATTATGTAAGAAACATTTTTTTAATATTTTGTTTAAAATAACACTTGAAGACAAATTTGTTTTCTTATAAAAAAAAACAGATTTAAAGCAATCTTACGAACGAAATCTAATTTCATTAGCAAATAATTACCACGGCGCATTTAGATTCACTACAATTGATATTAAAAATAATCTAGTCATTTTGACTGGTAACGCTTTTGCTTGTAAGTAAAATATGACAAGAGATGAGTTTTTTTTAAATTTAGCATGATTTCTTATATTCAAAATATATTAAACCAAAATTGAGCTCAGTTAAGTATGTTATTCAACGATCTCTAGCAATTTTCCCATAAACAACGCTTAAATGCTTTTAGTTATATTGCTAACAGAACCTGCAAAACCAAAACCAAAAAACGACCCAGAAAGTTAAAAAATATGCAAATTTTGAATGATCGCAACTACCTACATACTGTGATTATAAAACAAACAAGCTACAAACAATCTACGTAATGATCGTGAGTATTGCTGCCTTCGCTTTAGCTGGTCGATGGATTTTGTGGCTTCTCTCGCTCTTTCCAGTTAGGACTAAATCAATTTGTTTGTGAGTAGCATAGGCATTCGTTTCAATTTGGCACTCGTTCAGATGAGTTATTATCAACCCCGGCCAAACATTCGTACCATCGTCATCATCAGCCCACGACATATGACCGTAAATGGTACGCCACGGTGACGGATTCGATGACTGGTATACTTTGGCCTGTGTTTTTTAGATCGGCGGTTGTCCGCATAATACGGGCACATATTTGTTGCTTCACTAGGGTTAGGATATAGGAAGCTAGCTCTAAACTAGTTTTGCTGCTGAATTTCCTGCCCACCTCAGCAATCGGGGTCTACCGAGCGAAGCAGCAGACAGAGCCTCTATCCCAGTGATCCAGTTTCTCTGCCAAATAAACCGGATGGTGGCTGGTTAGAGGCCAAGTGGATCTTCTTCGCTGTGTTGGAGGGTGCTGCTTTTGCTAAGGTGGGTGAACAAAGGGGCTACGATACGAGATTTGCATAAAATTATTGATACGGAATGTTAACGCACTTGGATCGAACACCAAAGCATGGCACGGGGAAAGATAAGCGGTCTGTGGATGGAGCCAAACCATCCACTGAAAAGTTGCCATGTTGTCACGGCATTTTCGGCCATCGTTATTGCCCTGCGCGAGTTCATTTTGTGGGCGATGGTTGGCTATTATTTTTGTCCCCGGCAAACCCAGCATGTTTATGCTGCCCGGTCCCTTATCGGATGGGGGTAGTGTGTCCATGTGTGTACGATACAGTGTATCTGTTTGGAGAGAGATATATTCTGCGATACCTACGGCTCTGGCCCATCGTGCCGAAGTGGAACAGCTTTTTGGTGCTGATTGGGAAATGATTACCGTTTTTTACGTTTGGCTTCGAATGTGTCCAAGCAAAGGAGCCCGAAAGTCGATGACAAAGCATACCCGACTTGCCAGAAATAGTCTACACGTTTCGAACTACAATCGTCCACTAAGAACTCCTTGGGCTCAATGGCGTGGGCTCAATAATTTCAGTTGTTGTTTTTTTTTTGGCTTGAAGAGGGGTGGTGAAAAGGTGAACTGTGGCGTGTCGTGGCCGCATCTAGTGAAACAAATGCTTTGAAGGCAATTTGTAAATGGGGTGCGTGTTGAAAGCAATGATAATAATGGTCGTTTGGCAAATGGGCTAGTTTTGCTAGGTGTTTCTGTGCCGTTGCGGTATGGACGGGGTTAGTCCGTAAGAAGCAAAACAATGTTTTGTACTATCGTTGGTCTATTCGTGGAGGCTTTTTCATGACATCATAGTTTGCAGTGTGGCATTAAAGGGTGTTTACTAAGCAATGTATGAAGATGGTGTCCCTATCAGAGGGAATAGCGTATATCACTAAATATAAAATCTATGAACAATTTCTTTTTTCTTCTTTTTTAGAATTCTTTTTTATGTTTATTTAGATGATTAGAGTAATTTTGAAATAGAGTTGAAAATTGACAATTGGCTATGTAGTAATAATTTAACTGAACTTTTTCAAAGATGTCAATTAAGAAAAAGCAATCTGTATCTTTTTAATATTCCTTTAGTTCAGTACAATTATTCAAAATTCAAAATTACAATTATTACTTTTAAAGACGAATATCAGTCTTCAACAACAGTTCGATTCTGATTTAGTTCAAGGAGTTGTTGTCTGTTTTTTTTCTTTTTGTATAGAATATTTGGATTTATTCGTGACTTATAGTTGCAGGAGAAAAGCAAAATGCTTTGCTCCTTTCGGTTTCAGCCATAATTCAAAAAAGCTCTCGCGTGTACGGCCAAATCGTTTGGGAGCAATTTTTCTCACGTGTGCGGGCGCATTTTTTCCCTCGCAATGCAGCGTAAATGCTGGCTACTCTACTTACTACGCAACTACCAATATACACACCTACACATCAACACATACTAGTATTGGCGCACACAAGCGTATCGTCCACCAAGGACACCACCATCGCATCGCATCCCCGTCAATCGTTATCCATGCCATGGCGAGCAGAGTCGGCCCGTGCCGTCGTCCACTTGGGCGCGCTAGTGTTGGTAAGTTAGTTGATGGGTACTCCTGTGCGAAAGGAGTAGTAGTAGTAGTAGAACAGTTCGCGTTACTTCCATCGGAGATGAAAGCATGCGCAGTAGCGCGCGGCAGCTTACTTGCGAATCAGCAGCAGCTCCCAGACACGATTCTGACGAGTATGTTGTTATTCTCACTGAATTGATCCTATCTCATCGTTTTGATGATAGGCGGGGGGAAGACGGAGGGAATGGAGTTCATTGATTGGGTGTTATAATTTTGGGCCAAAATCAATAATGTGCAACTCCTGATTAATTGTAACGTTGTTATAGCAAAGCGTAAAAAATAACATTAAACAATCGGGCAAATCCAAAGCAACTCACCTCCGTATTCTCATCGCTGGTGCATGGCTGCGATGCGGCACCTTCAATTCATGTGCCCCCCTCCTTACCATGACCCAGCAAGTGAACTCTGTCATCCTGGTGGCAGGGTAATGAACGGCGTTTCGCTTCTGTCGATGCACTTTCTCACACACATACACACACAGGCACGCCCTATTGCGTTCGTGTGTGCAGCGTTTAATTTCATTCGGTAGACCGGCTGGTCCCGGAAAACCTACGGCCGCCCGATGGCACCGGGGCAGAATGAAATGCTCGCTTCTAATGGGAGCACATGGCACCGGGAGTGATGAGCACGGGAGGGCAAACAGTGGAAAGTGTCAGGGTGTTTGCGGAGTTTCATACCATTCAGGATGCATCCCGGGGAAGCTAGCCAGAACTTGCGCATGTACGCAATTGCCCGGTCGATGTGTGTTGCGTACGGTTGATGCGTATTTGCAAAATTACGCACGGCAATACGGACGTCATGCGTATCCTTTTTTTTCGGTCGGTTGCTCAGTCCAGCTGCACTCGCGTATGGTGCATCCCACGAGCTTCCCCAAATGACCAGGCTGGCAATTGGGCAGCAGATGCAGGAGAAAGAGTTAGATACAGAGCGTGAGAGTGTGAGACAGAAAGTGATAGTAGCTGGTGATTGGGAAACGGTTTGAAGGGAACGTTCTGGAGCGTTTGCGTGACAGCCTGTATAATAGAATGGGAAACGAAAAATGGGAAAAAACAACCCGGGGAACCCAGTTGCGCAAATGCAGTGTTCTGTGCGTTGTTTTTTCTCCGTGAGAAGGATGAGTGTTCTTTTTATTATATGCGCATGCAAATGATTGCAATTGTATATTTTCCCTTGACCGGTTTATGTGTGTGTGTGGTCGTGTGGGCTTTTTTTTGGGAGGGATGCTATTACTCGATTCTATGCAGCTGTGAACCACCCCTCGATCGATTTGGAAAGGTGGCAGCATGTACGTGTGAACATATAATAATTTACGGGACAATTCATGCTTCATTGAACTTCGGCCGATTGGTTGTGTCTGTGCATACCAAAAGATGTGTTGGATTAATTCAAGTGTGTTCGGGTTTTTGGCCTGTTTGTGGGAAACTGAAAAAGAAGAAATTTTCAAGTCCACTTACGTTACGTTTATTACCGCACGCTTCCTAATGAAAGGGCTTTTGCAAAATCGGTACGAAGCAAAAATACCTCAAAGATAATTTCATTATTTTTATTCCCCTCAAAAGCTGTAGTGCCCAATGTCTGAACACACGTTTTGAAGTGTTCATTTTTTTACGGATTTCGATTTAGCATCGATGAGGGGGATACGATGAGGGGTTAACGGTTACTCTTTTCCGATCTATTCTACGACTGTGGTTAAAGTGGAAATTGAAAGAATTTTTCTCACATCTTTGCCCGTTCTTCGTGTGAGCTGGCAAGGAAGGGCTCCTATTGAGTTGATTGGCCAGATACGGCCGACTGCTGTTATTTACATACAGCTTTTGCTTAGCGATGTGTCTTCTTAGTAGGTTAATGCAACGCTAGAATGGAGAGTTAAATCAACAGGAAATCGTTTATTTCACAGTTATTAAAATAAAACGTAATATTAACGACGAGCAGTGCTTGGATGATTGCTTTTCTACTATAGTTGATGGCTGATTTTGTTTTCATATTTTATTCCATTTTTTTTTCTTTTATTGTACAAGTGTATGGCTATTTTATTTATAGTTAAATTTTGTTTGAATTAAATAAAGAAGCTATACTATTTTTTTATTTTTTTTGATTGTAAAAGAGCCTAGTACAAGCGTTGTGGCAATGAATCATGGAAATTCATCTGCCGGTAATCATATTTTATACTGCGCACTTGTCTGCTGTGCTACTTCTTTTATTGCACATCGTGTGTTCGCTTGAAGGTGAAAGAGCCGTCCCTGTTACACCACACAAAAGCAGACGTTACATCCGCGGGAATTCAGAAGAAACATCAAATGAAAAATGACTGTTCATTATGCTATAAAAATAAATCTATCGCAATGACGAGAAGCGTATTGGACCTCGCTGGAAATCGGCTCAAATGCGATGCATCTCACTCGCTTGTGATGTGATATGCAGCGTGATTTTCTTCGGCGTTGCTGTTGTTCTCGGTGGATGGAGAGCAACAACCCTTCTTTCACTTGATGTTATTCTGTTGAGGGGCATTTATGAATGTTCTTTTTCACTGCGAGCGGGCAGTCAGTAAGGAACAAAGATCCGGAAGTTAGGCTTCCTGAGGCAAGGATGACACAGAGCCTGTACAAGAAGGTTCTTTGTATGTGTGGTGGAGCATTGAAACGGAAACGTTCACTCTTTCATTTTTGCTTCTTGTTATGAAAAATGAAATGATAGTGTACTTTCATTAGCGCTTGTTCTTTTAAGCACACGTATGGCTATTTGATTTGCAATCTTACGTTTATTCATTTAGTGTTTATCTTAAGAATTAATAAAGTTAGTAATTTGTAGTGTTTTTCATTCGATAAATACAATTATAAATACCAATTTCCTCAACAAACCGTTAAATGTAATAAAGGTTCAATTTGAAAGTTTCGATAAAATGTACATATCATAATGCTGTACAACCATAGCGCAAAATTATCTCAATTAACTATGCGTGTTGAAACTAAAATATTTTATTTATTTATTTATTTACGCACGGTAATACGCACGCATATGTGTATTGCACTCTTGAGGTTGCGTCAAACTGAGTATATGATAGCTATCTTACACCTAATCCCTAACTTATTCTCCTAACATCTGCCTTGAACCGGTGTCACCAAAATTGAACATTAATAAAATAATATCTTTAAATGCGATGTTTATTAAATTAAAAACAAATTAATTAGACCATGTATTGAATTGCCTTGTCAAAGTTAGTAACAGTTTGTTGTATCTATATATGATAAGAATGCGGCCATTAGAAGAACAATTTTGACAATATGGATATATATATATATATATCTCTCTCTCTCTCTCTCTTGTTGGCCTGCTCACAAAAGAGCACGTCGATGTGACATGGACCGGTCAACAACAATTCTACAGGATGCTCGGTCCCTGGCTGCAGCCTCCCATTCATGTAGACACCCGATCTCCGACAGGTTTCACCTTTCGTTTCACCTGATCCAGCCATCGAGTTCGCTGTGCTCCCCTGCGCCTTATGCCGAACTGGGGATCGCTGTCGAACACCTTCTTGGTGAGGCATGAGTCCGGCATCCTCATGACAAGCCCTAGTCATCGTATCCAGCCTTTGCCACCGTCAGGATGCTTGGTTCACCGTATAGCCCAGCAAGCTCGTAGTTCATCCTACTCCTCCACGCTCCATGCTTGAACACACTGCCAAAGATGGTCCGGAGTATGCGTCGCTCAAACACGCCCAGAGCGTTTGCATCCTCCTGGTCCAGGACTCGTGTCCATAGAGAACCACCGGGCGAATCAATGTGCGATGTATCTCACACTTATTCTGGCTCAAAGTCTTCTGGATCTCCGACTGCTGAGCCCATAGTATACACGATTCCCCTGCACAATGCGTCTCCGGATTTCGTTTCTGATGTCGTTGTCCGAAGTAACGACCGTCCCGAGATAGCAAAACTCCTTTACTACCTCGAGATTGTCGCTGTCAACTAATACACTGCTCCCCAGATGGTCTGAGTCTCCGGAAAGCAGGTACTTCGTCCTCGTCGCATTGATTCTCAATCCAATTATTGCTGCTTCGTGTTTGAGTCGGGTGTACGCCTCACACACCTTTGCTGTTGTTCTGCCTATGATATCGATGTCATCCGCGAAGCCAAGAAATTGGAGAGACCGGTAGAGGATCGCGCTACAATGTGGATATAACACATTTCATTTAGCGCACATTTGTTATATAAATGTCCTTTACAGAGGTTTTCAGGGGGTTTTCAGAATTTGGAGACACTTTTTGTACCCTTTCTTAAGGGAAAGGAACGCTATGTGACGGAACTGGACATACACATTGGACATTCTTATTGGATTCCGAAGAGTCCAATTCTATCTTGATCCAGTTCATTTCAAATCAGAAACATTGTTGCTCTTGCGTTCTACGATGCTGTTTAATTTTAAAGCTGCAAGATTATTTATGAAATGTTTATAACTGTTAATAAACAACTAAACATGCATGTACAACCGTACAAAGCGTACGCAATTGAAAGAAGAAGTTTATTACAAAAGTTAAAAAAAAACGAAAAAATAGGTCTAAATCAGCGTTTAGTCAAAAAAAACTCAACGGAATATTTTCTAAGACGTACACTGTTTAGATCTGTGGCGTTAGCTGCATGAATTGATCCCATCGGAACTATTTGGGCCGGTCGGCATTAGTGTTTACATGTTATCCCACAAAATCAAACCTTTGATTCTTGTCACACACTGTACTGCCGATGCTGATGCATTTCATTCATAAATATGGCTACCAATATCCGATATGTAATAATTGTTTTACCTTCTACTTTCTTTTCTCTCTTCAGGTGCGTATTTTGTGGGTCATCAGTTCGAAAGCCACCGTAGGTGTGGTAGCGTAAGCCATCATTCCCCCACTGCTCGGTGGGAGATTTATTTTCTCCATCACGCTTGTAAGTACACATTTTGTTGCTGCCAATTAAGCGCACTTTATGGCACGCAAATAGGGGTTACCATCGGTAGCCCGGGCGGGCTAGGCACGTTTTGTGGGTGGCATTCATTTGGGGTCTGGCTGTGTGGCACGGTCTCGGCGTTTAAATATCGTTCGGAATTGCGTTCGGTTTTCCGAGGAAAATGTGTTTTCACTTCTTCGGCCGACCTTCGCTCGATTTTTATGTGCGTGTGGCATGGTGAAGTTTTTTTTACTTTCCTTAATTTTAGTGGTAATGGTGGTGGTGGTTTTACGCTGCCGCCACCGCGATCAGGTCCATGACGTCATGAAAGTTTACGAGTGAGACTCGATCGGAAACCGGCTGCTGATGATACCGGAGTTGCGTTTCCGAACCGTCATCACAAACCATCAATGTGCGTCCGATCGCCAGGCATGCAAACACATCTGTTCGGTGGTGGTGTTAGTGGCAAGTGCTGGTATCTCTGCTCGTTGCTTCATTCGTCGGTCCAGATGAACGAACAAAGTGCGGTTTTGCGAGTTCATCGCAAGAAAAATTTGAACAACGGAGAGCGCAAAAAGAAATCATCTGCTCTCGATCTTGAAACTTTTCTATCGCGCTTTCTTTCTTTTTCGGCAGCCCAAAATGAACACGATCGAGGGCGATTTACGCACACATCTTTACCGCGCCGGCAGAGAAGGTTTCCCTTTTGCATATGTGTTGTGGAGTCGTTCTGGAATGTTAATTCATTGCACCCTTTGTCCTCTGCTCCGCTGCTGGTGGTGCGTCTCTTGTTGCTGCTCCCTTTTCGTAGTCGCGCGCTCCACCTGCGCGGCGAAGCAGTGCGCTCGCGGAAACGCAAAAGAATGTGTGTCGCGCACACAATGTGGGGCCCGGCATACCGCGGAGTCATCGATGACAGGCGTGTCTAGGGCCGTGTTACGATGGATGTTGGTAAAAAGATGGGTGGAAGAGGAGGGGACATATTGGACGAGATGAAAAAAAAAACAGCTCACCCATACCACCATCAGGCCAATCTCAAAGTCCTATATATGATCCGCTCGTTCGATCGAGGTCTTGTGGGAGAATACAATGCGCCGGATACCAACACACACGCGCACGAGGTTTTCAATTTCAATGATCAGCGTGCCTTCGACGCAAAATCTACTGACCTAAGCAAGACAAATGCAAGAGGCGTGTGATTTGATATTCGATAGAGAACTGTTGGGTTCAAGCCCCAAATAGACCGTGCCGCCATATGTAGGACTGACTATCCTGCTATGGGGGGAAATCAATAAGTCACTGAAAGTCAACCCCACAAGTGTGTTGGCAGGCCTTGACCGGCATCGGTTGTTGAGCCAAAGAAGAAGAAGAAGAGAACTGTTTGGAAGCGAAGGTGCTGTTTGTTTCATTTGATTTAAGATTGTTTGGAAACATTTTTTTCGGGGAAAATTTAAGCAATGTGTACGTAATTTCTTTTCCATTTACTTGGCTGATACACTAAGCAAATGCAATTTGTTTGTTCAGTTCGTTAAAAAGTTCTTTTTCATACTTTAAATGCATCGTTTTTTCTTTCTTTCTTCTCTGTTTTACTATTCAAAGACATTTTTCAATTCAAATTCAAAGTGTCAAGAGTTATTTATAAATGAAAATGTTTAGTCACACTATCATAATTCTTGTTATTATTTTATCGCATTTTTTGTGCACTGTTAATAAAAAATATGATTAAATTACTGCGCGTAGTTTAGTTCAATCTAAACTTTTTCAAATTGGCCCAGCAAAGTATCTCCAACTCGGCGGCAGTTGTAAATGCGTACTTCACGTTATCTTGCACTGTTGCAACGGTGTCATATTGCAGCTGTACAAACTTGCACAAACACGGTGTCAGCTTAACTGGGTGTGTTTATTAAATTTTACTTTGTGTGTAATCGTGCGCCTACTTCACAACTGTATGCATGTCAACCTATCCGATGCTTTTGTTTGCTGAAGGTCAATCTACATCGATTCCATTACAGCAGTTGTTCACTCTACACGACTGGCTGATGAAACTTGAGCATCACTGCACACCGCGATACATATATGCCTTAAGAGATGTGTATTTATGTGTAGCAAAAAAGCAAAAAACGTATTGAACAACATACTTGTGTGGCTAGCAGCGGTTTTATCGGTGCACTAAAATAATTTTCAGCCGATAAAGTACCACACTGTCCACCCCTTGTTCGAATGGTGTTATGGGGGTTTGATCGGGTTAAGCAGGGTTAAGGGGAAGGATGTGAAGTGAAGCTAGAATAATTGCATCTGTTATATATCAAGCCGGTCGGATGAGAATCTGTTCCGTTCTGTTGTTCGATTTGATGGATAGGGGGAAAATGAAAACAAAACATCAAACACCACGAATAAATCAAGCTTGATTGAATAAAAAAAAACAAGTCATCTAACGGGCTTTTCATCTTTTGTTCGATCGGTTTCGTTTTCCGTTTTGTTTCGTATCAAAACGGAAGTGGACGTAAGTATAATTTGACGGCCGGTTCTGTACGTTCGTTTAGTGCAAGAAGAACCAATGAATGCAAGAAGAAACAAGTAAAACTGGCCGAGTTTTCCTCTCCCGCAGCACCCTCTAGAAGAAAGAAACGATCGTGAGGAGACGAGAAAAACTAAAACCCGAACTGAAATAATCACTCATTAATTTGTGCTCACTCTTCTTCATTTCCGAAGTTGAGGGGAGAAGCTGGGGAGTAAATTAGAGGATGATGTGGTGTATGGGTTGACGGGTATTACGGGGAAGGAGGAGGGGTTGGGAGAAGTTGGTGTGTTGTGGCATGATTATGTGTTGATCTAATTCACGACCAGCATGAGTCTGTGATTTTCTTGCCGTTTGTGGGTTGTGTTTATTGGATTAGTGTGTGGTTAGTTTATGGCACTTTTTCGGCCTTTGCTTGACCGAATTCAAGGGTAGAAACAAAAAAATGAACAGACCGGTCTGGAAGATTGGATTCTTCTTAGATCGAGCGTTTATTTGCTGCTAGTATGGCTCTTTGTGGGAGGTGAACAAGGTTTGCTACAATTAGCACACTGATTATAGTTTATTTTGGATCAGTTTTAAACTGTCTAAATTTGGTGCATCTAAAGTGATATTTAAGAAAAAGCTCAAACAATTTACCCCTTAGCTGAAAGCTTTATTTGAACAGGCATGAAAGCTCTAAATGAATTAATCGAGCCTATCGCGCGCGATCGCGAGCGTGCAGACTTCGTGAGCTTGGTGAGTGCATCCCACGGAGAATAAACGTTCGTTCAAGCTTTTCGTGCTTCTCTTGCACTTGCTCGCTGGTGAGAAACTTGCTCAGACAAACGAAACATCAAATTTACTTGTAGCTTCAAGGGTTGAATTGGATAACTCTCCCTTGGCCTCACTGAATCATTTCTGGTAGGCTCTTTTAGGCTTGCACCGCTTCTCGCGCATTCTCGCTCCCTCTATTCTCTCCATCATGCTATTCCCTCTCTTTGTATGTTATTCGACCCTTCATTGTTGAACGTAATGCTCAGGGCAGAAAGCTCTTGCGCATCTAACTCACGCACGCTCGATTCGAATGTGCCCTCTCCACAGCTTAAGTTTTGGTTTGCTCTCAACTCTTGCTCTCAGAGTTTGAGAAAAAGCGCGTAAAAAGAGCGACCGTGTTTGGGCAGGAGTGTCAAACGGGTTTCGGTTGTGTTGAATTACCTCGGTATCCGACCAGCTTTCAGAAAGATTCCGATCGTCGTTGGACACTGGTTGGATGTGCCTGTTTGTTCGTGAGTGTAACTGCCGCGCGTTTGCTTCATTTCGGTGCGTAAACACGGAATGCTACAGTCGGGTTGGTGTGTTTTAGTTGAACGTGATGGCCTGTCGTGAAAGTGATATAATATAAGCGTTCTTGTGGTCCAGCAAAGGCTGAAACGAGTTGAAAATAATTTTAGTCAATACACTACATGCAGAAGATTATGAAAGCATTCGTAATGAATGTCTGTGAGAATAATCACTTGAAAGTGTAACGAAACTAATTAGTGTGATTTTCGTATAGCTGTGTCTTTTTGTGTTAGGTCTTTGTAAAACAACAGATGTCCCAAGTTTGAAAAATCGTGTCATTCAAATGAAACAACAAAATAATTTAGTTAACGTGCACACACGTTTGTCTTATTTGGATCATCAACTAATGATACAGATAATATTTAACTCAATATATAGTGATTTTAACAAAGAATGTCCTCCTCGTACTTCTGATCGAAAGTGAAAAGTGTAGCTCGGATCATGACATAGGGTATTGTCGAGCGAAACAGAGCAGATTAAAACAAGGATGAATTATATTTAGATTCGGGGGTGTGTTGTTGCCAGTGTTTGGGCATGCTTTGCCACTGTGATACCTTCAACTGATGTATCAAAAGCGATACGAACCGGATTTACCTTGATACGAATGCTAAACGAGATAACATTGGATTAAATGTAAAGTAAATCTTAGGGAACAATTGAATACAACAATCCTCTGTCCGGTGTCTAAAAATCTACACTATATCCGGGGCTGTGTTACAGATGGGAAGCTGTTTAGATCTAGACTACGTCATGAGTTCAAGTCTGTGGGCACCCGTTCTTGTTTCTCTCATGTCGGAAATGTGTTTATGGTACGGCGTGTGAAATAAATCTCGAGCTACATCATACCTCCGTCTTCAAACTCGAATGAATTTGTAGGCCACTTGACAAAAAAAAGAAAACATCGAGGAGTTCTTACTTCTCGTCATACCAAAGCGGACGTCTGTGAAGCATTTT
The DNA here is from genome assembly GCF_017562075.2 of Anopheles merus. Lineage (NCBI taxonomy): Eukaryota > Metazoa > Arthropoda > Insecta > Diptera > Culicidae > Anopheles > Anopheles merus. The sequence goes on from NC_054082.1 coordinate 46,498,217, forward strand.
TCGAGTATTTTCAATCGAAACCGGCCTCATTCAGCGCTACAGTGTTAGGCGCACTTGTTCCTACTTCTTCCTCAAACGGAGCAGAATGTATTTTTTGCGCTTCTGCCAGGGGCAGCCTCCGGCCTACGCAAAGTTTTACGAAGGTTAGTGGGCGAAATCGCCAGTGGCGCTGCTGTTGTGTGTGCTCTCACATCGCTTCATTGCCTGCTTGATTAGTCCGCGCCAAGCACAACACTAATACGCCATCGAATGCCGCACCAAAATGATTCAGATTCATCGAGCGCGAACCATTTGAAGCACGGTTTGCATGCGCGTGTTGCTAGCTAGCTGACAGCTTTGTTTTTAACTCATCCATCCCGTGCTTGATCTTTTCCGTAGTGGTAACATTTTTTCGTGACCGTAATGTCTGCGGACGGTCAGTTAACGAAGTCAATTAACAAAAAAAAGTATCATCGTGAAGGTCATTTGTTCCCATGGAAGCAAGGATTAATGTGCAAACAGTTTGTCATTTGTAGTATTCGTGATGTGTCTTTGGTTATACATTCATTCGTTTCAACCGGTTTATTAATTCGTTTTTCTTGAATAAATACAAAATTATGCGTATTTTGTAAACAAATATCTTTTGGAGGTAATAAATTCGTACCATTTGGATTGCACGTGAAGTTCGAAGGCTAATGTGGTATCTGACATCTGGTCTTTTTTGTTTGTAGCTAAGATTCATTTGCGTACAAAATACAATATTTACTACTATTAGCCGCTTCTTTGTTGAGGCCAAATTAACCATGGAAATAACATTTTACGAATCCATCGATCGGAGGCAGACGCAAAGCATCGAGATGCTCGTACAACTTAAATGCATCGGTAATGGATAAATACATACCGATTCTCATTGGTTTCTTTCCATTACCGTACCATGAACGACTGTTTACTCAACGTGTGTCAGAACAACGCAAACAGATGCCTCACAAACAAGCGCAAAAGCAACTCCAACGCAGCTACTCACTGAGCGCATCTTGGTGAGAAGATTCGTCGTCTTGACCTCTAAAAATCATTCAATTTTCACGCTTTAAACAGGCTGCACGGGGAAGACTGTTTTTTGTGAATCATCATCTCACCGTGTTGTGATCATCTCCCAGCTACGAGACCTGACATCTTCCTTCCCACACACCGCGGTAGGCCGCGCACCGTAAGATGCATTTTTGCTCGGATCGCTTCTCGATTGCTCTGGTAATTAGTAAATTACCACCAATTACTGAACGTCCTTCAGTCTGTAATACATATACTACATCCTCCAGCCCGGTTATATCCTCCGGTTGAGGATATCGTCGCTTTTACACATCCGGAAACCGCGAAAATCGCGAAAGGTCGACGGAAGCGAAAAGAACGAATAAGAGAACAAATACAAGAAACATTTAGTCGTGATCTGTTCATTATAGCTGCGCGAATTTTTGTATGAATTCAGTATGTTGCGCTTGTTTGTGCTTTAACAAAGGTATGATTTTTTTAATAAAAAAAAGGCAAAAATGTTGTACGATGTGGTAAAAACCTTTCTATACCTTCGCGTTTAAATTTAGTGGTACAGTATTGGCATGCCAAAAGATCTATAAAATGAATTATGACTCTTAGACCCTATATTAGAACTGTAGATGGTTTTTGTTTGACTTGCGCTTGCTATGGTACCTCTTCGTAGAGTATTACACCTTTAACCTTTTAGCCTTCCTTTGCGGAAGCGTGCTGCGGACATAAGGTATGCTCCAGTTTCATCAGCAGAAGGCTACCCTCGACTAGATTAGGGTGAGATTAATTAGCTCGTTAACTGGCTGGGTCTTTACTTTGGTAAGAAAAAATCACAAACCACCATGGCACTGAATTGCGAGACCTCAAGAACTTGCGGTGTATGACCGTGGCCTCAGTGATCTCTTGGTATTTTTGTTGTTGATATTGTGGTAGAAGTTTTTTTTCTGTCTTGAAGATCCTCATTACGCACGCCTTCCAGTTGGGTGAATGTGGTTTGCAGTTTATATTTAAACTTCTACACATTGTATATATATACGGCAACCAAGTAAACAACGGTTTATGTTTATGAACATTTTATAGTCAATACGTTCTTTGTTCCACCGCACTAACCCAAACAATGCGAAGTACATTCAGGCAAAAATAAGTGGAGATGCAGAGGCAAGCGGGCGGCCAGATCGTTTATTTAGGTCAATCAATAGATATTCGACAAGATGTACGCTTTAATAAGAAAGCAGTTGCAGTTCTATTTAAACTTTAAATTGATTGTACATGACATTACGACTAGTGACAAAGGTACTCTCGCTGTCAACCTAGATGCTGCCAAAGGAGTGTTATTGTTGTACCTTTCCTAGTGCTTTGTAACCACCCATCTAACCTAGATCACTATCATTTTAGCGTTTAATGAGATTTAATTCTGCAAATGTACGGGTGCAGAGGTTTTTTTTTTGTACACCATCATCCATTGCCCTGCCTTACTCGCTAGCATCTGTTTCCACCCATTGATGAAATTGGGTCATTCGGGCGAAAACCTTCGAACCTTAGCCATAGCTCCCTATTTTCGCTCCATTTTTTCTCGCACACCATCCATCTCCTGCAACGAGTGGGGTGGAGTTGAGAAGGCCAGTCAACACTTGCGCCATGGCCACTGGAGCACTGGCATTGCTGGGTGTGTCGTTGCGCCCGGTTCGCTCACTGGAGCGTAGCGGCGGCATGTTTTGTTCCTTCCTTCTTCGCGTACCACACATATCGCAACACCGCACGGAACGGTAGCATAAAATCGACCATCGGCGTGGAAAAGTGCATCCACATTTTTGTACCGCCAGCTCCACACGTAGCACTTCCTTTCCTTCTATTATTGTCACCGATGCAGCTGCTAGTTGCCAGTGTGTCACAAGCGAAACAAATCGTGCAGGCACAGCCGCATGGCATCTTACGGCGCAAAGGGTGGTACGAAGTTGGTGACAGAACCTTTGGAAACACCTGCATCGGGAAGCAGGGTTTGCTGTACGTATTGCTACGGTAAATAAGACGTGCAATTTACCAAAATTGGATCTGTTCTTTGCTATCGGCAGCTGTAAAGTTGTGTTCCCATGTCGTGTCTACCATAGATATCTCCGCTCCGAGGTAGTATCTCCAACGGCGTGGCAGATGTAATCGAACTTCAAGAATTCCAACCAATAACAATAAAGAAGGCAAAATAATGAGGTTAGGGCCGGTGCATCGACAATCGATAACCGGTGCGAGACTAATTAACCTTTTGGGAAGTGCTTAATGTTCTGCTGACATCGCGTTTCAGAACCAATGTCCTCTAACAATTGGATGTTTTTGTCGTGTTTACTACACGACGCTCGGCACACGGACACGGCTGACAGTTGGAGCGCGCAATTGCTGTATTGAGATGATGATTGGAGTTTTTGGCCCCGAAAATGTGTACTTTGCGCATCGAAAATTAATGTACTTGTGTTGCAGTGCAAAGTAGTGTTCCATCGCTACTTTTTGAACTATGCATGCTTTGATGTTACAATTCTGTTTAATTTAAGAATTCTATATATTATGTTTATCGATTGCTTTCCTTTTTAAATGAACCAAAACCGGCAAAACTTTAGATGACCTTTACCGAGTTACAGCATGTCATCTGGTATTGGGAGGTGTGTTCCTTGCCTTGTTTGTGTAGGTCGCAGATTGTTCTCATTTAAGACCTCCCTAAAGCTACTTTTCCAAACAACAACTTATGGCCACTGCCAACTTTCAATCCAAGTGAAGCAATGATCGCCCAAATAGGGCAGAACAAGTTGGTTGCTTTTCGGTACACCATAAAACCACTATTGATCGGGAATTAAATGCTTTTTATTGTCAATGTTTTTTTGCTTGCTTTAAACGCAACAAACATAAGCAAAATAGTTTGAATTTATATCATCTCGAGCATAAAACTCTTATCAAGCATTCAAACAGTATCTGTGATTTTCATCAAGAACCGACGTATTGTAACATACTAATTGGTTTATATATTCTTACAGTGTGTGTAAAATAGCCTGCAACAATGTGAATCTTTCTTTAGTTTATAGATACATCCAAACAATATTTAAAAAACACGGTTGTGTGACCGACTACCCAAGATTTTAAGCGCTAACAATGCGATCATTTCCAGCTACTCTAAGTTTTTGTTTTCTTGACTGTGTTTAATTTCGCGTCGAACTGCGCAAGACGATGCGTCACGGACGAGCGAACTCACAACCACACACCAGCGTAGCACCAACACCAGTGTCTTCTCATTGCGATGCTACTGTCGCGGTGACGCAAGCCACCCTGCTTCGAAGCCAATTTAACCAGTTGCGAAGCTGTGGATGTACTTGCCGCCTTTGGTTATACTGCTGCTGCTGCAGGGGTTGAATTGTAAGTTAGTGCTTGGCAACGATTTAAGCGATGCGCAAAAGATCATCCCCTCGCATCACTGAAAGCGAGAGAGGAAGGATTAGCTCATCGTGCGTGTATTTAAGAGAAAACGACGGTACGCTTGGTTTACGCCGATTCCAACCACAACTTAACCTTTATCCGCGCACGTGTCGGGACGGGCATAAGCGCGTATGCGTTGCATTGATCTGTGTATTATTGTTTTGTGACTAATCTCGCCTAGCGAGCAAACGAATGATGATTAGTTGATTTTGGAGCACAGTCCATCAAATTGCGTCTTTGTCTGGCGGGGATTTGAAGCGCGTGTGGCGATATATCGTCGCGTCATTAATTTTCCGCTTGAGCGAACTTCTCCACCCGGCGAGAGATGAGTCCATTCGGCAAGACCGTTTTCCTTGCACGCCACTGCAGAAAGGCAACCCAACATCCCGCGCTGGCCTTGTTCATGGGCTTGGGTTGGAAGGGTATCCCCTTCTTCGTAGTCGATGTTTTCGTTCGACTCCGTCTCAACGTTTCAATTTCATCACAGAAACAGCTAACGTCAAGTGGGGAACCATAACGTTAGCGAATCGATTCTAGATGGAATAAGACGAGAGTTTCGAAAAAAGTTGTACATAAATAGCACTTGAGAAGCGATGCGATGTGAAGGTTTTAGCTGGATGAGTAAGAAATCAGCTGCACGGCGTCTCACAGTTTGTCTGTTCATCTTCAAGGCGGTCGATGATGGCTCGGCTTTTGGGAAGTGTTAGTCATTTAATTGATATCTAAGGTATGAATAGAGATTATTCTATTAGATCTTTATCGAAATTCTAATTTTGAACTTAAGTCAATGTTACCCTGCTTCTGTTCTGTACTGCACATTTTTCACTAAACATGCTGTACACAACCCATGAGATACAGTGCAACACTTTGTATGGTAGCTGAAAAACGGAAAAGCAACTACACTCAAATGGACAGTTCCCACATGGCACAAACACAAACACACCTTCTTTAGTATAAGCGATCTTTACGAGGAGGATGCTGAGTCATATTATGAACGAAAAAGAAAAAAATAGAGAAGCGAAGTGGCTCCATGTCGCCGGCTGAGTGATGACATTGGCCCACTGTCGTACTATTGCTCGCAATTTGGCCCTTTTGAGGCTTCTCGCTTTGAGAAAAACATATTTTCCATGCAATTTTGCTGTTTGAGGGGTTGGCGTTGCGTGCTGACACAAGATTTCCCATGCTGATTAGATGTAGATTGAGCCTTTGGGAAACTTAGCTTTAGTTTGTTAAAGCTCGAGAGTGTATGATTATCGGGTTACCGATACGTTTGTGAAACCTGAGATGACTTCCAAGTGCTGGTCACAATGTGTACGGTAAACCACAGGAAGTGTATGGAATTGCAAAGGGAACGACTAGATGTTCCAGTATATGTATTTCAGCTTGTTTTTCAATTTTGAAGAACTTAACTTTATCAGAAAAGTGTTAACGCTTTATATTTATTCAACCAATTTCAAATATTTTCGTTCAAGAGTAAAAACCTACAAAAAGGTAATTAGTGCAGATTAGTTCAGTGTGAGGTGCTGTGTGTATTCCCACGTGATAGAAAGTACGTGCCTCCTCTCTTAAACACATAATTACCACAACAGGCTACAAACACACGTGTGTGTACTCCCAGTTGTATCTCGTGTGTGTTAACAATTACGACTAATAATGTTATTATTATTGCCGCCAGCTCCTTCAAGTGAATGACATTGATGCTACATCTTTCAGCCTCAGCAAACGTGCCCTGTTTGCGCGGGGCTTGGGGCAGAGCAGTAGTGCATCCGATTGATGTGTGTGTGCCTATGTGTTAAACATGTCTGGTCTGTAGTAGGAAGCAGCGGACGTGCGAGTGCAGCAGTGTTGCAACGGCAGTTTAAAACATCCGTGTGTAAAAGTGCAATTAACAGCGACCAGGCTAGGAAAGGAGTACAGGAAAAAAAATCGACAACGGGCCCTGCCTGCCCAAACTCCTCTCCTCAATCCCGCATGGCTCTCGATCACTAGTGTTTTTGTGCTTTTGGTTTGATTCATCTGCTTAGTGTATGTGCGCGCGCGTTTGCCTAGTGTGCCTTTCCTCCCGTTCCATTCGAAAGAGGAAAGAGGAGGCAGGCTGCTAGTGGGACGGTGTGCCTTCGATGACGCCCGCTGGGGAAAGAAACGAAACAAACGAAGAAAAATAGCGAGTAATAGAGTCATTCGCCAAGTAGTAGGTCTAGCATAGCGCGCGGTATATTCGGCCACATCGGCCGGGAGTGTTTAGTGTCCGGCCATGCCCTAACACTTTGGGCTCGGGGGGTGAAGGCAAGGCAAAGCGTCAAGTTCATCGTGTAGTGCAAAGGCAGTATATAATGCAAACCGGGATAGTGTTGGAGCGCTAAGGTGAAGAGTTGCTGTTAGCGCATGCAAATCGTAATACACCCAAAGAAACAAACACGTGTACTACTCGGGAAATCTGGTGCACCAGCAAAGTGTGTGTTGCATTTGCTCGACTAAACAGCAGAGCGCGGAGCGTTGTTTAGTGCACAATTTCACCTAAATAGCTCATTACCCACCCCATCCGAGGGCTGTAAAGGGAAGTTGTGTTTAACGAGATGCAAGTGGTGACGCACGTGTTGTGTTGTTAATTCTGGCCTTGCGCTGTGTATTGAATCATACGAAGTGTGGTTATACTGTGTACGATGCACCAGTGTTGAGCGATGGCATTTTAAGGTGATAACGAAGGTTGCTACATTTCCCCGCACACAAAAAGAGAGGAAACAAGCAGAACAACATGGTGACGACGATTAAAATTACCGGCGACGGTGTGTTCATCCAGTCGAACGGTGACGTTGGGGCTGGCGGTGCAGGAGGGAGTGCGAGACTGCAGCAACAGGAACGGCAAGAGCTGCTGACGGGTGATAACGCCCTTGGAAGCACCGCGCTCGGAGAGGCCAATTTGCCATCTGCCGAGGGTACAGTGCGCAACGGATCGCTGGACCTGGTGGATAGTGGTGCCGATGGGAATGATACAAACAACAATCACAAGGGCTATCGTAACTTCAACCACCGTCGGTACCAGTCGGACGAGGGACCCGGTTTCATGGGGATGCACAATGGCAAACCGCCGGAACGGGCGGACGGCGCGTCCCCAGGGTCGTCTGAGGTGCTATCGGGTGAAAGTGATGACACGCTCGGCGAGCCTGATCCGAGTCGTAAGCGGGACAAGTTTACGATTTCATTCCTAAACACGCACCGCTCGAGCGGCGGTGGGCTGCTGCCGAACGGCGGTGGCAAGAGCATGCTCAACCACAAGTTCATCGTGTACAACAGCAAGAAGCCAAAGACATCGTCGGTGCTGCACCAGCAGTACTACCAGCAGAGCATTGCCGCCGCCGCTGCCAATGGGGAATTTGGCAGCAGTGGGAGCGCTTCACCACCCCTGCCCTACCCGAGCCACTACCAGCAGTACCTGTACAATCGGCTGCGTCCGTCCTTGTCGACCTCGGTGCTCAGCTCACCGTCACTGATCACGGCTGCTGCGATCCCGAGTTGTTCGCCTCCCGATCGAGATCGCTTAGAGCAGCAGCAGCAGCAGCAGCAGCATCAGCTCTATCAGAACAGTCTCTTCCATCAGCAACACCGTTCGCTGCTAGGTACGCCACCGGCTGCCGTACCTGGTTGGGCCAAGTCCACTTCCTGTCTGGTGTCGAGCAGTGCGGCCGCTGCTTCCTCCTACAGAACCGTCACCGCATCGCCGCTACTATTACTTCCCGCCCAACCAGCCCGAAGTGCACCGCAGCCGTACACGTCCGCTGGCGGTACCACGCCACGCCCTGTACCGGCCTCTTCCTCCAACTCGTCACTGTCCTCCTCGCCGTCATCTTTCTCAGCTGGTTCGCCGTCATCGTCCGGTGCTAATTCATCGTCAAACACTCCTCCACCGCCCGTGGTGCCGAGTGAGGTGACCGCGACATCTGCTAATGCAATCACGGCGTCCTCGACAACGACCTGCAGTTCCCCAACGACGCCAACGACATCGTCACCCGACGCGTCGAACTCACCAACACCGGTACCACCGTCGGGTACGGTAGCGCCATCTACACCAACGCACTCATCGTCGCCTTCTTCTTCGACATCAAAACTTGGTTAGTACGTCTTTTGGGAAGTGGTGTGATTGGTGCTTAGCTATTATCAGGACCATTAGCTCTTATTATTCGAATGTTGATTTCACTTTCAAGGTGTGATGCTAAGGAATATGTTTGAATTGCTTGCAGACCTAATATTTCAATGTATTGCTTTCTGTTGTTCTTGCTCGTTGTTGATTTGTTTTTTCGTGTCTGATTTGTACCTTTTTGAGTCGCTTTAGCAATGTTCCATTGGTTTTTCCCCCTAACTATTGTTTTGCATGACACTCACTTTGGGGATTCATGATCCCTTCACGTCGAAACACAGCGCCCGGCCTTTTCTACGTTCGCTTTTATTTTACTACCATGGGCAGCACTTTAATTCATGCCGTACAGGAATTCCGTAAGCACATGATGATGCACACGAGCCCATCATACTACGAGGTAAAAAAACTGCTTTGTGAATGGGTCGACCGGCATCTCTCGACCTGGTTTTTCCCGTGCTCATTCGTCAACAGTTGTGTGGCGTGTTGGTTGTAGGTTTTCGCGTGTGGTGCTGGCTGCTGCTCACGCGTTCCTATTCCCAGCGGAAGCATCATAAGGCAGCAAATGACACTAAAACAATAGGTGGGTGCCACGCCATCTGCCGGAAATTTCACACAATACTTTTTCCCTGCCATCGTTTTTGCTCCCGACTCGTGCATCGCTCGGCCTAACTTGGTGACCTTTTCATTGAGTTTTCCACGAGCGCCAGCCAGTGGGTCAGAGGGCTTTTGGTTGGAGCGTAGCCGTGGCGCTCTGCTTAGGGTTGTTGGTAGCTGCCTGTGTGTGTGTACGAGTGTGTTTTAATATGGTGTCACATCGCCACAGGGACTCCTTAGCTGCTTGGCCTCGTTGGGAGCTTTCCACTTTCGTTCTGTTATTGTTAGTGGTTTTATTTCTTAGCCCAGGGTTTCCACTGGCTGCGGCGTGTTCTGTGCCTCCAAAGCATTCCAAAAATACTGCTCCAGTGCAGAAGTCTCAGCGCTCAGAAAATGTCGCTTTTATGTGCATAATTTATTGCGACCATTATTCCTCGCTCGTGGTGGGAAAGCGACGTTTGTCGGTGGCCAACACTTGTCGGAGTATGCGGTCTTCGGGTTTTATTGGCACGTTTGGTTTCGTGTATACGTTGGCAGCTCACTGACACCATGTACTGGATATGCATGAGATGGAAAACCATCGCTATCAGGCAAGCAGAGGTGACTGTGAGCTTTTTTGTGGGTTTTCTGGATGTTGGTATCTTCATCGCGTTCGGTCGGTTCTGTTAAAAACTTCAACTTATTGGCTCATTCACTCGTTGTCGGTCGTGTGGTTTACAGCCTTTAATGATCGCTTTTGAATGTGAAACTAACCCAAAAACCACAATAGGAAATGTATTGCCACTGGCAGGATAATAACGATACCTGCTTGGGGTTTGAATAAATCAAGCATAATACTATGTTGGTGCTGCAAAAGTGAAAATTAACTATAAAGGGATAGATGACCATTTTGGGTTGTTAAATGCGCAATCTAAACTCGTTCCCTTCGTAGCCCAGTACACGCCTAGCAAATCACTTTATAATAGAATTTCTTCGGCTTTAGGCTTTTGACTTTTCGTTGGGTGTGCGCAGTAATTCAATTCAAATCATTACAATATTCTGTTCATATTTTCAACACTCTCCCCCGTTAAGGGTCCCCACATCAAAATGTCACTAGGAAAAAAATCAAAGCACGACTTGGTTTAAACCAACGAGAGTGAAAAGCGAACGTCAAATCGTGTCAATCTACACGATCTCCTCGCGTTACAGTTTCATTACCACCTGTTTTCACGTGACGTCAATTGGTAAATTACCGGAATTGCTCTCCGGTCCAATTGACGGGGCCGCACGGGACCATTTCTTCTGCGCGTTCACGGTTAACCTACAAAAATTAGAGCGATTGCTGGGGGTAACGAAACGGCACGCGTTCTTAATTTACGCTACAGTCGTGAGTCAGAGGTGCGGATGAAAAAATCTCGCCCCTCCTGCCGCTCCCAAGCAATTTGAAGCAAAAGCAGCCTATAAAACTGACTGTAAGATGGAATTGAGCCCACGACAATTGGGAGAAATTAAGATGGAATCTAAATACAACGCAACCGTGGTGTGGTTCACATGATATATTGACTTTTTCGTTGCTCGTTTGGATGAAAGCAGACAACTTTTTTTTCCTTCAGTAACTTTTGGGAAGGGTTTGTTTTGTTATTTATTATAGTTATTTTTCAAAGATTTTTAATAGTTTTTTTGTCTTGCTTGGAAGTTTTTTTTCTTCTTTGAGCTATCCACAATCAATTGTGATAATGCACGATGCTCTCGTCGAGATTGCTTGCAGTAAACTAATTATTGAATAATTTTATATGACGCATTAGCCAAAAACGAATATAGCCTTTACCTTTTCTGGAAGCGCTTCTGAAGACTATTCGGTTAATTAGGTTTTAGAAATTGTAATTGCGATGCGATGGACCTTAAATTACACTTAAACATATTCCGATCGAAATTACTACTTTCACTCATGAAATCTCCTTTCATTCCGGAGTTACTGCCAGTACAGTCTTGTTTTGGATCTGTACTCCGATCCAACAACAATAGAGAAATTACAAACGACACTTCGCATGCATTGGCACTTACCAGCCGATCCCTTTTTCAAAGTTGCTCATTAAGGGTCTTACGGCATTGATGCAGCACCATCTTGAAAACGTCTTTTGGCTACCAAATTCTTGAGAGCTCAGCATCATATGAATTATTTGTGTTGATTGTTACGCTGCAAATGTTACCTCTGTCCAATTTTCAGGCTTCTCATCCACGATGGGAAACTTCTCATCCACTATCGGTATCTGTTCTTGATTAAACCATCGGACATTGGTGTAGCTTGTATGTATTGTGTGTATGTGTCAGACTTGATACAGGCACGATTCACTCTTCTCGCGCCTAGCTATGTATTTAAATGTTAGTATTTTTTATGCTGTTTCAATGCTGTTTGTTGGGAGTGATGATTTGCAATGCAAAACGCGTGCGGACTTAGATCCGGGCTTTAGTTGGGTGGTGTTGCGGGAGATCAGTTCCACGATGTGGATGAGACACAGCGCTCACCGGTCATGCATAATTTGGTGGATGATGTTTTGAATGCGCTTTTTTACGTTTCCCACTTATGGACGCCAGTTGTAGTTCGCTAGCTACCAGTCCCCCCACTAGCAGAGAGCGGATGAAGTTGTTTTGCGTGCGTGTATTTTTTTTGTGTGGTTTGTTCATCTCACTATATTACCTGAACATCATTCGTAAAGGCCCGGCAGCGCTAGCAGTTCACTCATCCGCAAGAGGTCCGACGGCTTGAGCAACTTGCTTTGACCCGACAACCATCTTGGCAACAAGCTTGGCCTCCACATCTGCGAGAACCCACAGCTACACTGGTTAGGATGATGCGTAGTGTGTTTCCTTCTCATGCTGCACAGATCGGCAGATGCTTTATAGTGACGCCATCCGGATGGGATTGTATAGTTTCACTCCCTGGTTGGTAAGGCTCCAGAGGAAAAAAGGGCAGTACCTCTGCTGCTTGGGGTTTGGTACCGGTTGGTTGCATTTCGTTTTGTTGCCGCTGATTTATGGTTATTTTTACCGAATCTCCCGTCGCTTGTAACTCATTCGGTAGCAGCGTGTGTTTTCACAATCACTGAAGCCGTCCGTCTCGAAGACGATCGCTTAGTGGACACGGTCGGCAGATAATAGTTGACATGCTGAGATTTAATAAGACGAATCGAGAAGGAGGGCGAACAGGGCAAACGTACGCAGACAGTAGCAGCTTCGGCACAGATTGTTCCGGTCGTGCACGGATTTGAATAAATCGGTCGGTTCAAGGCAGGAAAGAGTTTCTAGCTTCATTTAGCACTCAGCCGCTGCTCGTGATGGGATAGTTTGTTTTGTTTGATTGCTTCACATTTCATTCATTCATGCTGCTAGAGCTCTCAGTTTCATCGCCGAACGTTTCATGTCACTATTAGTTTAGAATACTTCCGTTAAAATCTCTTTTGGATGTACGATACGAAGCAGTTTTGACTCAGCTCGGACCGCAGCAGTAAGAAAATGTTCGTTTTTTAAACGATTCGAAACGACTTTAATTTATCACCCAAGAAAACTGAGGATAAATTACAACTTGGCTCACATACAGGCTATGCTCCGCGCTTTGCCTGTGCTTAGAATGTATTTGCTCATCAATAATGATGATTCATCCCAAGTAACGTTGTTGAAGCGATGACGAAATTTTTGGATTCCTCAGAAGAGAACTCTCGTCACTATCTAACTTTTATAATATAACATTCCTAGAACAGATTATTGTAAATTCATTTCCTAAGTTTAATAATATGAAAAGAATGTGAAAGTCCTTGATGATATTTGTGTTGTCATTTATTCGCTCCTTCCATTCCCAGCTCCGTATGGTCGCTTGATTTCCCTTGATCGTTGTACCATAATTCATGGCTGTTTTCTCATGAGCCATGTTCCGGTTGGTGGAATGTAGAAAAAATCTAAATGGAATGCTACACGGTAGCCCTTTACAAACGTGTAAATGTATGTGAAATTCTTGCACGCATTTTAAATTTATTATGAGCTTTATGTGCGTGTATTTCTTTTCTTCCAAGCAAAAGAAGCGAGAGCGTATTTGCTATTCATTCGCTCAGGCAGAAATTGGTAACCATTAGGGTGGGGCCTATTTTTGCAGATTTAGATGTGTTTCCCCTTACGTGGCTACCAACCTCGTCGATCGCTCTAGGGTTGTTATGGTTGCGTATAGCTGCTTGACCTTCCGATTGACAGCTTGTGTTTGTATTAGTGATGCGCGTTGCGTTCCGAACCTGCCAGATGCGATCCGTTCCAACATCCAAGCATCCGGACCGCGATCCATATTTTTAACCCAACCAGGTTCAAACTGAACCTGTTTCTCCCACCGTTCTTTGAGATCCTGAACCTGAACCGATTGCTATCAACGTTCTTATCGATCCGATGTGAAGCGGCTACTCTCAGCGTTCTCTGCAGTTTGTGCTGGACTGGTTGCTCTCAGCGCTCTTTGCGATCCTCGAAGAAGAACGCTCGACGGAGAGAGTTGCTCTTTGATTTGATGGGCCGATTTGCTGCAAACAAAGCATTCAGGATCATTTTGAACCTATTTCTCTCAGCGTTCTTTTCGATCCGGTCTGGAACGCTCGATCATCTGCTCTCTTTCATACGATGGGCCGATTTGGTACGTACAAAGGAAGCAGGTGAAATCTGAACCTGTTTCTCTCAGCGTTCTTTTCGATCAGGTATAGAACGGCGTTCTCTTCTCTTTTGCTTCTTTCTACTATGGATACACACACATTCTGTCTATGTGAGTGATAACAGCGCAAGCCATATTCTCTCAATCACAGAGGTACAACGACGGTACAACACAAGCGCTTTGAAGCCAGAAAAGGATAGAGATTTGGGATGAAGTGAGAAGCTAATTACCAAAATTTGAAGAGACAACCCAGCAATCAATGAATTGCTTCTCTTTTGCCATATGGATGTTGTTAGTATTGGTGCGTTATTTTGACTGGATTGTGGTAATCAATGAATTGCTATGTGTTTGGTGCTAGGCTGTTTTGTTGCGCATTCACTTGCACTACCTACTTGCACGTTGCAAATTCACTGGATTGTTCACCTGTGATCTTCTTTGTGCAACTAAAAATTTAAGGTGCACGACACGCTTAGCCTTCCGCAATAATTTATTTAACACCGTTTATCGACCCGTGGAATAGCGCTATTCTTATAGCCAAGTGCACTACCGAACAATTGGAGACTCCGTTAGTGCACCGTACAGTATAATGTCAACTCTACGGAAACCCGCAAATACCCTATGTATTTGTTATAGACCGATTATTCGATGTTAGTTGCTTCAATTGATAAATAATAATTCAATTAGTGTAGTGTGCGTTGCAAAACATTTTAATTTCAATCATTTATTAGAAGAATAAAAAGAGAAAAATGATCAATTTTAGTTAAAAACAAAAATAACTAAATTTGTTTTAATATAAAATGCATTGTATAGCGGGTTACTTAAGTTAAGCGTTTTTCTTTTAGCAGTAGAATAGTTTTTCACATTGAATAAGTTATTATTTAGCGTTGCGTTGCAAAATATTTCTAATTTCAATAGATAATTAGAAGAATAAAAATAGATAACTGATCAGTTTTAGTTCAAAACAAAAAGAATATGAAATGCTCTGTATAGCGGGTTGCTCAAGTTAAGTGTTTTTCTTTTAGAAGTAGAATAATTTTACACATTCAATAAACTATTATTTAGCTTAACTTGAATTGAAACTGTGTGATCAGTGCACATATATAATATTACACATAATTAAATGAATACTTTCAAGTTATCCATAAATAAAATGATCAACTGAAAAAAGCGTAAACATGACATGTTATCTAGAACCTGCGTTCCGCGTTCCGTTCTTTTTCTCCAGATTGGCAGGTTCGTTCCGTTCCTCAATTTTCGGAACTATTCCCATCACTAGTTTGTATGCTTTTTTTGGGAACATTTTTTGTTTAGTAAAATACAAGCAACGTATCAGAATGGCGATGTCTTTCCTTCCTTGACTATGAGGCTCTCCGATTGTAAATGTGGTGGCTAGATTGTCGGAAATATGTTGGCGCATTTTGCGCATACCGCTCGACTCAACTCAACACCGTCATGATCGAGCACCCGCGCATTACCGCACTATATTTCCGTGAGTTCGTTTAGTGCCATTTTGAAGCATGTTATGGTTTGAACGAATGTGCTATAGTTTCATGTGAGTAAGTGGTTTGGTTTAGTTCTGGCGTTTTTTTTTTAAATACTATAGTATTTAAGATGTTATAGATTTTAAGGTGGTCATTAGATTTTTTTGATTTTTTTATTTGAGTGCTAATAAAGCAGACTTATACAGTTAAAATATTGTAAAACTAGTTAGTAATAGAAAATACATAACAATTTATTCTGTTGCTTTAAACAATCCAGAAACATGAATATTTTTCATTTTCTCACACTTTTATTCTATGTGTGAAAGATCCATAAAAATAGAAACACTTACCCTGCTTGTTTAATCTGTTTTTGACGCGTAAAAAAATAAAGCCTTCACCATGATCGTATTAAATAAAGCTAAAGGAATGCAACTCTCACTTCCCCCGGGAACAAGAGAGCAGCGCAACCGAGGGCATCATCGCAGCTGATGATCTGTTTAATCGTTTCGCCTCTAACATACCTTTTCAACGCTGGCTTAAAAATGGCGGAAGGAAATACATTCGCTTTTTAGTGAAGTAAAAATTTTACATTCACATGGTCAGACGTCGCGCTTTTTTGCGACTCCAGCCGCTCTACGATGCGTCTATTTGTCCGTAGAGATGAACAACACCTGACCGTGTGGTAGTATAGGTAGTTTATGATGATGGGGTTTGGATTTTTCGTACGATTTGTTCATTATTTATGCTTAGCAATGACAGCTAAGAACAAGGTTGTTGAGTAGATGATGTTTGCTATGCTATGTTTAGAATTCTAGTGGTTTCCGAGAGTTCGAAGGGAATAACATGGTGAAATGACAACACAGCCGAGTGTGTTCGAATTGGGTCGATGGGAGCATGAACTAGGTTTTCAATCGACCTCTTACCAGCTGGGTGGAGCTGGTGAGATGTGTTTTTGAGCGTCAGAGATGTGATTTTTTTCTTTTACCATTTTACCTTTTGGGTATCCATATTGATTTAATCAACGTTTTAACAATGTTCTCTTATCGTTAAAACATTTTTTGTCAATATATCAGGTTAAATCAATATAATAAAATAAAATTGTCTTTACATTTGCAAATGCATGCTCCTATGCCTTTTAAATCGATTACGAATAAATTTCGTCGTCATTTTCATAATACTAAGAGATGCGGACAAAAAAGTACCAAGATATGTCTCCCAATGCAACACTTTCTTCAACTGTCAACATACCAAGTCTCTCGAAGCAATAATTTCAAATCAGAGCATGATCTCAGACAAGGTTTTCCCTTTAGACTAACGGAGAGCATTCCGAGTTGTTTTGGAAAGTGCCTGACTGACAGAAAGCAAAACAATACGTCCGAATGTCAAGTGTGACATACCACGCCCGCCACCACCGCTAATTGATGGTGATGGACAACGAAGACAACCCTGGTTTTTACTCCGGTGAATCCTTAATGCAGGGCCAATGGTGCAACAGGGAATAAACTTCCGTTTGGCGTACGGAAGCGCATTTCGTATCTGGGGGTTTTATATTCCGCAGTGTTTGTAAATAGCTGCCCATACCTTTCCCCGCTCTGACGCACATTTCAAACCCCGCATCACAATGCTGCTGGTGATGTGATCCGTATTTCAACCCTTAACCCGTTGACAACTATGTAAAATCAGTTGCGAGTGGTTTGCAGAGGCAACATAACAAGCATGACAGCCTGTCAAAAGCTCACGTTTGGTGGGTTTGCATGCAATGGTTGAGCAGTTTTCGGGATCGTAAATTAAAAACTGTCCCAACTTGTTGTACATCAGCGTACTTTTTTTGCGACTGGTGCGTAACGTTGTCCGCCGGTTTTCACATTTGTTGTTTTGCTTTAGGAGGTTGTTGCGGACTAGTGACATTTTGTCTGCTCACGTTCGCATGGCGTCGCCGTCGCGGTATAACACTGCAAATGGTACGAATGGTGGTAGCTAGTGATTTTACGTAACGCGGCTGTATTCGACCCTGGAGCGAAGACGCAGAATGACGAAAAGGGAAATGTCGACCTGCAAATTTAATGAAAATAATTGCCCTGGTATAATAATTGCACACCAAGAGGATAAGGATGATGCTAAAATGTGCGCTTAAATATGGTGGAAAGGGAGATTTCCCTTACCTCACTCGTTGGCATAAAATATGCAAAAGTAAGTTATTTTAATGCACTCCTCTCATGGCATGAATGTAGGGCTATATATTTTTGGAGAACTGGTTTTGTTAAGCATCCTTTGTACATATGTTCATACGTACGTGCGTGGCTCTTGTTGAACTAGTCATGTTTACCCGGAGTGGCATGCTCAAACAGCGTAATAATTAAGTAATTTTTGGTTCATATCACCCGTGTCACGTGAAGCAGGTTTTCTTACGTAGCAAAATCATGTGATGTTGGTGTAAAATGTTACGTTATTGCGCGTTTCATTCATTTTATCAGAAAGCTGCAACCTTCATAGCGCATTCCTTCATTTGGTTTTGCATGCCGCTTTCTCTCCGTTTTTTATTTGATAAGCATTTTACCACACAGCATCTTCTGTTGGTGATAGTTGAAGGTATTTGTGCAGGGCTATCTGCCCCGAGGGATAATTGTTTCACAAATTATGTAAACTTTTCTTTTTGGGTTATCATTTGGGCTTGAAGATAAAATGCCTTTAGACGCTTTTTTTCGTATGCGTCTTCTCGGTAGCTTTCCGATTTGAAGCATAATTAGTCAAACGAACAAACGTTCGATCTGTGATGCCGACTATACATAAAAATCAACTAACTTTGAAGATCCGTCTCTCGCGTTGATGTGCACGGACTGTCGTAGGTATTGATGGATCTCGGTAGTGTTTTCCTCCACCGGCTGCTGGGTGATACCTGGACGACTCTGCTACATAATGACTACACCTTTTAAAGCAATTTTCCCCCTTATTATTGATAACTCCATTACTAACTCGCGCCTGTGTGTCTTTCTCTTTTTCTTTCTCTTTTTAGGTAAGTTTTTTTCGTACGGAAGAAACTTTAAAGAGTGGAGATGCTCTGCCTGCGTCATTGACCATTGGATATGAAATTAAAGCGCCAGTGGGATTACCCTCACACTGATCACGGTCGGTCGTGTACGTCTCGGTACTGCGGCTAATTGTAGTGAACTTTTCCGATCGATCGCGTATGGTGTAAGAGGAAGAGGACTTCGGTGCGTATGAATGTGTGTGAATGTGTTTTTTTTTAAATTCATCAGTATCTTACGTTTTAATGAACCGGTGAAGCGGCACATCGACCCTACGGTCATCAATGGAAAGTGCTCACGGGGTGCATGGAAATGATAAAATTGAAAGCAAAAAAAAAAACACGCAGAACAAACCGGTAACATAACGCAAGACTTCAATGCGATTGGACTGTCTCTTCGACGCTCATGTATACGCATGTATTTTAACGGGTGAAAGTGAAGAGGGAAACTAAAAGTGAAAATGTTGGATTAAGTTATTCTTCAAATACTTCACATTTTGGTTTCCCGAAATAATATTAAATTCTTTTAGATTGTTCAATTTAAATATTTACCATTTCATTTTTGGCGAACAAAACAAATGCTGTTAAAATTTATAGTAAAAGTTATTTGTTTATAGACTTGTAAAGTCATACAAATATCGTCAATCTTTTTGGTCCTTTTGCGTTTGATACATAGACACACTTTTAGCCAAAGTGACTGAATTTCTCACGATAAGATCACCATGAAACCGTAGCACGAATAGGAATTTTGCTTTGTTGAGCTATGATGCCATTCCTCATGTTGCTAACAGGGTATTATTATTCATAATATAAGTCATGCTCTACTTAGGGTGAGAGCAAAACGACCATAAATGACCTCTTTCCAAAATAAGCATTCCACTCGAAGTCTTTTACACGCGAGGTAATGGCAATCATTTCCTATAGAGGCTTATTGGATTCTTCGTTAAAGTCACGAACAGTTCTTATGACAGCAGCATAAAAATGGAGTGACATGAGTAAATTTTGTAAGACTGTTGACGAAGATGATAACTAGAAGACGGGTGTCTAGGAAGTGTAGTTCAGTGATTCATTTGCTTTTATATATTTTCTGACTATATCCTGTATCCCACTCACTAGAGCCTGAATTCGTCACATCCGTTTCATCATGTGAAACAGCAAAGCTAGATCGTGAACCATTGATACCACTACCTGCAAAAATAGATGTACGACGTCCATGTCTCCAAGCGAGGGAAGATGACACGGTCCACCGTTCTTTAAGCTTTGAAAGAAGTTTAGCGTCCCCGATACACATCGTGGCGAGTTTATTACATTGACACTATGAATGGTGGACATGGCCTTCGGACTTATTTTTATGCCCTTTTTGTTGGTTCTCCTCACTTGCTTCTGGTGCTTTGCTTGTGCTTGATGAGTTGGATTCGTGCGGTCGTGTCTTATTCTTGGCGCAAATCGCCTTTCCATGTAAAGCGTGTAGTGGTTAATGCGCACGTTGCCAAGGTGCGACGAGTTTGAGTTTAACGGTTGACCATGCATGCGTCGCAGTGAGTGTGGTTGGGTCAATGTCGTACACTGTTCCCAGTTTTCGTGAAGGCACTCACGTATCGTTTGGCTTTGGGCACCATTGCGACGTCGTTGTTCGGGTCTTTGCCACCATATGAGTCATCGCAAAGACGAGCGAATGAGGAAGTAGTCAGTCGTGACTACCACTGCGGGACAACCCCGAATGATGTACGTTTGTTGGGATGGTTGGGTAGTATCAAAAAGGATGGCACTATGGTCCATGAATGTCCTTAATCGTGATGCATCGTTATGTTTACATTCTGATCTGCTGCACAAAAAAATCTTCCTTGCCATCCATTTTTGATCTTCTGAGGGTTACGTTAATCAATACCAGGATAGTTGTGATTATTGCAATTTCGCTTTACGTTATTGCTAGAGGTAGTTTAAAAACAATATTTAAAAATACAGGGCAATTCAAGAAAGATTTCATATTTGTATACTGTAATATTTTGAAACTTATTTTTTATGTCTTGACTGATTTTTACCATCTTTCATCTCTCTTGTCTTATCTCTCTCACGATGGAGCACGTATTTATGCCTGGGTTTGTCTATCTTTTAAAAACAACTGTACAAATAGTCTAGTACTGCAAAGTTGTCTACCGGAATACGCATTGTTGAAGATACCTACATAATTCAATGAAGCTGAATCCAAATGTAGAAAAGTGAAAATTTCTCTAAAAACCATCAGTCCATCGCCAGAAAGAAACAAAACAAGTTTCGTAATTAAATTTCGATAGGAACTTGTCGCTTGTGAATAAAGCAAACTTTATTAGAATAACAAAAGATGTTCGAACAATAAGCGATGGTACAGTTAAAAACAAACGAATAAAATGCTTTCGTAAACCGTGTTAATGTTTGCTGATTAACATCAGTGTTGAATATATTGTATCAGAACAAAGCATAGGTTTTAGACCTTGGTAAAAGTTTGAGCATTGTTGATGTCCGTCTATTCCAAATGGTGTGCAAGCTACCTTCAAAAACAATCTAAACAAATTTCTCGTATGATTAAATTTTGTTTCGTTTCATTTCGGTTTCCATCTATAATAGTAAATCAATTTCCAACATTGACACCACGATGGCACGGAATGCGAAATAGCTAGTTTGATTTCCCATTTCGTCACAGAAATCGTTTGGTGATGGTGTTAAATTGTCGCCGATTTACGCTTTCCGTTTGGAAAATGAAAATTAAAGAGAAGCAGAGCAACTTTATGATGAATTTGCGATTCCCTCCAAAACGGTTCGTTAGTTCCTATCCATGCTGCAATTAATTGCAACGAATTAGGGTGAGGCATGATGCAGCATGTTCGTTTCGTCATATCTGCCCATTCTCGAAGCAATTGGTGCGCTCAGCAAAAACATAGCGGATATTGTTTTTTAAGACCGTATCTCTCTACGTTTGCAATAAAAAGTGGAAAATTTAATTATGGATGATTGGAAGCATTTTTATTGTATTTTAAAAAATCCATATAGCGATATGCCCGTGCCCGTGCAGCAATCTGTTGATGGTTGTCAAATACCACATAGCTGCACCATAGCTAGTTCAATAGGAGCAATAGTGTGTGTATTACTTACTTTAACTGTTACCTTAAATCATTTTTTTCGCACAATCGCAATTGTTTTCACGTATCTTGCCGTTGTCTATTTCAGCGGTCGGCAAACTTTGCGACTGAAGGAGCCAATTGCTTTAAAAATGTTCGTTCAGTTTCACATGAAACATGAGCCAAACAGATAAAACAAGAGTAAAAATGTGTGAAAGTTATATGAAGTATTTGAACGGTTAAAAGCTGCCATATTGAAACCAAAAATCCGCATTCAGCCCGCGAGTCGGTTCGCTGCCGGATCACTAGTCTCACTGAAAGTACAACTGACTACTATTTAAGTTTGTATTTTACATTTTTATGACAGTTTGATCGTTAAAGCCATGTTAAGAACCAGAAATCAGATGAAAATGCATTCGAGTGTGAGTGAATTTCAAATTTAGGTTTCTTCCTCACTATTTCCCTTGTTTGTGCGATGTTTCGCCAATGCTGCTGTTCTGTAAGCTGCTATATGTTAGTAGACGAGAGAGAGAGAGAGAGATGTTGAAGAGCAAGCCTTGAGTAAAATAGTAGGCTATGATTATTAATGTAAGATTCTAGAAATATAGTCTTGTTCCAACCAGCAACCTTTACACAGCTACTCTCTACAGGTTATGGGCCCAGACTCGAAAATTGATTAAAGATCCAGAATATCGAAGACTTGAATCTAGAAAGTTTAGTGAAAATGGCGCTTCCTAGCTCAAGCAATTCCTCGTCAAGTTTCGTCGGTTCGACAAGTATTCCCTCCATTGAACGTCTGCTCGGTCGGGAAAATTGGACATCCTGGAAGTTTGCTGCTAAAACGTTTCTACAACTCGAAGGACTTTGGGAAGTAGTAAAACCTGTGAAAAAAGAGGATGGAACTTTCGAAACGGTGGACGAAAAAAAGGATTTGCAAGCCAGATTGAAGCTCATCCTTTTACTCGACCCAACAATTTATGTCCATATTGAAGACGCGGAATCGGCTCGATCTGCTTGGGACAAATTGGAAATGGCGTTTGAGGATAAAGGGCTTTCTAGGCAAATCGGCTTGCTTCACAAGCTGATTAAGTCTGATTTGGATACATGTGGCTCAATGAATTCATACGTGAATCAGGTAATATCCACGGCAAACCAACTAAATGCCATTGGTTTCAAATTGCCCGACTTGTGGGTAGGAATGATTCTTTTGGCTGGTTTACCGGAAGAGTATCGACCGATGATTTTGGCTATGGAGAATTCTGGTGTTGCAATCACAGGCGACTATGTGAAGACAAAACTTCTTCAAGAGAGGCCGTTGCTACGTAACGAAAATGTTCAAGCGTTAGCCACTAACAAACGTCGTGAAGTTTTCAAGCCAAAACAGAAGCCTTCTTCGTCGAAAGGTCCGCAATGTAGGAAATGTGGCCGGTATGGTCATATTGCGAAATTCTGCAAGGATGATCGAAAAGGAGGAACAACGTTGTGTACGGTGCTATCGACATTTGGAAACAGTGAAGCTAACGAGTGGATTTTGGATTCGGCAGCGTATGCGCACATGACTAGCAACAAGGATTTATTGAGCAACCTGCAAAACGCAACAGGTAAAGTAGTTGCTGCTAACGGAGGAACTCTGGACATTGTCGCTCGTGGAACTGCTATAATACAACCGAAATGCATGGAAGAGATTGTAACGATCAGCGATGTAAAGCTGATTCCAGGTTTAACATCGAATTTACTTTCGGTTAGCAGGATGGTAGAAAAGGGATATACTGTTCAATTCAACACCAAAGGTTGCAAAGTATATAACCCTAGCGGCAAGTTGGTGCTTACTGGTATTCACAACAATAATCAGTTCAAGGTGGAACAGGTAGCGAACAACATGCAGGAGGCTCTGTCGTGTAACACAGCAGAAAGTTTCGAATTGTGGCATAAACGGATGGGGCATCTGGGTGCTGTGAATCTCAAGAAACTTGCTGGTGGTTTGGCAACTGGCATCACATTGAAAAATATGGACGGTGCGGATTGCAGAGTTTGCCCGTTAGGCAAACATTCGAAGTTACCGTTTCCGAAGAAAGGTTCTCGAGCTGAAAATGTCTTGGATTTGGTTCATTCGGACATTAATGGACCGATGGAAACGCACTCGCTTGGTGGACATCGATACTACATCACGTTCATCGATGACAAGACGAGGCGTATATTCGTTTATTTCCTTAAGACGAAATCTGAAGTAGAAGTTTTCGAAGCCTTCAAGAGATTCCACGCGATGGCGGAGCGTCAAAGCGGAAGGAAGCTTAAAACACTACGTACAGATAACGGTAAGGAATATATGAACAAATCCCTAACATCCTTCTTGCAGAAAGAGGGCATCCGCCATGAAACTTCGAACGGATACACACCACAGCAAAATGGACTGGCGGAACGTGCCAACAGAACTATTGTGGAAATGGCGCGGTGTTTACTGTTCGAAGGAAACATGACCAAAGGTTTTTGGGCGGAGGCGGTTTCAACAGCAGTTTATCTTATCAATCGTTCTCCTACACGTGGACACAATTTAACTCCTGAAGAAGCGTGGAATGGAAGAAAACCTGATCTTTCACATCTGCGTGTGTTTGGAACGAAAGCGATGGTAATGATTCCGAAGGAGAAGCGACGTAAATGGGATCCGAAATCTCATGAGTGCGTTCTGACTGGCTTTGATGAAGAAACGAAAGGATATCGTCTGTACGACCATAAAAAGAAGCAAACGATCATTAGCCGCGAAGTAATTTTTTTAGATGAAGGTTGTTCATCGAACGTGACAGTTACAGCAATGCAAGAGCCAAGAAGAACATTCGTTAGACTGGACATCGAGGAAACAACTTCAATCCAACCTGTGCAAATCCCGGTTCCCAATTTTGCACCCGATGCTGGATCAGACAGCACGTTGGAAGAAAATGATGCAGAAACGGATGGTGAACTCGATGAAAGTACGACAGATGACGAAAACAACACTAGTACAGAAACGATGGTACAATCTGAAGACGATTCGAGTGATTTTCTTGGGTTTTCCGGAAGCGATGTCGATGGCTTTGTAGCAGTTGCGTCTGGTATGTACAGTGGAACATATGCTGATCCTGTTTCACACCAAGAAGCACTCGCTAGGGATGATAGCAAAGAATGGGGGACTGCCATGCAGGAGGAGTATAACGCTCTGATGGAGAACAAAACCTGGACGCTAACTTCGCTCCCGAAAGGAAGACAAGCCATAAAATGCAAATGGGTGTATCGGACTAAATGCGATTCATCTGGAAATTTAACTCGATACAAGGCTCGTTTGGTCGTCAAAGGATTCTCACAGCGAAAGGGGGAAGATTATGATGAAACGTACGCTCCCGTGGTACGGTATTGTTCGCTGCGATACCTTTTTGCCCTGGCTATCAAGCATGATCTGATGATAGATCAAATGGATGCAGTAACAGCATTTCTGCAAGGAGATCTTGATGAAGATATTTACATGGAGCAACCACCTTGCTTCGTTGATGGACAGCGGAAAACGTTGGTATGTAAACTTAACAAAGCTATTTATGGTTTGAAGCAGGCGAGCCGAGTTTGGAACAACAAACTGGATGCAGCATTACAACGGTTCGGCCTGATACCAACTCAGTACGATCCTTGCGTGTATGTAGGTAGCGAAGGAGGTAAGATCATTATCGTTGCTATATACGTTGACGACATGATGATTTTTAGCAACGATGTGGCATGGAAAAAGCAGCTGAAGAAACATCTTTGTAGTTGTTTCCGTATGAAGGATTTAGGAGCAGCACAGCACTGCCTAGGTATAAGGATTCAACGGACAAAAGAAACCATCAAGTTGGATCAAGAAATCTACATAGAATCTATTTTAAAGAGGTTCAATATGGATAAATGTAAACCAGTGGCAGTTCCAATGAACAACAGTGAGAAGCTGACCAAGGAAGAAAGTCCGAAGAGTAACAATGAAACTGCTGCGATGAAAGATGTGCCGTATCAAGAAGCCGTTGGGTGTTTGATGTATTTGGCACAAAGTACTCGACCAGACATTCTGTACGCGGTGAACATGCTGAGTCGATTCAACAAAAATCCAGGACAAAAACACTGGTACGGAGTGAAGCATGTTATGCGCTATCTTCGAGGGACTTCTAATTTTAAATTGGTTTACAAAAAAAATGTAGATTCGAAAATTATCGGTTACTGTGATGCTGATTGGGGATCTGATCCAGATGAACGAAAATCCACCACTGGCAACATCTTTATGGCGCAAGGAGGAGCAATTTCATGGATGTGCAAGAAGCAACCGACGGTAGCCTTATCTACGTGTGAGGCTGAATACATGTCTGTATCGGCGGCGGTACAGGAAGCCTCATGGTGGCGCGGACTTTCTGCGAAACTGGCGAATGCGGATGAAGTGATTGAAATTCGTTGTGACAATCAAAGCTGCATTGCGATCGCGAAGAATGGTGGGTATCATCCACGAACGAAACACATTGATATTCGTCACCATTTCATCAAAGATGCTCTCAGCCGTGGGATTGTCACTCTAGAATATGTTAGCACGGAGGACCAGATTGCAGATGGACTTACTAAACCATTGCAACGGACTAAATTCGAGATTAGTCGCGAGTTAATGGGTATCTCTGAGGCTTGAGGAGGAGTGTTGAAGAGCAAGCCTTGAGTAAAATAGTAGGCTATGATTATTAATGTAAGATTCTAGAAATATAGTCTTGTTCCAACCAGCAACCTTTACACAGCTACTCTCTACAAGAGAGAGTGCCCGATTCACGGCGTGCCTTGCGAATCAAGGGCTATCAACAGAGTATCAACAGAACAGAACACGACTACGATAACGAGCCTGATTCGTTTATAGAAGGTTGTCTAAAATAGGGTTTCAGATCAGCTGGAGTTGAAGATGTAACGATAACAATCAGAAATTAAGGCAGGAGTTCCGTTGTGTTACAGTTGGGCATTATATACATTAGACAAGAATGCTTAAATTACGTGTTAAATTGTGGTGTTTGTGGGTTAAATTTTAATACACGCTTGATTCTTTTGATATTATTTTAGTTGCTTAATCACTTTTGTTATTTCATTTGGTATAATGTATTACTTATAATCAATAAAAATGGAATTCAGTTGAATGCATCAAATGATCAGTTCTTCAACATCAACGAAGTTTGTGAACGAAGTCACACTGTCAGCATAAATATGTGTCGAAACAGTCCCAGTAGAGAGTTCATCATTTTGGGGCATTAATTGGTTACAGAGTGTTGCCCATACGCACACTCGGCACATGGAATAGTCCACGAAACGCTATAATAAACGCACCTGCCATCTGAAGGTCGTGTTATAACAGAATTCATTTCCAATTTTAAAAACCATTTAATAATTCCATCAACAAATGGATAACATGCGTCTTTTTCTTTAGAGATGATGAAATCGAGATATGTGAGAGCAGATAATAAAAGTATCATTACGTTATAGTGACGCTTGACTTATTTCAAAGAGCATATGAGTTAACGCAATGAGTTAACTATGAGCATATGAGTTAACTGCTTATGGAAGATCAGCATAGTAATGTGACACCATCATGACGAACAAGAGAGGTTTGACCATGAATTATCTACGGGAAACATTCCTCTAGTAACTCGATATAAAGTGGCAAATGATGTATTTATTGTGAATCTGTTAAAGATAATCGTTCATCGTATTTGAATAGTGACGTGATTGATCAGTTTGATAGAAAATGTTGTTGAACGTGAACATAGTTGAATAGAACAAGATGTTGTTGGATATTGTAAAAAAATGTGTAACGCCACTGCATGATATAAATAAACGCGTTAGAATTAATAACGATGAAAGCTACCGATTAAAGTTATCTTATATGATAGAATTCATTGTATGTCTGAAGAAGCACCTCATGAAGTCTTCGGTGTGATGGAAATGAAATAGATACATTCATTAGGGTGGAATTCTTTCCATCATGTGCAGTGCTGCTAGTAATGGACAGCTATCTTTTGTTCACTTGCGGTAATCCGATACGAAACGCAAAGCCTAGACAGTGACTTCGCCTTTAACCCCCCGATATTATGGTACCTCGCGCCAGGATCGCTCTCAGAATGTATCAGAAAGGCTTCCCAATTATGGCGCGCCAACACTAGTATTGTTAAAAAGTCATATGAACCTTCTGCTACTGGTGGAGGTTTCTCTGTCCTGTTATTCAACCGGATCATCTTCGTCTTCTTTTGACGCTGTTGGTGAAAGAAATACCCGAACAAGACACTCTTTTACACCGTCGTATTGTACAGTGTATCAAGTTTCCCAATTCGTCGTTGCATGATGCAGTTTGAGTTATTCCTTCCAGTTCCACTGTAAGTAAACGGCAGTGAAAAAAAGATGTCCCGCACAGTGTGGTTTAAGAAAGCTATATAAATGTTCATCATGATAAGCAAATCAAAGGCAAATTTTGCTCTCGCTTTCATTACGCCACTCATTTCTGCTTTTGTAGCGAACGAGCAGGATTTACATTTCGATGAAGTCCAGATATATCTTGTCTCTTTCGACATAGAAGGGCCTCATTTGAATAACAATCATCTTCAACGCATAGCATCAAAAAGTGCAAAAGGGAACCCAATGTACTGAAAGTTTTATAGTGTTTTTTTTGTATAAATAAAGGAAACATGATTTAGATTTATTCTTTTGTATTGGTTTCCATTTGTATAACATTACTCCACTTAAAAAAAATCCTGCAAGTATACTGACGACGAATTGTTGTATAGAATGGGGAACGTGTGAAATTTAAAGTTGAAAAGTATTGAAATTTTCAACAATGTTCACCATTAATGAAACTGTTTTCTTTATACTTGAATATACTTGTGTACAAGTTGTCAAAGGCGATGTTTTAGTGAACAAACTGTTGATCGAAACCCTATGCAATAATGTATTGCGAGGTAAGAGGTAATGAAAACTATCAGTAAGGAAATGTAGAACACTTTCCTTTTTACTATTGTACGAAAATCAACGTTTCTCTCTTTTTGCTTTAAAACAATAACACAATGTACATTTCTCGCCATTTCCAAAGCGATGAAAAATGAATTCCGTATTCGACACAAACAATTCGATGGCCGGAAAATAAAAAGAAGTACAATTAGTATAATGCTTTTTTGGCTTTTTTTGTTTCGCATCACTGTTACTCTAATTGTAATGAGAGTTTTCCTGCACCGGAAACCTGATGGATGGGCGTGAAATGATGATCTCTGCCTTCTGTGGTCTGCCATGTCACAGTTTGGGTCCACCAATTGAAATATTGTGCTGAGCTCTTGTTTCGCAAATTCGCTCGATTCCCTAGTGAGAATCTATTTGTATCGGCCATTTGTAGCTTATTTCGTGATGGAATGGTTTGGATGGAAATGAGTCTTTGATTTTATCTACTTTAGAGGAAAAGCAAAAAACGAGGGAAACAATGACCATCCTCCTTCTGGTAAATAATGTTTCCGGACCAATCTTTTGTTTTGTACGGTAGCAGAAGCAGAACTGA
Source organism: Anopheles merus (assembly GCF_017562075.2). NCBI lineage: Eukaryota > Metazoa > Arthropoda > Insecta > Diptera > Culicidae > Anopheles > Anopheles merus. The sequence continues at coordinate 46,527,226 of NC_054082.1, forward strand.
CAATCCGCACGGAGTGTGGAAAAAGTGAAAAGCGAAATTTGTACCCAATATCACACAAACTGTAGTACAGCAAAACGATGAGCGATGAAATTTAAATTGGGAAGCAAATTATCGTTATACCATCTTTGAAGGGCAATGGGAAAAAGAAATAATGGCGAATTTCACGGTACAAATTACCATCTTTATTTGCGTAGCGTTTGTGGGACAGAGCACTTTTGATACAGCGGCTATAGTGGTTGTAAAGGTGAAAGTATTTAAGCAGTATGCGTTATATATAACGTTGAAAATACTGCGACAGGGGCCCTTCACGATTCTAGTCAGTTTTTTTGTATAGAGTTTGACAGTTGGACGCTGGAAATCATGTAAACAATCCATACAAAACCACACATAAAACTAGCCTTCAATTTTCAGTCTAGATTATTCTAGCCACAAAGCTAGAATTAGATTCGAGTACCTGCTCGAAAAATGGCAAAACAAGGTGTTGTTTACATTTATCCCAAGGTGCATTAAAGAGATCAGGTGATGGAATCCAGAATCAAAGTGTATGTAATCCAGGTGGTTTCATAGCATGTATTTTATAACCAAATTTGAATATCACTTTTTGACAGGATGGGTGAAAACTTTTGTTCAAATAAGCTTTCTGGAAGCTTGACGAATACACAAAACACTCTTAAAATTTTCATTCAGAAACAGAAGCGATAAAAATCAGCCTTCTAAATTCATACACCTTAGGATAAGCCCACCTGTATATTATACCCACTTAGATAGCTGCTCGAAAACTGCTGTTCATTGCAAACAGCTGACAGGCTGAAATGTCAGTCTACGAACTTAAAACGGAAAGGGCTTCAAAGACAGAGAAAATCAGAGACAAATTTTATAAAAAACCGTGTAAATCCAATTATTTTTTAAAAAGCGATTAAATGTATTGAAATCATTGCATAAATATATTTTTAAACATAACTAGCAATATTCTCTAGTAGAGTCGTGTCATGAAACTGATCAACCCCTAATGTTATGCTCCCACAATGGTTCTAAATAGACACATGGCATGAGATGCCAGAGATGTTTTTTCACACTATAACTTACCCGATTGTCCTGAAAGTGTTCAATTTGTAATCAAAGCTAGATGGAAGAATGATGTTAATTATTTTTCGATATCAAACGAAGGTGTCATCATGTACAGGCTGATTTGCTCCGGACATTCATGACGTCAATTGGAAAGAAAAAAAAACTTTCCACCGTTTACGTAGTGTTCTTTTGGCGCAAAAGAATGTTCGAGATGGTTGCTCGACGTCTTTCCACAGATTGATCTGCCAATTGGCGGTTTCTCGCTTTGAGTTTCGCTAATTGATACAACCAATTTGAGGATGTATTGTTATGTCGCCTGCAGGGTCAGTCTTGCCTCATAGATATTTCATACCAAATTGCAGCAGTGACACCCGTCACATGATAGGCACATATGTAGCAATAAATGATTGGCCTGTCAGTGCACCGGGTGCAAAAGCATCACTTTCTAACAAACCGGCCAACAACAGCGTCCAACGTTGACGTTATTGCAAACCGATCATTACCTGTACATGCTCGTAAACATGTCCATTTGAGAAATCGAGCTTAATGTTAAGTTCATGGCTTGCGTAGCTTCCATCCTCCAGGGCTGAGAGTACGTTATCCCAGCAAAGGTAGAGCAACCAAACAGTTGACATTTCATTCGCATAACACATTTGTCTCTCTCACTCTCTCGTCTGAGATGAAGTATTGCTCCTTGCGGGTTCAGTTAGAGTTCGCTGGCCGCTGATGCACAACGCCAAACCGCTTAAAACAAGATGAGCTGCGGCGTGCGAGCAGAGGGTAACAACATCCGAACCGCGGTCGACCTTTTGGCCTGCCCCATCCATGACTCGTTTGGCAGCTGTGCTTGGATGGACATGTCGAAACGAAAAGTGAAAGTCTTGCATATATGATTGCCCAAACCAAAGCTGAGGATGCTGGGAGGGTGGGTAGCACCGCTTCCATGGGTCAGTTATTAGCGGGGAAGGTGGTGAACCTTGCGTGAAGCAATGGACTCCTCTGGAGCAGATTCCGCTGTGTATGGAATGTATGGATCAATTGGTGGAGGGATGTCTATTGCGGAGGAAAACGTCGTTGTGCCGTAGGTGATAATTTAAGGCACACGCTGCTAAACGTGCTGTGCATCTGCATTGGGGCAATTGGGAAGATACACTGTACCGACTGCGGCAGCAATCCGTAATCGGTTTGCCCTAGAGGGTATTTTTGTAACGAGTTTGTAAACGTACAATCACCTACCATCACCTAGCCCGTGAAGGGGAATTAATATCCCAACGCCATCCGGTGCCCATTATCTGCATTATTGGGTTTTAACCGAAATCTTGAAATCTTTTCTATTCATCCTGTTTACTACTTTTTTTTATCTCCGCCTCTTCAGGTAAAGTCACAGCCAGCAACATCCAAGGTGTGGGGAACGAGGTGCAAGGTTTTTTTGTAATTCAGCATCATCATCGAGGTTCAGGTATCATGATACTGTGATGAGGGTTTTTTATTCCTTTACTTTGAGTCTAAACTCTCAGTTTTTACAGAATACGCTATACCTTTTATTATCTCAAGAAACGATAGCGTCATCAAATGCTTCTTCTTTGTCATACAGTGGAAGGTCCATCATTCCAGCCGAGCCGAGTATCGCGCCCCAAGTCTTATCTTGATAAAAAGAAGTTTACCCAGTTTATAGCTAACTATCACTTGCCATTGCTGGCTACTCAGTCTATAGCCTACGGAGGCATCCTTTCTCTACGCGGGTTTGCAGTTTTTCCTGGCAGAAAAGCTCTCCATTAGAGAAGACAGGGAAATAGTGACATTATTCGCATTAGCGCGTTGATTTTTCTTTCAACGGTTGCCTTTTCGTTAGTGTTCACTTTCTTCTCATAGAAATCGAATGGAGGTTTGTAAGCCCCACTCATCGCGAGTATGCAGGAAGCGACCATTGCGGAGTCCGGTTTGAACACTTTCGGTTTTTAATCCCTCATCCAAGTTGTTCGCCACATCAGCCAGCCGGCGTCTGGTATTGGCTTATCGTCCGGAGGCTCCTGCTGTAATCTAACGTCTGTCTGTCTGCCTGCACAATTGTGAATCGGCGAGGTATTATTTTCATTATTTATATGCGTGAGGTTTTTTCGCAATTTTTGTGAAACTTTCTAGAAAGCTTGATATGGATGATGGATAAAAGAAGCATGAAAGTATCTGGCAGATGAAAACATCAAGATTTTCAAAAAGAGCCCATAGGATTTGGTTATATGTTTTCGGTATTAATTTGGTTTCTTTATTAATATAGTTATTAATTCATAAAGGATTATTAAAGTTTTATTAATATAATTATAAATAAATTAATATTTTCTTTATTCAAATTAGCGTTATTACTGCCTCATTCGTATTTTATATGATGGTGTTGTTTCTTACGGACTAATTAATAGCCTAAAGGCTATTAATTAGTCCGTAAGAATAGCTTACTATTTGTTCACATCTTTCAAACCATACATTCCTTTCTTTCAACATACAAAACAACATCGGCTTCCAATGAGCTCTGCTCTGACTTTTCTTGTAACGCTAAATCACACGACACATATTCACTAAACCTCCGGCAAAGGAAGCCGTCGACATTAGTACAAAACGCGTATATGACGAGGGTCTTGGTGTGACTATTAAATGGTCGATTCCGGTTTTTCACTAGACCGGAAGTCGGTTCCATCGTGATGAAGGCAAGACCGGTTCCTACTGTTTTTTTTTTTCTCTTGCAAAGAAAGTGTGAGTGGTCAGCAAGTGAAATTGTTTATAAATGTAAGACGACGACGACCTGTCCTCACCCGGTCTGTTCTGCAGCAGCTCTGGAACACAGGTGTAACCTTAGTTTTTTATTATTATTATTATTATTATCTAAAACTGGTTGTGCTCTTCACTCACAACTAGGCACGTCTAGTAAGATTTTGCGGCGGAGGTTCGCTTTCGTTCCGCAAACGAAACAAGTTGTAAGGTGGGTGAAAAATAGTTGAAAATGATCGATACTCTTCTGCCGCACGGTCGCTTCGAGCAAGCGCTTCCCACAGCTGGTGGCTGGTTTTCACAACCGTATCTTGTTTTTCCCGATTTGACGAAGGAGGCCTAGCGTGTTTGCTCCAGTTTCCAGTTCCACTAGTTTCTCGAGCTCGCGGGGGATGTACAGCTAAGAAAAGTTGATCTTCCAAACAAACTAGTGCGAGTCTCTCTCGGTGCTAGAAGTGCTAGCTTTATTTCTGCGCCAGTTATGATTGTGCTGTGATTCGCGATCGTTCGACACACGTGTGCCAGCGGTGTTTTTGCGGTTGCTGCGCTGATTTTGACGAGTACCGCTAGACGAATACAGTGTGCGTTATGATGGTTATGATGGACCATTGTTATGATGGATTTCGAGTGTATCATCACAGTGTGGAGACCGTGCGTCGAGTTTCTGGATTTAGGTAGGCATCGATCGGTAGATCTGCGCTCATTAAACCCGGTTTTGGGGAATGGAAGTAAGTAAGAAGCACAGTAAGCAATACAGGATACAAACAGGATACATAGGATACAAATGTATAGGAAAAAAGCTCCATGTATGTGTTCAAAAGTTATGAAGTATCGAATGTTTTAAACAATTTAGAGAGTTCGTTGCCCAAAAGTATTCTTAATAGTGATGTACAAGATCAGAAAAAAACACCGAACTGCGAGTCAATGCGTACCTTGGGCATCAACGATCACCGGATATGGCCAAGGAAGTTCACGCCTCTCATAGTAGTGGCGGATTAATCGATTTCGATAAAATGTGCGTTTCTCCAAGCAATGTGTTCGAAAGATACTGGAAAAAAACTAGCCGAAACTGCCGTCCGATGGAGGTATCTCTATATTATCCTACCCATAGCGTGATCAAGCTCGCGCATTTTGTAATTCATTTCATCATCTTTCAAATGGCTCCAGTTTTTGTTCCTTCCTTTTGGTGAAGCGTCACCCTTACAGTTTCCTAACGTTCGCTGGAGGCTACCAGACAAAGGTCAGTCCGTTGAGCAGCGTAACGAAGCGTTTACTGTGTAACGGTGTACCCCACTGGCCGGTCCGTCTCCCGCAGATGGTGGTGTCTCATTGTTCGATCATCTGGTGAGCGCGTTAATGTACCCCGTGTTAGCGAAAGTGAACACCGGGTGAAGATGAGAAAAACCCTTTCGAGACATCCAATTGATGGCAAAAAAGGTTAAAAATTGAAAGGCCATTTTAATAGAGCTTTCTGGTTGAGCGATACGGCAACGAGCGATGAGCCATGGTTATGGATGGCCGTCTACTGCTCTTCATTGATCGGTCGGTGCCCTTCTCCATGGCGGAAGATTTATGTAGAGTTTCTGTTGATAATTGTTTTCAGGCTCAAACACTAGTTACTTCTTTTTTGGTAAAAGTAGTGCATGTTTGGAGGACTTAATTATCTAATGGTTGTTGTTGAATTTTTTTCTAATTGTTCAACGGAAAATCAATCCTCTTTTTAAAAAAGGGGTTTTGTAATTGTTCACGTAAAACGTGTGATAAATATTGGAATTTGTTGTGCTCTCATTCAATTTTTAAATAGCAATTTTCTCTAAGCGTTCATAGTTCACAAAACGTTATATCCATATTCCAATTAGACTTCTTCTATCCGAACAAGATTGATTGATAACACTGGTTAGAAAATGATAAACGTACACCAAAACATAACATCCGGACATTACGGTGCATCATAGAGCCTGGCTACCAAACACCCACTCTCGTTACGTGCACACATGTTCGCAGAGGTGTTGTTTGGTTGATTTCCTGATAGAAACCACCTTCCAACCATTATGTGCGATCGATGTTTACAGTCCCCCGTCCGGGTGGTGGGCCATGGCAATGCAACCGATTGTAAAGCGATATGAAGCAATTTCGATAATTATACGTTTGGATTGCGAATGGTTTCGTTGCGAAGAAAAAATCGCTACCACCCATACGTGTTCGACCTTTGGCAAAACAATTCCTGCTGTCCTCCGCCGCCCTACTGTGTCTGCCACTGTGTACAATCATTTGTGATCATTCCCGGAATGGTGCTCTCTAATAGAGAGGGAAAGCGGTAAAAAAACACCTGATATACTAGCCCACTAAACCGAGAGAGAGAGAGCAAACGTGCCCGAGCTTCGTTTGTACAACATAAACGTTTGGGCAAGAAGGAAGCGAACGCATGACGCTAATGATAAGGCGTCGCTAATAATAATTGGTTCAAAAAGGAGCTAACCTCTTCGGTTGGGGTACTTTTACTCCGACAGCCACGACGGACGCTTTGCACGAAGTGGAAACGAAATAAAATGGTCAGTAATGGTAGAGACGTTTGTTTTTTCCCCAAAGAATAATATGATCAATTGCTACTCCTTCCAAACTGCTGTGTCCTCATAAACGTTGTGCGCGGTTGGTAACTCTATTTTTGCGCCGTCCGTCATTACCGGAATGAAAGATTGGAGAGGAGAGTGGGCGCCCTCACTTGGATGCTCACAGCACGCAAGCTTCTGATGCTCAATTAGGTGTGCAAAAGCTTCGCTTTCATTCACTTTCACTGCTTAGGGTACGGTAAGATATATATATATATATATATATATATATATATATATATATATATATATATATATATATATATATATATATATATATATATATATATATATATATATATATATATATATATATATATATATATATATCTATTTTTTTGATTGGATTATTAGTCTTCAATTAGTCAGAAGATGTTCGCATGGAGACAAGCACATCTATGGGAAATAACATTGAAATATCGAATACCGTCTTCATATCGAATAAGTCAGCATAAAAGCGCTTTTGAATAAACGTTGTCCGTTCACGGTTACTTGCATGAAGTCATCATGACTCATGTTAAACAAGATAGCACGTTTCTGTTCGTTTCGTTTGTATTATCTCGTTTGTTTATTTTTGTGTTCATCTACAAAGTTAAATATTTGCATTGTATAAAACTGGAATGGCGTGTCTTGGTTCGCGTTATTTTTTCGGTTGCCGTCAATGCTGTAGTCATCTTTCCTACCAAGCTGTAGTACATTATGAAGTCCAAAGGTTAATCGAAGACGATGACTGTGATTTTTACTGATCCCTACGGCCATCGCGCATGAGATGGGAAGTTTTCAACAACGAACGAAAAGTCTTTATTGAAGAAAACATTCGATTCATATATTGTAAAAGGAAACGATTTATCGCCCTGCAAGTTGAAATCTTAAGCTTGCATTTATTTTTTAACTTACTCATCTAAATTCCTTCGCCGAAACTTAAATAGGAATGCGGTGGCCCTGTTCAAGCGCGAACTGCAAGAAAGAACCTCTGTAGTGTGCCATTTGTTGTCTTGCATAGTATGATCCTGACCTGGGATCACTGTGTGCGTGTTCTCTGACGTAATCAATCCAGGGTGCACCACATGATGCGCTTTTTGGAGCGGTAGTGTCCTCGAGATAGCCGAACCATGGATAGAACATTAACCATGGTGTTTCATTTGCTAGTACATCATGGCTTGTCGTAATGTGTTGCTTCCTAAAGAGCAAACTAACCTTTATGCATTATTAGCTAACGGCCATTGGTTATTGTTTGATTGGCTCTGTACCACCACCACAACCACAACAACCAGCACCGTCGCCTCCACTATGCGTCGCCAGACATAGGCAGGTGGTTGCTCCTGCTATATGAACCTTGACAGGTTGACAAAGTGAGTGCGCGTGCATTCCAAATTCCGTCAATCAAGAGCGGCAGGTTCGGAATCGTGTCGCGGTACCACCACCACTGCGAGAGGTGTTGTGATCTGGGCCTCGTCTGACTGGTTACGTGAAGCAACGGCTAGCGAAGGTTATTTGATTTCGAGAAAGGTACCTGAACCGAACATAAATCGCCGCTGAGCTTCTACCAGGCAGTGTCGTACCAAATGGCGACGTGGGTACTACGCGACTACACGAAGCCGTGTCTGATCTTTCGCCCGGTTTGTTTGCAACGGTGGATTGAACCCGGCGAGGCCACGTTTTAGTACTTCTAAGCGCAGTTAGTCACGCTCACACACAACCACTCGCACCGTGGTGATTCCAAATATCCCTTCCATGTGCCATTGGCCAAATCTCGAGCAGGTTGACTTACGCACACCATGATCGGTGTCGCCGAATGTCGCTCGAGTAATAAGGCGATGGCAAGGGCAGGGCGCAAATATGGATACGCGTGTCTTTTAGTGCGCCGGCCTTAGCAGCAAGTGATTAACCGGTCGAGTATTGGTGTCGATTACATAAGCTGCAGTTAATTGTGCGTCAAATTGCGGTAATGTGCGGCCATTCTTGGGCGAAGGCAATTTTTTTAGTTTACCGAACCGTTTAGCCTCGTTTTTCATTCCGAATACCAAGGCAGTAATCACTCAATTGTTATGTTAAACTATAAATGCCAAACGTTTTGGATAGTAGGATGCTTCATTTTCAAACTTCTGTAAGTATTTTGAGATTTAGGAATTGAGCTGGATGTACTGCAGCCGGCTGCGAAACTGTTCCCTCAACACTTGACCTAGTTGGTCGCCTAATCTGTAAAAATGGTAGGACTTGATTAATGAAACACTATAACGTAAAACCCGCCAGACATAAATGAAACAACTTATAGATTAAACCGGTAGAGGCGCTAGGAAAAGACGCCATAAAACAAACAAACTTTTGAGCCTTTGATATCGCAAATACTTGAAGGCGTTTGTTCTTTCCTTATTGCACACCGACCATTTTCCGGCTTGCCATTTTTATTTTCTTTTGTTGGTTATTCTCTTCTGCTGTACAAAACGTTTGTGATTCTTTTTTCTACTTAAGAACTATAATACACAATGTAATGGAGCGTCGGGTTTGATTACTCTGGTTTACAACCCTCCAGACATTTTGCCGCGATTTGTCTACTACGATCGAATGTCCGGTTGATATAAAATGCTTCGGTTTATTTTATACTAACCTCGATTCAATCTTGTTAGTGTCCGTCTAACCGAACCCACCAATCCACAAAGCACGCTCATTATTTGTTCAATATTTGATCAATCCATCGCTCAACCGTAAGCTAAGGAAGGGAATACAGTGCGATTGTCGGATCATGGTAAAACGCAATTCACGGGAAGAGAGAATCGTTTTATTAGACCACATCACCAAAGACATCCTGTTGCAAAGTCACGAGCTCTGATGTATGTGAGGGTAACGGAAGGAAAGATAAAAAGAGTTTGGTTGGCGTTTAGTCGTCACTACTCGTTCAAGATACATGCGATTATTCGGTTCGTCGCCTATAGCTAAACGAGTCGAGGTCAGGGAACATATTTTTAGGTTATGTTGGTCCGGAATTGGCTCGTTTATGGGTTGGAATGAGTTTAGAATCGAAAGGTTCAATTTAGGCAAGAGTTATTAAATGGCTTCACACTCGCTCCACCTTCTTTCCAAACGCCTGAGCATACAGCGAGCACCGGAGATGGAACGCAGGGTGGTTCCACACCAACTATTTGCCAACAACTATGCTTTGCTCGCGCACGGTTTCGCGCAACCGTCGGCGATAATATCCACATGCCTAGTATAGTGGTTTCGGACTTTTTGCGTTAGAAGGGCGGTACTATCAAACGCGTTTTTTATGATCATGTGTGCGCTAGTCTCCCATGAAATCGTTGGATTCATCGTGAATCCGTAGCAAGAATTGCAATTAAAAAACAATTAAAGCAGGCATTTCCGACAAAAACAAAATAACGATTTAGGATCGGTGTCGAGCTTTGCGGTAGTTTTGATTACCACGTAAAAGAAATTCCTCCTCTTGCCACATCGCACCGGCCATACGATATTAGGGTTGTATTAGAAAAGTAGTCCAGACTTTGGCGGTTATGTTTTTCGCCCCTTTTTGGAGCATTTTCAAATACAGTAGGTGACCGCTAACTGGATGTGTTTTAACTGGAGTGCTTTTTAACTGGAGGTTCGCTAACTGGAGTGATTCTCAGTTAACGAACACTTAAACGTCAAAACATGAAACATCCGGAATTTCATGAAGAGAAATTTGTCGCAAATGTGCATTTTTCAAACAAATTTAGGGTCTTTTGCCTACGTTTGCTATTAATTTATGTTATTACACGAATTACTTTACTTTATATCAACATAAATGAAAAAAAAGTTTGGTATGTTTATTCCACCCAACGCCAATCAAAACAATCAATCCATAGAAACGTCACTCCAGTTAGCGAACATTGTTCGTTAACTGGAGCTTGTTTACCTCTCAGTTAGCGGTCACCTACTGTATCTCCCTTTCTGTAGGCAAAATCAAACTCCTATTAACTAAATTCCAACACCTGCTCGCTGGTTTCTGCTGCTGTAAGGGACCAGCTGCAATTGACGGTTACAAGAATGCTGCAACTAACGCTACAGATTTGAACGTTGCAATTATTTACAGGGCCTTAGTACGTACACCATGCTCCATGCTCATGTCCTATAGTGTGAGTATGAAGGAATGAGAAACGCCACCATCCAGCGAAGAAGTAAGCGTGAGAATTTAATTTTTCTCCATCCGTTCTTTAATCCCTTTTTCGAAGCGCGCAGTATCGCACAGAAGATTGTTGGTGATTGCTCGTACCAATTTGGCCAACTGGTTGTGCCCCTTCGACCGAACCCGCCGTTCTCAGGGTGCAAACACTTGCTGAGAAAAGTCCTCACGTGCTTCTCGAAAGAGTCAGTCACACGATGTGATTGAAGCACGCCGCAAAGTGTAGCGTCGGTCGTTGTATGCGTCACTGTTAGTTCCCTGGCAGTCGCCGTGTGCGTAATGGTGACCTCCGACAATTTCCACCCGGCTGGCAGTCAGGCCCGAGAATGTTCGTACAATTTAAACAGCAATCGTGCAGCAATAATTGAATCACGTACGAGCCACGGAAAACGCAGCATTCGAAGATCTCTCAATTGGTCGGGAAATGTTGGCTGGATGGAGGCTGAATCAGTGCCATACACTTTTTGGCGCACTTTAAAGGTGCAGTCTACAGGGGGTGGAAAACGGAGCACGTTAGGGTGAGAATGGATGATGACCATCAGGCCACGACTCTCGTTGGTGGGTCAGTGGTCAGCGAAGTGGTCGCTTCGCTAATTCCAATACGAATTGAAGAACAAACTCAGCGGATGAGCTTCGCCGGTGTGGGTCAGTGTTGCTACAATGTTGCCGGGTTGGTAGCTGCAGCAATTCGCCGTATCGAATCGCTAAGCATGCCACACCAGCCACACAAAGCAGTTACACAGTGCAGCAGATCGTAAGAACGGAGCCTCATGATTCAGGGCACTTTAATTATATGCTCACTACAATCTCTCTCTACCACCGGAGGAGGTTGCGTGATGCGTTTGCTCTCGGTCGGCGCTGTGCGGCGGGAAAAGAGAATTGCAAAGCGCATAATGCAGTTTAGCGAATTGGAGATGGTTCTATCTAACCGTTCCTTGTTGTTAATCACAAAATCGTGAGCTGTGGCGTGAGAGATGGAAGCAGCAACAAAGAGACAAGATCGTCTGTTTTGTGATTTGGAAGAAACGTGGAACAATTTCTAACAGAGACATCAAGCTGCACTTTCTTTGCGATTCTGCCCCTAACCTTTTGGATACAGCTGTGTTCCTGTAGCTGTGGTGCAAGACGTGGTACATAAAACGGAACGATCATTCCCCTGCGTTTGGTTTTCTCTGCACCACGTGGGAACGTGGTGCCATCTTCAATTTGATTTCCCGATGAGTGTTTCAGATGCGGCTTGTGGTGGTACACAGTCACGAATGCTGTAGCAGCAGCAGCAGCAGCATCAGCAACGTGCAACAATTTCGTCTACTTTGGAAATTATTTGTTATGCTTTGGAAAGCATATGCGGGTGAACACGAGTAGGTCAAGCTTCCACACCGTTCAGAGTAGAAAGTAGAAGCAGCGTTTGGATTTCAATCACTACTTCCTGGGTTTGTAGGGTCACAAAAATGAAAATAAAAATTGAAAGAACATTAGAAAAATGTTTTATGTTTGAGAAATGTTTGCAATTTATTTTCTTGCTTAAATAAAGTATAGCGCGGTCTCTTTTTTATACTCTTTTTAGAGAGAGAGGTTGTAAATCTGTGAACTAATTGTATTACGCCATACATTATGCCCTCCTCACAAAACTTATAATTTTGTCACTCGTGCTGCTTAGCCGCTTCTCTAGCATGAAAATGCTTGATTACTATGTCAAGCCTACCATTAAATTGTAGTATAGTTGCCCGACAGTCGGCGCAATTATTTAACGGAGCGTCCCAAACCTAGCCTTTAAATAAGCTTAATGCAATGCCACTCATGCACTAGATGGTGTTACGTCATTTTAGCAGGAAGAAATGTACGGGGTGTGGTTAGGGAGCAGTGTGATAAAGCTGTTATCTGTCGTACTTAATTAGGGTCACACTATACAAACCCCTAATATCATAAAGAATGAAAAATGTAGCTTGTCGTGTCAGTCATAATGCTGCCGTATCCGTACCTCTACGGCTTAATGCTTCATATAGGGTAGGATAAAATTTAAAATAAAAATAATAACATTATGCTATTTCATCTAAATGACGAAACATCCAATGGTTTGGTGAAATGAAGCAAAAATTCTTAAAACATCTAAACACAAATAAAAGCGTGAACACAGAGCAGCAGCGTGAACTGAATGCCGGCAACGCTTTCACCATTTAACGAACGGCAGATAAAAAAAAGACCATTTACGACAGAATGTCATACGTGGTGTGAGTGTGTCAGCTCGCAATTGATATTCATGACCAGTGCATGACAGTTCTTACGTCCTAGTATGCGCGGTGCAGTTTTCCTTCTATCTTTTACAAAACTTTCCCATCCGGGCTGCGGCTGGCAAGAGTGAAATCATGAATATGGTAAATTACAGCAATGGTATCTTCACCGCCCCACATTTGTTTCCAGCTCCGAGGGCAGGTGCGTGCTACCTATGCTGGAATAAAAAGTAAAAAAGCTGGCGGAAAGGTAGTCCAATATGCAAATGAACCTCAGCATTTCGGTGACGGTTTCGGTTTGAACCCGCACATACTGGTGGTCCCAGCTGTATGTCAACCGCTCCATTTGTAAGCGTTACAGATTTTGGTTGATTGTCGGTGAAGCAACTCTCAGCGTCACTCGTTTCGATGGTAATGTCACGTTGCTCTAATCCGAAGAAGCTGCCATTCAGGGAATATCTGGGCATTGCTGTTTGCTGGCCCCATTCTCAATCCCAGCTCTCAGTACCTTGCGTGTGGCTAATCTTTCAATTACGAAGATTCGTTTCGTACCATTTATTCACATTTCGCCCTGATTGACCGTAATGAACGATTGATTATGAAAATGTACAAATAAACATTTATTTCCCACCCAGCCCGCCCCCATCGGAATCGCAATAAGAAGGCAAAATAAACTCTTACACATACATCCTTCGTCCGGACGAGTAAGCTGCGATTTCTTACATTTGCTTGGCACAGGCACGCGGGGGTGATTTGTGGGCCAACTAGTAGTAACAGGTGGCAACGGTAGTGTGGTTTGCGTGTGTTTGCTTGCTTGCTCTGTGCCACGAGGTTTGGGGTCGCGTGAGTCAAAAACACACCCGCGATTCACCCTACACGCGATCCATACGATTCGCGGGAAACACAAAGCTCACGAAGCTGCAAGAAAAAAGTTAAGTTATGCGAGGGGACGGTTCGCGCTGCAATTGTGATTGCTTGCAAAATGGGGCAAAATAAAAAAAAATCATAAACTTCACTCCGACCCATCAACCTCTTGGGCCATGGATTTACTACAGTGAATTACCACGTCATATCACGATTGCTCACTAGCTTAGTTGGCTGAAGGTTAACCTTTTTAAGCTGTTTTCTCTCTATCTCTCTTTCTCTTACCCCCGCTCTTTCCACACCTTCAACAACTGCTTTTTTACGCATTTACCATGTGTTTGCCCCTCTCTCTCATCCTCTCTTGTTAGCAATTTATTTCAACGCCTTTCGGACGCACTTTAAATCCGATTGCGATTTAGTTTTACTGCTTAACCTACATCTTTGTTTTCCGCATGTTTTTTCTCTTTTTGTTTTTTGTTTACGCGTTACGCATATTTTGTTGCATTAAGTTATTGTTTTTCTTTCTCTAGGTTATTTTTTTTTGTTGCTCTGCTGTGTAACGACCATTTCCATTCACCATCGACACGTAACACGCACCTGATATAGCATGAAAGTGGCGTATCGTATCGCCGTTTATATTTAACAAAAAAAGAAAAAAAAGTAAAGGAAAACGAAACAAACACTGTTGGCAAAATGTTGTAATCTTGCGATTATTTAATCCACAACTCCACAACACCTTTTTTTATTTCGTTGCCTGACTGCTGACTGGCTGGATGTGGAATTTAGTTTTTTTTTTGTAATTGTGTTTTTTTTTTCTTCACGCCTGCATTTGTCCGTGGGTCTGTGCTGACTATTTTTGTGGCTTTTAACTGGCGCTTCACGCTAAATGGCTTGCGGAAGCGTTGGCGGACCGGTAAAAGCTCCAGTTTTGCCATATTGCCAGTTTGCCAAATTTACGTTGATTTGTAATTGTACGGGTAGAGTAAACAATGGGGGGAGGTAACATGAGAGGCGTGAAAATACACACCCCTCCCTCATTGACTGGGGGTAACACTGTTATAGAGGATGTTGGAAGTTTGATTGAAGCGGGATTGAACCATGAATCACTCACCAAGTGCATCACCAGAGAGGGTTAGAGTAGTCGCGTCATAAAGTAACGCCATTTAAAATGTAATGAGAGCTTTTGGTGATAAAAACAAAAGCAGCAAAACAAAGCAAAAAAGGCTTAATTTAAGCTTGTTCCGGTTCGTATGTAACATGTACAGTTGTCGACACATTAATTTGTAGATGGTTTTCTTTCTCCCAAAAAAACACGAAACATACCATCATCCAAGAGATTGACGATCTCTTGGATGACCCAGCTTGTTAGTGTCAGTGTTGAGGCTCAGTGACACCGTAATGAAGTGTTACGTTCGTGGTAGAACATCATTTATTACACGCGTTTGGACAGGCCCCCCTGTCCCGGCGAAATAACATGACACATAAACGAATGGTGTGGCCCTTCTTTGGCAATGTTTCACCGTTGTACTGTTGAAAGAATAAACCTTTTTTCTCTCTGCTACCAATTTATCATAAGAGTAATTCAGGCTCTGTGAACATTTGCTGTGTTTGTGACTTTCTTTAGCGCAAGAAATTGAATGTACGTACGATTTTTTTCACTTGCAACGATTGTTGCTGCCTACTATGCAAACAAAAAGTGTCAAAAAATCAATTATCGCTTTTGCTTCCGTCGTTTCAATCAGACGCACACAAAACTTATGCCCCGGACAAGCATTGCACGATACATGATGTGAACGAGAGCATATGTGTGTAGTGCAATCTATTTTTGATTTGCTTTTTGCAGCAGAACTCATCCTAGCTTTGTTGTACAGTGTCGCCATGGAACGTTGCATGATCGAGGTTTACTGTACCTGCGACCCCTACCTCAGCTCGTTCCTACCAAAGGGCCGCATCCTTTTTTTCAGAGTTGGCAAACATACAATAAAGCAGTGCAGCATATTGAGAGAGGTTATGAGACAAGGAGACATTGTAAACGAGGCGATATCCTCGATATCCTCGATGTTCGTCAGCGCTTGATACAAAACGTACAGGCATGCGTGTATCCTTTCGTGTAATACTGAGCAAAATGAAGAGAGCATAGTTGACATTTCATTTTATGAACGTACGACACCACCCACTTGGCCCCTACCAGTGATGGACCGACTGTATTGGCGGAAATTGAAACCGATCATTGAAGTACGTATCCGCAGGCGTCTACCTGCTCTTCGAGATTGTGTCATTTATTGGTGGCATGCCGAACGGTGTTTCCTAGCAAAAAAGAGAAGAGAATTTACGCAATTAAGCATGAAATAGATAAAAAATGATTGGATTTTTTTAATCAATCCTAAGGACTTATAAACTGTAACTCCGCAACAAATATGTGATCAATGTGTACGTTGCTGTACCTCATCCGATGTACCCACCATTGAGATGTTTGGACAGAAAAGTAGAGAGAAATCCTGTGAAAACGCTATTCAAAGTGAAAACATTCAATTCCTTTGCAATAGATACTTCTCATTAACTGGCTAAGATGATCATTTGGTGTCAATTTCGCGCGGTCAACCTACTTCACCAGAAGCTAATGTCCCGCTAACAACACACAAATGACATCTTCCGCCATGTTGCCTGTCCTAAGTCCCCGACGTCTCACAATCCGGTAAAACTGAAATGCAAATAAAACTATCACACGGTGGTGTCATACGGTTCGCGCGCTCCGCGGGGTTAACCATGAGAAGTGTCAACAAACAAACACGAATCTTCAAAACACGACGACGGCAGCTCCTCACTATAGAAATCCTCGAACACAAATGTTTAGCGGCACTTGTAAGCGGCTCGTAGTTTATAGCCGAGTCAGAGGTAGGAGTTGCCCCAGCAGCCGCTAGTTTTGCCTTCAAGATATCATGTGTTGCGCGTGTTAGCAAATCGTTCTTATTCAAGGTGTACTCCGCCACGCCACAGTCACACCACAAGTAATCGATGATCCATCGACATTGGCTGGCGGGAGAGGGGAAGGTAATAAGAAGGGAAGGGCGGCGGTTTGAAGGCGATGGATGATTGCCCACTTAAGTGACGAGCTTGGTGTAAACGATTCGTCATCAGCCAACGATAATCGCCTTGTTGAGCGGCGGGCACACCCGGGACGACGACGATTTTAGCATACACCCACCAAGTTGCTGGCCCATTGGAGCGATATGGATACTCATGTGTGCGTCTCGCTTCCCCTTTCAGATGTCGACGTGAGCGGTGTACCACGGTTCGATCGCAGCACCAAACCAGCATCTTCCGTCATCGGCAGCGACCAGTACCAGAAACGGTTTCACCATCAACAGCAGCAGCCACAGCAGCGATCTTTCGATCTTCCACACTCGTCAGTGTGTGATCACCGGCAGCAGGAAGAGGCAGAGGACAGTTCGCTAGTTGCGCGCCGCAACTCCACCGGAAGTAGCGTGGCGCTGAACGGAATGAACAGTCACACGGCGGCGATCAACCTGCAGCATCCGGGCACGGGACAGACGGCTGTGGTGGGCCACCATCGGGGCTTCTCGTCGACGGTCGTAGCAGCCGCGAATTCGGCCGCCGCTTCCGCCTCCGCCACCGACTGTCCATGGTTTTTGCCGCACCAGATGCCTCCACCACCGACGGCTCCGGCCCGCCAGCACAAGCGGCCCGCACCGCAACCCGGCGGTGCCACTGTCGTCGGCGGCGGAGGAGGTGGAGGAGGGGGCGGTCCCGGCAGTCACATGCAGCCGCCGCAGTTTATTAGCCCACCTCCAGCACCGCAGCAACAGCAGCAGCAGCACCAACAGCAACATAGTCAGCAGTCAGCAATAGTGCCGCCACCACAATTACCTCCACATAGTGTTAACCCGAGTCTCAGTTCCATCCATCATCCGGTGCAGCAGCTGGTTGCGCCACAGTCAGCACAGCAGCAGCCCCATCAGCCGCCGATACCGCCGCATCCCGCGGTACCACACCACATACCAAAATCACCGAACCAGCATCATCCACCTCAGCCGGCGTCAGCGTTGCTACAGCACAACCCTCAGACAGCGTCAGCAGTCGGTGGCGGCGTGCTGACCAACAACAGCCACCACAGCACGGGCCCACCGTCCACCGGCGCACCAGCAGTAGCGCCAGTGACCGGCAGTGCCGCTGCCAATATGATGTCAACATCCATGAACAGTGCGCAACTACAGGGACACATACTGCAGCCGGTCGGAGGGCTCACCGGTTCGGCTCTTTCCATCCACCAGCAGCAGCAGCAGCAACAGTCAGCAATGGTGCAAGGAAACCAGCCGGTGCATCACATGTCCAACTCGCTGCACGGTCCAATCGGTTTACCAACGGTCGTAGTACCGCCTGCCGGGCACGACGGTAGCAATGGAGTGGGCGGTCCGGCTCCGGGCTGGAACTGCGTACCGGTCGGACTTTCCTCACCAACGACCTCGGCAGCCGCTGCCGCCCAACGGAGAGCGGAAGTGAACGCGAAACTCAACGCTATGCCGTAAGTACTTTGCAGACAGTTGCACGCAATAACTTGCCCTTTCCTAATCGGTGTTCTTTTTTTTGTCCCCCTATTTTAGCTGGTTCCATGGACGAATAAAGCGGGAAGAGGCAGAATCGTTGCTGAAACCTCGAGAAGATGGATTGTTTTTGGTGCGCGAGTCCACCAACTTCCCGGGCGACTACACGCTGTGCGTATGCTTTAACGAAAAGGTTGAACACTATCGCATCAAATACGTGGACAACAAGCTCACCATCGATGACGACGAATACTTCGATCATCTCGGACAGCTGGTGGAGGTATGTTGTACGGCTAAGATAGGTGTCAAAAAACTCTGCATAATTCACGCTGAATTTGATTTTTTGTTGTTTCCCGCAGCACTACACGCTCGACTCGGACGGTTTGTGCACAAAGCTGATGAAAGCTCTGCCCAAGGAAGAATTCTGCGTAAAGGACTTCCAGGACAATGGCTGGGAGATCAAGATGGAGGATCTGCAGTTGAAGGAAAACATCGGCAAGGGAGAATTCGGGGATGTAATGCTGGGCATAATGAAGGGCGAGAAGGTCGCAGTGAAGGTGCTGAAAGATGCTGGCCGCGCGTCAAACAAATTCCTTGCCGAAGCTGGCGTAATGACGTAGGTTACGAAATTCGGTTAGGTTTCTCCGAAGAGAGTGGTTTACCTAACCTTTCTCTGTTTTGGCTTCCTTCTCTTTCTCTCTTTCTGCAGTACATTGGAGCATGAAAATCTCGTCAAGTTTATTGGTCTTGTATTTCACGACAAGTACATCTATCTCGTAACGGAGTACATGAGCAAAGGATCGCTGGTCGACTATCTGCGGTCACGCGGTCGGCAACACATAAGCCGGAAGGATCAGATCAACTTTGCCTAGTGAGTATCGCAGTACATGCGTTTCAATGCGGTTCGCTGCGGACGAACGACACTGAACGTGGATTTTCACGCGTTTTTCACAGCGACACCTGCTGCGGCATGGAGTATTTAGAGACCAAAAAAGTGATCCATCGAGATCTGGCTGCCCGCAACGTGCTCATTTCCGAGGATTGTGTCGCGAAGGTGTCCGATTTTGGATTGGCGCGCGACGAGCGTTATACTGGTGATAGCAGCAAGCTTCCGATTAAGTGGACGGCTCCGGAAGCGTTAAAGGAAGGCGTACGTACTAGCGGCACTGGAATATGCGGTGAAACTGATTACTGATTGTAATGTGCTTATTCTCTCTTATAGAAATTCTCCAATAAAACGGACATGTGGAGTTTTGGAATTCTACTATGGGAAATATATTCATTCGGCCGCGTACCATACCCGAGAATTGTGAGTATTGCTTTTCCGCTTCTTTTCTTTCCTTCCTTCTTTTCTGAATGCCAACTCATATATTTTCTTTGCCTTGCTCTACAGCCTTTGGCCGATGTGGTGAAACACGTTGGCAGTGGTTACAAAATGGAAGCCCCCGAAGGTTGCCCACCGGAGATCTATGAAATGATGCGTCAAGCATGGGATCTGGTGCCCGAGAAGCGTCCAACTTTTGCCGAGCTGAAGCGGCGGCTGTACAACTGTAAGCGTGAAACGGCCAACACGTACGTGACGTAGAGTGTGTGGCCCGATGCAGCGATCCAGCTGGGATGAAAGAAAAAACTTTACGCGCAAAGGACGAAGACAAAGAGTCATCGGTATAACCGAAGAAAGGAAGGAAAAGGGCATCCGTAAAGATAAGAATGAATCTAATTGTAAAAAAAGCAGACAAACAAAAGATAATAGAAGATTTCTTTCACATCATCTAGAGAGAATGGCGCGCGCGATTGGAAGCAGTCACGTGTGCATTGTCCATCGTCTGTACAAACGATGCGTTTTTTGTGTGCCAATCATGGCTTTGGTGTAGAAGCTGGAAGGATATTTCAGCTTATGCATGGTTAGTGTTAACACTTTCCTCAGTGGAATGCATTTTTCTTCCATGGTGTGTGGCAATGCATGAAAATGTAGCTTTCGAAACACAAACGGCTAGTACCTAGCGTACGTGATGCGGTCCTAACGCAGCGTGGCATGCGCTTTAATCCTTTAATGATCGCTTATAGAACAATTGAAATGGTGATGTTTTGAAGCACATTTCTATGCTGTGTCCTATTTTGCCTGTTCTGTGTCGTGCTGTGTCCGCACTGCGCGTGTGTGTGTGTTGTCCGTGGCATAGGTTGTTGCATACCAAGGTTCAAAGGGCTGCATGGATATTTATTAGTTGTGATTTTAATGTTTACTACCCTCCAAAACTCCTCATCAGAGCGACGCTAACTGTTCTTTTAAAGAATGAAAATGAAGGTATGGGGGAAAAGACGCACTATCAATGATGAAATGTGTCGATTTTGGGTGACTGTGCGTACTTGCAGTGCAGAGGACAGCAAACAATAATTTATCGATATGATATTCATATTTGTAATTTATTTCCATCCATAACTGTACTTGATTGTACCAACTGATACTGCAAACGCGCGTACGTTTTCATTAATCATTGATTCTGCGTTCCTTTGGTATGCGGACACTTCACACCACTCTCCTCCCGTGAGCAGATTCTCCAGACAACTGATCCCCTCAAAGAGTTGTAAATCACAATTGCACGCGTAAAGTACGACCAGTTATGGTGGTGCAGAGTTTAAGATTTTTTTTAATCAATACACGCTGGCACAAAACGGAACGAGATATCCTGCTACGAGTTAAATGATATAAATCAATTGTAAGCCTTATGGCGGGGCAGTTGTGTAGGGAATGAGAGGGAATGTCAGGTAAAAAAAAAAACAAAAAAAAACAAACAAATGTAACGCTTTACACTTTATGAATTCCTAACGCTAGAGTATTTAAATCAGAAAAAAACAAGCAACAAACAAAAAACAAAATCAATCCTAAAAACAAGGTCGGAATGTGTAAAAAAATGGTTCGTTAAATTATAAATCGTTTTGTTTTTATTATTACACTTATTACTATTACTATTATTATTATGTTGCAAATCTATTCCATTATATTGTATGAGTGAGCATCATTTGTGGACAAGCGGAAAGCGGATCGTGTGCTTGTGTGAGTCACTGGGTTTTAAGTAAGGAATGTACTACCTTGTGTTTGTTTACTTACGTTAATGGTTGCGTGTAAAGAAGTTTTTTTAAACAGTGAATCTTAAGTACTTTAATTGGCCCGCCTAGCAGTGCCCAAAAAAAAAAACAATGGATGGGAAACCAATTATTTTGTCTTTATTTTAAGTATAGTTGACGATTCGTTCAAATCGTTTGGTTGACTAATGTTTTAATCCGGCCTGCATAAATAATTTTAGATAGTAAGAAAGGGACACAAACAAGCCAACTGCGATTGGGCGCGGTTACCACGGCATACACTCCGATCTGAACATGTACTCACGGGGAGGCACCCACGTGGTAGTCGATTTTTTGTTTGCATATTCCTCCTCCATTGATTTGTGGTGTGTTTGTGTATGTGTGTGTTGGTTTCTGGTCTAGTGATGTATACGTTCTGCATTTTATTTATGAAAGAAGAAGGGTTAGCTGTTAGTGCAACAAGCCACATTTCCTACACTTCTGTACCATTACTCTTCCCAACGCGTGTGTTGTTTGGAAATGCGTTTGATGCGCATGATACGTTGTCGTCTTTTTAATTATTGTACATAATTCCATGGGCTTGCAAACAAAACTAGCAAGAACGGCGGACCGTGAACTGGGTCCGTTAGAATGTAAAGGCAAAAGTAGTTAAAGTGCGAACGCGAAGCAAGTCATTGAATGTGGAGTATCTGTTTGGCCACGTGCAAATTCCCCGTTTGGGGTCCAAATACGCGCAAAAGTTAAGATTGAAATGTCAAAGACTTGAAAAAAAAACAAACAAAAAAGCATGCGCCCTCACCACAACTATCATCCTATTGTAGCCTTGTTACCATTCCAAGTGAAACGACGTCTCGAAAGCCATCGTAGCGCAGACATGAAGCTTTAAGCAAAACGAACCGCATTCAGAAAGCCAACCGGAGGGGGAGGCTATTGTAATAGACGATATCATCCTGTTTTGATTCACAGCAAAGCATAATTCAACAGAGACCAAATTTAAATAAATTTATTATGAACGGTGGTTCAGCTATTGGAGCGGAAAATTACCTGCTACTGAAAAAAACGCCAAAATATCAATACACATACACTAGCCAGAGAATGAAAGGTAACATTCGGCCGTTCGATCAGTTTCGATCAGCATACGAGAAAATGGGGTCTCGATTTCATGGAAACTGGTTTTTATCCACTGACTAGCATAACGAATATAAAATATATCAGAACTCTATAGTCGATGAACACAAATAGTCTACAGAGCAAAAAGCCATTTAAGCAAAATAGAAGTCCAGCTTGCGCAAGCGGTAGAGCAACGGTGCGCGCATGCAACGAATATCAAATAGGAATGATCAAATTAGCAACACAGCGTAAGCGAAAACCATGTCAACCATTGTCAAAGTAAACCATATTGTATCGAATACAAACACTCATAAACAAAACCCGGTAGTTCAAATTGCAACATAAACATCATGCATGGTATAATCACCGACAAACCGACATGACACTGGCGTTACAAAAGTGTCCCACACGAAAGTACTGTCATTTACCAGTGAGGCGAACACTTCTGTCAAAGTAAGCTCTGTTCCCTGCTGCTTCGATGTAAACAACTTTTCTAAATACAAATGGCAAAGGAAGTGTGAGGCAAGATTTTGTGAGAATTATTGGACAAAACACCCAGGAAAATCATTTTATAAGTTTCCAAATCAATGCAAAAGATGTGAGAAGTACATAAAACAATACGCATACGAATTTGCGAAGAAAACCAAAAAGGGGGTTTAGCAGTTTCTTCTCTGTGTCAGTGTAGTAAGCGAATCATTATAGAGATGGCGCTAGTGTTTAACGTATTTTTATTTGAAATAAGGAGACAACTTTTGAAGCTCATTTTGTTCGAAGTGTCACGTCGGTTTGTCGGTGGTATAATAGCCAGTAGCTGAGCGAGTAATAATACTACTAATTGAAGAAATGGCATAGTAAAGTTTCATCGTACTCTGAAACACATTATTCAGCAAACACGGAAGCGCAAATGCAGCACAAATCGGCTGATGGTTTTTACTAATTTTCGGCTTTAAGGATTACTTCGGAAATCAATGAGCATAGCAAAAACAAAAAATCCATGCACAAATAAGCAAAACAGAATGACACAAAATGAGCTAAAGGTACGGGTGCATGATCGCCTCCATCACCACCACTACGTTCTCGCTCTTCAACAACTTTCGTATTAGTTAAGTAGGGCAGTGAAAATAGGGCAACCTTGAAACCATAATTACCTTACGACAGGAAGTAGAAATGGATCCGACACCGAATATACAGGCTAGAGTGAAAATAATCGATGGTAAGGCGCGCGAGATTTTGAGAAGAAAGGATGAGTATGAGGGCAACCGTTTATGTACGCAGGGCTGGTGTCCATGTGTGTGAGAGTGTATGTGTGTGTGTTTGTGTGAATGTTTATGATAGAAAGTATGAGGTATTGGAAGAAGAAGGGTACTAGGAAAGCGACACAATCAATGGTTGTTGGCTAATGCTGTCTCAACAACTGAATCAATCCGAAAAATGATAAAAAGTAAGCGAAGAAAGGAAAACAAAATGGGTTATTATTATAATTAGCGAGGGCTGGAAACAGAGGGAATTAAAATTAAAATCTATTCCGAGCAGAGAAGGTGACTGTATTCGTAAAAAAGCGTAATGCGAGAAGAATGCAAAAATAAAACCAACAATACATTGGAAATTATTCAAGTAAACATAATAAACCAGCAAAAATCCTTACTATTTCAATGGCTTGTTTCTTACAGGTTTTGTGTTATGCGGAGTCTTGAAAGGTGAGAAGAGGAAAAGTTGTTTCTACTACTTGAGATATACTAGTTTAGAAAAAACGGATCATTTGAATTGTTCTTTCCGTTGTACGATGGCTGTCAAATGATTATAGTTCGAATGCTATGCGCAACATATGGTCCAACCCGTGATTTTGTGTTCTTTCACACCAACCCCTTCAAACAACGTGCACCTGACAGCTACCTCGTGGTAAACAAAAACGGCGTGAGCGTGCTGCGGTTCTGTAAATAGGGCGCAAATTTGCTAAAAAAAATCGTGATAATCGTTTGCTAAACGCACCAAATACACACTTATCATGATTCGCAACGTTCGTTTCCTGCGTTGGGCTGTTGGTAAAAGTTTCACCAGCGGTAAGTCTACCACGACCGTGGCACCATCCTCCCAGTGGAACGCCGGTATCATTGCACAACCCAGCAGCGGAATTGCAACATGCAATATCAAACCGCTGTCGGCGTTGTCTTCGGGCATAAGCGCTAATCCCGCTGCCGGCTTCTCTATCGCTAGCCGACAAATCCATACCAAAGGTAAGAATTTACTTTAAAATAAGGGCGGCAACTTTCTCATCAATCTGAGCCGGCATGTCGGCTTATGTAATCATTGAACATTTCTGGTAATGGCTGCAACATTGTCGTTTTGGCAGGCGAGCGTGAGCTAGTCGAGTTTCTGGCGGAGGAAATCGTGGCAGAGAAGAAGGCCAGCCCCAGCGCAACCATTCCGACGTCCCTGAACGGATTCGCCATCACGTGCAACAAGGCCGATGTGGAGCTGACGAAATCGTCCGAACGTGAAAAGTGAGTGGGGTACCAAGGGGAAAAATGAAAATCATTATTAATTTATATGTTTTTAAGGATCACGATTTCGTTCAACGTTAACCACACGGTAGACATGGAGGGCGAAGAGGCCGAAGCCACGGAAAACAAGCCGGAGTTTTCTGCTATGAAGAGTCGTCCCCAGTTCGAGGTTGACATTGTGCGCGGTGGAACGACGCTGTCATTCACCTGCTCCTATCTGCCCGGCGAAGCGCAGGAAGGAGAGTACAGTAAGTGTTTTGCGTTCGATTGAAGCTTAAATTGGATGTTATTGAATGGTTTTTGTTTTACATTTCTTTAACTCGCAGATGATGTGTTCAGCATTGACGAAGTTACCATCTACCAGGGAGAATGGAGCGACAAAGTTTACGCAGTCGCTGGCGACGTTCTTGATGGGGTTAGTAAACGGTTTTGGAACCCAAAATAGTCAAAAAGGGCACGGAAAGTAATGCTTTATACATCTTCCACAGTACCTGTATGATCTGTTGATGAATTTCCTCGAGGAGAAGGGTGTCAGCAACGAGTTCGCGGAGAAAATGTCCGATTTTGCCAGTGCGTACGAACACGCCAAGTACGTCGAACTGCTGGAAGCTATCTCTAAGTTCACCGTTGAGAAGAAGTAATTTTGTCCACTTGTGAATCGCTGGGCAAACCGATCATCATCACCTTTATCATATTGATGAGTTTACACACAGGAACAAACACCATACTCCGTCTCCGCTGTAGAATATGAGCATCCACTGTATGTCCCTTAAGCAGAGGAAGATGGGAATGGAAAGCGTCCTAGGAACCATTGCTGCATTTGTTATCGTCAGGCGAAAGAAGAAGACAGTGAACCATACTCAGTGTCATAGTTTCATAGCATTTCATCGTACAATAAAATAGTTAAAACTCTATTTCAGTGACATTTTGTGTAAATGGAAAGAATCGAGCGCCAGTTCGTATGTTGTAAGTATTTTATTTTTAACAAAACCCACTTTTGTATGCTTAACAGGCGTGCAACTAGTTATGATTGATGGAATAGCTATGGCTGTATGGCGCTAGAGCTATCGATTGATTTCATTCCTACTAAGCTAATACAATTCAAGGAATGAGGGATGTCAAGAAAACGAAACACATCAATCGCCAGCCGCGCGGTCAGCCAAACGATTTGATCACAACATTCACTTTGGGGATCATCGCCTGTAGCACCGCTACCAGGGATTTAAAACCGTAATTAACTAATATTGAACTTTTCGCTTGCTTATTTGACTAGCAACCACTCAGGTTGACAGCACACCAGCGGCAGTGATTGATTCTCGAGCCGTCCAGCAGGGAAAACAGGAATGGACGCAGCTCCGCTTCAACTGCCCTTTGGTGGTGGCTTCTGCTCCTCGTCCTTTGTGCCGAGATAATCGTTTTCGATTTCCTTAAATTCAATTTGGTGCTGCTTCATGGCTTCCTGCAAAAGGGGCAGAGTTCAAGGCGGTGTGCGTGTTAGTGTGTACGTCTGCAAAGGCGGTGGTACCTCGTGCCGAAAGATGACGAAATGTGTCGTTTTATCAACATGCTATCGGCACAGCAGAAGGGAACGCACCTTTACGCACTGCTGATAAACTTTGAACAGTGGAGCACACAGCGAATCGTCCGTATCGCCTTTGAGAAATCGATCGGAGAACCAGTTGTTGAAGCAGTTGTCGTAATCCTTCTTCAGCTGCGTACAGTTTTCCCCGATGCTGTTCATGATGTCTCTGGTGTTTGGTTTAGCAGCTGATGAAGGAAAAACTATTCTGTGAGCCACTTTACTTTTCTTTTTTTCTTCACAAGTGCCCGCCTTCGCAATTGCACCGTTCCTGGGCCTGGTTCGCGGTAACGTTGTGTTGTGTTGATGTTGTTTCGCAATCTGTCGTCGCAATGTGCTCCGTTTATGCGGCCGGATGGAGTACTTGTATGTTTGCTTACAAGTGTTTGGATTGTCTTCGCTTGGTTTCGGTGTTGTGCGTACTAAACCGCGTGGTGTGATTTAATTTTGAGAAGGAATGTAATTAATTGAAATCGATATTGCTTCAAATTGTGTTTATTATGAAGATTATTCACCCGGCAGAAAGATGTGCATGAATAGAACTACATGAACTCGATGAAAATCCATGTTTCAGTGGAAATGGCAAACGCGGTTTGTTTACTTACAAGCTACTACACTGCTGTAAGAAATACGCTTTCCTATCCAGTCGAAAAAAAAATTAAAAACAAAATCGAAACAAAACCTTCGATAACACTTTTTTATTGAACAACAAAGCCTGCACTCGATGGGATGGTAACGGATTGATCTGTGATTTGCCACTCAATCAATCCACGCAAAGTTGCGATCGGCGTTCCGGTCGGTACTGCCAACCTGGTAGCTTTGCTCGCTACCAATCACGGAAAGTTGGTGTGTCTCCTTTCCTTCCCGGCCGCTCATCTTGACCGTGGTAATTGCACCACGATCGAACGCAGCATTATCCTTCCCGTTCCTGTGCGACTTGCTCAAAAAGCTCTTGGAGCGTCGTCGCGACGCACCACTTGCCGGTTCGGTCTTTTCCCTCGCTGGCCGATCGGCAAACTTATCCATCGCCTGACGCCACTGGTGCAGCTTCTGACTGGCGGCTTCAATTTCGTCCACACATCGTTCATGCCCGGGATTGCGACCGATCGGCGGTGCATCGATCACATCGTCCAGGTCGAGCTGAATTGGGGCCAGCGCAGACAGTGCTCGTGAGATACCGATCTGCGTGTGTCGAATCCGGTGCTCCATTAGATCCGCCCCGAGCAACTCCTCGTTCGGGTCCATCCGGATGGGGACGACCTTGTTGATCAGCCACAGCAGCACAAACGTGGTGCATACGCCCCAACACGCCAAACACAGAGCGGAAAGTGATTGAACGCCTAGCATGTACCAACCGCCCCCCTTGAAGAGTCCCGATCGTCCGCTCGTCGTATCCATGCGTAGTGGATTGTCGGCAAAGAATCCGACGGCTAGCACACCTACCGGAAGAAGCAACGCTTACAAGAGGTTTCAGAGAACAGAACGCGTAGATTCGTAACTTACCCCAAATGCCTGCGATTCCATGCACGGAACTAGCACCGACCGGATCATCCACGCCCATCCGATCGAACAGAGGCATTCCGAAGCAGCACAGTGCAGAACCGATCGCACCGATCAGGATAGCTTCCCAGGCGTGATAAAGATAGCAACCGGCCGTTACCGACACAAGCGACGCCAGTATGCCGTTTATCAGATCCACCACATCCATGCGGCCGTCGTTGTTTATCATCGAATATCTGCAAAGGGTACCTTCGAATAAACAAGCAAGACACGACCGGAAGACGAAAGGATACTTACATGATGCTGAAACTTCCTCCGCCAAACGAGCCCATCATCGTCATGACGGCGGCCCGTGCTGCATACGCCCATTTGGCACCACTAACCCCGTACGTGCTACCGGAATTGAATGCTAGCCAGCCCCACCACAGCACAAACAGGCCCATGCACGCGTTGACCGGATTGCCGAGCGGCAACGGATCCGTACCCTTGGCGTAGCGGCCCAACCTTGGTCCGAGAATGGCGGCCGATGCGAAAGCCGAAGCACCACCGATGAGATGAACTGGACCGCTGCCCGCTATATCGACCACGCCGAGGTTCTTGAGGAAGCCATGCTCGCCCCACACCCAACCGGCCGGTATGCAGTAGACGATCGTGTTGAAGAACGAGAAGATGCAGTAGGCTTTGAAGTTGCATCTGTTGGGTAAGCGGAAGGTGAGTTAGATTTTTTTTTGCTTTCTTTATATATTTCATTTTGGATTTGTAATACTTTGTGGACATCATGCAAAAGAGTTGTGTTTGACCTTGTGTTTGACTTTATTTAGCCATTTACAGTATGATTTATCCAAAAAGAATTTTCGTCTGTGTCCTGAGTGTTTCATTTCTTATTATTGAGATATGGGAAATTCCCTTTTTTCAAATCCGTTCATTCTATGTATATCCTTTTTAACTACTTTAAAAACGACCTAAATAAAGCCTTTTTTAACCAACTAATGCAACATTACGGTACGAATGTGTCTTGCTTTGTTAATGTGTTTTAAACGAAGTGTAGCTTTCCTGTTTTCTAATCTCCCGATGAGAATGTGTATTCATATTCACTGCCACGGTCAGAAGCCATGCACCCGGTCCTCAGCCGGTCCGTGTGACTAATTGGCGTGTTTAGAGCTCACTCGCTTTAATCAGTACGGCAACATTGAGACAAACACATAAACCAGCACACCCGGCAAAGGTTGTTTTCAAAATCGGTGTCATTTAAAATTGATACTTTCACCGCGTATGCGCTAACGTGGTCGTCGGTGGTTGCATGATTAAAAGTCCTGCGTTGTCCCCATAACTAGTTGTTTTGACGGAGGAGAGAGAGAGCCAGAGAAAGAGGAAGAGACGAATAGGTTGAAGTTGGACATCGCTGGTTAAACTTTTGACCCTGAAAGTTAACTATGGCCACCAATGTAGTACACCATCGGACACTGTTGTTGTATTGCATGATGAGACGGAACTGAAGGTTAACTCACAAAAGGGTTCAGGATTTCTCCATCGATTATGCATGCAAGTTGAGATGCTTCTTAAAAAAAGAAACAAACATTACTCTATTTAAACTACCACCGGTGGACAAATCATGAATAGTAAATGGCATTGCGCGATTACCTTAAACTTGACATGTTTGTCATGGTTTAAATTGTATAACACTTAAATCACAAAATAGTCCAATCCATGATCATATCACTGCCCTCTATTCACTGCTCCCGGAGCACACGGTCGCCTAGACCATTCAGGACTAACCTTTCCGCCATAGCGCCGCTAACGATCGTGGTCGCCGTCGTCGAGAACGACAGCTGGAACAGGAACGCGGCAAAGATCGGCCCGAACAGTGGATCGCTTACGCCCGGATCGATGAGAAAGTCTCCGAGTGCCACGAATGGATTGTTCAGCTCGCCTCGCCCGAACGCCATCGCGTACCCGAACAGCCAGTACGTGAATCCGCCCAGCACAATGTCGATGATGTTCTTCATCATGATGTTGACCTCGTTCTTCACCGATACGCAACCGGACTCGAGCATCCCGAACCCGGTCTGCATGGTGAAGATGATGAACGACGACGTCAGGACCCAATTTGTGTCCTCCACGTTCAGATCGTACAGTCCCGGTATGACGTAGCTGTTGTTGCGCGCCAACGATTGGAATGCACCGGGGCTCGGTGTGGTTGATGCCGCTCCCGACGACCCCATCGTTGTGCTGTTGGCCATTGCAGTGCTAATCAAACCAACTTATTAGACCCACTGTTCTATTGCATCACAAACGCACTGCACTTTGGGCGTAGGCCACATATGTAAAAGTCACGCACGAAAACACGTGATACGAAACCGTGTTCTGAAATTCTCGTGGAAAGGCTTTCCCAGTTCCTTGTTTTCCACGAGCATGTAAATCCGACCAGCGCTCGCTGACGACTGATTCATCAATTGGCGATTCGGTGGCGGTTCGGGTCAGTCAGTTTGTCGCAAAATTCGAAAACAATATCCGTCTCCCTGTATTTAACCTGACCAATGTGG
Source organism: Anopheles merus (assembly GCF_017562075.2). Lineage (NCBI taxonomy): Eukaryota > Metazoa > Arthropoda > Insecta > Diptera > Culicidae > Anopheles > Anopheles merus. Next base: position 46,557,796 of record NC_054082.1, read on the forward strand.
CCCCAGTGTATGGACGTGCCCAATCTCTGGCGTGCTCCCGGTACGTAGAAAGGGCTTTTTTTGTACAGAATTCATTAAAAAATTAGATGTCATTAAGCCATTAGCCCACGGGGCAGCTAATTCTGTCCACGGCCTGGTCATGCAACGTTTTCCCGCTTTTCACGCGGGGCACCGGAGCCGATCGCGTGCTGCGAGCCGTGCAAAACAATCGTCGGCAACATCAGGCCGCGTCCGGTAGCAGATTTTCTCGCTAGTTTGTGTGGTGAGTTGGATGGCAGGGTGGAACAAACCCTCCCCCTCCTCCTTCCCATCTCTCACTCCGTATCTTGTCGTTCCGCATTCAGGGGCGGCGGAAAACCGTAACCGTCCTACGACCGGCACCTTGCTATAAATGGGTGGCGGTAAGTGCGGTGGCGTGCGCTTTTGTGGACACCTATCGCCGGGTGATCTTTTTGAGCAAGGAAGATCAAAGTAGCGTGACCGCGGGACACCCTGGTGGCCGTGGCCGTGGCTTTTCTAAACACATTCCATTGGACGCACTCAGACGAAGTTTTGTGTGGTGGGAATATAGGTATGCTTGGAGCAATTGATATCCCAATCTCATCCGTGTCGGTATGCGATCGTTTCTGTTTGCTTATTTGATTACTCGATTTACTATGTTGCTACCTTAATTATCAATTTTGATTCCGTCTCGATCGCTCTGATGATGCTTTTTGGTGTTGTCTCCCTTGTGTGCTTCTGACTCAATCTCATGGAATTGCTCATTACTTCGTTACGGTTGTTGGTTTCGGTTGGCTATGAGGTGATTATTTTTTGACAGATGTAAGGAAACATTGACACGCATTCAATTTCCGGTGTGGAAATTGTTTTTCTTCTTATCACCTACTTTTTCAATCAGATTTATCCAATCTGGATGTTATTCATGTGTGGTCGTGTTCGGAAATAATTTGGAAAAGTTTTTTTTATAGAAACTTTGAACCTACTGGCTACATTCGCTGTTTTGTGTATTTTTTATATCGCCAATCCAGAAATAAGTAACGTAAACGAACATCTTAAAGATATGTTAATCCTACATCCATATCTGATTCACTATCATGAATAATGTCTGGGACGGTAATACTCTCTAAAGCTCTGGTTGTATTATTTAATAAGCAATGTTTCCTATTATATTTGCTTATAGCTTTTCTACATGGACATGGGTATCTATATTGAGCCCAATTTTCCGAAACCCCTTTTTGCCGTGTTCGAGAGAAAGATGCTTAGAATGGGGTTTGACCTTGAAACGTAGAAAGAAAGTAGAAGGCCTGTAATTTGACCTCACTGTCGTGCAGTAACTTAAGCCACAAAGGACGAAGAGCTGATAAGTAAGTGAGTGATATACAGGGTTTTCCAGGGGTTCTCATAGTTGTGGGATACTTCCTTGACTCTATCTTATTAGAAGTGAACTTTATATTTACTTGCACTTAGGAATTGGACTATCTTTTTTGGAAATTCCTATTGGATTTCTCCAACAAGGGTACTATAGAGTCCAATTCCCATGGCATAAAGTTCTTTTCCCCTTAAGAAAAAGTCACTGAAGTGTACCACAACGATGCGAACTCCTGGAAAACCCTGTAACTCAAGATGACAAGATTTATAATTGATGCCCTTCTTCTATTGCCAATTCAAATTTGCATATTGCGCATTTATTCAATTGACGAATAATGAATAAAGATCCCTCATCAGTAGGATAGTAAGCGTGAGTAGGTTTTACAGAGAATATAATAGCTTCTGTGTATACTTCTACTTGGTGTAACGCGTCATATCGTAGACATGACCTTGCACAGACTTTCGGGGCTTATTCAGTACCATGCAGCCGGATATAGTAAGTCCTTGCTACGGAGGAACGGTCCATTCTAGACATAAACTCACGACGGGCATACTGTTAAGCTGTGCGAGTTGACGACTGTATCATGGGACCGTTCCCCATATACTTGTACCTAATAAATAACTTGAAAAGTATTCTTTCGTTACAAGTTAATTTGTGACAAAATACCTAAAACCAATAACAATCGCCGACAGCCGAAGTTCATAAGTGACTTTGGCGGATCTTTATCAAGTACGGTTGTTGCATCAAATAAGAAGAATTGCTAAAACCACTGTCAACAGCAACAACAATCGTTTTCCTTATCATTTTATCTATAACTGAGATAAATTCCGTAGGAGAGAGAAGAAATTATGATTAGCACTGATTAATTATTTGGATACAGAGCGTACATCTAACATTGCGTTGTTTCGTCTAAAAGGTACATATTATTATTTTTTTTATATATTAAATTATATTTTGTCTCATTAAATTGACTGCCTTTATGGGCTTAACAACATTATATTAATAATTACTAAGGAAGCAGGAAACTCTATATAATAAAAAAATAAGCAGTATAATTAGCAGCATTATAGTAGAAAAACAATTTCGGATGCACAAATTAAAAAAAACTAAACCAACTGGATGCGAACCACTACTTTTTTAATGCATAATGTTTCCCTCGTAGCAAATATAAAATCATCATCTGCCTTATAAACCAATCCCCCGCCCATGCACACTGTAAGCCTTGCCTCAGTCCCACAACATCTACTTGGCCGCCTTGAGCGCCCACATCATCATGCACCGCCTGCTGTTCATGTGCCGCCGTAGATCGGTGCTGGTAGTGAACCGTGCCGGACACTTGCCACACTGGTACGGTTTTTCGCCGTTGTGAAACCGGATGTGACGCTTCACGTTGGAAACGTGCGTAAAGCCCTTGCCGCACTGCGGACAAATGTGGGGCTTGTCGCCGCGGTGCAACCGTTCGTGCACCACCATCGAACTTTGCTGGTGGAACCGTTTCGGGCACACGCTGCACTTGAATCGCTTCGGGATGACGTGAGTGTAAAAGTGCCGGTTCAGGGCGGACCGGTTCTGGAACAGTCGATTGCAATCGTCATAGGAACACTGGAATGGTTTCGGATCGGTGAGGTGCGTTTTCTCGTGCAAGGCCTTCGCTTCCGGTTCGTTAAATTCGCGATAGCAGTACCGGCACATGAGAGCATTGATCTTGCCCGAAAGAACGCGCCGAAATTTGACGGCATTCGTGTTGTCCCGGCGCAGCTTCTTGTGTTCGAGCTGCTGGTGCTGTTTGAGTGCCGCCCGGGTATGGAACAGCTGTCCGCACTGAACGCACTTCAGTACTGATCCGGATTCGGCTGGAGAGTCAACGTGCTCCGTCTTACTGTTAACGTCATCTTTCCCTTCTTCCGTTTCATCGTTGAAACTGTCCACTGAGAGTGATTCGGCCCGCAGTCCTATATCGTCAAGCGAAAGCTCCAGCTCCATCTTAACCACCTCCAGTGCTGGCGATGCTTCTTGGCCGCTGCAGTCCGTTCTGGCAGCTGTACTGTCGTTTAGTAGTGAAACGGAATCATCGGGCTGTTCTTCCGCTACCGCCTCCTGTAACGGTTCTTCCTGTTCTTCTGGAAGGCTTTCCGATTTGATCACAATATCTAGCCGTCCGGTGCTGGACACGTCATTTCCGGGCGCTATTTGCAGACGCTCTTCGGCGGCAACGTGACTGCTTTCGCCCATTCGCCCAGCCACCGCCGGTTCTGGCGTCATAAGAGGAGCACTAATCGAATCATCACTGATCGGAGTGGTCTGCTGCATCGTGTGGGATGCGGATATTCGCGGTAGCCCCAGGCCCAGACGGTTGATGTTGTTGTGGATGCACTTCTCTTTAAACCGGTGTGCTATCCGCAGCTCGTCGTAGCAAGGTATGCAAAGCTCGTCTTTGGATTTTACCTGAAAGAAGCCTTTCTTTAATCCTTATTTGCTTTAGAAATATGACGGTGACGCTGTCTTACGATGATTCCGGTCACGTATGTCCAAAGCCGATCGACGCCTCGGGGATGCTGGTAGATCGCTATCATGCCCGGTTCCTCGATATGGCAAGCGACACACCGACCCCGACTCATGATGGAATTCATATTGTTTTGCTGGCGGATTTCAATGCACTTTTACAAACTGCGGCAGTTTCATGCTGAGTAAAATTTAAGATAAAAAGTTGCAATAAAAAGTTGGTTCTTTTCACAACAAACAAACAACGTAAACAAACTGGTAGAAGTCAGAACAATCGACAGATGGGAAAGGTTGGCTCATGACAGTATGTGTGTGTTATTTTGTTTCCCACGCTTGGCTTTAGTTTGACAGTTGGTGCAAATGATGTTTGTTCCAATATGACAATCAGTTTGAACCGACGGGATTTTATTTTAAAAATGATTCTTGCAAACTACAGCCCCAAATCTTCGATATCGGTGATTTCTTCTGTTTCCATTGGCTGATCCGTGGTAGACGTATTGGTGCCCACGCTTTTAACGGCAGACTCTACATAATAGTGCACATGTTTCACCACCCTTTCTCCGTTCGGTGCTCGCAGACGATCTCGGTTTTGATAGTATGGTAAATCCTCTGTATCGGTTTTCTTCTCGTAGTGGAAGCAAAAAGGTTTGCACTGTCTAGCATTCATATTTTGACCAGGCGGCAGGTTTGACTCGAATGCTGCATCGTTCGCGCGCAGCTCGTGCAATATTTGCGCTAACAGAGATTGATAGTTTATCATAGCAGTCTGGTCTCCTCCCATTGGACATTCGATACTTGTCGGTGTAGAATTGGGAGGACGCGACAAAAACCAGTTTCGCCGATCGATTATGTTCCGCTGATCTTGCCAAGTGATGATGAATGTTTCATTTCCAATCACGAGTGGGACTTGTAGATGAAGGAAGGAAAAAATGAAATGCACTATTTGTTTGTATTTAATTTGTCTTTCCTTACAGTGCACTGGTTCAGCAAACATTTCGTACGATTTTTGTTCTGAGTTAATCAATATAGACTGTTGATTCATGATTTAGTTTGATTGTAATAAACTTATAATTATTCAATTTTTTTAGAATTATTTTCACTTGAAATTTGGATGCTTTTCACCTGATCGGGTCCTATGTTGAATAAAGAGTGAAACTTAATCCTATCGCTACTATGATGATGAACTTTTTTTTTTCCTATGACAGCAAAAATGTGGACTTTTTGTAAGAAAAAAAAAACTTATGTTATTCCACTGTTCAATAATTATAACAAAGAGAGCGCTTCGATCCTATTTTATTGCACAGTCCAATGCCTTGTTTTTTCATCGTGCCTTCATTTTGAGTCTTTTGTTTACCATTGGCATCTGGCAGCAAGTGCCGCAAGTTGCTACTTATTTGGCGGAATTTCAGCTTGTATCAAGCACAAACGTGTTAATGTAACAGCGTTTCGTTCAATAGAAAAACATCTAGAATAGATTTCTTTTTCGTCGGTTTCAGTGCATTTAAAAGTGTGAAATAATAGAACTTTGAGTTTTTGTAAATGTACAACATTTTGGAATTGGATTTTTGAATAGGTTTAAAAATCAGTATTTCTTGACATTATCATTTTCTGCTTAAAATACAACATACATTGATACTTTTAAGCGATACGACAAAGTCGTTCCTCCTGAACAATAGAAAAAAATATGTATGCTGTTTTTTAAACAATAATGATGTAAACTAGACACACATAACATGAATATTGTGATTGTATCCCTCTCAAACTTATGAAATATGTTGGCTGTTCCGTTAAGTGTGCAACAATTGGCAAACTACCCTACACAGTTAAATATATGTCCACTTATTCTAGTGTTTTTTAACCATGTGTCGCTTAAGCGAGGACGTTTCGGAAAACCTTGCCGTACAGCTCGTACATTCGTAGGGCCGTTCGCCAGTGTGCGTCCGGCGGTGGATGGTCAGCTTGCCGCTCGAATAGAACCCTTTCCCGCAGTCACCGCACAAGTACGGTCGTTCGTTGGTGTGGGAGCGCATATGAACCGTGCGAGAGTAGTGCGTTCTGTAGGATTTGCCGCACAGATTGCAAGCGTACGGCCGTTCGCCAGTGTGGAAGCGAATGTGATTCTTGAGATTGCCTCCCTCCGCGAAGCCTTTGCCACACTTTGGGCAGATGAACGGCTTTTCCCCACTGTGTGTTCGCTCATGCGCCATCTGATTGCCCAGCGTGTGGAATCGCCTCGAGCAGTACCGACAGCCGAACCGCTTTACGGCGGAATGGATGCGCACGTGCGATCGCAAACCTACGCGGTCTTTAAAAGATCTGCCACAACCTTCGTGCACACATTTGAATGGTTTCGCTTCCGATTTGTGCGACTCGGTATGTTCGATCTTGTCGGCCAGTAGGGTAAACTCTTTGAAACAGTACTCACACATCAGGCTATGCAGTTTCGGCAGAAGGGAAGAGGATTGACCCCTCTCTTGGGTGGCTGCTGTTATGATTTGGTCGCCGATTTGTTCTTTAGCGGTAACGGTACCCACTTTGTCTTTTGATGCATTGTCATTAGTTGCGGTTTCTATTACCCCGACTATATAATGTGCTAACGGTTGATCTTCCTCGTCTTGTAGCGGGTCAATGAGTTCTTCGCTAATTTCAACATCATCCTGCTGTATCGTTTCATTTTCTATGCATAATTCTATCTTGGGAAGCGGCGAAGGATCTGACATTTCCGGTGCAAGATTAGACGAGTTCGCCCTGCCATTGCTGCTGTTGTCTTCTGTATTTTGATTTATGGTCGATTCCGGTACAGATTTATCATACGTAGTGTAAACATCCGTACAACTACTAATGACGCTCTGGTCTGGAGGAGCATGTGCCGTCTGTTTAGCCCGAGACGATAACCGTAGTGCAGTGTTCTGAATGCATCTCTGTTTGAAGCGATATGCTGCCTTCAAATCATCATAGCACGGCACACACAGATGTTCTTCCGGTTGTACCTGGAATAATAACAATGCGGTTGAGCGATGTACAACTTGTGCAAATGGTTCACCTCACCCCGTACCTTTATGTCGGTAATTGAGTGAAACATCTCATCCAACCCATTTGGATGCTGATAAATAGCAATCATGCCATTGTTTTTCACACTACACGATACGCAGGTTTGCATTTTGCTGTGCAATATGTACAATTATGTGAACGCTTTGGCAGGAAATACTGTGTTGAGGCAGATCATTTCCAAACACTTGGTGGAAAACAAATATCGTCCTGGCGCTGGGAGCTATAAACAACTAGCTGTCATTGAGTCCAAGCCCGGCGGTCAGTGAGACCAGATTATGTTGGCGGTTTTCGGTAGGAGCACCAAAATTTTATCGGTAGTATTCGGTAGTTTTTGGTAGGTTGTGAAATTTGAAAATCAGTTAAATGTATGAAGTGTTGAGCGGAGGGAGAGGGGGGGAGGGGAGAGTTGCTATTCTGAAACCTAATCATAGCGGTCACACGAATGTAGGCCTTTCTGAAATTTCGATCTGAAAATTGTACTAGGGATTGTAAGCCAACGAAGAATTGAGATGCACATTTTCTTCTGAGCGGTTGCGAGTTTCTTTTCTCGGGGCTCCACACGGTCACTTAAGGTAGTGGCAGTGCTCCATTGTATGCCATTTTATCGGATGTGCTGTCAATCGATTTTCGATGGACTGAAATTGCCCTATTTAGCTATTTCGATAGAAATTGGATGATGTGATTATTTGGATGAGTTTTATAGCTTTATTAGAAAAAATACACAAAAACTTGAGATTGTTCCTACAAATCCTACATAATTACATTGACCGATCAAATCTTTTTTTGTATTCCCTCGTACGACAAAGTCACACATCCGACGTTATCTGTCCAGTTTCATGTAAAATGTTTACAGCACGTCAGATTAAATCTGAAGAAAGACAGACATGGGCCTTAGTTGTCAATTAAACTTGTTGTTCTGGTTGCTAGTGATTTAACTATCTTCATAAGGAGCAGTCAAGGACAGGTCGACCCGAACCCATCGGGTCGGAGCCATCAGCAAGCAACCCGGTGTCATTTGGGCCGAAAAGAACAAGTAGGTTCAATAGGTGCTGTTTAGTTTGGAATTCCTTTATTCAGATCCTACGTTGTGTTTCTTAATTCTTCCTCTGTTTCCCTATCTGGACATGTGCCCAAAACCCCTTCTGTCAAAACAAAACCTGTCATCCTAACGTCATAAACGTCTGTCATGTCCCAATTCACAAAACCAAACGTCTCATAGCAAACATTACGGCCACCTAAATTTCCTAAATTTACATCTACTAGTACTGCTCTTCCTTTTCAAATGGCAACAAACATACGCGCGACACTGGACGTTTCAGAAACCCTTGTTGTGTGCGAAGAGTTACCACGCGAACGATACCATCGGAACCAGGATGAACTTCGTGGATTCTGGCTAGTGGCCACTCGCAGGGAGCAACGTTATCCTCCTTCAAGATCACCATTTGGCCGACAGCCACACGCTGAGGAACAAGAATCCGTTGATTATTGTTGTGTAGTTCACACATATACTCGGTCCTCCATCTCTTCCAGTGCCGCTGCACTAGCTGTTGAAGCAATTGAAATCGGCGCACGCGGTTCTCAGGGACGTCCACAACGTTGTTATCAGGCAGCGCCATCAAAGCCGTCCCGATGAGAAAATGCCCCGGTGTTAGGGCATCTACTTCACTAGGATCTTCAGATAAGGGAGTTAAAGGGCGGCTGTTCATTTGTGCCTCTATTTGCACCAGCACTGTGGACATCTCCCCAAACGATAGACGTTGTAGGCGAAAAAGCTTTCGCAAGGTACGTTTCGCCGACTTGACTGCTGCCTCCCATAGTCCACCAAAATTAGGCGCACGCGGGGGTATGAAGTGCCATTCTACCTTGTTTCTAGCACATTCCGCCAGTACAGCCTCCTTATGATGCGAATCGTTGAGAAGACGATGCAACTCCATTAGCTCAGTGTTTGCTCCTCGAAAGTTTAGCCCATTGTCTGAGTAAACCTTAGTAGGAAATCCTCTACGCGAAACGAAACGACGGAATGCTGCAAGGAATGCCGCCGTAGACAAATCCTCCACTAACTCCAAATGCACTGCTTTGACTGCAAAGCAGACAAATACAGCCGCGTATGCCTTTGTTGCAGCAGCCCTACGATGAGGGGGCTTGAGATAGAATGGCCCGCAATAGTCAACTCCTACAACCGAGAAAGGGCGCGTAGGCGTAGCACGAGATTCAGGAAGTTGCCCCATAGGTTGAGATACTGTTTTAGGATCCGCTCTAAAGCACGTTACGCAGCTCTTGCAAACCGAATTAGCAATTCGTCGGCCGTCGATCACCCAATATTCCTTTCGCATTTCAGCCAACGTGGCGCGAGGACCTGCGTGAAGCAATCGGCGGTGATATTCGACTGCTATTAATTTGGCAAAATGACTACTTCCTGGTAGTAGTAAAGGGTGTTTTCCAGAGTACTCGATCCCAGTTTGCTGTAGACGGCCACCAACACGGAGTAATCCATCTGCATCGATAAAAGGATGCAGAGATTTCAAACGAGAAGTTGCACGTACAGGTTTTCCGGATGATAATTCTCGCATATCGTTCGGAAAGTAGACGTTTTGAAGCATTTTGACGAACGTTATTTTTGCGTTCTCCAGATCTATGGTGGTAATAAATGCTTCTCTGGAGGGATTCTGTTGGCGCCTGTACCCTTTCCATCGCAAACAGTATGCCGTGAATCTTAGCGCCTTCCAATAGCAAGAAAAACGTTTCACCCAATGCACCGAATCAATCGAAATTGCTGCTATGTTCTGCTTCTTGCGCTCCATCATTTCCTCAGGTGGAACTTCTATCATCTTACTTTCCTTCCACTCTTCTTGTGGCGATGACAACCAACTAGGGCCATGGAACCACAAATCGGACGATAATAGCTGCTGGGGTAGAGCTCCTCTTGAAACTATATCAGCCGGATTTTCTGTACCTCTAATGTGCATCCATTTGCAGCACTTTCCGATGTCCTGTATCAACGATACACGATTTGCTACAAAAGTGACCCATGTATACGAAGGAGATTTGAGCCAATGCAAAACCACTCTAGAATCACTCCACATAAATGTTTCGATTTCTTGCATGCCCATTGATTTGCTTACATGATTCCACAAATTTATCGCCACCACTGCCGCACAAAGCTCCAATCGGGCCAAGCTGATTCTCTTTAACGGAGCTGGTCTAGATTTTGCAGCAAGTATTTCGACCTTTATTTGCCCATCACCATCCGTTGATCTTAAATACATGACTGCTCCATATGCCGCTTCGGATGCATCGGCAAAACAATGAAGCTGCATCGATGTCGATTTTGGCAAACGGACGTATCTCGGAATCTTGATGTCGGATAGCAAGGGTAGATTAGCATGAAATCCTTTCCATTCTTCTGCAAGCTCTGACGATAATGGGTCATCCCAGTCGTGACACGCAATCCACAGCTTCTGCATCCTTATTTTTGCCCAAGAAATAATTGGAGCTATCAAACCAAGCGGGTCAAACAACCTGGCGATCATGGAGTAAATTCTTCTCTTCGTTAAAGGCTCCGCGTACTCAATGGTGTTGGCTTGAACATAAAGATGATCAGATGCTGGTAGCCAAACGACTCCGAGAGTTTTTACTGGATCATCAGATATAAAATTAACAGCAGTTTTCGAAGCGCGATCACCAGGGTTGATTTTCGTTAACAACATTTTTGAATTCGTACTCCATTTTTGTAAACGGAAACCTCCTTTCGCAAGTAGCTTCACGAGTTGCTCATACAACTGCAAGGCTTCGTCTTCTGTATCGGTGCCTCCTATATAATCATCTACGTAGAAATCATTTAAGAGTGCCTTTTTTGCGACCGGAAAATTATCGCCTTCATCAATAGCAAGTTGTTTTAAAACACGAGTCGCTAAAAAGGAAGACGGGGACAAACCAAAGGTTACTCGCTGCAACTCATAGGTTTCTACCGGCTGAGATTGATCGCTCCTCCAAAGTATTCGTTGTAACGGGGTGTGGTCTGGATGGACTTTTATTTGGAGGTACATTTTCTCTATATCGGCTGCTATAGCGATCGGATGCAATCGAAATCTTAGCAAAAGGTTCAGCAAACTATCTTGGATGACCGGGCCTTTCATTAATACGTCATTCAACGAGCAGCCGCTCGCTGTCTTAGCCGATCCATCAAACACTGGACGAATTTTAGTGCTAGTGCTGCATTCTTTGACTACAGGATGGTGAGGCAAGAAACATTGTACGGATATATCGTTATCACCTTTAGCCTTTTGCAGATAACCTCGACTTACGTATTCACTAATCACTGCCGCATATTCATTTTTCAAAGCAGGGTTTCGGTCGAAACGGCGTTCTAGCTGCTGAAAACGTCGTATAGCAAAAGATTTAGACTCACCTAAGTTTTTAGCCACTCCAGCGTGCTTGAACGGTAATCTCACAATATATCTCCCGGAGGAATCGCGATCATGTTGTTGCTGAAAGCTGTCCTCGCACTCTTGTTCCTCGGACGTCCATTTAACGGCCTCTGGAATTTGCTCTATTTCCCAAAATTTAACAATGAGCTCTTCGAGCGAAGGTTTGGTACCAACATGCATGATCGACTGCGGAACGATGCTCTTATTATCATCAGCTTCACCCTTTACTTTACCGGTCGCTAACCACCCAAAGACAGAATCAATAAACGCTGGCATGTTTCCGACAGGCTTCCTAACCTTGACTGTACCATGGCCCTTTGTCTGCAAAAATTCATGGTAATATTCTGAGCCCAGCAAAATATCAATTTGACCGCCATTGCCAGCCTCGGGATCAGCCAATTGAAAATCACGATTAAATAGTGACGTGTCGATACGTTCCGGATGGTAGCCAGTAATCATTGGTAGCACCGAAAAATTCATTCGACGTTTGTAGGCGAAGTTCCTTGATGCTATTTCCGCTTCAACGGTTTTAGCTGTGAATACCGGGCATTTGCCTACGCCTACTAGCTCTTGGCTGCGACCTTTTCCGTTCAGATGCAAACTGCGACATAGAGCTTCTGATATAATATTTACTTGTGCACCGCTATCGATCAACGCTCTTGCTTGTTTCTGCTTTCCTGAAGAATTTTTAACAAAAATAATCGCAGTAGATAAAAATATATGATTTTGCGATGCGGTTACAGCTGCATTTACTGACGAGGTGGTGCTACTCGATTCGTTCACGTTCAGCTCGTTCATTTGTTCCGATAGCGATCCATTTAGCTGTTCTCTATGCAGAAGAGTATGGTGTTTTTTATGACATTCGGAACATCGAAATCTCATCTTGCATGCCATAGAGACGTGCCCCGGGCGTAGACAGTTACGGCAAAGCCGTTTTTCGCTTACAAATTGATATTTGTCATCAATTGACATGTTGTTAAATAGATTGCATGTATGAAGTAGGTGTTGCTCTCCACATTTTACGCAAATCTGAATCTGGGATGTTACGTTCATTGCCAATTGTCGTTCTACTGTCTTTCTTAATTTGCTGGTTTGAACACGATCCTCTGTAACAGCATCTAGAACTCGAGACTGAACATGAAGAAATTTCACTAAATCATCCAAACTGTGTTTTTTTGAATTTTCTACATATTTCTCCCAATCATGGTGTGTTTTTTCATCCAGCTTTGATAGCATAATTTGGATAATAAGCATACCCCATTCATCAGTACTCTCTCCTAACTGCTTCAGAAGCTTTATATTTCGCTCAAACGTGTCCACTAATGAGTGGATTTCCTTCTGGCTGGAGGATTTCAAAGCGGGATACTGCAATAAAGAATTAACGTAACGCTTTTTTAGTACATACTCATTCGAAAATCGCTCAACAAGAGCGTTCCAGGCTGGCATATAGCTTGCTCCTGTCGATGGAAAAGAATTAATTAGGCTAGCAGCTTCTCCTTTTAACGATTGCTTCAAATAAGCTATTTTGTGCACAGGCGCTAGAGTTGTATTAGTGTGAATGTTTGCCTCAAACATATCGCGGAAAGGTAGCCATTCGTCGTATTTTCCTGAAAAAACTGGAAGCGACAAGTTTGGTAATTTGATAAGGCAGCTTGATTCACCCATACTATCTTGCATTTGACTTGCCGACTCTTTCACTCGCACTGCTGGAGCTTCTACTGGTGGGGGCTTAATAATCTTCAATCTGATGAGATCCGCAATTTGCATACAATTTTCATCTACGGCGTCATATAACTGCTCATTTTCATCAGAATGGCATGCATCATCCAAGAGTCGCAACTCGTTGGCAATTGCCTCAAATTCCATCCAGCATTTTTCCAATCGATTGAGTCGAGTCGTTGCTTGCTCCTGCGTTATGCCGTTTGCTCGCTCTGCAAAATTGTCGATCCGTTCGATGCAACGCAAGATGGCGTCTCTTTGCGCTTTCTTGCCAGCTATTTTCGTTTGTTCATTACTTTTACGGGCTAGCTGCGCTTGCTTATCGTACTTGTCCGCCATCTTGCTTGACATAGGTTGCTGTGGTTGGCAGGCCGGCAACATCGTTTCATTAACAGATGAATCTTTAAACCCAAGGAAAGCTTCTTCGTCCGAACTGAAATCCGTCATTTTCCACAATTTTCACAATCTTGGTCACTACGGCACCAATGTTTAGTTTGGAATTCCTTTATTCAGATCCTACGTTGTGTTTCTTAATTCTTCCTCTGTTTCCCTATCTGGACATGTGCCCAAAACCCCTTCTGTCAAAACAAAACCTGTCATCCTAACGTCATAAACGTCTGTCATGTCCCAATTCACAAAACCAAACGTCTCATAGCAAACAGGTGCAACGATTCCGGTAGATGCAAGAAAGCATAAGCGACCCGTTAGTGCCACGAGTTCATTTAGGGTCAGGCCAAGATGGATTCATTCCGACCCCAATGATCAGTAGGTGCTTGAAAGTATAAGCGCCTCCGACCCGTTGGTGTAGCTAGTTCGAATCGGGTCGAGTCGAGGTAGGTTCAATACTTTGCGCACTCGATTCTGACTGGTTCGCATCCGACTCTGTGTCAGGTCGTGAAATGTATCGTACTAATAAGGAATTTCATGCATAATATGTTTGGGGAAATGATTTTATGATTGGCTGTCAGTATTATGAAAAAATCTGTTATTTTCGGTATGAAATATGAAAAATCGGTAGTTATAGAGAGGTCATCTGTGAATTAGCAGGCATTTTAAAAATCGGTAGGAACACAGATAAATCGGTATTCCTGGTCACTCTGTCGGCGGTGGTGTAAGTTGGTGGTGTAACTTTCACCTGTCATTCACCGCATGTTTCCAGCGCTGTCAAAATAAAAACAATGTGCGCGTAGCGAAAAGATCTTTTCCCGGCACACTTGCACTCATTCGCGCGTCCAGACTAGTGAGTATTTAGCTAGCAAAAAGTGCCAATTTCCTACCTAGCGAGGATGAACCGAGTGAAAAAGAAACCGAGTGGCAGTTTGGTGCTATTGAAGAAAAAGAAAACCAAAAAGCAACAAGTGCCCATGGATTCGGACAACGAAGCGTACGACTCAATGGTCGACAACGGTACCGATGAGGATGATGATGATGATGACGACGGCGGTGGTGAACTTAATGGTGCCGGTCCGAACGAAAACGCTTCCGGGGAGGAACGCGACAGCATGGACAGCGGCCACGAGAGTGGTGCCTTTGTGCGTGTTCCAAAACCATCGAAGAAGAAGGCCGTCAAAGCGTTGAAGCGCAAAGTGGTCGCACACGAGGACGACGAAGCGCACCGTAAGCGCCTGAAAGAGATGAAGGAACTGTACAAACCACCGACCATGGAGGAGATAAACCGGCTGAAGGAAACGGAAAACTACTACCACTCGAATCTGTTCCGCATGCAGACGGAGGAAATGCTGAAGGAGGTGCGCGTGTCGTCCAAGGTGGGCCGGTTCAGTCACGTTTGGGTAGAGCAGTTTAAACAATTTCTCCACACAATAGAAGACGGTGCCAGTGACCGGTGGCTGCACGAACTGGAGTACGATGGTGTGCAATTTCCACTGCCGTTGGCCAGCATGCAGCACGGGCAGGAAGTGCTCGGCAAGGAACGGTTCCGATTTGTGCAGCAGCACCAGGTGCGCGTGATCGGTGGGTGCGATGGAATGCTGCGCACCTCGTTCGGGAAACCACTGGTCGTGGATCTGCTTATGGTCATGCCAGAGAAGTGTCTTCACAAGGAGGACTACCTGAACCTGCGCTACCACTGCAAGCGGGCGCACTATCTCTGCACGATTGCGGAACGTTTGCTGCAGCAGGCGACAAACGATAAGGTGGTCTCGAACATTCGCTTCGAGCCACTGAAGGGCGATCATACGAAGCCAGTACTTGTAATGGAACCCGCCGATGAACGGTTCGCAAGAAAGGTTCACTTTCAGCTGCACGTAGTGGCCGATAGTAGCAAATTTCCCAAGAAACGGTTCCTCCCGCATCGGAACAACGTGCGACCGAGCTTGATCGGTGGGCAGGCGGAAACGGTATCGACGGAGGAGTACGAAAACCTTCCTACTCCTCACTACAACACTTCCATTCTTTATGACGTTCGGTTGGTGAAGAATGTAGAGCTGCTGGAAAGCATCATCCAGTCGGAGAGCGTGCGGGAAGCGATCGTCTTGCTGAAGGTGTGGATACGCCAGCGGCACTTCGACCGAGGCCGGTACGGTTTCGACGGCGCACTGGTCACGTTCTACGTCGCGTATTTGCTGCAGAACAAGCGCATCTACCCGAACATGAGCAGCTACCAGATCATTCGACTGTTCTGGAACCAGCTGGCGGGCAGCAGCTGGGACAAGGAGGGAATTTCCTTTGACAACAGTAGCCGCGAAATGCTGGCCTCCTTCTTCCGCTACTACGACGTGGTGTTTATCGATCCGCTCGGGACGCTCAACCTTGCCGCCAACCTGCCGGTGGATCTGTACCGGCGCGTGCGGCACGAAAGTGCACTGGCGATACGGTTGCTTGATAACCGCCAAATTAACTCCTTCCTGGCACTGTTCCTAGCAAGCTATCCCTCCTTTGCCCAGTACGATCACATAGTGATGGTCAACGATTCCAAGCTCGTCACTGCCACGATTGAATCGTTCGCCGAGGACGTCGATAAGCTCGATTACTTCGGTGACGCTCAGGCACTCTTCACGCGCATGGTCGAAAGGCTGCTACGGAAAGGGCTGGGAGCGCGTGCCGCCTATCTCGTCCCGCTCGCTAGCGTTCTTAAAGAGGGCGAGAGTGCGATGCCGGTGAAGCCCCGGTTGGCGCTGGGACTTGCGCTCAACGGTTCGGAAGCGTTCAATCTGGTCGATAAAGGCCCGGAAGCGATCGATGCGGAGGCAAGCGAAGCGTTCCGCTCGTTCTGGCACGGCAAGGCAGAGCTGCGTCGCTTCAAGGACGGCTCCATCACGGAGTCGTGCGTGTGGGGCGAAACGTCCGACCCGATCGGACAGAAGCGTTTGATCGTGCGTGAGATAGTGAAGTTTCTGCTGCAAGCGCATTTCGATATGCCCGAGAACAAGATCGTATATTTGGCGGAACAGTTCGAGGCCGCGGTAACACCGTTACCGGTCCAGGAGTTGCACGAAACAATCGAGGAACGCTCGCTAGCCGTCATCCGCACGTTCGATACGCTTGGACGTGTGATGCGCGATTTGGAACATCTGCCGTTAACGATCAATGCTATTATTGGAACGGATCCGGTGTTTCGCTATACTGATCCAGATCCTCCCCGGCCGACCGCTAGTGGAATGCAGTCCAGGAATGGGGAGACGGTATTTCTTAGTGGGAAACCGATCCGCGCTACGATCCAGCTGGCGGCTAGTGGAAAATGGCCCGCCGATCTGGAAGCGATACGACGCCTGAAAACGGCATTCTATCTGCGCATTGCCGGCGATGTGAACACCTCGCGGGAATTAAAAGGACGAGTCCAGGCCCAAGCATACAACGACTATTTGGATGTGCTTTTTGGTAAGTGCGGTACAGGCAGTACTCACAGCCTTCCAACACCTTGAAGGTATTTAAGTGAACTTTTTTTTTTGTTTAAATAGAAAAATACCTATTCCGGTTCGAGATTATTCATCAGCGCGAAATAGGCATTCTTCGCGAGTATCTGTCCGCGAACAAGGTTACACGCCTGCAGAAGGACACGGATGAAAGCGTCGCCCTGGAGATGCGGGCCACGATCCTGCCCCAGCTGACCGGCTTCCTGCACGGTTTACATCAGCAGTACTTCTCCTTCGGGTCCGTCGCTGCCATTACGAAACGCTGGCTTTACTCGCAGCTAATCGATCCATATCTCTGGCCGGACGAGTGTACGGAACTGCTGCTCGCTGCGCTGTATTTAAACCAACCGTTGCAACCGCCGATACAACCGCAGACGGGCTTCCTGCGCTGGCTGCAGTTTATCGCTTCCACCGACTGGAGCAAAGAGATGATCGTGGTGAACCTAACCGACAAACTGTCGAGCGAAACGATCGAAGAGCTGGAGAAGGACTTTTTCGAACGCCGCCATTCGTTCCCACCGCTCACAATCGTAACGCCGTGCGATGCGGGAAAGTATGGACTGTTTGGACGGAGAGCACCAACGCTAGAAATACTGAACCGGGTGACGCTGCTTGCTAAGGCGGCCACACAGCTGGTGGAAACCGATTTCCGTACGCTTCGCAACAAAATTCAGGTATGGTAGTGCCGCGTGGGGTGGCAGTGAAACTCTTAAAACGGGACCGATTTTAGATTCGCATTCTGTGTGATCTGTTTAGGATTTCTTCGAACCATCGGTTGAAGGTTACAACGTCCTCATTCACCTGCACGCCTACATCGTAACGCCGATCGGAATACGCAAATCGCACGAAATAGGCGTTCACAAGACGCCGGGTTTGTCAGTTAACTCGACGGACAAAGAGCCGGCAGCGGGGCTCGATCCGGTGCGCTCTTATTTGCAAGAGCTTCGTGAAGCCTATGGACAGTTTGCCATCTTCTTCTACGACCCGTGTGGCGGCGATCGGATAGCCGTCCTGTGGCGTCCGCAAGCATTGGAAGAAAAACCGTTTACGGTAAGTGCACGTTGTACGCCAAGCGTTGGAGAGGGTGTGTTAATGCAATGCGTATGCTTGTTTCATTTCTCTTACCCCAGACATCGAACGTAAATGGAAGAAAGTTTACGAATGACGGTACACTGCAGCTGAATATCGATGCGTTAGTGCGAGACTTTGAGATCCTGGGTGAAGGATTGGTGAGCAGCGTCGAGAAAATGCACTAAACACAACATACAATGTGTTTGAAAGATAGTTTTAAAACGACCGACCTGTTTCGGATTATAATTTAAAGAGCAAAAAAAAACTGCAATAAAATACATTTCTCTTCCTTCCCATGTACATCAATAGTTTCTAATTTATTTTGGTTTTTGATGGAAAAATAGTAGGTAAATATAAATCACTATGTGTTCTGCTTACTCTACCATCCAAATTCGGAACCCGGTTTTTCGTTGCTTTGTATAAGGAACTAGCGTAATTTGGTTGCGACAGACCGCCCTGCTTAGTTTAGCTGGAACGTGGCAGAGACAAAGTATGGCAGCGTGTCCATCGGTGCGGTGTAGTTGTAGATCCATCGGCCACCTTCGTGCACCCGGTTCGTGTTGCCATCACGCCACGTACCCTTGGGCAGATATATGTCCCGGGTGGTAGCAAACTCCGCCAGCACCGGTGCTACCACAATGTCCTCCCCGAGCAGGTACTCTGCAACATTAGGAAAGGAGCATTAAAATGGAAGGAAGAAGAAAACACCCCATCTCAAAAGGATCGTTGTCAGTTCTATCTCACCGTCGTAGATAGTTTGGGCGATCTTATCGGTTGGATCGAGCCACCAGATGGGGGGATTCACCGGTGTACCGTGCGATACGGCCAGTCGCATCCGCTGGATAATGTAGTCTGAGTAGGTTTCGTGCAGCTGAGCGAATTTCTTCGATATTGTTATACTCTGTGAAAGCAAGCGTTAGGAGGCCGCGTTTAGATACCATTCTATAGGATGACGTTCCTTGTTCTCAACATACCTCCTCATCAATATCCCACGGCGTCTTGGAGAACTGTATGCTCGGCATGAAGACGCTCGCCTCCAGCCAGCGTATGAACAGCTCCTTCGTGAGTATATCGTCCCCGTACACGTTGCCACCGATCATGTCCGGCAGCACGAACGGGTAGCCGTTCAGATTCATCTGCAGCAGGGTCGGTATCAGCGACAGTAGCCCATTGTTCCAGCCCCAGCGTGTATCGAAATCGAGCATCCGCACAAACACGGGCAGATCCTGCGTTCCCCAACCGGTGCGCACCTCGATCATGCCACCGAAGGCGGCACACATGCGCACGAAGTTAACCGTTTGGCTCGACGGTAGCAGTGCCGTGGGTCCTTCAATGTCGGGATCGGCCGGTGCCCAGCTCGTCTCGCCCGCATCAAACTTAAAGTTGTCGATGCCGAGATCCTGCAGTTCACGCAACCGCCGCCGGTACCATTCGACTGCGTCCGGGTTGTTGAAGTTAATGTAGGACGCCTCGTTTTCGCCACTGTTCCACCACTTGGTGTTGTACCCGATCGTTTCGTTGTGCGATTTCACTAGATAGCTGGGGAAGAGGGAGTAGGAAGGTTTTTTTTTTAATTGGAATTGCGTATGCAGGACGGGAAGCTCATACCCCTTGCTGAGTGCCTCCGTGTACCAGGGATCACAGTTCTTGTTGATGAACGGATGCACCCACAGCGTCACGCGGAAACCCATCTCGCGCAACGTTTCCGTCATCTCGGTCACGTTCGGGAAGGTGATCGTGTTGAAGGTGAGCGATCCGTAGCACACCTCCCACAGATCGTCGATGTCGAGCTGGGCGTTCTTGAACCCGTACGCGTTAATTTCGCGCGCAAAGTCCAGCACCGTTTGCTGGCTGATCGGGCGGCGGTAGCGCACCCACGTGGACCAGATCGGTTGCCGTACCATGCGCTCGTCGGGAATGTCTACCGGTTGGTTCAGCACCCGCTCGACCGCCTTCTGGTGCGCTTCGCGCGCATCGGCCGCTACACCGATGCGGTAGTTGAACACAAACTCGTCGTCGTACGTGTAGTAGGGCAGCTCCTTTTTCGCGGTAAACCGTAGCACCTGATCGTTCTGGTCGATAAACAGTGGCACCTCCTTGTCGACGTAGAAAAACACCCCGGCCGTGCTAACCCAGTAGCGTTCGATGATGGCCGCACTGTGCAGTTCCTTCGTGATGTATGGGTAGTCATCGAACCGCAGCTTCTCGATCGGATAGTACTGCTCCATCAGCTCCGGGCCGCCGTACCAGTGGAGCGGGGTTTGTTCCGCCCCGAACGTATCGTGCAGATGCAGCACATCGCTACCGATCTGGCCCTTGCGCAGGGTGCGTGAGATACTGAGGAAGGCAAAGCCGGCGCTGTCCTCTAGTTCACGAATTTCCACGCTGTGACCGTTACCGTACAGTCGCATACCTTTCGGGAACGTTTCGATGTCCGAGTCGTCCGTGAAGTCATGATCGAAGGTGATCCTTTGCACGCGATCGTCACCTGATGTGAGAGGTTGAGAATGTAGAACATATGGTCATAAATTATTATTTATGAGCTTATCTTCTCTACAACTGATAAAAAATGTAAGAGCATAACGATGCATTCTTCTTCTTCTTCTTTTTGGTCCAACGTACTACGCGTACATGTTGGCCTATATAAGCTTTCGAGATTTAATTCATTACCACGCAGCCGGATAGTCAGATATAGTCAAATCCTTGCTACAGGGAGACGGTCCATACTAGGCTTGAACCCATGCAGGGTATGTTATTGAGTCGTTTGAGTTGACGAATATACCACGGGACCGCCCCTGACGATGCGTTATTGAAACGAATTTGAAACGTAATAATCAGACCGGATTTATCGAACCAGTCCGTGTGCTTACAACAGCTATAGCTTCAGGTCAGATTAGAGCAAAACAAATTTAACCAATCTTTATAATACTATATTTATTTATTTTTAAATCGAGCCATAAGCTGAAGTAAAAAATCCTTTAATTCTAAGTACAGAAACGACAGAAAACTCACTGACCTCCGAAACAGTAAACCAGCTGTGCATTATCATCACACAAATCAGTTGCGATATTAATGCTTCACATTCCTTCCAGCCTTTGGCCTGGCAAACTCAGCGCCACCCAAGCCTGCTTTGATCCAACGCCATTAGTGTTTCACCCTTGGGGAAGCTCTCTGACCCAGATATTGCCGGTGTGGATCGATGAGATCGGCAAAGCAAGATAGAGGTCCTAAAATTCCAGTATCGTATCGTAGCTTAGATCATCAGCCCCGACCTAGAATCGTTCATAAATCATCACGATTTTTTACGGGAGCACACGCCCTACTCACTACCTTCTCGGTCAAAGTATTTCCCCCGATGATCGGGGCTGTAGTATGCCACAGAGAAATAATTAATTTCTCCCAGGCGAAATTAATTTCAAGCATTTGTGCGCTTAATCCTTTCATGCACCATGCGTCTCCATTGGCGTGTGCTGTTGTGGTGTAGTGTGGTATGGGAAAGCGATGGCTAAATAAAAACGAAACGGAAACGAACCACCTCAACTCTTGATCTACTTCAATGCGAGAAAGCGCGCTCTCGAGAGCACTCGCACAGGCGGGGGGAGGAAGCGGTACGAGATTTATGGGCCACGATTTTTGTGAAGGGGGGGAATGGGCAGGAGCCGGCGTGATTGGCTGGTAGGAACACATCCCATTAATTATGGCCATTTTTCGCCGATTCTTGAGCCAAATGGTGTTTGTGTGCTCGGGCAGGCCAAACCGAGTCGTGCACAGGATCGTGTTTGATCGTGCGGTTGCGAAATGAAAAATGTACCACGAAACTCGGCTGCAAATGACGCGTACGATGGCGCTTGCCCAACTGTCACGACCAGCACGTCACGTGCTGAACGCATTCCTGGTTGCGATTGCTTCTTCCTGGGTCGCTTATGCTTCTCCGTTCATTTTCAATGATGCAAGGTTATGAATGCAGGGATGCGTTTCCTATGGAAACTTCTCCATTAAGATCGGTAGGTTGGTAACAATCGGTGACATATATTAGGGAGCCGTCACGGAGATAACAGTGGAATGGGTCAACTTTATCGGTGGAAGCAGGTGGTGGTGGTGGAGGGCATTAGATAACTTCTCGTCAACTGTTGACAATGATTGTTTGGAATAATTTATGTGTGTAGCTTATATTTATGACCGTACCACAGCCGTATTGTGATTGCGATTGGCTTTGGTGTAGCTAGATTGTACAATCAAATAGGCAGCCATCCCGAGTTGATAATGGGATCACGTTGTCCGATTGTAAGGATGCGATTTAAAACACAGATTCACAGTAAGAGGGTGCTTAGAATTTTTTTCAGTTCAAATTTTATGCCATGGTTAGTTTACTTTCTAGTCGTAGTATGTATTTATATCAAGTATTTCAAATCGTTCCTATATGAAGAAGGTTTCAAGTTTTTTTCCTAGGCTTCATTTGTATGCCCAAATCTGACAAAGAAGATCGATTTGATCGGTAACCAATCTAATATCAATATAGTCAAAAGGATGCAATCGTGTGGAATTAACGATTCTTCATAAAGCCCAACAATAGAGATAGATGGTACCTTTAATATATTAAATGTTTATTAGTATGTTAGCTAAGATTATCCTGTTCTTTTCATTTTGGGCAACACCTTTAGTTTATCCAGACATGCATATGCAAGAGTAAAAATCCATTAGTGATGTGAAAAATTAAGTTTTCTGGAATCGATTCCGGATAGTAGGTCCGGAATCAGTTTCCAGAATCGATTCCGGAATCGGCTCCGGAATAGGTTCCAGAATCGGCTTTGGAGTTGGTTCCGGAATCAGAATCGGCTCCGGAATCGGCTCCAAAATCGGATCCGAAATCTTAACCAGTTCCAGAATCGGAATTGGAACCGGTTCCGGAATCGGAATTGGAACCGGTGCCGGAATCGGAATTAGAACCGGTTTCGAAATCAAAATCGTTTCCAGAATCGGAATTGGTTCCGGAATCGGAGTCGGTTTCGGCATCCTCATAATAATAGACGTTTGGATCCAATGATGCAACGTATTGATAGCCGCAAAGAATCAAAATTTACTTGTAAACGGTCCATTCTCATGGAGATTCCCGGACTGATGTCGCTTCTGAAACTTCTTATGTCAATTCATGAACTGATTTTCAATTCTGGAAATAATTCCAATTGATTCTCAACACGGAATCGGCTCCGGAATTGATTCCCAACACGGAATCAGAAACGGGTAGGTCCGATTCCGAGATCCCATCACTAGCATAGACAATGCTTCCACTAGCATAGACAATACCAATCTCGGTCCAAATTAGATGCTTAATCGCTACGAGCATGTTGTAAGGTTTGGTATACAAACAAACTGGCATTTAAAACCAAATTTTAAAATTAAAAAAAAAAAACTTTAGAGTTACGTGAATCTATATTCTTCAAATTTGGCAATAAGCTACATAAATGGTACTTTGTGCTTATATCATGTAGTGTAATGTAATGTAATTTTGATTTTAACCATCTACCTCATCACTTTTTTTTGTTACTTACGGAGAAACTGATTTCTACAGTAAACAAAGTTATTAAACCAACTCTACTTTATTTTATTTGTACATTT
Source organism: Anopheles merus (assembly GCF_017562075.2). Taxonomy (NCBI): domain Eukaryota; kingdom Metazoa; phylum Arthropoda; class Insecta; order Diptera; family Culicidae; genus Anopheles; species Anopheles merus. The sequence goes on from NC_054082.1 coordinate 46,581,423, forward strand.
TTTGCTTTGCGTTTTATTTCAACAAACAAAATTCTATAATTCAGTAATGAAAATAGCAATACCATAATATGTACCATAATATTCCCCAGTTCGACCACCGTATGTGTTTGGTGCTGCGCTGTTTTAGATGTTTTATTTAATTGTGTTTACTGGTGTTTACTGTTTAAAATGGAATGTCAGTCAAACAAGTTTGGGAAGCACTGGAAGTACATAACTGCACAGAAAAATGTCGAGGGAAGCAATGGATCCATTTTCCCCCTAATCGTATCTGGCGTGTATCTGGTATCGTATCTGGCAACCTGATACGGTAGAATGGGTAAGGTTGTCGCCAAAAGCCACGGCGCCAAACCAACCGACGTTGGCACAACGGGAACAGAACGGGGAGGAAAAATGTGGTCCATCGTCGAAGGAAATCACTTTACAGCGGAATTTCGTGGGGTGTGTCTCTGGAAGGCGGAAACGGCTAGCAATTTACTTTTGGCATCAGTTTTAGATCGTTCTAAAATTAATCCCCCCTGTATTCAAAAGCGAAAAAAAACAACCACCGATTTTGGGCAGGATCGTTATTCGGATCGTACATGCTAAGTTGTTTGGAAAGCATCCACGCTCACGCTCGATCTTCATTTCGTTTGTCGGATTGAACAGCACGAGGGGAGTCCATAACGGCCAGGGAATGGGGAGTGGGTCCATCAATCAGTGAGAAATGTAAACATCAACCCAGCATCACCACCGCATAACCAATTGCCCCGGAGAATTTGGCTTGTAACGAAACAAACGGTGGCTGCCACACGAACGTTGGCCGTTAACTTGATGTTTTCTGTTTTCGTGTCTCGGCCCTGTCACGGATCGTTTGTTGGCGGTATGGCGCGTTCTGCAGTATGGAGCCGAAAGACATCGACAACAACGGACGTCCGACAGATCCGACGACTGATGGCAATCCATCGGTCTCGTCCATCATCTGAGTGTACACAGTTGCTTGCTGTTTTAGGGGTTTAGGGTGCATGTTTTGTCACCATTCGCGTGAAAATGGGAAAGTGATAACTAATTTTTTGTTATCTGTTTATGCGTCCATTATGTGACGTGCTGAGTTACTGGCGATGATTTGATGGTGGGTGTTATTGCTTGAGAAGTGTTGTTAAAACTAGTTAATTTGGCCCGGTTGCATGTTTAATCAACAGAACCTAAGACGTGTATACTAACTGCAGGGCACATTTAAATGTTTTCATTCAAACATGTAGGTAAGCATTCCTGCTCTCTCTTGATGTCTATTTACTGATATTTTTTATGATCGTGTTGCTATCTTGGTACAGGCTTCCATCCTATTGTGATCCCGGTTCATAGTCCTTCCATATTTTTGTCATATTTACAAATGTTAGTTGTTCCATTACATTAGCAATCGTGGTCCACTTTCTTTTTCACTATGTTTGACTATCGGCTGGACTCGTGGTACAGTCGTCAACTCGAACGACTTAATAACATGTCAATCATGGGTTCAACTTCCAGTATGACTGAATAAAATCCTGCTATGGTTTATCAAAAAGTCACTAAAAACCAAGCTCCGGTGTGGCGCAGACAGGCCTTGGCCGACAACGGTTGTTGTGGCAAAGAAGAAGATGTTTGACTATTCCGCTATCATTGACCATTTTCACAACCATATACCGTATAGGACATACGAAAATTTAATTTAGTCATTCTGAACTTATGGAATAGCTACTATTAAATGTCATGACATGTTCATATGACATATGGGTCCGAGTCTTCCATCCACAGGGCTCACTGTCACGGCTTATTATTGACCCGTGCCCCATCTTCTGCAAGACTATTTGTGTACCAAGCAACCAGGGATAGTCAGGAGTGCTAAATGCTAATAAAAACAATTAAACTAACTTCATTTAACTTTGTAGCTTCATCATGTGCTCATATAAAAAAGAACCCCTGACCCAGGAATGTCCTTATTCCGTGTATATTATTATCCCATTACTTTTCCCAATAGGAGTTGCTGTTCATTTCAGTTTTACAGTGCAGTTCAGTTGTAATTCCACTGCTGAACCATACAATTGTTTTTCCCGCAAGATATACTTTCAATGGATGAATAAATTGTAGCAACCTTGATCCCATAATAATTGGGAATTATTATAGCTAGGTTAGGTTTATAGATTAGGATAGAGGATTAGGATAGTTTATAAGAATAGAAGGAAGTGAGAATAAAGCCCTTCTTTTGGTAACGACACAGCCGCAAGACTAAGCTCCGTGAACCCGCTACAAAATATTAAAATTCAATTATTCAATTTTTTTTTCAAATGTTTAACACAACTCGTACTGAGCCTTATCCAACAATCTGCGTATGGAGACCCGATCCATGGGAAATATAAACCCGTTATATGCATGTTTTAAAGTTGTTCACTTAGTCCTAGTTATGCAGCTCCGATGGTTTCACTATTTTGCATGGTACCCAGCATTTTTGGGTTAATGTACAATGAAAAATTGCAATTGTTTAACGTTCATAGCGTACGATTTGGCAATCCTTTCAAGCAAGCATTTGACTACATTTGAATGATGGTACAGGAAGCAAGTACATGATAGTTCGAAGCAAGTATTTTTATTTAAACGTTTTGAACTACACAAAAAACACTACTACGCATGATAAAACAGATGGAGCGAGGTAGAATCTCCACCACAGAATTATTTAGAATCACTGGGAATAATTTGATAATTATTGATACACTTTCAACACGTGTGTAGAAGAAAACAATGATGTCTTTTGATCTGAATATATCAATTATTCAATCACTCTACCATTGCTTGTTGCCTCGGAGAATGGAAACACCGCAAAGAAATAAAAATCATCCAAGCACCCATAGTTGGTTAGCAAAACCGTTCTATAGTGAGTAACTTTTTCGTTCAGGAAGATCCTATAGTGAGCAAGCGTCACCTATGAGCGTGACGTGAGCGTAACGTGAGCGTCACCTCTTACTTCGTTTTGTATAGGGAGATGCCTTTGCGTTTAGTTATGGATGTAATTTGATGTGAGCATGAATGGAATGATGACTGATTGTACCACAAGTAAATATGTAATGAAATTATTATTTACAAAATGTTCAAATGGGGAGCAGTTTACGACTTGTTTTTCACATAAAGCGGTAAATAGTATCATGCTATGGCTAACCAATAAGTCACTGAAAACCAAACCCATTAGTGGTACAGCCAGGCCTTTACCGACAACGGTTCTCATCTCAGTATGGTACGGTAAAAGCACCGACAAACCGACGTGACACTGGCGTTACAAAAGTGTCCCACACGAAAGTACTGTCATTTACCAGTGAGGCGAACACTTCTGTCAAAGTAAGCTCTGTTCACTGCTGCTTCGATGTAAACAACTTTTCTAAATACAAATGGCGAAGGAAGTGTGAGGCATAATTTTGTGAGAATTATTGGACAAAACACCCGGGAACATCATTTATAAGTTTCCAAATCAATGTAAAAGATGTGAGAAGTACATAAAACAATACGCATTGGAATTTGCGAAGAAAAACAAAAAGGGGATTTATCAGTTTCTTCTCTGTGTCAGTGTAGTAAGCGAATCATTATAGAGATGGCGCTAGTGTTTAACGTATTTTCATTTGAAATAAGGAGACAACTTTTGAAGCTCATTTTGTTCGAAGTGTCACGTCGGTTTGTCGGTGGTAAAAGTGCAAACTAAACGCTAGGCATTTCTTTGATTGCAAAATAATTCAGTCGCTGTTGGACCTGATACGATCGTGAATAGAGTGATTTGGGAAAGAGAATACTTTGGCTAAAAAATGTATCTTTTCATTAGCACTTAAGGTAGATGAAACGTGACCCTTTGATCTTGATCGAGCGTTCCGTTGCAGACTAGAAGAAACCCTCGCGTATATTCCAGAGGCGTTAGAAATTACGTGTTATAAATAGAAGCAAATATCAATGTTAATGTGCTAAATTCGTTCATTACATTATAAAAGTGGATCATAACTCTAAGCCAATAAATGAATGAAAATGAATGAGTTGTATTTGCATCACAATAAAATTTAATTCTTCCACATGATTTTCAATGCGTTACAAGCTCAGGACTACGTTTGACACGTCTTTATGATGTGTTGAAAATTATGTGAAAGAACTGAACTGATTGTTGAGAAATGAAATGTGTGACAACTGTTGAACAAAATATCTCGCAAGCGGTGAATAATGCTTTTTATAACTTGGAAAATTTTTCCCATTTTCCAATCTAACAAGGCTTTGTTGCACTCTAGCTTATGTCTTCTTCTAGTACACTGCTTACAATTCTATATGTTCGATAATGACAATTCTTCTAAGCCTGTAGCTTAAGAACCTTTCGAAAAGATCTTGAAAATCTCGCAACATTCATAATGGACACCGTACCACGGAAAGCATTGCGAATGATGGATGGATAGACAGAACACCAAGAATGCGCACTTACCCCGTGAGATCGCTCTCCCTCGCTTAATGGGCTAGCGTTACATGTGCGATCCCTCCGATCCCACCCAAAAAGGACGATCAAGTTACTCCGTTGGGCAGTGGCCAATCGCACATCAACTGCAAAATGTTTGATTTATGCAAAAGCACTATCCCTATACCTTTCCCGTTCTTCTCACTACACATTAATGTCAGTGTTCTTGACGGTGCGGGAAACAAACCACACACAGACACCACACACGGGTGCAAACGGCAGCCAACGAATTTAAGTTTTGACGAGTGATGCCAATCAGACAGCGGGAAAGGTTGATCGACAACCGCAGCGTTCTGTGGGCGCACCATCTACAATCTGTTGCACTATTGCAACGAGCGTACTCTGGATGAGCTGGTGCGTGTGTGGTGGGTTTGACATTGTGACTCTGAACCCTGTGCCAAATCCATATCGTCCTATCGTTCGCCTTAATGCATATCCGGCAAATGGATCGACAGATGCCTTTCAGCCTTTTGGCGGATGTTGGATGGACGGAGTCTGTTCCGATGAGCGGCTCTGGTTGGTACTTGAATGGTAAAGGTTTGTGGTTGGCATTTTGGATTTGTATCGCATTTGTTTGCGAGGGTAAAAAGTGCAAGGTTTGTTTGTTTTGCAGGCTAACAAATGCTGATGCAAACAAACTAGAGGCTACTAAGGGGAATGCAATGCAAGTTGCTGCTTCACAAAGACTAAACATGTGGAGTGATGCTTGTAAGGTGTTTGTTCATCGTTGGCAGCTTGTATGAAGGCAATAATAACAAATTTCTTCCACCTTAAACTACATGTTGTTTTGCTTGGAAGAAATAGGGGCAAGAATAAATATAATTCCATGTTTATTTTCATTCATCAGACATAATAAGCACGTCTGCTATTTATCCATCCACCCGCCAGAGTAGTTAACAGTAACTACCTCTCTTTATGCTATTGCTTTCAGCCGTACGAGATGAGATGATGTGGTGCGAGCAACGCCACTTCCGCTACTATACTATACTTGCGGGGAAAAGAAAATAAACAGATTGCATGCCACTTAGGGCAAGAATGGGAGTGTAGTTGCATCCGTCTTCCACGGACGTTGTCTTACCTCGGTGGATGCTCAGGACGTACCGATGGTCCGGTTGCTCCTCGAGCCGTACCTCGATCGAGCTGGCTGCAAAGCGATAGGTTTCACTGATCTCTTCATCGTCCCGCAGCACCAGCACCAGGGTCACGGTCAGTGCCGCTGCCACGACCAACACACCGAGCGTGGACAGTAGGAAGCATTTCTTTGTCACACGGATCGCCATCGTCCACGAGACAAGTTTGGATCACTGCTTCTTTAGCTGCTTCTTCACTGCCCGCGCAAAAATAACCTACCGAAAAACCACTCCAAATAGCGGTGACACTGACTCGCTACTCACGATCGGTGGCCGCACCGGAACGGTGACAGTTTTTCACCGTTTGGAAACCGTATGTCACCTTTCGTTAGGAGGGATGCTCTCGCGATCGCACTGACACTGGTACGAAATTCAACCTTACGCTTTGGGACGAATCTGTGTTATTTTATTCTTTAAGAAAGAATCAAGGTAGAAGAGTGTCTGGAAAACTATGCACGACTGTTTCGCACTGGGATTGGGGTTTGGGGACGATCTTCAAGTGATCCTCACGTTCACCGCGCAATCGCGGTTGCACTTCTATCGATACACCACCGCGTACTAAAGCTGGCGGCAGCTGGTTTTTGGGCACAAGCTAACGTACAATTACACTGCTGCTATCACCGGACGACCTCCCAGACATCACCGATGCCAGGTGAGAGATAGATACTTCCACTGCCTCCGGGGGTGCACATGTTTCCGATTAGAAGCACCTATTCTTTCAAAAACACATTATCTCTGGGAACGAAGTGAGCTGTCGTTATCACACGAGGATAAGTTGTTCTCTGTCCCCTCCGTGGAGTGGGCCTGTCAGTGGGTGACTTGTAGCGGTTCTCACCAAATCCCTAGTTGATTGGAAGCGTTCAGAGGAACCATACTATCTCATCCACGATAATGACATCCCCCCATATCAACGTATAATTAAACTCTGTTTTACACCCTTCAGTCGTTGTTGCACACAGACCTATCTAAATATTTTTCTTTTCAGCTAGATCACACCGTTTGCTTTTCGAATTCCAAATCCGATCCGATCGACACTCTAGCTCTCGATGTACGGGATGCTGCACGTCGTCGTCGTCGTACGAACGGAGCTCGTCGATCCTCGGTCCGGCTTGAATCGCGACTGATCCGATCTTCGAAGTGCGACTGTGGCGTCCACCTTCCTAGGGGCAAACCGATTTTTCCCAGCACAAACACAAGAACGAAGGGAAAATAAAACATCACATTCAACAGCGGTGTATGGATGAGACGAGGTACACGGGGGTTCGGTTGCGGCGTACGATCCTAAAAACCCTTGGGTTTTGTGTATGTGTGTTGGTAAAGGTGTCGAAAAAGAGACACGGCGAAGATGCGCACGCTCGAGCCAGTAGGTTCAAAGGTAAACCAAAACACAGACAAACACGCTGCTACCCTCTACTGTGCGGGGTGGATCGCTGAAGGGAAAAGCACAAAACATTCATCTTTACATTTTCCCATCACGAACGCGCGTCCGTGTTGGACAACAACCTCCACCAGCATTAACGTTGTCGATGGTGGTGGTGAACTGCAGGATGAATGGCATCAGCAGCGGAGAGCAGCGAGGAAAATCTCATTTTCCTCGACCTTGTCACTTGGGCCCGCGGGGATGATGCTTGCTTTTGCAGAATAATTGATTAATCGTGCGTTGTTTCGTGAGGTTGAGGCCAAACATTCTCTGGTGGTGGGTGGGGTGAGTCGTTTATTTTTTTTATTTTTGTTGATGGGAAATGGAAAAACCAAGCACCACGAAATGTGATGATGGTAAGTTGAGGACGGCGCCCGGTTGCGAGTGCGGTTGCGGGTTTTGCGTTATGACGTTTCTTTCGTTTGCTGGCGGCGTCGGCGGCGGCACGTTAAAGCATACACACAAACGCAGCACGCGATCGTGTGTGCAGTAATGTGTAAAAAATAGGAAATGGATGATAAAATGTGTAATCATTCATTTGGGCAGTACCTTGTTCGCGAAATGGCAGCGGAGGAAAGAGAGAAACGTGCAAAAAACAAGAGCAGACATCAATGTCATGGGGATATTATTGACGTGAGGGGGAAGCAAAGGAAAACATGAACAGTAACAAAGATGTATGTTTCCTGTACACTCACACAATTTGAGTTTGAAAAAAAAACACACATTATTAGTACTACAAGGCCATGCCTGTGCGGCCTTTTCTTTTGTTTGTGATAGGCGAGATGATACAATCATTACAGTTCCCATCCCAATTTTATGACTCGCCAATCTCAACCATTTCTGAGGTGCTAATTTCATGTCGGCATTGTTTGTACGACCTCCCGCTTTCCTTCTTCAATTCTCACAAATGATCTGCAACACTTAGATCATGTGCTATAAATAACAAAAAAAAAATGTTGAAGATTTGTTGCTGCAACCAACACGAAAAAATGAAGGTGCATAGTGAGGTGCATTATGGTTTTGCGAGGGGGTTTTGAAACATTTTATCGGATTTCTTGTGTGTAAATTTGATAACCCGTGTCCCAAAAAACCTCATAACGATGAAACTTCTCGCTTCATTCCGTTCGAGCATTGAATCACGTTAGTCATGAGGAGTGTGGATTTAACCACATTTTTAGCGCATTTCTTTTTGTGACACTTGAATATTAAACTTACTTTTTTTTATCCCTTTTTCCAGCTGTTGGATAAGTAAATCGAAAACTTGGAATAAATCAGCGCACAAAAACGGCAACCGCAGAAGCCGATCGGTAAGTTCCAACTCACAAACCTTCCGACAAGCTAGAAGCATGTAGCACGATCGCCAAATTTGTCCCTTACTAGCTGTTGCTCAAGAAGTAACGATTTTTGCTTACCCAAATTATTAACAAGCATTACTCTACCGGATACGACTTCATTACTGGCTAACCGGTACGGTGATGATGGATAAGGGTGGCCTCGAGCCACCCTACCTCCTCTGCGACATCTTAATATTATGCTAACTAATTAACGAAAAAGCCGTGATACAGATAGTTTTGCGTGGTGTGTTGGTAAATTATCGAAAGAAAAATGATCACCAACCTTCCGCACTCCAGTTGCGTGCCAGACGCCAATGTCCATTGGCAGTCGATCATCCTGCACACGGGACGCGGGTGGTCGAAAGAAAAACCCCCCACACACAACCACACAGCCGGCTATCGCGTCGTGTTCATTAAATTTTAATTCATGTACCGTCACCGCAAACCATCATCATGTAAGACCTTCCCGACTCTAACGCTTTACTATACGCGTACTATCAATCGCTGCGGCAACTACTACCAGTGCTGCTGGCTCACTGGCGTGTGCGGTCGCTCATTAGTGGAAAACATATTTGCTGCAACCGATTTGAGAAGGGTCGGGCGGGCGGGTTGGCGGGGTGGTTCTTGTTTTTAATTTACCCGATGCGAACCGATGCTCGTCCGATGTGCCTGCGTTGGCATACCATGTGCAGTGTAGTTATCCTTTGGTGATCGGAGGGCGAGAGAGACGAAACCAGCACACACACAAAAATGGTACATGCAGACGAACTTCTGTGTGATTGCCGTGTGTCGGGGGTGTTGGACAGCAAAAGAGCAAGGAATCTAAAACCAAGGGATGTGCACGATATGTCGCACGCCTCATCTCACACGAAAATGGCAAGTGACACGCAGGAAAGGAAATGGGAGGGGAAAAAAGCGGGCGGAATGCACGTTGCCGGTGAAGATGGATTGCACATTCTCAAAAACGCATTAGTTACGATCACTTTCACGGTTCAATGACCGCCAAAAAATCACTGGGAGGATGGGCAAAATATGGATCGCACTTTTTTCCGGCTACAATCTGTGATGTGATATATGCATTAGTAGCCTGTAGCGAAAGAAAAGTATAATTTTAGTCATTTCGAATGGATTTTCGAAGGACATATGAATCTTTTATTTTATTACTTGACTGTAGCATGAATATTGAATCTTTTAATCGCTGTGTAATAATGAACTTTTGAATTCAATACTGGAAAAACGAAATTGGAATAATTTTAGGTGACAATTTTGTTGTAAAACTAATATCATAAGATAGTTTAGATATCTACGATACTGGGAAGAGATTTTATATAATTTTATGCTACTTAAACTTCCACTCCAAATCAGGCAATCACGTGTTAGGGAGTGAGAGTAATAATCAAGCGATTTATAAATAACGATGATTTTTTAAGTTTTGTTTCCTATATTGTTACCAAACATACCTATATTGTCAAACATATGTATTCCATGTTTACCTTACCTTAAAAATGGTTTTGGCCTACATGGCAACTCCGTTGGTCAGTACAAACGTGTTTTATTCGTGGTCTGGTATGCATTAATAATTATTACCTTTGAAATATCTCTAGACCGTATTGTTTTAAAGAGGATTTAGAACAAAAAAATCTAAAAGTAATGAAACGAATGAAAGAAACAAACTGAACGAGGAAACTGCCAAGCATAGACTTCTTCTACTTACTTTCATTTGTCAGTTTCTTAGGGATGCATCGACCTGTATCTTACATAGAATTTGGCTTCATACAGAAAACGGTCCAATGTTCGTCATGACAAATGGGAACTTCCTCTCTCCCCTATGAAATGAACTATAGACACATTTCCGCTTAGTATTAATTTACTAAAGAGTCGACGAGGGAAGTATGGCATCAGTCTTTCCCTTCAGTAACATGATCCGATAGATCTCTCTACTTTCTACTATTTTAAGCGCTATTCTTGGCTTGGATAGTTTGAATTGTATTTCAAGTGACTCAAAATTGGATGCATATTTTTGTACACATTTTCGAACACCAAATCGAAATAGATCCGAACCTTACACCTGTTTTTCAAACTCCAATTTGGAATTTCCGCAACCGAAGCATTTACGAACCTGGCGTTAGCGCAGTCGCAACATGCAGCCACACCACGGGAATGTATCCTGTCGGTTAGTGTTTTCGTTTTTTTTCTTTTCATTCTTCCTTTACTTTGCTACACGCTGGCCACACGCTGGCCGTCCCGAAGGTACATTCACCGGCCACTGTTGACCCCGTTTTGTTAATTAAGTTCACATGCATATGCCATCCGCTTGCTTCTCACTCGTCCGGAATGGTACGGCAGGGACCTCTCATCGCACCTGATCATGTTACACAGTGATCATCCTAAAATTAGCCGTGTGCCATCTTGCCGGTCCATCCGGCCGCCGGCAAAACAGCACAGGTAAATAGGCAAAAGCGAAGGAATGAAGGGAGGTGAAACGAGTAGGACACCTACACGGACACGGAACCAACTCCCCCGGAGTCCATCAATCACTTTCCGCAACGTTTGTCCCGCACCCAATTGCTGCCCTTTCTTCTGGCCGTTGTTTAGTGGCCGTTGCCTAGGGGGAAACATTTCTCATGCTACATTGTTGAAACCGTTTCCCTCGGGGGGGCAGTGGGAAACGCTGCGGGAGCATGAGAGGGGACCTTTTTTTTGGCTACATCTTCCCGTCAGTTGTCGGCAGCGTGGTACAGCAGCAAAATCTCGGTGAAATATTCTTAATGACATGGCCCGGTAACGCGTTGGCGTAAAATAGTCCACTTGGGTATATTAACACCGGCCGGCGGCAGCGCGTTCCATGTCTTGTTTTTTCTTTTCCTTTTTTTGTCGCATCGATCGCAAATTACAAATGGCCACTTATCAATGTAAAAGCATGATGGGGGTAGAGGGGTTGGTTCGCCTCCCGAAAGAGCAGTGGCAACGGATATGTTTTAAATGAAGTCGTAACGGCGACGTCAGTGCCAGTTGTTGGTGGCGCCGGTCAGTGAATTTTACATGTTTTTACCTTTCATTTAAAGGTACTCTTTTTGTTATTTTTATAATAATTACAAATTTGTATTATCAGTTGCTGTTATGTCATAATAATAATAATAATAATAATAATAATAATAATAATAATAATAATAATAATAATAATAATAATAATAATAATAATAATAATAATAATAATAATAATAATAATAATAATAATAATAATAATAATAATAATAATAATAATAATAATAATAATAATAATAATAATAATAATAATAATAATAATAATAATAATAATAATAATAATAATAATAATAATAATAATAATAATAATAATAATAATAATAATAATAATAATAATAATAATAATAATAATAATAATAATAATAATAATAATAATAATAATAATAATAATAATAATAATAATAATAATAATAATAATAATAATAATAATAATAATAATAATAATAATAATAATAATAATAATAATAATAATAATAATAATAATAATAATAATAATAATAATAATAATAATAATAATAATAATAATAATAATAATAATAATAATAATAATAATAATAATAATAATAATAATAATAATAATAATAATAATAATAATAATAATAATAATAATAATAATAATAATAATAATAATAATAATAATAATAATAATAATAATAATAATAATAATAATAATTATATATATATGTATATATATATTATTATGTATATATATCGATCTAGACGCTATGCAAATGCAGACTACGAGTCGTGCAATTGCACAGCGCTTGCAAACAAACGAAGCAATAACAAAAAAATGGAAATGGAAAGTAAGCGAGCCTAACAATTGTTCCTTCTCCACAGCACACAAGCCTCCAGCAGCGTTCGGTACGCTTAATCGACGTTTCAGAAACCTTTAATTGCCCTTCTCCGTTGGGTTGAAATATGCCCGGAAAACTCATACTTCAAGCCAGCCAACCCCCAAAAGCCGACCCCGTTGGGCGCTACCGTTCCCATTAGAACAATCCACCCAGACAGACGGCGAAACGACCCCACTACTTGCTGCCAATAACACGCTGCCAACCGCTCTGCTTGCTCCATCATTATTCCCGATCGAGGGTTCCAAAGTCACGCCATGTTGTGTCGGTCGCGATTTTTTTGCGTCGAAGCCTTCTGTCAGTCTCCGTGTAAAAATGGGCAAAATCGTGATTTGCACAGGGCTGGCTGGAATTCTAGCGCACCAGCTGTGGTGGGGAACCACCAGCTGGGAGGCTGGTTTGCACCAAATCGCATACGAACAATCGCCGTCGCCGTCACCACCACCAGAGCCGTCGAAGTTGGGTTGAATGGGAAAAATGCTTAACGCTTAGTTGTTGAGAGTATCGTCGCGAAAAGCCGCCGTCTCTGAGTGGGGGAATTATTGCAGCAGTTCGGCATGATAATATGGGGCTTGGTGTGGACCGAGGCCTAGTCGCTGGGCTTTGCGCTGGCATATCCCGCCAAGTCAGGTGAGTTCGTCGTCGCACGATCGACGCGTTGATGATTGTGGCGTGTTGGGTGCTGGCCCGGTGTCATAAGTTTAGTAGACTGCGCCGCTTTTAGACGCTAGAGTACAAAGCCACGTTCGTTGGTAGAACGAACTACGTGTTTGTGTGTGCGCTATAGCCTTTAACTCAGTAGGCCGTGACCGTCAGGCCAGTTTGCAAGTGCGATAGAATGCATTCATGAGGGGGCACATGGTAGCCAACTTCCGGATGCTGCGCATCATAGAGCGTGCTAAATACGGCACCATTAATGGAAGATGCGGTTCTGATCAATAAGTGCAGTGGTTTCACAGCTGGAATTGTGCTAGTCGTTCCTCCGAGTGCGGAAGCAAACAACGTGTGAGGTTATACGGAGTGCATCCACATCTAACCTCAAGTACGATGGCATCCATCACTGTGTTGCGCTTGCTGTAAGTGGCATCTTTTTTGATATTCAAAATTATGGTAACATTTAGAGATATTTTCTTTACAGTAAGTGTATGATTGTGATATTTGCCCTGGACTTACCCGTCGATGGTGCCGTCGTACGACAGTATACCTGTGACAGTTACTTCCAATCCTGGTGCCAGCTGCACAACGCCACTGTACATATGGACACGGATGTGCAGGCGAGTGTGTTCCCCCGCGTACGGCAGCTTGGCTTCATCTACGGTTCCATCGGCAACTTCACGCACACGTTCAACAATCAGCTGTTCAAGGCGGGAGTACTAAGGGTATTCGCACGGGGCACCCGGGTAACGACACTCACCATGCCCAGCACGATCGAGCAGCTCTATCTGCGCGACAACGGTTTGCGGACGGTCGAAATCGACCCACGGACACGGTACATCGTGCGCTACCTCCGGCTGCAGATGAATAAACTTCGCTCGATCGCACACTTCGAACATCTCACGCAGCTGCACGAGCTCAATCTGTGTGACAATTTGATCGAAGACGTACCGCTGGATACGTTTGCCACCATGCCAGCGCTGCGCCAGCTGATCCTGTGCGGCAATCACATCAAGGCGCTCGGTACTACGCCGACCGTCATCCAGCTACCCGCACTGACGCACCTAGACCTCGGTGGTAACTTTCTCGCGAGCCTCCCGCTTGAACGGTGGCAGCTGCCACAGCTGATTAACCTAAGCGTGCGCGATAACCTGCTAACCACACTGGACAGTGGACTGCTCGTGCGGCGATTTCCTCTGCTACGCATACTGGACGCATCGGCGAACGCACTCGATTGCCATTCGTACCACCAAGCACTGCAAACGTTTGTGAATCGTTCCGTGGTGCATCTGATCGATCGGCGCATGTGCAGCGTGGACGATGCGATCGTGCTGGAGGCGGAGGAAATGCGACGTCCCAATGGCATCAAACCGGCGGCGGCGGAGGGTAATGGTCCGCTTGAGGTACGCCATCTGAAGGAACGTATCTTTTTGCAGCAGCGCACCATACAGCAGCAGCGGATGGAAATTGAGCAGCTGCGCGCCAACCTGACTACGCTGATGGAGCAGTTCGATCTGGTGGCTGGACCGGCAAGAGCGCTTGATCCGTTCTAACGCGACCCCTTGGTGTGACGGTAGCAGTTGGAGGCAGTTGCCCTTTAAAGACAAACATACCACAGAGAGAATACCGGGTGAAACACACACAAACGCGTACATTTAAATGTGTTACTTTAGTGTATAACATGTGTGTGTGTGTATAACGGGTGGGTGGAAAACAGTTTTCCGAGTGTATTTCGACCTTACTGCACCAATCTGGGACATCAGCCCCTTCAAATGTGTCCAATATTTTACAAGCAAATCGCGCTGCCACGTCTATTGCAACCGTGCTCAACCTTCAAGTACTGTTAGTGAAATAATGACTCCAAGATCGACTAGCGCAGGGTCGACTTGCTTAAAGTCGGCCCGAGTGTGAAGAGTGTGACTGTTCTGGGGCGGTTGTTGTTGTTTTTCTTCTTTTCTATGGCCAATTGTGTGACATTCCAATTTCTCATCAGCTGAACCGGGCGCGTCGATCATGCTTTTTATTTTGGTTTGCTTCCTCTCTGTCGCTCACTCTACATTGCCCTCGTTTGCAGAAAGAAGGAAGGCAGTGTGTGGTGCGCCAGCCAAAGTGTGACCACGGTATGTCACGGCTGATCTTCACGCAATGTCATTCGTCTGTGCGCGCCTGCATTCTGCGTTAATTAATGGCCTTTAAACGGCAAAGTAACTTCATGCGGTTGTTGTTCCCGTTTCGGTTCCTTCCCCCACTTTCTGTGACAACCGTGGCACAACCTCAGCCACTAAAGGCAGCGAACGACGTTGTCGTAGTGACCGGGTAGGTGCAAAGTGACCGAACATCACTCGCCGGCCCTAATGGACAATCGGTTCGTAAACCGGCCAACAGGTGAATTCTCACAAAAAATGCTATCATTTTATTCGTTTACAGGCGCGCTTTAAACCTTCACATTTTGGGGGCGAGCTTTTGTTTGCAAAACAAACGTTATTGCTAGCAACGGTTAGAAATGTACAATTATGCAAACAAATAGTAACGTAATTCCTTATCCCACCGAACAGACTGTCTAGCGTGCGCCTGGCTGATCAAACACAATTTGAATCATTTCGTTGTATATTGCGCAAGAGATTATGGAAATGGTTGTATTTATTTAAAGATTTAATTTTGAAGTGATTTTACTTACTTTATTGCAGGCTTTTTTTTCTTTCGATTGTAATATCTATACTTTTATGCATTATTTGTTATACAACTCAATGTTCATGTATAAATGCATGTATACTTAAATGCAAATAGAAATAAAACAATGAGCATTTATATGTCATTCTTTTCATTTTAAATATATTCCCAATATACATGAAATCGCACTCGCTTATCAGTTCTTTATTTATTACTTCCGATTTTACGCACATGGTGAACAGGCATGGTTAATCACTTTGGCAACTTTTAAAGCCCGTCTTACAGCGTTGTGCCCAATGGAAATGATCTTTCTGTTTGCTCCCTGCACACCAACCCTTATCTAATATTCCATGTAATAATATCTAATCCCGCATGCAAATAGTGGTCTTTTATTTACAGCTACCAGTGCATCTCACGACGCTACACTTTCGATTTCATCCATCAGCGTTTATCCTTACCCACGACGCTCGCACACGTGCGTATGTTTACTAAATTAATCTTTTTCGCCCACTACTTGGTCGGTGCTGTTGTAACGGACGGCGACCTAACCGTAACACCCCACTTTTCATCGCCCGCGAAGAAGTGTTCCCCGAAACGAGCGGATGATTAATGTGGCATATCGAAGGCACTCTGCTAGTCACTGTCTAGAAAACCAAAAGCAGGAACGATCGCACCGAGGGAACGATCAAATGAAGCAAATGTGTGAGCCACTACCGGTCCAAATGTCGGCATACATCTTATCGTGTTATTTCGTGATAGGACGATTTAATGCGTCTGTTACGGCCTGTTACGTACCGACGCCAAACGACGCCACCATTCCGTGTATTTTTGCAATTTTGTACGGAGGAAGAGCATCTTTTTAATGTTTGTCGTGTTTTTCTTGCGATCGTAAACCATGCTGCTTGTCATAGCAATGGCATTTGACTGGAACCGTCAGTGCCACAACACATTTATGCAAACCATTAATTGTTGAGGGTAGAGGTTTCCGTATTGCAGGGCGTTTTACAGACACTGTGTATTAGCGGATGGTTGTCTTCTGCAGTAGCCTATGATCGCTTCGGATGGATGCAAAAAGGAAAGCGCTGCCATTAAATATGATGTTTTAACAGAACGTTTCTTAAACCGGCACTGTTTACTGGGAAAGGTTTTAGTAGCTTTTGAATGAATGATCAAGAAGGGAACCACAATTCTTTATTTTTCAAATGCATCACAAATCTGTCATTTCTAATGATAATTGCCTGCCATATACATCGCTTAATTTCTAATTATATTTCGTAAGCCCTCTCCATTTGTATATTATTATTTCGTTTTTACGTAACGTACGTATTTTAAGCATGCAATAAATGCCTTTCATGGATACTGCTTTACTGTGTCACTACACAATATGGTGTATAAATTCAGGATAGATGTACAAAATTACTTAACAACTTAACTTAAATTACAACAATAACTAATATATTTTACTTCTTGTTCGCTCCCGAAATTGAGAGGGCGTCCAGATCTGACTGTACTACGTCCAAGAAGTTAAAGTTTACGTACTTTATGTAGTAAAAGTTTAACGGTAAGTTTTCCAAAATCCATATAGCTGATTAGTAGCTTCTTAACTTAGTTCTATCGATCTGATGATCTGTCTAGTGATCTTTCTGTTGAATAAAAGAAAAAGGTCAATTCACAAAACGCCTTCTATGGCCGATATCAATTTTGCTCTACCTTCCTCACGTGCCAAACAGTTGGAACCTATCGTTAAACAGTGGTCATTTCTAGCTGTTTACATGTTGACCCTATGCACACTTTATGAGGAATGAGGAAGCAGCAGCTCTTGGGGCTAATCTTTTTGAGTGTCAGAATCCCGTGGTGAAATCGCATTTTGGAACGGTGGTATGCTTTGCTTTTCGTGCTTCCCCAGAAACACCGGCACGGTAATGTTGGCCGTTGGTTGGCGTCTGGTTATCTCCCAGACGTACGTCTTTCGTTTCACGAGCGTTGGTGTGTAGTCTTCCTGCGGGTGCGAGCTGTCATCCCCACCGGCACCATTCGTTACATTGATCCGATCGAAGTGTATCTCAAAGTCCTTCCCGAACACTCTGAAACCGGCCGGCGAAGGGACGATGTGCGTAGAGCGATCCATGTGCAGTATGTCCGTCATGTTGCGTATCTTGTCCATGTCTGTAACGAGCGGCAAGGTGGTGGAAAAGGTATGAGTTAGAATAAAAATAACGCAAGGGTCACTCGATAAGCATAGAAGAGATAATGATAGATGTATTGTTTATAAACAGTTTTATATGAAAATAGACATGGGAACGATGATATAGAATTATAATCATAGAAAAAAGAAACGGATTGTATCTATAAAAAGCACATGTAAACAATCAATAAGGGAATTAAGCACTTGTGAATACTGCCATACGTAAAAATTTTACCTTGTTGTTTGTAGGGACTTAATAGACTCATGGACTAGGTTTTCTGTAAAATTGATATTCTTTGGTCTCATTTCGATTCATACTAGACTTGAATCTTGGGACTGGTTAGATGTTAAACCAAGTAAGTAGTATAACTATTGTACCACGGTATAGGTTCCAGACAAAATGTGATCATTAATCATCTTTTCACGATCTACATGATAAACACTTCAGAAATTACAGCAATCAACGTAGCTTGTTACTGTAAGTAGCATTATTTATCAGAAACTAATTTAGTGATATATTTATATACATAGTACAACTCCCATTAACCGCATCAATGATCATGTGTGATCTACTCTATTTACCCTTCGGTACATTTCCCCCTTATCGTTGTTTGATGAATATTTAATGATGTATAATTAAGGTTGGCTCTCTCACATCAATTCCTTTGCCTGTCCATGCTACGAATTTGCTTTTAGTGAGCACAAATCAGGGTTAGGTACGTCAAAAAATTCGTGTACAGGCGTCCCCCGAGCTACGACCCTCTCGAGTTACGACGATTCGCAGATACGACGATTTTGATTTTGATATTGAAAAGTTGTCATCGAGAAGAAATTGATGTATATTTTTGAATTTCTGAGCTGATAACCGTTACACACACATTTCCAAAGATTCCACAACTACCCGATATTGAATATCTATATCGTGTAAACGACTTTTTGTGTAAAATTAATTCATTATCGAACATTATTTCAAATAAAAAACACGATATAATAGATTTCGACTCTTCAACTTCGGTTATAAACTTTACATTGACAGATATTCGACATACGACTTTTTCGACTTACGCCTTGCGTTGGGACTTTTTTTCGGTCCCAAATACAGTCGTATCTCGGGGGACACCTGTACTTGTAAAAGGTTGTCATATGTACCTGAAGGATATGTTTGTTACGGATAGAGAAGACTGCAATTCAATTCAATTCAATGCGTCTTCATATACATTAATGAATTTAAACATTCTTAGTCATGTGGGAGGACTTACTTGTGCAAAGTTCATGTAATTTATCACTTTCAGGACAATCATAAGAGAGTTGATATACTGAAATGTGATTGAATTCTGTTTCTTCTGTGTTGTAGTCAATTTTACTTATTAACGAATACTAGAATAGCAACGCTCAGCAGAAACTAGACCAACAGAAAGCAAACTAGTACTAGTATTCATCAAATGTTTTGTAGATGACAATACTACCCTGTTACTACCAGACAGACCGTCTTATGCCGGTCAAAAAATATGATTCACGTCAATTATGCTTGTTTTGTGTCACTCATCTGCCGCTTGATTGGGCTGACGACGTTTGTGATCCTTGTTGTCGGATCATTTATTTTCGAAGAATGCAGATGCGCCAACCGGGTAGGGTAATGCAGTACTGCGGTACTAAATGGAGGAAAAAACCTTCTACTCGTTCAATAACGATGGTATTTGTGGAAAGGATCAAGGTTTTTTTGGATCGTACATTGATGTGATGTAAGCATCGTATGTATGCCAAGGGCATACGCTCTGGCGACTGTCGCATTTGAATTGATTTGCAAAAGAAAAGAGAACACATACCTTAAACTGTACTCATATGGTTACTTCCTGCATTACAGTTGAGTTAGCCTAATATATTTAATTTTAACTTTGAAACACTTATTAGCTCAGCAAATAAAACGGAAGCTAGGTGTAATTTAGAATATCAATCAGGCTATTACAATCCACAGCACACAAAATACTGCATTCGTTTACGGTGCAGGCATTTGTTTAACCATTTTGCTTTTCTTGGATGTATCTCGCAAGAATATCGATCGTTGTCGTTATGCCAACCAAGATGATGTTCGCTGTCACCGATCATTCGTAAAACAGATGCAATAAAAAAGGCTCAAAACACTGCAAAATACACCGATATCCCGTAAACTTATCTTTGGCGACATTTGTATGTAAGGAGAAAAAAAACCTCCCCGTCCAATTAAGCGCCGAAAAGCTGGTGCTGTACCCTGCCAACCCTCGCCTGATGGTCTTTAACGGCAACGATCACTGTTTATTATGGTCGTGGTAAATTAGCGTCACGAGGTACTCTTTCCAATCCGTCCTTCTTCCGACTCTCTACCGTCGGTTAAATAAATTGTACCTTGCGCTATTGAGGTTGTACGTGTTGTTTGTAATGATTACTACACAACCAGTACATTTTTCTTGCCCACTAAAAGCGAGCGCATTTCTGTCTCACTTTTGCTCCTTGCCTTGTCCCCCCTTGTAAGCGATAGGTTTTGTTGTTGTCTACAAATATAAATCTAAGAATATTTCCCGCTGTTCGTTCTATACAGATAAACTGCTGTACCCTTGAGCAACAGTTACTTGGTTTTAGTAGGGACCACACATTCTCTTCCCGTTCGCGGCATGGACAACCTACCCTGCGGGTTTGATTTATGTGAACCTGACGCAGATTAGCAGAGTGATTAAAGAGATTATTTAGATTATTTCGAGTAATTATCAACCGTCATTTAAGGATTGAGCGATGGTAGCTGTGGGAATGAACACACTTCTCCTTGGTTTTCTTTCTGGGAATAGACAAAATAGATCGTAGCACATGATTGACAATAGGAATAGGAATAGGAACTTTTCTGCTAAAAATATACTACCAAGCGTGAATAATTGTATCAAATCTCATGAAGTGAAATTGACACTACGGCAATTCTTTTTGTAAAAAATAGAATATCTGGCTTGAACATTTCAAGTATATAAATACACACAAAAACAACAAGAATAGCAAAATAATCGGTACGATTTTCACGATAGCTCAACAAATAATCCTCAATTAAGTACTGTCCAAAACATTACCAATGCGTTTATATTTACTAACTGTGCGAATCTAATCATCGGCATAATTCACATATATTTTTCAATGATCTGGAACGGTAGATAGTTTTCCAGGCAAAAAATTACCATTCTTTCTTGTTCTATCTAACAGTCCCTCAAACTGAACAGAGCGAGAAAGCATATCGATTATGTTGATTGGGTCAAAAATAGAATATAACACAGTATCAGTAGGATTTCTTTACTATTGTAATAAAATGAGAACATTATTTAAACATTTGCTTCAGCTTGTTGGTGTTAGCAAAATATACAACATCTTGCATTGATTAGAAGCTGACTGTCCGGATGCATAATTGTGTATTTACTACGATACATTTCGCTTTCTATCGCTTTCACACATCATTTGTCGGCTCTACCACTCGATCAAAGATTTCCATACACCCCTGCGGCGAACAGAAAAGTAAGCTTGATACGATAATAGTGTTTTGTTCAGCTCATCACGAAACCAAACGTCCTGTCGATAGTCTCCGGCTGGCACCGACTTGGGAAAGAATTTATCCTCCAGCCAGTAAGCGACATTGTAAGTTCGGTTCTGAAAGAAACGAATGATAATAAGTTGTTACTTAGCCAATGCCGCATGCAATCAAGTCATATTTACACCATGTGGGCAGTAGTACAGCAATTGAGGTACGGTAGCAAAAAATACAGACATAACGTGACGGGAAAATATATCTTCCGATGGGTTACGCAAATAAGCACACGCTTCTAATAATACATCGACTGGGAAAGCCTGATAATCGTTCAACCGGTAATATGTTTTCACCTGGAAATACACGACGTTCAACACCTTCGGTACGTGTATCGTTAAGTTCAAGTATGTTGGACTATTTCGGCGCAGTATAGTTTTGCACTGCAACAGCTCCGACACTTCGTATGGCGTTTCCGTACAGATGAACCGGGTCACTCGTATGGTGAACGGTCTCGATTCATTCGTGAAGACGATGCGATTGGGATAGTGGACAGGGACTTGTTGCTGGTCACATTGTACGGGTTTGAATACGAGCCAGGATGCGATAATAAAAAACCGCACAAAACACCGAAAAAGCCTATGCACACGTTTCATTTTGGTTGCGTGCTCTGCACTGATGAATATGTATACGCTGCGGCGTAAGTAGACGAGAACACATTCATGGATCAAATTTACCCAATTACATGGTTTGTATCATAATTATAGTGCTAGACTAAATTGGTTTTTCATCTAGAAACTTCGACAATTTACCATTTACATTGTTTATATCAGGACCAGAATTAACAATTAAGTCCAGCATATATATATGGGTTCCATTGCGTCAGTAGAGCATCATTATTACATGCTTATGTTCCATAAATAAAGTTATCTATAGTCTACGTTTACATCAACAACATCCAAAACGAACATAGGATAAAAACACATAGAACACCACTTTTCCAAAATCTAAAAATAACCCAGCCTTTACACCTATGAAATACAAAACATTATATTATCGGTTCAAAATTTTCCCTAATTTAACGAAGATAAGTGAAGATTGGATCGAGATAAATATGAAACATTTACTTTTTTTTTAGTGCGTTCAGGATTTGTAAAATAATGACACAAATAATGGTAAACTAATTATTTGTGGTAAATGTTTTGTGCATTTGCAAAAATAAAAAAAAAATCTGCTTGAATACCACACCGGAACTGTTTTTTTTTTTCGACAGAATGTATTAGCAAAGTAGGGCTAATGGGTTGATTATACACTGACAGTGGTAAAGAATGAGCACATGTCGCATTTTGACAGCTGTCAGTTTTTGAAACGAAGTGTGACAGCATCCCGCTTGTTCACTACCGGCTGTGGGCATGATAATAGAGTAATCGAGTTAAGTACAATTATTGCTCGATGCATGATGATCCCTTTATACAAACGGCCATGTTAGCAAACAAAACCCCGACAAATTTGTGTCAAGACATAGGCTTTTATTAAGTTTTTATAACTGGGAACAACGACAAACGTTTCCATAAACTCTAATCTTTACCCAAACCCTTTAGGGTAGTTTCAAAGAGCTTCTTTGATTCATTGATTTTTTTATGAAACTGTGCTGTGTTTCATCTTGGTAGGTGTTTTGTTGCCTGTTAGCATATTAACGCTGTGCGGATCACGCTCCTATTATGATAGTAAAATATGTTACATTGCGTATTTATTTACTTTATGGGTTGAACTATAGGTTGATTTGACAATTGACAATTCTTCTTGATATTCATCACAGCTTGTCATAGCTACAACATAGCATCACCACTCTCAGTCAAATCAATCAAAACAATATGTTCTTTATAGTATTTATTAATCGATAAAGCCTATAAGCACTATAAAGCCCTCTCGAGTCAAATTTTGTTTACAAAATTTACTGTTGGACGCATTTCGAGCATTTAACAGTAAAGTCAGTTCTTTTATCGTAATTCCAGGCCCATAGATATCGTCAGCTGAATTTAGTAGACGGCACATACAAAGATACTAAACTAAACTAATCCAAACTAAGAACAAATCACTTGAATAAGACAGATACTAAGTTCCAATGATGATTGTGTGTTATTGTTATATCTTTATTTAGTATTGTACTTATACTCACTACTTGACTCTTGATCGAATCTGATTTGATCGCTAAATTATATTATCTGTCACATCTAATTAATCGTGTTTAATTATTTATCGATTGTTTAAAAAATCGTTTGATAGCATAACTACCACTCGAGCATTGAACGCCATATACCATTTCGGCGAACAGAAAAGAAAGCTTGATAGGATAACATTGTCTTGTTCTGTTCATCGCGAAACCAAACGTCCTGCCGATAGTCGCCAGCAGGCATAGATTTGGGAAAGAACTTATCCTCAAGCCAGTATTCGGCATGGTACGTTGTGTTCTATACGAAAGGATGAGGAAAGGGCAGTGAGTAAAAGCTGACGCCGATTAACTACGGTTTAAACATATTTACCCCATGTGGACAGTAGTACAGTAAATGTGGTATAGTTTCGAAAAACACAGACATAAGATGGCGGGAAAATACGTCGTCCGAAGGGTTACGCAAATAACTACATACTTCCGTAATTATGCTGATTGGAAAGGGTTGGTAATCGTTCAACCGATAGAATGTTTTCACCTGGAAGTAAATCAGGTTCAGCACGTTTGGCACTTGGACTGTCAAGTTGAAAAAGGTTGGTTTATTTCGCCGCAGCACTGTTTTGCACTGCACCAGTTCCGACACTTCGTATGGCGTCTCCGTACAGACGAACCGTGTCACTCGTACAGTGAACGATTTTGAATTATTCGCGAAAACGATACGATTGGGATAGTACACAGGGACCCGTTGCTGGCTACAGTGTACGGTGTTTAATACGAACAAACAAACAGGCAGGCTCGTAAAGTACCAAAACGGCACCAATTTCATTTTGCCGGCACGCTCTGCACAACATTTAAAATGAAACTCGAGTAAAATATTTAACATATGCGTTTATATACGCAGGGGCGTAAGTAGTCGAGACCACGTTCTGCAATTAAATTTGGTCTATTACACGGCTAACCATGATTACGGTAACATGATTGCGACTATTTACAGACAATTTGACAATTACAAATCGTGCACGCATTCATGTAATGCATTGTATACGCAGAGCAAAAATATTACAGATTTTGGGATTCATTCTAGCGATGGGAAAAATGAAATTTTCATCAGAATCGATTCCGACTAGCTCCAAATTTTTCTGGAATCGGGATCGGCTCCGGAATCGGAATCGGCTCCGGAATTTGAATCGACTCCGGAATTGGTTTAGGAATCGAAATCGGCTTCGGAATCGGAATTGGGTCCGAAATCAGATCGACTTCGAAACGGAGTCGTTTTCGGCATCTCCATAAGAGTAGCCGTTTGTTGTGTTGGCTTACAGGGTTTACCAGCATATAAAACAACTGTTCACTTGTTTATAACAATAGTCGTTTTGTATAGACACCGCTGTCTACCACTTGCTCACACGTCAGATGGTGTAAGCTACTCTGTCCAATTCAATAACACAATTTTCGCCTTCGATTGCACAACGGTCGGATTCGGCACGGTTTATTGTAGTTGTTGTGTAATTAACAAAATTAATGTTTTGATTTATTGAAATGTATGGTTTATACTGCATATTGCTTGAACAAAATAAACGTATTTGAAAATGTTTGGTTTTTGTAAAATTTGTCCCAACAAACAAACTGTGCCGAATCTGACAGTTGCTAATCGAAGGCGAAAATTATGTTATTGAATTGGACAGAGTAGCTTACACCATCTGACGTGTGAGCAAGTGGTAGACAGCGGTGTTTATACAAAACGACTATTGTAACAAACAAGTGAACAGTTGTTTTATATGCTGGTAAACCCTGTATTTCAATTCCAGAACTCATTCTCATTCCGGAGCTAATTCCATTTCTGGTGTCAATCCTGATAACGTTTTTGCGATTCTCAGGTCGATTCAAAGCCGACTCCGGAATCGGAATCGATTCCAGTATCGGAATCGGCTCAGGAATTGATTCCGAACACTGAATCGGAACCGGGTAGGTTAGATTCCAAGCTCCCACCACTAATTCATTACAAGCGCGGACTTTTTTTAATTCTTCGTGAATCAATTTGGCTCTTTGGTTCTTCACTAAAGACTATGCAGGTACCAGTAAAGATTACTATAACGCTACTATGTTTCACCTACATATTCCGTGTAATGTCCGTTGGCGTGTCAAACACAAGACTACCGAACCTGTCCATATTTTTGTAGATACGCAGGCAAAATACAAATGAATTTGTTTTTTATTCCTATCATGTAATAATGTTGACATGGGGATCTCATGCGATCATTAGGCATGTGCAACTGTGCAAAGGTTGAACCAAAGAAACAACAATGTCAGCATACAACCTTCGGGATGTGCACAATGTTCGCACATCAATCAGTCAGGCTGGCTGTACCGGTTCCCCTTTCCCATCATCCGCACATGTGTATCTGTGTCATTTAGCAATCAATTAGCACACCCGAGCAATTGACCGAACGGACGAGCAGCGAAAGGCAAACTAACTCAATATAAAATCAAACGCTCTCCAGCGTATGGAAGCTCCGCTCATATCCACCGATCACAATGCAATTGACGTGTTTGTGTTTGTGTGCTGCGTGGTGGCAATTTCGATTACGAGAAGAGCGATCGATAAGTGTTCGATATGTCTTAGTTGCCCACTTGAGCACACATAGGGACGGACAACGGTGGAGCACACACCAGCGTGTCTAGGTCACGACACTGCACAGCCTTATCGGAATGGAACAATCGGAGGTGGCAGGTGACTGTGCCTCATCAAAGTGTGCGTATGAGCAGGCCAGCAGGTGTGTGTACCGGCGTTAGATCGTAGCCTACTACACGGCAAACGGCTTCGGCACTTACCTCGTACAATGTAGTACCAGTAGTTGGTGGTACCGTTCGGCATGGTACGCATTGCGCCGCGATCCTTGATGGTGCTCCACATCTGCGTCTGCTCGGTGTGCAGAATCATTGCGTACGACAGGAACACTACGACCACCATGAAGAAGAGCAGCAGCGCGTACACCAACAGCTGCCCGGCCACGTTGTTTGCCATGCTGCCTGCCCGATACGGATGCTGCGTATTACAGACACACGAATTGCACGAATCTTTTCTCGAACCACCAAATTCTCTAATAATTCTCCGCTCAGCCGCTAGTTTTAAGCGTTCTTTCTTTCCGCACTGCTGAATTTGGTGGAGTACTAGATGTTATCGTACGCGGCAGCGTGCGTCGAACCAGCGTACTGTTTACACCAAATGTTTACCGTTGTTCTCTTTACCCGCCGTGCTCTGTTACGTTGCTGTCTCACTGTTTCTTTCCCTCCCTCGAACCGTAGAACCTTCCCTTCGATTGCAATCAATACACACGCGTGTGATAAGCTCTTTTCGGTGTCACAGTTACCCCGTTGGGACCGTTTTACGCGCACGAATCCAACAACATCAAACCTTCCGCAACGCAACCAATCCAAACACGCACGACGATGACGCAGTTCACTACGCCAATACTGTTGTGATCTCACTATCGCTACACACTGGAAGACGAAGGTATCTCTGCTCACCTAAAACACACTGATCGAACGGAACCGCGTGTGAAACTCTGCGCCGTTGTTTGACGAATGTTTTTACTCCACGAAAACACGCGCACTGTGCGCTTCTCGAATAACGCTGCGCCGATGCTGTTTGCTTCCCTCAGGGGACGGCGCACACATACACGCATCCGCTCGAAAGCCGTGGTTCACCCGGTTTTAGTGTGCTCCGGTGGAGCAAACATTCACGTGCCCGTACACCACCCATACACACACTTGCACAGTGGGAGAAAAAGGAGGGGAGCGCACACCGGATAAAAACAAAACCCGCAAAAGAACCGCAAAACAGCAAGCAACCCCCGCAGGAAGGGAGAGAGAGAGAGAGAGAGAGAGAGAGAGAGCGATGCTTACAACACCCTTTTATCGCATGCGGATGGGTGCAGCATAGGGGGTGATTTCATCCGGTCGATATGAACTCTTCGCCTTGGTCACATCTACTCTACTGTACTGTATCTTACTCTACTGTAAGATGTTGGATGGTTCATGTGTTTGTGTGTTTGTGGGCGGATAAAGGGGTGCGTAACAACATCGCAACATTGCACTAAACCGCGGTGTCGTTGTTATGCGATCTTCAAGCGGGGCCACTTACACACGCTCGAACCCCGAACCGCGCAGTTACAAACGGAGTGGCTGAACCGAAAGAAATACACATTGGAAGCACAATTACAGCAACAACATCACACGTGTGGAGCGGCATGCGAGTTTTGACCGAGATTTGATCCAACCAGCAACCAAATGATCGTCAAAGAGGGGGCAAACGCTTTTAACGACCTTCACGGCTTCAAGTTCCAGTTAGTCGCCGGTGAATAAGTTTGATTTTTTTTTCTCTTGTTTTGGTAGCACTCACCATCACCGTCCCACTTGTGGTGAGGTTTGGTTGAGTGTGTTCGAGGGGTTTCTATAACTATGTATTTTCACCCGATGCGTCATTGCCGGCTGTTTAAAGCCGAACTTATCAGGCCACCGTTGAAACATTGTAGTTTTGGGTAATCGTATTCTCTTATTTGGATCAGTTTTGCTTTTTACTTGCTCATTCACTTAACTTTTGACTATTGCATACGGAGTTGGAGTTCTTGAGTTCTTGTAAACTGAATAATGGTTTATAGATGATTAAGTGACTTACCCCATTAGTCATTTCATTGCCTTGACTATGCAACAAACTTTACGATGCTTTTAAAAGGATCTTAAATTCTGCAGTTCTTTTAATAACTTAATCCAAAATTTGTTTATAATCATGAATTTGATCAATCGACAAATCGAAAAGTCAAAAATTGTACAACAATCTAATATGGCTCACGTGTTTTGAGAAACTCTTTTCCAACCGTATATAAACACCATTTTCATTTTTTAGGCAGCTTTTAGTCCAGTCCGTGGTACATCCGTCAACTCGTACGACTTAATAGCATGCGCGTCGTGGGTTCAAGCCTCATATGGATTGTCGTCGCCCCGTATCAAGGACAGCCTTGACTATTCGGTTGTGTGGTAATCAATAAGTTTCAAAAGCCTGTATATGCCGGCATTACCATATCCGCCGTTACTAATAATAGTAATAATATGCATAAAAACTAAATTATCTTCTCATGTGTACAATCGTCCATGTAATCATAACTATGCCATATGTTGGTTGTTTGATTTTAGCAAACAATAAAGTAAAATATTTATTTTTGTTTGGGCGCATTCAATGTAGTGATAGATTATCCATCAAATGACTGCAAAACATGCACAAAACCAGGATCATCAGGTGTGGCAGTACCGTCAATTCCGTAAAGCATCATCGCCAATAAAACGGAACGGCTATTTGGTTGTTATCAGTGAGAGCTCTTTCTTGAGAACCATGAAGATTACAACATGGCCGTGGAGGTATCATCCATAACATTCATCAGAGAGTACTGTCACGACTTCGGATATAGGCTATACCATCTACACCTTTTTGCTAAAGTCTATCCCACCACTATGCAGTTGCTATTGCGTTGATACCCAAATAGCCAAAATTGCTTAAGCAGCTAATTTCGGCATGCTAAAAATCGCTGCTTGAATTCGCCTTTTGCAGTAGATAAACAGCATCAAAGTTCCAGGTGGTCCTTCTAGATAGCGATTAAGCAATTTCCTTAAGCCACGGTGCCAGGGATTATTTTTCTTTGCGTTTTATTTTCAAGCAAGGCGTCATATATGAAATAAACAACAAGATTTGTGTTTTTATGTGCATGTTTGTTACATATTTGTTGCTTAAAATGCTTAATCTTAAGAAACATATTTGTTTAATTACTTTACTTATCGCGTATTAATCCTGTAAGTGACACGTTCAAACACATCCATACCACGCCGCCAGGACCTAAAACCTCTCACTACACCTTGCGGGTAAAGTATGGTACCATGGCCAATGGTACCGGATAGTTTCGCAACCATTTTGGACCAGTGTGCAGTTCGCCACTGTTGCCATCTGTCCATGAGCCGCGGGGCAGATAAATGTCTCGAGCACGAGCATTTTCCACAATAACCGGTGCAGCAATGATGTCGTCACCGAGCAGATATTCTAAGGGAAAATTGGGAAAAACAAAAAAATAAAACGAAATTAGCTTCAAATCGGGAAGAATGTGCACCTCATCTAACCACACTTACGATCGTAGATTTGTTGGGCAGTTTGGTCGCTCGGATCGACCCACCAGAGCGGCGGGTTTACGGGCAACCCGTCGGAGACGGCCAGTGCGAAACGCTCCATGATGGCCGGTGCCATCCGTCGGTGCAGTTCGGTCATCGCCAGCGCTATCTGGACGGTTTCAGCGTCAAAGTCCCACGGTACGAACGAGTACTGAATGCTCGGCATGAACACGTTCGCCTGCAGCCAGCGGATGAACATTTCCTTCGACGGTGGGCTGTCGTCGTATCCGTTGCCACCGACCATGTCCGGCAGCACGAGCGGGTAGCCGACCATATTCAGCTGCAGCAGTGTGGTGATCAGCGTCGGCAGTCCATTGTTCCATCCCCAGTTGGAGTCTTTGTCAATCATGCGCACAAACACGGGCAGATCCTGCGTGCCGAGGGCGGACCGTACTTCGACCAGATCGCCGAACCGTGCGACCGTGCGCAGATAATCTCCGACGATCTGGCTGGGCCTACGGTTCGCGGGCCCATTTAGCAGCGGGTCCGGCGGTGTCCAGCTGCTCTCGCCAGCGTCAAACTTGAAGCTATCGATGCCGGACTCATCCAGTATGGCTTGCAGCCGGGCGCTGAACCATTCGCGCACATCGGCCTTGCTAAAGTCCACGTAAGCCGCCTGACCGCGCACCGAGTTCCACCATTCGGTGTCCGTGTTGCCGGTATGATCCGCCACCAGGTAGCCGCGCCGCCGGGCCTCGGAGTACCACGGTTCGCACCCCTTGTTGATAAACGGATGAATCCAGAGCGTGGTCCGTGCGAACCCGAGCTGCCGGATCGCGGTGATCGTGCTGCGAATGTTCGGGAACTTCGTTTGGTTGAAGGTGAGCGCCCCGTAGCACCACTCCCAATCATCGTCCAGCTCGTACTGGCCACGGAATCCGTTCGAAACGATCTCGCAGGCAAACTGGCGCACGACTGCATCGTCAATGTCGCGCTTGTACCGGGCCCAGGTGGACCAGATCGGTTCCATTACCATCGATTCCGCGGGATGTCCCGTAGGTTTGCCCAGGATGCGTCCGATCGCACCCATGTGCGCAGCTCGGGCATCCGCAGCAACGCCGATCGTGTAGCGCACGTCGTAGCTGGTCCCGTGCGTGTCGTACGGCAGGGCGGCACGTGTCTCGAAGCACATAAAGCCGGGCTGGCCATAGTTCTGGTCGACAAACAGCGGCGTCCAAGGGTCGACGTACAGGAACGAGCCGAACGCATTCAACCAGTACCGATCACCAACCGCACTGTTGTCCGCCTCCTTCGAAAGCATGCTGTACCGGTTGAACCGCAGCTTCTGTACCGGCCAGTATTGGTGCTTTTGCTGCGGTCCACCGTACCAATTTGTGGTGAGCAGATTGACACAGTCGACGTTGGTGACGCTGCTGGGCACCTCATTGCGTATCACGGCAAACTGTGAGTAAGCGTTCGTGTCCACTTCCCTCGCCAGCTCCAGCACGGTACCGTCCGTTGCGGCATTCGTGAGCGTAAACCCGGTAGCCGTTTCTGTGTAGACGGCCGCCGGATCCAGGTTAGCGCTGAGCCGAATCTGCTGCACCACCTGCCCGGAGGACTGTACGACGCGTAGTTCACGTGTCTGCAGGTTCACGTTGACAACGGTTGACGCCTCGTTGAACGTTAGGCTGTACTCGGTCGTCTGTGCGTACACACCGCCCATCGGCCGAAGGGCGACCAGAACAAAAAAGCTACTCAACAAGATGGGCAACATCTCGAATGGGGGTGGGGGTATGTGTTCCCTACGCACGGCACACTTTAGACACACACTAACCGTAACTGGACAAATTGTGATCCATGGAGAGAATAACAGAGCGCATAACGGGCCGGGCAGGGCGCTTAAATAGTATTGCTGTGCTGCTGAAGTGCTCTGGTAAATATTTTGCTTTTGGCTACGGTAGGAAATCAATTGCTGAACCGCAAAAGGGGAAGTTGACAAAGCCCTTGAGAATATACTTTCTTTATCTCGCCACCAGCACACCACCTTCCATTGCAATCTGAACAAAATGACACTCTGTACTCTGTAGTTGGATAACTTTTTCAGGTGTATTGGAGTTTTCTTTACAAATAAACTGTGTACACAATCTTTTTTGTTTTTATTAATTGGTCCCTTGCTGTTGCATGCTAAGATACTCATTATAGAGACAAAACAATGTTGAAGATAATATTAGTCAGACAAATTAGTTCATTTGACCCATGACTAGGGATGTACCAAAGGGTATTTTTAATTTCAGGACAAACCCCCGTTTAAAAGGGGGGTAGTTGGTGTTTTTTTTTTTCAATGCTAGTATCGATATACACAGAGACATTGAAAAAAAACGTGGAAATTGCTCTCCTTATTTGCCAATAATATATATGTATTACCGTGATGTTCGTTTTGTAAAACAACATTTTCATTCCGTTATTTATTTCAAAACGTATTATCAAAAACATATATATTAAAACAGTAAATAAAATAATTGAGTTCAGCTGTGCATGAGTATCCTGAACCACACAAGTCACGTGATGGCTGCAAGCTTCTTCTATGCGACCCGCGGAACCTTTTAGAAATGTTTTATAACGGAATAAACAAATTTAAAACTTACATAGCTAATATTGAAATTCACAAAAGGATAAATCAAACGATACAATTCTTCGGTTCAAACAGAGTTTTCTATTCTTATCGGGTGCAACAATTATACTTTATCTAGTCCTGCGTTAACAGCTGACACAGTGTTGGTGTAAACATAAATCTGTGGAGAACAGTTATGCGTCCTTTTCGTATGAAATTATGATAGAATTTTTTTTTATGTATCAAAATGATAATGTTTTAATTGCATGTTACGAAGGCGAACATGCAGCATGCATTGAAAAGCAAGTGTTAATAATTGAAGCACGGGTACAACGAATCTAATCCTTTGCCGAATACCAATCATGATCCTTAACGATACGCATGATACACACTCTAATACCGAACCTGTTAAGGTATAGGATTTAAAGTCTGGTGTGACTAGTGCTCACTGGAGCGCACCCACAACTCCGATCCGACTACGGCTATTGTTAGTTCCGATTACTTCGGCAAAATCGGGACCACTAGTTCTGACCGGGTCTGGTGGTACAGTCGTCAACTCGTCACTCGTCAAGACTTAACATAATGCCTGTCATAGGTTCAAGCCCCGAATAGCCCGTGCCCCCATACGTAGGACTGACTATCCTGCTATGATAATAAATAAGTCACTGAAAGCCGCGATCCCACTAGTGCCACAGGCAGGCCTTGACCGACAGCGGTTGTTTGTGCCAAAGAAAAAAAATAAGAAGTTCTGACCGGAGTCGGAGTCGTCCGGAGGAGACGTCTAGAGGTGTTCTAAGTCGCCCGGAATCATTCGAGGTCGGGCCTTTGTTTCGAAGGCCGACTCAGGGCAACTTCGGACGACTTCGACACCGAACGACTCCGGGCGTCTCCGGTTGACTTCGAACGTCTCCGGGCGATTCTGGACGGCTCCAGATGATTCCAAACAACTCCGGATAATGCTGTACGGAACTATCTTTTCGAATCGGTTCCGTAATTATTGGAATCGGATCGGTGTCGACTCCAGAATTTTTGCCAACTTTACCCATCACTGTATGAGACGATAAGACAGTTATTAAAAGTAAAAATAAATATTTATTATCACAATCTCCTCCACAATCACCCCGATGTTTCCTCCCACAACCGGTACAAAAGGCACAAATGTTTTGTAAAAAAAATACACATCAGTCTCATAGTAAGGATATCCGTTCTGTGTTTACCGTTCACACGGCACCTGGTCACTAATCCGAACCATCGGAACAGTCACAAACATTGCAACAATCACCCGCACCCTGACGGGGTCCGCCTCGCGCAACCGACATCTGAGAACTGGAACTGGCGACTATTTTGCGTCTGCCCTTTCGAGCATCCTTTGCCGGAGCAGCTTGAAAGTAAGGCGTGCGGGCCATACTAAGCTCCTCTTGCAGCTGGTGCACCTTGCGAGTCAGCTTCGCCCACAGCTCCTTATAGTGTTGCTTGGACTCGGTCAATTCCTCGAGCTGCTGCTCCAGCGCGGCACGACTGGCACGTTCCTGGTCCAGCTCGCTCTGAAGCGTCCGGTTGCTGTCCAGCAGCTGCTGCTGACTGATGCTCAGTTGAGCCTGCTGCTGTTGCAGTTCCCTGCACTGCCGACGGGTGGTTTCGATTTGCGCTTCCGCCTCCTGCTCCAATCGCACCGCTTTGGCACGGATCTCTTCCAGTTGTGCTTTGAACTGTTGCTCAATTTGTTTCACACGTGGACCATCTTCCGGAACGCGTGTTTCCGCTTTACGGTGAGCTTCCTCCAGCGCTGCTGCCAGTGCGTCAGCGCGAGCTAAACGATCGGCAAGATGCTTTTCCGTTTCCGCTTGTCGCTTCTTCCAGTTCTGCTCCAGAGCTTGCAGATGTTTCCGTTCCTTTGCTTCCAGCTGTTCCATGAAATGTTGGCGCTGCTCGTGCATCCATGCCTTCTGCTTTTCCACCAGCTGATAGGCGACCGTTGCGTCAAATCGTTTCGCTAGCCCATAAGCCGTTTGTGGTGCAGCACTGTGGCAGCAATCTTGGCGCGTTGATTCTTCCTGTACCACACCCAGCTGGCTGTTGTAGTTCAAACCGACCTCTTCCAGTGTGCAGCTAATCGAGGCAATGGCTACATTTTCTCCCGCTTCATTTATCATCACAACCACACCGGCCGGCTGCCGTTCGCGCGTTCCTACCAGCAAACTTTCGTTGTCTAGCCGTGCCAGCGCGTACGTACTGTGTGGACCGTTTAGTGTCAGCTTGGAAGGTTCGCTGCCGATTATATCAACCACCTTATCCGGCAGAGTGGAAAAGAACAGCTCGAGAGTGACACCACCAAACTCAATGCGATCCTCGTGCACGGCAACGTCGGGTAGCAGCTCCAGCCTAACCTTCGTGAATGGTGTGTCCGCTTTCGGGTGCTGCAAAGCCAGCTGCCACAAGCCGGACGCCGGCCCGGATGTAAAGCGTACCGTTCCAACACATACACGAAACGCAAATGTGTGCCTTATGTCGCGCAGATTCTGCTCCGTCGTCAATAGGATTCTTTCGATATCGATATTTTCCCGTTCCGCGTCACAATGTGGATTATCTGTTACCGGCGTTGCAGGTTTAGAAAACTGTTTAGGAAGCGACTGTTTCGACTCTGGCTTCGTTATAGGTTCAGTGCTTGTACTGTGAGCATTTTGTTCAGGAATAGAGCTTTCTTTGGCGGCTTCTAAATTCTTCTCTACGGCAACAGGACGATCACTGCCTAAACATCGCAATAATAATTTTATCTTCAACGACGGTACAATTTCTTCGATTTGATTCAGATCCTTTCTCGTACAAGTGGTGTGAACTGGTAAACTACGCACTGCTTCTAATGTGTAACTATTGGCAGGATGGTTTTCTTTGAACTCTCTCACATGGTTTGTCTTCAGGAAGCCTACGAAATCAATCGTCGTTGTGCCAACGGTTCTTTCTCGGGTCTCCTCTTCACCACCGGTCAGCACCATGATTGCAATCTTAAAACCATTATCAAAGTAATCGACCAGCGTAAGGATCGAGCTGCGCAGATTAATTCTAATTTTTGCTTTAACGTCAAACACTGGCGACCCTGATTTCGTCCGCTCCGCCATCGACACGTGCCGCTCGCCGAACAGTTCGTACTGCAGCCGAAAGGTGTCCGTCCCGGGACAAAGCCGGTCCAAGTGTTGGGCACATTTGAGAACAATTTCGAACACAAATATATCCGTTTCTGTGTCTTTGCAGCCTACCTGCAGTAGGCCACGGTCCTCTAGCAGCTCGACGTTGTGGGGCAATGTTTCGGGCTTTGGTGCACTTCGCTTCTTCAGCAGCTCATCGCCACTCAAATCCGGGGTTGATGAATCGTCTCGTACTTGACACTGGTCAAGATGCTGGGAGTCAGCCACCATCACCAGCAGCTTCAGCTCAGGCTTTATCCGTCGCCAGCGCTCACTCTCGATGCCAACCAGCCGATACCAGCGGGGTTTGATGGTTTTTATTCGCGATAGCGTAACGACCGGTACTGACCGCAACGGGATCACAACGCTTCCTATCGGTGACCGAACGCCAGACGGCTGTACCTCGTAACAGTCCAGCTTTATCGGAGTATTCTTGGTTTTGATGGATTTCAGGGTGTATCGATCACACTGCCAGACAAGCTTTACGTCGAACGAAGCGGTTCCCGATCCGGGAGTGACCGGTCGGCGACTGACTGCCTCGAATACTTGCTGATTTAACGATGCGGTTAGAGCTATCTTCCGGCCCTGCTTCTCCTGCAGAAAGTGTATCCCTGGGTTGGGAAGGGATATGAAACGAAGAATGTAAAACATAACGACACGTTGATCGGAAATATACGCACGTACCGCCCAAAACTTGCACGAATATGACCAGCTGTTGCTCGTCATCCTTGTGTGGTGGTTCCATCTCGCCTTCGCAATTGCACTGCACGTCGTTTTTCGTCTGATTATACATGGTAAAAATAGCGCAATGACTACTTAAATTAAGTAGATTCCATTTGTAACCGTTTCTACACGTCCTTGCACAAGCGACGCGATGTAAACAAAGCAGCCGCTTGAATTTGGCAGCTTGAACCGTTGCTACCCAAGTTACAATTTTGGCACCGTCTGCTCGCGCTTGATGAAATGTGTGTAGAAGGCTCCCTTACCCGGCGCTCTAGCACCAATCGAACACGACATCGAACATGAAAAATGTATGGGATTTGACATGTTTGTCTTGTTTGTTTGTTTGTGTCTGACAGTGCATCTCCATATGATTATATGGGCTTGTTCGAGTCGGATGTCGTGTTCGATTGGTGCCAGAGCGCAGCCTTACCCGGCGCTCTAGCACCAATCGAACACGACATCGAACATGAAAAATGTATGTGATTTGACATGTTTGTCTTGTTTGTTTGTTTGTGTCTGACAGTGCACCTATATATGATTATATGGGTTTGTTCGAGTCGGATGTCGTGTTCTATTGGTGCCAGAGCGCAGCCTTATCCTTGACAATTGGAGACAGTAAACAAACAATCTGTTCCCGAAATATTGTAAGCCACCCAACAGCCAAAATCACTTATTTATGTTACTTATCAGTTTTTCAACCAGTTTTTTGTTCAGCTCTGTAGTGTTAAGTGGAAGTTTCGAAATTCATTTTTGTTCATGAACAGTTGTTAAACCTATACAGTCTGTTCCCGAGTTACACGGTTCTCGACTCACGCTGTTTTCTAAATTTGACAGATTAAATGTCAAATCAGTACAATTTGCTTCAAGTTCGGTATAAATTGCATTTTTGCTAACAAATTGAAACCGCCTAAAATAAAAGCCAGAAATATTAGAATTTTCTGCACGAATCATAACAAATAAATGATAAAGTGTATAAAAGTACTAAATTAAATAAAAAACTGCTAGTAATAAATAGTATTTTAGTCAAAAAACGTGAAATTCGACTTACGCGGATATTCGAGTTACGCGGATTTGTCGGGAACCCAGAAACCGCGTAACTTGGGAACAGACTGTAGTTATCGATTAACATACCCAAGTGCCACAAATCCACTAAACGACCGCTAAACGGCTTCTAAACGACTCAAATTCTCTACCTAAACGGAATATAGAAAGACTTCGTTTAGCAGACGGCAAACGACTCATGCATTCTAAAGGCCGGGCTACATTGATCGTACTCGCAAGTGTAATTTCGATTTTCACTAGCGCATCTGGCGGCGACCAGCGCAAGCTAGATGTGGGTATAATTTAAGTGCCAAAATTACTCATACTTGGTGTCTCATCAAGTTTCGACCAGGCTACCTGTTTGCCGTAGGAAATGTTGATAAACGTCCATAAATTGCAACAAAGTAGGTCGTTAATTGTTGTTGTTGGACAAATCGTCATTCATACAAAGCGCTGGGCAACATTTTTCCCCATTTTCCATTCTCTATCCATCATTGGGTAAAATTATAGCCTCCTCGACCCAAAACGTTTTTTGACAGATAAATTATACCAGCCTCTAGCATCAACCCACCGCCACTAGATGGCGTACGCGTTCACAAAAATTACACTCAGGAGTACGATCAATGTAGCCCGGCCTTAAAAATAGCAAAAAAGCTGGTGGCGCCATCTGTTTGTGGGATACCCAACCTGTGGAGCTTCCTCGCTTGGAGGAGAGCTTTCTCATTTCCTCTGTACTGTTGTATGGTTTCGCATTGAAGTTATGCATCGCTAGAACTAGAACAGCGATACGATTGTTTAAATACTAAACTCCAACGGAAACTACCAGTACTGAAGCAAGTGAGATTTGAGAAATGGTCGTTGGTGTTGATACCCACGTATCTGACCACACGACCATTCATATAGATTTTTGCTCAGAAAGTTAGAAGGCTATATAGGTCATTATAAGATGAAACTTGTCGAAACACATTGCAAGAAAAGGATAGCAATATAATGATGAGTATTACAATACGCCATCTGTTGATCAAACCAATGAAGCTGTGAAGCTTTCATTTTTTTCCTATGGATATTCAATTTTCCAGTCGTTTAAGCTTAATCTGTGGCGCTTGGGTAATATTATACTAATAATTAATCGATTGATTCAAGGTGAATTTTATTATTTAAAGTACTGTCATTTGCAATGAAGGCGACTTTTTGTCAAAATGAGCTCTGTTCGTGCCTGCTTAGATGGAAACAACTTTTCCAATCACAAATGGCGGAAGAAGTGTTAAGCAAGATTTTATCAAAATAATTGGGCAAAATACCCAGAAAAATCATTTGATGGGTTTCCAAATCAGTACATATGATGTGAGAAGTGGAGAAAATATTCTTCGTTGCAAGATGGGGAGAAAAACAAAAAGTGGTTTTGGAAATTTCTCCTATGTGTCAGTGTAGTAAGCGAATCATTATAGAGATGGCGCTAGTGTTTAACTATTTTCATTTTAATTAAGGAGACAACTTTCGAAGCTAATTTTGTTCAAAGTGTCACGTCAGTTAGTCAGTGATTCTACTGTATATCATATCGTGGAGCCACACGGACAAACTCATATTACGGGTAGATTTTTGTTGCAAAAGAAACAAATCGATTTGTTTCGCGTGTAACTGTTTTGATGAATCATAAACTCAAAAGTTAATGTCTATTGCAGGTTATCCGGGGGTTATATAATTTCTTAAATGTTTCCATTCATGTTTTCTTTTTTACCCGTTAAATCTTTTGTTATCTTTTTAATTTTTATGTTTATTTCACCCTATACAGCGTTTGCCATGTGTGAATTTGTCATATCGTTAAAATTGTTTCCTGGGAATCGGTGCGGCTGTGTGCTGCATCTCTTTCTATCGCACGTGCTCCGCCTGCTTTGCTGAACAGTGGAAGAGCCATATGTGCCTGCGTGGCCAAAATCGGTCGATAACAATTTAACTCAATTTCGACCACTATGTACTTACTATGTGTCCGTGCGACCGTGCAGTCGGTTTCCCGAGTGTGTGCGTGCCGTTTTCCGAGAGAGCAAAAATAGGCATTTACCCGAATTAACTGAACGCGTTCTGCATTTCTGCGTACACCCAACCGTGTGTGTGGAAGTTTTGCGAAGAAGAAGTTTAATGCTGCCGAAAATCCAGTTCAAGTTGTGAAAAAGGTAGAATTTTCCGTGTACCACCGACTGTGTGCAGTAGTTACTTCACCATCATCGATTGTGCTGCGCCCATAGCGAAAAAGGTGTTGGGTGCGTTTTTTCTCTCCTTCCATTCTATGTGCACGGTGAAAACGGGACGGGCACCATACACAGGCGTAGGGAAGTAGAAAGAAAAGTAAGTTGGTGCCCAGTGTATAGTCTAAACGAGCTAAATGGTTTTGGTGAAATGTGTAGCGAACGTTCTTGTACTGCGTGGGGAAAGTGAAAATTCGTTTCGCCATTTTTCAACCGCATTGCAACCATTTTTCCCGCTGGTGGAGTAAGGGGAGAAAAAGTCCTGTGTTGTCTGTTTGGGAAGGGGGATTTTCTTTCTGCTCTCCTGCTGGAGGAAGTACAACTTCCTTTCCACCAGCTCGAAAGATGGTGGAAGAAATGGGTTTTCCGCGAACGGTACCACCGTGCCCAGCATAATATACACACGCACGCCCAAGAAGAAGCAGGCGCAGGCTGGGAAGAGTTGGACATATTTTCGCTGTTGCGTGAAGCAAAAGAAGAGTGCAAAAACGAAACGCGCTGCGGACCGAACGCATACACACAGCAAGCGCATTGCATACACGGTACGGGAGGGCCCCCGATAGATGGGTGTGTGTGGTTGTACTTATGGTGAATGTGTGTGTGTTTGGTTGGGCCAGCCAGCGCTGTATGATGCGTTTGCATAAATGTGTTAGACCCTAGCCTAGGTTTGAATCGAAGTGTGTTGGTGTGGTGTGTTGAAGTGTGTGTGCGTGTAGGCTGCTGAAGTTGCCTGTCTGGCGCGTATGAATGTGTATATATGTGTGTGTTCGTAAGTTGAAGTGGATTACAAGCTGACAGCTCTGTTCCGACAGCTCGATTTCGATTCGAGCAAGCTGCTCACTACTCGACAAAGTTAGAAAAGGGGCCTTAAGAAGTTATGCGTGTGTGGGTCTTCGTCTGTACGCCCGATTCCCGTTCGTTGCGGGAGGTAATGTTGCGGGGACTGGCAGCCAAAATGACTTCAGTTGCTTGATTGGACGAAAGGAGTGGTTGAAATCATCTCCGATAAGGATTTTGTGAAGAAAAAAGGCAAGGCCGGAATATGGAATTGCATTATTCTGCTTAAGATCTATGGAAATGCTGTTGCAGCGTGCCAGAGTGATAATACCATTCCATATACCCCCCATACAAGATCTTAACCCCTCCCTACACCATCGCACCACGGATGAAGAGAATGAAAGCGGCCAATGACATTCCACCGTATCGACTGGATTGAATTGTTGTGCGGTAAGTACGTATGAGTCATGGTGTGTAGTAGCTTTGGAAGCATGTGTAATTATTTCGCTTCACCCAAAAACGAAGGCATATCTCACCCTGCACCCGTCTTCGTTTGAGCCAGTAAGCGATTGTATTGTTCTGTGTTACCTATTTTAGATCTCTTCCAGAGAGGCACACCAAAGTGTTGAGCGTGTGTTATCTTATTTGGCTCATCACACCACCACCATCGCTCGCCCCTCCTCATCCAGTATGATGCTTGAACGGCGGCTG
Organism: Anopheles merus; assembly: GCF_017562075.2. NCBI lineage: Eukaryota > Metazoa > Arthropoda > Insecta > Diptera > Culicidae > Anopheles > Anopheles merus. Next base: position 46,622,344 of record NC_054082.1, read on the forward strand.
TAAAATCACGAAATGACCACACCACCAACCATGGCCTTTCCCTCTCCCAAGGGGTGTGCTGGAAGTCGTCTTCTTGGAAGTATTTAAAAGCATGACTCACCCACTCACCCCCCTGTGACCGAACGGTCGGCACCGGCTCTCTGGCAGTAACAGGGTTTCTTTCTTTTTTCTCTGTTATGTGCCTGAAACCACCATCTCTCTTGCATTCTTTTCCCCCAAATGTGCGTAGATGGAGACAGCCGAGTTGCTTCTCTGTCACTCGACCGGCTTGTGCCCGAATCCGGGAATCAGCCGAGATTGATCGTATCGCTTTTGCCATAAATTTTCTGTCCGATCAACTGGTGGTAGTGGAGTAGTAGAGATCGTATGTTGAGAGGTGACTGTTTCTGGTTCGGGTTGAGTTTATACATATTTTTTAAAGCAAGCCTTTTTGTTTGCTTGTTGATTTAACGATATCTGCAAGCGTAGTAGAATTGTTCATTTTTCTTTTATTGCAAACAATTCAATAATTTTAGGGAAAATGGTTGTGTGTTGTAGAATAATGTTGGTTGTATTAAATGTCGTCAAATGATACGACTTGATCGCGATCGATATTTAAAATCTTTATCTGTTCCGCATTCATCTGGTTCATAGTGGAAAATTGCTCGCAAAATGGGAAACATTGTTAGTGTTGTTTTCAAAATCCCAGCTAAGTGGGAGCTTCTCAAACAGATTATTGTTGAAATTCCCATTCAAGTAATGGTTTCTTTTGCGGTACCTGACGTTAATGAAGAGCATAATAAACATTACAATGTTTTTGACGATTTTTAATTCATTCAAATCAAGTCCAGTACTTCCTATAATTCCAAAGTAGAAACCTCCATAATCGTTAAATTTTCTAAAATTCCTCTCTTGATTTGTTTTATTTTCATTCTGTTCCATCGGTTCCCTTTTACCGACCATGCCAAACGTGCAGCATCTCGCTAAGCAAATACGTTTAATTTAATTGAATTTAATTTGAATCCAAAAGTGGGTCACCCTGTGAACTACGAGGACAGACGGGGGGTCAGTGTTGCTGATCACGCATGATCATGGAAAGCCATTACAGTTAGCCTTTCTTTCGCCAACAGATGATGACACATTTACACAACAGATCGATTAAAGATGGACCAGTGTTCACCCTCTCTCGTCTCTCCTCCCTACAGCTTCTAGGAACTAATTTCCGTTCAAAGAAGTCGAAAAAAACTGGAACGATGAAAAGAGATTTGCGCGCACCCAACACCCGCTGCACCAGCCAGTGAGGAGGGCAGGGAGGAAGTAATAGAAAAACTAATGTTGCATGTAAACTCACGGGTGCTTAATTTACTCGCTTACATTTGCGTCTAGCCTGTTTGGAAGTGCTATTTTAGTCGCGGTTTGTTAGCGTTAGTGTACAGCTTTTCTTCTTTTGGTTCGTTTCATTCCCTAGTTTTCGTCTCACAGCAGCAGACGATCGCCAAATGGGATGCACGATCTCCACATTTTATTTGGTACACCCGTGTGTACCCGCATGTGTGTGTGTGTTTGTACGTGGTTGAACAAATTCCACCAATTCGCATAAAACCAATGCCACACCGTTTTGCGATTCTCTCAATGCCACTTCTTTGCACTGCAGCGCGTAGCCACCTGTTGTTTTCCTCTGCTGCTACTGCCCTGATGACGATGATGATGAGGAGCATGACGATGATGATGGGGTGCTGCTGCTGCTGACTCCGCTTGCATTATCCAACTCAAAAATCCGCCCAAGGGCAGATGGTAGTACAAGATGGGCTGTGGAGTGAAAAAGAAATACCCACACACAAATACACACACACACACACACACACACACACACACACACACACACACACACACACATACATACATACATACATACATACATATCCGCACTCACCGAAAGATGCATAGTTTTGTTGCCTTACCTGGCCAGCATGATGGTGTGAGTAGTCAGTGTGTGAGGTCTAGCAAGAGCCAGATGGCTGCTGACTGGCTCCACGAGAAGTTGCACTGGTCATTTTCTCCAACAGTGCCCGTAAACGCGAGAAATAAGGTCCCTTCGCGGTTGATGTGCTGTTACGAAGGGAAGGTGTTGTGGAGAGGGCACAATCTGGTGTAGTAAAGGTTCCGTTATCAGCTGATACATGTCGGGATTGGCCCACTTTTGTCCGGTTGTGCGAGCGACATATCTCTCCCTGTGGTATTTCCAAGAAGCAATAGTTTATCAAAACACACGGTGCAATATGTAGTTGCTGCTAGCTTTCTATGAATTATCGGCAATTTTGTAATCGTGCAATGTTAGGCTAGGCTAAGCACAATTCGGCTCACAAGTCGCATGCGGTTTATTGTTGTCTACAAGATGACTCCACTTTTCGCTTCGTATATAATGTTTACGAAACATTCAAGCGTTTTTAAGCTTGGTTTATCATATTATTGGCTCTTTACGTGGCACTCTGGGCGCCAATACATGATCAACATTGAAAAGAGCGCTCGGCGCCATGAGAGTTGCTATACTGAGAACAAAAACCCCGCCATGGATGAAGAGACTTTTGTCAATGAGTGTGATTATCAGCACCTTGGTAGGAGGGACTTGAAAGATAGATAAAATGTTATCAGTTTCTATACTGCGACAAAACCCGTCTATTCCCGATTGTAAAACTGAACCGTGCGTATTAATAGTCGTCGTCGCATAGGAAGTTTGCAGCAAGCAAGATAACGCTGCATGAACGACTCATGCTATCAAGCAAGTGACTTCTTCTTTACAAAAACAAATGCTCGAACCTGTTGGGTTTTATGATCTACTTGGGGGAAAACAGTTTTGGCAAGGAACAGAATGGTTTGATGCATTTCAATACGCTTGTGTCATCCTTGTATGCTACTGTTTGAATTCCATGTTCGTAGAATTTGCTGCTTTTCGTTGCCACGGGTTCCTTCAAGCGTGGACGCAGAAACGATGGGGAAAACTTAATCGAACCGGCTCCAGGCCCCCGAGTATTAGTGGACCCGCATATACGGTTGAATCAAATTGGCGTCCCAGATGATTGTTTTGTTGTCATCTGTGTATGTGTGTATGTGTCATCTATGGTTTCTTCCCTGAATGATCATATAATAATCATCAAGTAGTTAGGAGCTGCCAACTGTTTGTTATTGATTGGTTTGTTTGCATGTTAATCATTAGCATCGGGAGTAGGTTGAAGAGGGTTGCGGGAGCTGCGGGAGTTGTTTGATAAATATAATGTCTTGCATGCCGGTCTCATGGTACAGTCGTCAACTTGTACGACTTAACAACATGTCCGTCATGGGTTCAAGCCCCAAATAGACCGTGCCGCCATACGTAGGACTGACTATCCTGCTATGGGGGGAAATCAATAAGTCACTGAAAGCCAACCCCACAAGTGGGTTGGCAGGCCTTGACCGGCATCGGTTGTTGAGCCAAACAAGAAGAAGAATGTCTTGCAAAGCGCAACCAGTCTCTCCTCTGTGAGGAAAAAGTGCTGCAGGACGATTGCTAACTGGCTAGCATTGATTTGTGGAAGCAACCTTGGAGAAGTAGAAACGGTAGAATGATGTTCTCATGTTGCAAAGAAAAAACTACCCTTCTGAGGATTGAACTATTACTTTTGATAATGTCTGCTTCTATTTGGTGTAACGTCCTACGTAACGTGGCGTATGTCTGATTATGTATTATCCTACTAATCAAATAAGTTAGTAGATTAATTTTTTTTCTAACTCATCCTCTAACTCTCATACTCGTAATGCATAATGCTGTGCGTGAAAATAATGTTTATTTGGGATCGGTTACATTCAGCAGAGAATGAGATGAAGTCAAAATCTCCGGTAATTGTTAACGATAATTGTTAGCTATTTCAAAATACAGAGTAATCCTTGTGGGACACGACATTACATACAGTTTTAAGCGCCATCAACATGTGGCAATATAATTATCATATTACATTTAAGATAAAGTATCCAAAAAAATTAGGCAAAACTTTTTTATACTCTTACTTGATTGAGCTTTCCGTTATTTTTAATTTCTTCAAAATAATTCAAACTCAATCCGTTGCTAATGTTTTAATGTACGTTGATGTACATAGATATTTATGTGTTTTCAGATAAATTTTCTTGGCACTCCATTGTTTCGTAAACTAATTCCTTTTTACGTTGGTTTTGGCGGCTTATCCTCGCCTGTAAAAAGATGGAAGTTGCGATCCTCTTCAGTGGCGCCTCGATTAAGTGTGCACTATTTATACGTTTGCTTTCTTCTATCTTCCTTTTTCCGGCGTTAGTCGTTTGTATTTTATCTTTCTTACACAACACACTAGCATTCACACTTTTTTGTTCGTATTTGTTCCCCCGTTTTCTCTTGTACTATCGTTGCTCTTTCTTCTGTTGGCCAGTAACTAGCTACTTTCGCACTTGATTTTATTTTTCACCCGTTTAACTTTTCCGTCTTGGATTCTGCTTTTCGTTGTGTGCGTGTATGGTTTACGTTGTACGTTCCAGCTCTGCAGCAAGAGTCGTGTTTGCAATTTCATCCTTTTTGGGTACGGTTTTATTCTCGATTGGATTGGATCGGACCGAACAAGAGCGATAGAGCTGGTGAGGAGTGTTCTATTTGCTTTCTTCTTTCTCCTACTTGCGCTCGTAAACCTTAGTCAGTGGGTTGGAGCAAAAAAAAGCTATTTGGTATAAAAGCGAACATCGGAAGGTGGATAATTCGTTTGCAGAGTCAATTATGCTGCTGCTGTTGTGTGTTTCTCTAATACGTTTCTGTTCTTTTCTTGCAACACACACTCGCACAGTTCTTCTGCTTTGCTTCCGTTTCGGCGCACCCCCGGCGTGTGTGTGTGTGTGTATCACTGATTCTACGGATGAATGAAAGGTGTAATGAAGGGAATCAATGGGGAAACATAAATAACACACAAAAGAAGTGGGCGATGATTTTGGGGCCGCTGCTGCTGCTGCTGCTGCTGCTATGCGTGTTTGTATGCGTTGTGGAGGCCTGCTATTCTAGGCTTTTTTTTTTTAATTTCCACTGAGCGAAGGAAATGATTTCCACATCCGCTGTGTGTTCGGAGGAGCGCTTTCTTGCAACCTAACGATTGGGGAATTGTTGGCTGATTGCTGCAGCTTCTTATGGTATGGATCCTGTGTGTTGGGTTTACAAACCACCTCCTGCAAAATGACACCTTTTGTTTCGTGTTCATGCACGCCAAGAATGTAACATGCCCTGGGCGTGTAGGCAAAAGTACACACGGCTGCTGTACATTTGCAGGTCGTTTGCAATGCGATTTAGCATCAATTAGCACACACATCTGCTTATACAACAAGCGCCTCTGCAAAAAGCGTCCATTTTTACATCACAATCGCGCTCGGCTCGAAGCCCCCTGTGGCGGAGGGGGCGCGCTGGAAATCGTTTTCCTAATGACAGTAATAGTCGAGCAGTTAGAGCTCGCCGCACGCAGAAGAACCGCTCGATTCGATCAACCGCTTTGACAGTTCATCGTACGGTGGTGGGATCTTGATGGTGTGCGTCAGTCCGGGTCGGCGCTGTGTGTTGCACACAGAGTAGTGTAAGTACAGCTACTGGGAGTGTGCGTGCGTATGTGTGTGTGAGAGCGAAGAGAGTGAAAAGGTTGAAAAGGGAGGGTGCGGTGTAGATTTCAATCGTTTTTCAAACAATCGGGTTTGGTTTTGGTGTGTGAGATTATCGTCGTGATTCTGGGTGAGCGCGTGAGAATTTGCATGTATGCATTTTTGTGGAACAGAAGAGAGAGCGAGTGAGCAAGCTTCTAATCACTTTCTGCCTTATTTCTCTCTCCCACTCTCATTGACAGGTGTCCATAGCCGTGTGTTCGCCGCTGCAGCAAAACTCCGGGTTCAGAGTGTTGGAGGATGTGTAATTTGCAAGACCGAGAGGATCATCGGATCGGAGCTAGTGGAGAGGTCGTCTTTACCTTTGCACCACCATCGCGTTCAAGTTAACACAACAGTCAAACCAAGCAGTAATGTGGACATTCGCATTCGAGAGATAGTGGAGCAGTGTCGATACAAACACTGAAAAGGCACAAACTGCTCGACGCTATTTTATATCCGATCAGCTTCTCAGCGGCGCTCTCCAGGTGGGATTTTGTGCCTGGTTTTAGGAACTGCCTTCAAGCCCATGTTCAGGCGAGTGTGCGTTTGGGTGTGCGTACCTTGCTGTGCGTGCGTGTGTGCAACGTTGTGTGTGGGGCGCATGTATGCATATTGAAGGGTGTAGGACAGACACAACGACAACGGTGACACGACACCTACATACGCATTCTTCTCCCCGGAATGGATTGATGGATGGTACGCTCGGATGACGGTGGATTCCCCCCTGGTGGTGGTGATGTGTGTGTGTGTCTCCAAAATATAGAAGCAATAGAAATAGTGTGCACGGTTGCGTGATTATGTGTGCCGTGTAAGCAAATAAGTGACCTCCCGTTTGTGTGAGCGCGAGACAAGGTTGGTGTGTGATGCTGCCGTGAAGTGCGCACACTCTCAAATCAACACTTTTCTCCTAAAACAAAAAACGGTGCGCGACTCTCCCGGGACACACTTTTCCCAGTGGTGTGTGCCTGTTTCCCCGCCAGTGTGGTGTGATGCTTGTACCAACACAAACAAACAGGAGCTGGTGTGTGTGTGTGTGTGTGTGGTGCTGGAGTTTGCTCGGCAAATTCTTCCGGTACCACCATTCCCCCGGTTTGCGTGTGTGTACGTGCGCGCTCAGGTGTGGGCGGCGTGTGTGGGGTTTGTGCTTTTTCACTGTGTGCTTTTCTCACACTAATGACGTACGTACGATCCATGAGTGAGGAGAGCGAAGAGATGAACTGAGCGTACGGAAGAACAATAGAATGAGAGAGAAAGAGAGAGCAGAGTTCAAGACGTGCACAGAATTCCGGTAGGCTTTGTGGATGGTGACGACCACGACGACCGTACGTCGCATCCCACTGAGACTGAGGAAAATTGCTGGTGTAGAATTGGTGGAAAATCGATTTTTCCTCGTTTTAGCATTCGTGCGTTCGTACAAAGTGACACATCGAATCGTGTTTGTGTGTCGTGCACGACGCTTCAAATGACGTTTGGCGTTTCTTTATCGCGCACGATAATGCCATGTTTCAAGAGAAAACACATGCTAAACTTTGCAAAAATTTATGAAATTCAAAAAAAAATTTGAAATTTGTTTCATTGTTTTCGATAACAATTGTAAAAGTTGTTTTTCTACTGTGGAGTTTTTTGTGTGTGTTAGAGGCTCGGTGAAAAGATTTCCTTTTTTATCTTTTTGTTGCGCTTTGTTATCAAAGACGGATCAGGGTGTGTAAGTGTGTGTGTGTGCGTATGTTTCGCATTAGCTCGGTATGCTATGCGTCCAGACATTGATAATGGATTATGTGATAATGAGCCAGCAGCCCCCGCTTTTTGCTTGCCCTTGTCCGTTTTGACAAACCACCCAAGCGTTGCTGTTGAAGTAGTCGCTGCCAGTCTGGCGCTAAGGTTGTTGGGTGTTTGACGCACATTGTGCCATTCTACGAAGAAGTTGTGCCTCGGTGGTAATTCAGCAATATCGGCTGATATCGTTATTACCTTCCGCCTCCTAATCACGGAACGAAGTACAAATGACACGCGGAAAACACGCACACCATCGCGTCGAAGTGCATCGACACAGAACGCAAGAAGGGGAACGACAAAAACGACAGAAAAACACACTGCACACACTCGAATGTGTCCGTGAGATGATTGAAATTCCGCATTAGAAGAAGCAATAGAGCGAGCAAACGTCAACTCAACTGTGTGTACAGCTGTATATGTGTGTGTGGCTACTGTAGGTGTGTGAGTTTGTGGGGCAAAGTGTCCTTTGTGTAGCTGCGCCCAAATATATGAGTGGAGTGGTAGACGTGTGTGATGGTGTGCGTGTCCAATTTCTAAATAGTAGTGCGCGCATACCTCGCCATGCTCTTAGTTGCGAGTTTGTGTGTGTCTGGGTGTCGTCCTTTTGAGTGTGAATCTAATGGACAAACCTCGCACGCGCGCGCCTTTTGTCACGTCATTGATGGGGATGATTTAAAAAAGAAAAGACCCTCTCTGTCTCTCTCTTTGTATTTTCCACGCACACACACACACACTCACGAACGGCGGGGAGTCAAGCGCACAGTCTATTTTCGGATATTAAACTGAAGGATCCTATCGCCCCTTGACATCTTGTTGCAGAAAATCGTCGATATATATCCCAACAGGTACAGAAAAACTACTACCAAATAGTGCGTGTTCCTTCGCTGGGCTTTGTGATGGTTTCGATAATCTAAAAGCACGTGTGTATATATGTGTGTGTGTGTGTGTGTGTAAGCAGGAACGACAGAAAATCACGCGTCAAATGGACATTACCTTCCAGCTTCTCTGCTGTGTATCCTGGTTCAAGGAACTGTACGGTGGGGCCTGTAATTAGGACACCAAAATAGCACAACCACGCTCGTAACCTCCATATAACCTCTCCGGATATTCGAACCAGGAGGGTAATATATTATGGTTGAATTAGGCAGGCTAGAAAAAAAAAACGAAGTTAGGTTGGGTGAAGTTGGCGCAGTAGTAGTATTAATACATAATTCATTATAAAACAAAGTAACATAATTCCAGGAGTTGGTCTAAACCCTCATATCGTTTGAAATAATAAATATGCGACTTTTTATTTTTATTGCAGAACAACACATCCTGGACAGCCTAACGTCCTTTAATCGTCATACCACATTGAAACACGGTACGCGCCTATTAGTGGGTGGGTGAGTGAGTGTATTTGTGTGTGAGCGTGTTTCAAACAATGTGATAAAAGTGGAGTTATCCGTTACATAAAGAGGAATTACGCACAAAAAAACGAAAAACCAAAAACACATCAATACTCGTCGATTGTACAGTGTTGGGTGGGGACATACCGTCACAAAGTGACATACAACCATGGGTTTCAGCTAGTGACCAACAACTGCTTCCAAACAGCTGCTGCTGTTTCTCTTAACGTGTGTGTGTGTGTGTGTGTGTGTACTTGCTTGATCCCACGGAATAATAGGTAGTGTGTGCGGGTGATTAAAATGCAATAGAAGAAAAGAGAAGGAGTGAACCGTTCGGCGGTTGTGCGGTGTGTCTCCAAGCATAGCTTTATCATAAAAAAACCCCAACCCATCAGCTGGAATAGTGCAAAACCAAATCTGCATTTATTGATCATCCTTAAAAGCGCTCGCGCGCACTTCTAATCCTAGTTGGCATAGTGCACTGTTTGCCTGTGGCTGTGTGTGTGTAAGCGAGTGTGTGTCGTATTAATTCGCCTTTTTGTTTCAATTCCGATTTTATTTTCCCCCAACATATAGTATTGTGCCCGGGAAATGCAATCGATCCGTTATAGCGCCGCAACCCTGAACGTCGAATGCTGTGCCCGACACGGTGCTGCTGCCAATAACGGCGAAGCTTGAGAGAGAGAGTGTGTGTGAGTGTGCTGTGTGAGTTGTTTTTTTTTCTGTTGCGTTTCCATTTCCGTTTCTGGTTGCGCTGTGTTCGGTTTTAGTTTGTGCGAAACGCCCTGTGCCAAGAGCGGAAGAATGAGCAGCAAACTTACAACAGTGCGGTGCATATAGCAGTGGTAGTGCGTGTGTGTGTGTTTGTGTACGTGTGGATACCGGTGGCGTGTGTGTGTTGGTGTGTGGTTGGGTGTGTTAGACCACACCGGGTTCATCTTGCCGGGGATTACCAAAGCCCGGTTTATCAACGCAATTTCTAATAAAAACCCTTTTCCATCAAGCAAAAGAGATAGAAAGATAGAGAGAGAGAGGAGTAATATTCCGGAACAGCGTCTTACGGTACATTGTGGGTGGTAAAATAAGGAGAAGAAAAAACCTGGCACACCGGCCAAACTCGAAACGGCGAACTCGGCTGGACGCGTGGGTGGTGAACGCGTTTCGCGGGGGTGTTGTGTGCTGTGGTGGTGTTGTTGTTGGCAGGAGAAAAGCCCACGACGAAAAACAGGCGTCGAAAGTTGAAAGAAAGCTTGTGCTTGCTGGCACAGATCGCAACAGAAACGTTAAAACGATTTTTTTGAAAAAGAAAAAGAAGAAGTGTACAGTTAGTATGTGTCAACGTGTTTTTTTGTTGTTGTTGTGAATTAGTCCCAAGGAAAAGCAGTGTATAGAAACGGTGCAGTGCTGCACACAACACACAACTTCCTTCAGCATCTTCAGCGGTTTTTCCTTCTTCCCCCACCCCCACCCCAAATCGTTCGTGTCCGCAAGTGAACCTACCAACCGGACGACAACTTGGCGACAGAACCGAAAATGCAGCGCCGCGGCGAGGGCAAGGACCAGCAGCAGCAGCAGCAACAGCCATCGCAACCGGCGCGAGCTGCTGGCGAGGCGGGCGTTGCCGGCGGAGGAGGCCGTGACCGTGACGTCGCCCGACAGACAAGGTGAGTGGGAAATGGTATTTACGGGGGGAGAGGAGGATTAGAGTATTTAGCAAACATAGCCCGTATGTGTGGGGCCAGCTGAGTATGTTCAACAATCTGACACATATTTGAAGGGTTTCGCAACAGTTGGTAAAACATATGAAACAAAAAAAAACAAATATCAATCAATTGCCAACATTTGTCCAATGTCTTAATTTGGCAATAATCTGCAGTTGATGAAAAACGTCAGGAAACGTGTGAGGTTTTTTACGAATTATGATTTATCATTCATTTATCTCAAAAGCAACATGCTGTGGATATCAGGATGCTGTTAAAGTTGTCTCATTATCGTATTAGCCGTCCAAAATAGGCAATGTAAATGCGTGCTTTTCCCTTTACCAGCTGACCCGGTAATGGATGTCCGACCCTCGGTGGACTTCTTCTCATATTCCACACTATAATCTCTCCCCTGAACTGTCTATCTGCTGCCATTCTGTACACAGGGGTTAGTGGAGGTACCAACTCTAATGTCCCACGGCGGCGGCAAGGCTGTGGACGTTATCTGGAGTATGTGTGTGTATGTTTCTGCTGAAAAATCACCTGTCCCGTCTTAATGTGCGTGTGTGTCCCGACAGGAGGGACAGGCCCGGCGACCTCCCCCACCCGGCCGCCGGATAAGATAAGAAACGAAAGTGGGCTGGGGAGAAAACAAACGGGAGGGTTGGGTTGATAGTGCTGTTGTTTGCTCGTGCGCTTGCTGCGATCGTCAAGTTGTGTGGCAAAAAAAACAGACCTTCAAATGCTAGGAAGGGCTGTGGCACGACGAGAGAATGGTGGTCTCTTCGTTCGTTATCAGTTTGATTTATTTGTTAGGGGTACAGTCCGGCACTGAGGTGTGCGGTGCGATGTCTGATACGTGGAGGTGCGTGGTGCTAGAAAATAAGTGCCCAGTGCTTTCAATTGCAGGAGTAGTGACGTATTTATGCGACACTTTTAAAAGCTGGAGACATTGATTAAGCTTTTTAACGCTTTTTTTTTTGGTGGACAAAGCTCTTCAACGAGTTTATAAAGTGCTCTGCTCAGTACCAAAGGAATAAACTCTAAATCACAACAATTATTTTCGCTCATTTGTTTACACTACCTGCAGACACACTCCAGCCAATTTATTATAAATCGATAAGTATCCTTAATAGCAGCTAAACGGGGACTTAGACAAAATAACGCTTGTTGCGCTTATCGGCCAGCTCAACCCTCCCCGTGCTCGAGTGGGCACTTTAGGCCATGTGTTGGCCACATGTGTTGTCCGTACGCCAAGGAGTGGAGTGGCAGTGTGCTCCAGTTGCGTCTCACTTGCGCCTCATCACACACGCACCGTTTCCAGCAGACATGCAGCCATATCCCAGTGTTGACCCTGACGTTTAGCAACTTGGCTACGCGTACGAAGCCAACAGCAAAGCATGCGATAATTGGCTGGATCTTGTTGCCGTTTGGCGTTCGTAATCCGCTTCCAATCCAATAAACTGATCACGTACGGTACGGTGATGAGTTGATGGAGCCGGGATATTGGGAAGTCATGGAATGGTCAATCGAGAAGTTTGGAATTGTTTGCTGTTCTGTTTAGCTGTTCTGTCACGTTGTCCACGTGCGCGCGCACTGTCTGTACACTTCTGCCAGTATGTTGATTCCCATTTGCGAATGCTCTGTGCACTGATTGCAACGCCGATTTAGATACACTATTGGAACAATGCAGTCTATAGTTATAACTCAAATTAATAAAAAAAATGCAACAAAGCTCCTTTTTCAAAATATGCGCCCCTTTCCGTCGTACATCGTAGGCTGAAATTTCAGCCTATCTGAAGTTTGCATTGTATAGCTGTTTTCGAGCATCAGGTGTATGTATTTAGAAGGTTATTTTTTATCGCTTCTGCTTCAGAATGAAGATTTAACAGTTTATTGTGTATTTGTCAAAAAATGACGTTTAGTTGTGGTTATTAAACATAGGCTATGAGACCACCTAAACTTTTATTAAATTACCTGTTCAGGTTAAATAATAAAAAACGGTATGTTAATCGTAAAAGCTCTATCTGTCTGACTGTCGGTTTTCACGTTCTCCAAATCAGTAACCGCCATCGCATTTTTTTCTCTTCGCCGTTCATTGCTCCTATCGCGATGTCAACCGTAAGACGTTTTACCCGGGCGCTAAATCCTAACGTCTTCCGGCTGATAAGACGGAACACCACTAAATCTTTTTAATGCACCTTGGGATAAATGATAACATGATCTTGTTTTGACATTTTTTTAGCAGGTACTCGAATCTAATTCTAGCTTTGAAGCTGAAATAACCTAGGTTGAACATCGCACACTAGATTTGTTTGTGGTTTTGCATGGAGTGTTGACATGATTTCAGCCGCCAACTGTCAAACTCCATATAAAAAAAAAAAACTGGATAGTATCGTGAAAGGTCCCTATGTCTCATTGGTTAATACGATATTTGAACGTAAACGTTGGGTGTTATTGTTGATAGTCTGTATGATTTTCATCGAATTAAATGAACTCGTACCTCTGATGTTTCCAATTTTATACCAATTCCGAACACTGACCTATTACTCTTCCTAGGCCAGCGGTTTTCCACTGATGGGGAATTTTGAACTTTTTGGGAGGGAATTTTTTGATCAAAATTTCGCTAAATATCATGGGTTGCTATGCTCAACCCCCCGCTCAATATCTTGTGAGGAGGGAATGAAATCCTACTCCACCCGACATGGAGGGAAAAGCTGCAAAAAGGTTGAAAACCATTGTCCAAGACCATGTAAACGGAAATACAGTCTTTGCTGTAGTGATGAGCAACGGGGTCGTGGATCCATCTGGCCTTTATTCTGTTTTCCACAATTGGTATTTTTTATCCTTATTTACCCTTTGGGAAAATGCGGAAATAAGGAACACCAGCTCATCGATACTAATGCACTCATTATGCAAATTTTATTACTGTCCCATTCTGGAAGATATCTAATGGATTTGGAATTGTATAGGAAAAGCTAATCGTAAATCAACTTTCGCGCAACTTAATCCTCTAATTGTGCTCCATTCTCCTCTGCTGCACTTTACCCCAAGAACGCATGCCTTTTTTCTAGTTGCTGGGCTCGCATCACTTTTTTCTGTTCCGGATTGAACCCTTCTGTTCCAGTTTTCCAAAACCGGTATGAAACATGCTTGCTATGTGTGTGTGTATTTATATATATATAGACACAAAGGTTGAAGTGAAGTTTTCACGCTTTAATGCACCATACCTCTTTAAGCAAAGCATTTTTGTCCAAATCAACCAGGCGGCCAGCTGAACCACTGTTACATCGAGCGTGTCTTTCTTCTAGTAATATCCCGTTGGTTGGTCCACCGCTTGTCCACATTCTGCAGGACAATCTTCATTCTTGACTGCATGTTTACAGCCACCTCCAGACACCATTTTCTCTTCTCCCCATAATCTTGAGCCGAAGGAGGAAGTTTCGCTTGTATTGTCCGTGGAATTCAAACGTGCAAAATCCGGTTCTCTTTCACTGACCTCGTCTACCTTGCAGTAACCGCCATGAATCTAACCTTGTTGGACTAGTTTGTGTGGCCCATTTGCTCTGGGCGCACTGGATGCTCTTTGTACGTTGCGTGATGGGAAGATGGGAATGTGTTTTAGCGCCCCCTCCTAGCCAGTCGCGCACAACATCAAACGCCAGCGCAGTACCGGTGTGCCCCGGTCGTCTTTGGTCCGCTGGTCGATTCCGCGTGCGTGTACTGTGTACTGTGTGGTAAATTTTAATTGCTTCCCTCTTTCGCGACACCATTTTTGTATGACACACACACACACACACACACACACACACACACACACACACACACACACACACACACACACACACCACACACACACACACACACACACACACACACACACACACACACACACACACACACACACACACACACACACACACACACACACACACACACACACACACACACACACACACACACACACACACACACACACACACACACACACACACACACACACACACACATACACACCAGCGAGGTGCTCACCTGCGTTCGCGAAATTCATCATCGTCATTCAGTCATCAATAAGCGAGCGTGAATACCGAAAGTGCCGACTTAATTGCGAATCCTTTGAGTAGTCTGTAGGAGGCAGCGGCGGGAGCCGTCGATGGCAATTCCCCAGACAACGACAATGTAAGACGAAACGCAATTATCCCACTCTTTGGCGGATGGAAGCGTTAATTACTGCCCTTATTCATCCACAGACACACACACTGCCGGAGGAAGTAGTTGCAAAATCGTGTATTGAAAAGCTCTGATGCACTTCTTCCAATCACTAACCATCCGGGGTTGGGGGGCGGGTGACGCTTACATTAAAATCCACCACCCGTTAGATAGGTTGTGTTTTATGAATTGTTGCTCAATGTGTATGTGTGTGTGTGTATGTGTGTGAAAAGGAAAAGAAAAACGGTTCGCCCAATTGTCCCGGCTGTTTTTTTTCCCACCGATAAACCGATTGTGAAATGGGTGGTAGGTACTATTTTTTGTCTTGTTTCGTGTGTCATGTTCCGCCACTGCTTGTGTTATGCAAAATTATCACTTTCATTAGTCGGCAGACGGACGTTAATGTACGCGCGCGCGCACCCGTTGTCTGCGTCTCGTAATAGAAGGGTTGGAGGGATTGTGGAGAATGTGGATAAATCTGCATGGGGTGGCACCCATATCCATACACTATCAGCGTAATATGTGTGGTGAAGGTTGTGATGTAACAAACGTGTGTTTTTTTATCTACCCTCTCTCCAAACCTTTTCTAGGTAAAAGTTTTGAGTTGTTTTTAAACAAAAATAATTGCAATATGTCTGTATCAGTTGTATGTTTAATTTCATCTGAATTTCCACATATAAGTCGATAATAACAATGGGAGTGCCATTGCCAATGCCAGTGGAAAACGATTGGCAGATAAAACAGCCGCTAATCGTGTGTGCAAAACATCGATCGGCTTATCAGCTGTTGTTCGGTTCTGTTCCCTGTTTGCTGCATTTCTCCCTTATTTTGCTCTTATCAGTTTATCCCAAATCCCAGCTACAGAACCATTGAAAATCTATCACTTGCTGCGGCAAACCTATTCGAACATATCTTATCATTGTAAGACAGACAAACCAAGTATATTCACGCAGTGCAGTGCGCCCGTAACAAAGATACAGGAAAGAGTTTACCCATAATCGCAAGGCTACCGAGACTTCCTATTTGTTTGTGCCGCTGAATAAGGCTGCCCCTGTTTATGCATTGCATTATGTCAATCGGTTATCTGTGTACAAGCCACTTCACCCCCGGGTGCAGCAAAGTGTTTGCTTTACGGGGGCAATTAAATAATTCTACGAACATGTGTGGGTACAGATTCACAGATGCCTTTGACTAATGTCCACAGCAGATACCGCAGAAATCCCGTGAGTGTGTCGTTACTAAGCTCCAGGAAGCTTTTTAATACATTTCAGATAACTGACCGCTCACAGGTTTACGCGGGTGGGTGTGTTGTGTGTGCCTGTAGGGGTATGATTTCAGTTGAATGAAAAAGTGTTAATATTTGTTTTTCTTCATATTTTTGAAGCATACTGCGTTATGTGTTAATATTAAAATGCACTGTTCTTGAATGAAACATTTGTTTTTTCAACGCGAAGGACATTTAAAAATGAGGGTAATATTGGTGAGCACACAACGTAAGTCTGAGGCGTTTGTGATGTCTTTCTTCGCGCCATTCTATACATGCCCCGGTCCTGCCCGATCCTGCACTTTCCGGCGTGTGATGTAATGATGTGCTCCGTGTTTAGTCCATTACCATTATCGCTTCATTACCGTCCGTTGACGCGCCTTAACACGACACTGGGCACTGGCACTTTTCATTTTATCGTGACGGCAACCGGCCGGGTGCTTCCCTTGCATATCGTTATCTATTGTTTGTTGTCGGTGTGTATAAAGTTTTTTTTCATTTCTCTGTTGTGCTGTACCAATTGTTCTTTGCCACAATTATCTCTCCACCATTCGACCACTCTACGGTAACAACTAGACTGGGGGGATACATTGGTGCTGCTGATATACGTTGATAGTGGTTCATAGGTGACATTTTGCGACATGATATGGACTGGAACGGGGTTTTCTTATTTGTCTGCCATGGTTCATGTGCTGCCTTCAAAAGTAGCACAAGTAGAAGTTATTTCTTTAACTCTATCATATGATATAGGCCAAACTGAGGATACAGGTTGGATGGTAAACGACTTAGCACTGACAAGAAGCGTTTGTTATTTGACCTTTTTAAGAATTCCTCTTTTCGCTGTGATATGGGATACAAGGGTGCGATAAGCTGGGTTTAAGAATTTTAAATAATTAAATTATTAGTAATACTATCCCCCTTGCTTTCCCTTGCTTTTTAATCTCAACGTACCGATAAATTAGAATGATTTTAACCCTTGTTTTTTTCTTTCTCTTATTTTACAGGTGAGTTCATCAAAGCGTCGATATCTGTTGAGCAATCTGGATGCAAAGAAACAATTTTCTGTACTGTTTTTATCTAACCATTAGAGACGTCATATTTACACCGGCTGACCCGGTCGTTCTGTCGTAAGCATTAAGATATTCACGCTAGAAATGTTTGTTAGTTCAGTTTAACAGATATGATCTTGCTTTCACCCAGCGGACTCTTCCACAATTGTGGGACACGCATTCGACGCCATGTGCCACGTACTCATTAAATCGCAGTACATGGAATGCATAAAATCGTAATCAATACAGTTCTTTGCTGGTTTAACATTACATATCGTTGTTACACTTACTACTGACATGCTTTAACTTGTGAGTGTTATTATGTTTCAATGCTTTCCTTCATTTTTTCATGCAATGGACGACAAACCTAATGTAAACTTCTTCTTCTTTTTGGTCCAACATGCTACGCGGAACTGCCGGGTCCATTCTGGGCTTGAACCCATGACGGGCATGTTATTGAGTCGTTCGAATTGACGACTGTACCACGGGACCACCGTCCCAATATAAACTTAAATCAAGCATTTTTACCTTATGCAAATAGTTCTTTTTGTTTGATCGTTTGATGGAACAAAGTTTGAACATGATAATTCACACGGAATAATTGCTGATATTCATGCATACAATATGTACAATTTTTGTAATTTGTATTGATAATTTTACAAAGAGCTTTCTTTACTTGCTTTATTTACAATCATTGTGCAGCGAAGTATGTTCATGCGTTATTGCTGCTCGTGGCAATTTGGAGTGGATTGAAATTGCATTTTACCATTCCAGGAAAGATCCTAGATGCCAGGCGTATGGGGTTGTTGTTTTTTAGCTTTATGCATCCATGATTTGCTAAATTTCTTCTGCTCCTTACAAGCAGATAAGAATGAGAGAGAGAGGGGGGGAAAGTAGGAAAAACGCTGTCAATTTAGCAATCGATTTTTTTACTATTTCATCGACGCGTTGCGTTCGCGATTGGAAGGAATAATCCGTTGGCAGTTGCATGTGTATTTTGCAATGTTTCGTATATGAACTCACTCAGCCATCGATCCACTCTTTGTATTATGTATGTGACCTCTTCCTGATTGGTGGTAAGCGTAAGCAGCGATTGGTCGCTGAGGAGAGAGTGGGGCTGAGCGTTCGGAAAATTTAATCAAATTTATGTTCCAGATTTGTTTTTGCCACGTTGTCCCCGTACGTCACGTACACAAATTAAGTCGGCAAGAGGAGTGAAACGAAACCAAAAAAAAAAAAAGTTCTATAAAATAGTGTAGCAAACTGGCGCTCGATGCCGATCGAAGCCAACAAAAGTGGACTAAACTAGTAGGAAAATCATCGACCAACGGCGGGGCTAAGAGGGAAAACATTCCCGAGAGGGAAGCAAAAATAAATGGAAAAGCTAGATGGCGAACAACCGAGCGGAGCAGCGGAGATGTCCTTGTGCAGCTGGCGCTTGGGGGATGGTAGCTGTCGTCCCTGGAGGTCGCGCGGGTGCATGACTTCCCGATATCGTTATTGCATCTCGCACTAAATTGCAATCACGTCGTCGTGTGAAAAGGTTGAATGATTTTTTTTTCTATAGCTTTTTTCATTGATAAGTTTTACTTTTCCTTTTTTCCGACCAAGCGATCGTTTGTAACCTTTCTTCACCCCAGGAAAGTTAAATAGCGTGGTGGGCAGACGGGCTGCGGCAACGCGCAATTTTCTTTTGCGAACACTGTTCAATTTGTGTGTCCTTCCACTTGTACGTTTTTTATTTCAAAGAGCGATAAAAAGGTGCAATAAATCTTAATCTTGTACATCTTTGTTATCGTCCTCCGTGCTGTAGCTATAAAAAGCCAATTATGTCGAGTGACTCCTTTACTCCTGTTGGGACGAGTAGCTATCCTTAATTGAATTAAAATATATACACTATTAACGATGGTCAAGAAATAAGGCTGTTTTGTTTTCTAATGATTGAAGTAGGGCTTCTTTTGAAAAATTAAAGTGCCAAACTACTACTGTTCGAAGGTATTATTGATTTTTTATTTGCTTTTCACCAAAATAGCCACGGCATCAGTCAATCAAGCTGTTGGGGCAAGGCGATATACTTGACCATGTTATCTCGACCGATGATTTGATGTCACATTTCGAAAAGCAGTAACGTATTTAAAAGACGCCGCAATCGCGTGCCTCACGAACATTAGTCGTCGATTAGTTCGGAAGAAAGCTTTTTGGACTGAACGAACACCTGCCACGGAGATAGATATTTTTGGTTTACGGTCGTACGGTGCTAAGGACTATTTTTTTTTATATTAGAGAGTTGCTATAGCCTGTGGGTAACCACTCAAATCCCTCAAAAAGGTAAAAAGATGAAAATTTTCTTAATTTTTCAATAGTCTACATGCACTGATCGTTTTTTAAAGAAACAGACAATTATCTAATTAATTAATTTATTGATCGATTAATTGATAAATAATTAATGGTTCCTTAGATAGTTTCATACAGGATGGTTTTAAAATGTATTTTTTGAATGCTTGATTTGTTTAGAATACCGAATCCGAAAAACTAAGATTCTTAAAGACTTTCTGAGATAAGAATTCAATCCACTATCCTTGGTGTGTTCAAACATAACGTTTGGAGTCGCTTAATAAAGTTAGTATGAAACCGCGTGAGAACAGTGAAAGACAACAGAACCAACACCATCCCACGTGTTGGAAAGGTTATAATATTTACATGAGCCACGTGTTCCAGCGCCTGCTCTATTGGTGGTTGTATGAACTATCTCCGTCCTAGTACTTCTCTGATTGACGCAAGTTTGCAGACACACACTCTGCGCACTAGGTTTTGAATAGAGGAAAGAAGGTGCATTTGCCAATGACAAGCCGCCACACAATGCAATCTCTGCTACAGCACAAACAACTGCGCTGCTGATAATAATAATACGCTTATGTTTTGCAACTTCGCGCTTACATTTTCTATATTTGCCATGCTCTCGTCATCGAACCGTCAAAGTGTGATAGAGAATGACGTACCTTTGCCGCAACACACGACCCTACACACAGCCAAACGCAATCGATGGTGATTTTTATTCATTAGTGTGCTGCACTCTCCTCGTACTGCGGAAACAAACCATCAACTGCTTCTATAGGCGTTCGCGGGGGGAGTTTCAGGACTGTACAGAGGAAAGAGAGGGCTATTGGGTGGTGTCCATGATTCATTTGGAACATCGTTGCTGTCAGTCTTCTGAGTGCGAAGAAGGGGAGAGGATGATAGGGAAGGCAAATGACGCTTGAGGGGTTAGAGTTGCAAGTTAGATTAAAATAATTCCATTTTTCTCTTACCACTGATAGCGATGAGCACGCAGCATTGGAGTGCGAGAGAAAGAGAGTTAGAAAGAGCAAGCAGAGCAATCGACGGCGGGGCCGGGATTCATCCATCATCGAATGGAAATTAGATTAGACGAATGTGACTCTCTGAGACTCTCATACACACACTCACAGGCCCATACATACATATAGCAAGAGTAAACATAGGAATTCCTCGGGGCGATTGTATGTGGCTCGGTCTCGCCGTAGGGATTATATTGAGTTTGGTGTGTTCTCTCGTTTCGTTTCCAGTTGAGTTTGCTTGCTGCTACTGCTTGACCTGACCACAGCGAACCGCCCGGGTGGAGCGGGTGTAATTGAGAAGTTAGTAGTTCTCCAGTCCAGCTGTCCGGCAAGAAGCCGCATGAAGGGCGTTGGGTGAACGCAAGAATCGCTTGGGTGGGGCAGCCTGGCGGGTTGGTGCGCTCCTCCCGACGGGTGGTGTGTACGGGAATGCGTTGGGCCGCTAGTATATGGGTGTGTTTCTAAATCCCCGAGCGCAGCAAGGTGGGGCACAGTGGTTCGGACCCTACACCGTACGCCGACGCTGGACTCACGCGCCCTGGACACACATAATTCGTAGTACTGCTGCTTGCTCGCTCGTCGCTCTTCCTTGCGAAGCGAGAGCGCGCGCGGGTTTTCGCTGTTGCGCTCGCTCGCTGGTTCTGTCAATTTGTGTCGGCAAAACTTTACCCTTAGTCGCGCCGTCCCCCCAACAGTGTGGGTTGTGCTTTGGCTTCGTTGTGCGGTTTGCCGCTCAGTCGATCGTTGACATTCGTCGAACGTTGTAGAAAGTGGGCCGCAGTAGTAGAGTGGTCTAGCCGGCCGTCTTGGTGGCGTAGCGACTCGGGAAATAGGAGAGCCTTTCGGTGTTCCAGCAGGTTTTGTGCAGTTCACTATTTTGCCTCCCAGCGGATGTGTGTTGATTTTTATTTTATTTAGAGAAGGAGCAATGTCAAGGATGATGGTGCACGTTTGTGTATGTGAAAAAATAGTTTATTTTTAACGCGTGCTGTGTCAACAGAGATCACTGCTGCTGCGTGTTGGATTGGGGGGTGTGAAGCCGAACGAAGGAGAATACATAACATCCGTACGGATGTTTCAGCAACCGCTGTTTACACAGCTCTTGGTGCGCAATAGTGAGATAGTGAGCGAAAAGAGACCGTCTGGTGATCAGATGGTGTGTTCTGGTGTGTACCGTGTAGTTGCCGGGAGATCCGATCGTACTAAGATCAAAAGATGTAGTTTGGTTTGGCAAAGTTTTGTGTCAGTGTCTGATCAAGGGAAGGGACTAAACTTCTTCCAGTGACAGTGCAGCATGTTGGAAAGTTTGCACGGAAGCATGATTTGTGTGTGTGTGAGTGTGTTAGGCACGATTTGTTTGTCTGCCTGCCTAAAACAGTTCTCGTTAGTTTACCATTATCTCAACTGCAATGTGATAGTGTTGTATGCTGTACCTATTTCTTCGATTCGATACCTTGAAATGTACCCATAAAAAATCCAATCTTCCATCTTTGATCAGCAAGTTCTAGTAGCGCTGGCGTTTTACTATTTATTCGTGCACTTCAATAATATTCTCAGTTTGTATTTGTGTATGTGTGTTCATGGTCACGCGGATTGTTATCGATCGATTCGCTGGGTAGCAATAATGTTGAGTGGGTTGAATCGGATCGCGCTAGTGCTGCTCCACAATTAATTAGCACGCTGCAAAAATACATGCCGATGGTCGTTGCGGTGGAGCTCTACACTCTACTGATAGCTTTCGGTACTGCTATCGTTTGCATTTCTAGCCTGCTGGCAATCAATCACAGTTTCTTGAAAGGAGGGACTGTGTGATAACGCTTACAAAACGATGGCAGCTTGTGCTCTCCCGATCGAGCAGCACCTTAAGAAATTGGTTGAGTCGACGACGTCGAGTCATACTCCGAAATACTCCACCCCTGTGTGTTTTGCTTCCCTTTATTGATGTGCGAACTGAATGTCGAACAGCAGCAATACAGATAAAATGTCCTTTAAATGTTTAATGTTCAGTCTGTCGCGATCAAAACTGTACGATTAGCAGCGACTGTGTTGTACAGCAACAACGTTTCCGTCTCGTGTGCCCTCTCGCTGCGGCGTTCTGACATTTTGTACGTTGTTTAGTGATAAGTGTGTGGCGAGAGTGAAACTGTGTTTAATGGCACAGGATCACTAAAAGCAAAAAAAGTTGTAGAAAAGGAAAAAGAAAGATGTCTTAGTGGAATGGACGGAGTTGAAGATGAGTAACTCGACTGTGGAAGAAGAAAGACTGAGCATAGAGAAACAGTGACGAAGCGCAATACTGATACGATGTGTGTACCGCTTGGCAGATAGATTGAAGTTCATCAGTGAATAGAGTTTCTTGTTTTGTTTGTTTCTTTAATCATTACACATTACCATGGACTTCTCTACCACATGATATTGGTGAGAGGAATCAACAATATGGAATATACCACCGCGTGTCTTTGCTTTCATCATCCCGAAGACGATGTTTTGTTTTAGATTGCACAGAACATTGATTTTCTTTTCCTGTTGTAATAGTTCTAGCAATAATATTTTTTTATTGCAGTAGTTTCTTTGATGAAAATAAAAAAAGACTACTGTTTATATCGGTCCTAAACGAATGAGCTATGATATATTTAAGCTATAGCGGACGGTGTATGTGAACGCAACGGTATTAGCAACAGTATTGTAGCAGAGCGAGAAAAAAACATTCACCAATCCTTTCTAGACTGAAAAGTGAGTTGGCAAATTGTCCAAAATCTGAGCCACACACCTCCGAGGCACCAATGTTATGCATTCCGCTGAACTTTCGTCCCAAAAAGATCACTCACTGCAGGTACGAAATGGATTTGGAGTGCTGTTCCAATCAATCTCTACTTACTACACTGGATAATTTGTTCGGCACTTGCCGAACGATTCTGCACTTTTACCAAACGACGCTTTTTCACGTAACGCGCACAAACACGGCAGCAACACCCCGGTTCGGTCAATTGACAATGAAAATGAATGATGCACGCTTTCGCACTAATCGGTTTTACATGGCGAGCTTAACTTTTTAAATGCAACCTAACAAGTACTTTTTTTTGATAAATGGGCCTTATCTGTGCACAACTTTGCTTCTTTTTTTCTACTGGTCTATTTTGGAGCTCATTAAAAATCATATTCAGTTCGAATTCAGATGCAACTTTAATGTAAACACTTTTTTGCTCTTGGCATCCTGAAAATGGGTAAGTGAAATACGTCTTGTGTCTATTTCTGTGCTCTTATATGGAGTTGCACGTGTTTGTGTGTGTTGTGGAATCCCGCACCCCATTAGCTGTTTATGGCAAACTGCGTGACTAGAATGACCGATAAGAAACGGCAAGTTAGCACGTTTACCGCGAATCGACTGTAAACAATGAATGAGTTTATTAGAAACGCGCCATTCGCATTCGGGATGGTAGGTAACCTTTGTTTCATTGCACAACGTTGATGTGTTTGCACTTTAATATGGCCATGACTTACAAATATTTCAACTACTCTGAAGTTGTTAAGTAAAAACCAACACAGGAAATACACGATAAACAAACTACGCTTTGGTGTGTATGGTTGTGGTGCGCGCGTTTCATTAGTTTTCGAATTACTTCATCATTCGTGAAGTATTTGATCTTTGTATCACTTGTTACCTATTTTTCAGTGAATTGGTAAAAAGACTCTAAAAATGCATAGCATGCGCAGTAACGGGACTCCAAAGCATGTACGAATGGCTTCGTGTGTTACCCATCGCGCCGATGAACCCATTCGGGGAAGGAAGTACGATTATCGGAGAACAGCAAGACACATCCTCCAAAGCAAAACCCGTAAAGTGAAGCACAACACGCAGCGCGTGTCCCGTATGGTGATGCAGAGCGAGAGATGATGCACATTTGCACACCAGATGTACGTTTTCTTCTCTATTCCTATAAGCAGCGGGCAACTGGCGGCAAAATTGGTTCGGCCATAATGGTTGGCACGATATGGTAGGGGGTTTAAATTTTTGAACCTAACGGTCCAATACGTTTCGAACGAAAACGTGTACAGGGTTGGTTGAATGATAGTTGCAGTGTGAGATATTGCAGAAATAGGGTGTCATGTCTCGTGCAACAAAAAGTCAGTTGTTCAAAATTGAGTAAAATATTGTTGAGTACAAAGTAACACAGAAGACCTCCAAAGGGCGGTATGTCAATAATTATCCAAAGTGTGGACATTCGGACACTGCGCACGTGGTAAACAGAAGCACTAAATCCAAAATGCTAAGAATCCTTCATTAAATTAAAATGCGCTTGTGCGAAAGAGCCTTGATGATGATTTAATTAAATGGCTGTGTGTTGACAGTAACGGGGCTACACGTGATCGCACCCTTCGGAAGGATGAGCGCTCGGTCCCAATTAGACACGTGCGTGTGCCCCCAATCATACTAGCTAGGCGAACAGCAACAGCAGGAGGACACCCGATAAAGGTGACAGGCGGATCAAAAACATTTGCCGGTCCAAAACTGCTTTAAATGTAGCTCAACTCTCTTCGCCTCACGGTCTCTTTCTCTCTCTCTCTAGCTCTTCCACCATCACTGTATTTCTCGTGCACACGCACTGAACAGGATCGGGTATTGGTGTGGTGGTGTGGTCGATGCACATTCCGGAGCGTTGAAGTAAATCATTTCTCCGCGTGGTAGAAGGGAAGAAGAGTGTATAATATGGTTTTATTATACACGCCAGTTACGGTCACGTTGAGCCTCGGAAGCACGTGCTCACCGGGTCAGGAGGGGAAAGAAATGGATGGTACTTGTAGCAGTGTGAGGGGAAATGCATCACATACCCATTGGGAATACACACGGACGGTGGTGCAGGAATCGATGGGTCTTAGCGAAATACGTCGTTTTAGTGTGGCCCGACGACGGTAATATTGGGTTGACATTTTCCATATGTGTCACTCAGATCAGCGCCCGTGTGGCTGGTGGATGGTGCTGGCTTATCAAGAGGAAGGAGACGAAATGGTATAGTCGACAGAGCAGCAGCAGCGGTTGTGAGAACTAACTACTCCTGTTTGGTTGGTTTTCGGTAAATATACCAATTTGTGCCTGATATCTGTGCGTGCTGGTGATTTTGAAACTATCGCGAGTTTTTTTTTTCTTATTTATTTCGGTATTTAATAGTGGTATTGCATTTTCAGCTTCTATTAACTAAGCTTAAAGTGAAAGTGTTGTGCTGTGACTGTTTTTTGCAAAAGTTTTCTCGTGTAATTTTTTTGGAACGCACTTCGCCAGATGAAGCCACCATTGTGGTGGTTTAGTTTATGATATTAAAATTTATATCTACATTTGAGATTATTGCATGTGTTTTGTTTATTACTAGTTGTTGCTGTTTGAAGTGTTGTTGTTAAATATCAGAAAGATTTGCATAAGTGGCATAATTCATTAGTAGTAAATTCATGACGTACCGTAAAAGTGAAAAAAAATCCGTACCGTTCAATTTTGGCATACATATGGTTTACAAGATCGTGCTTTCCAGATATCATTGTTTTCGGTTGATATTGTAGGCCAAGGTGTGCATTACATGTGCATCTCCGAACGTCTGTCCGAATGCGGTGTGTTAATGTGTGTTACGAAAATGGAAAACGAGAGCAGTGAGTCACAACAACGGTGGTGCTGCAGCTACTGAAGGTAGTAGATGCTGTTGTTGCATGCGTTGCAGTGCATTGAGCAAAGTTGCGCGCGCAGTAATGCAGTTTTGTGGCGTGAAGAGGGGGGAGGGGGGGGGGAGTGGTGTGGTTCCACGTGGTCCAAATTGTATGGATTTTTTTCACTTGGGCAGCGATGGCAACTAAAACACACAAAACTTTACCACACACACACGTCTCTGCAGTTATCTTTCCAAAGGCAAGGAGCTTTTACGAGCTTTAACACGAGATTGAAGGTTTGAATTGTTTTAGTTCAATTCAACGGTGCGTTAAGAAAAAAAAACACGAGCACACCCTCAAGTGTAATCGAAACTCCCTACTTGGTTGCTTTCCTACCCTGCCACTTCACCAGGACAAACGCAAGTAAAGCTTTTGTTTTCTGGTTTTAATGTGCCCTTTTTTGTTTCTAGCGTGTGAAAATGAACGTTTCCTATTTTGACATCGCGTTTTTCGATTGGCTCTGAGTTCCACAGCACCACCCTCTGATGTGTTAGCTTATCTTGAAAGATTTAAGCTTCGATTGCATTTTCCATTCATACTGTTGGAATATTGTACACCAAACGCGGCAAAATAATGCGAACAAAAAAGGCGGGGTTCACCTTCTCAGCATGGCTCAGATTAGCAACTGAAGTCATTCATAGCGAATCACCGATGACAGAAATCTCGGATCGTCACTCATCGCCGACAGATCGTGAAATGATGTCTTATGATGCACACTAATGTGTTTTCCATACCTTATAGTGTAGTGCTTTTGTGTTCACAAGTCATATTTAGATGAAAACAGTGCTTTTCACACGTACGCATGATGGACTGAGCAGTTTAAGTGAGTGTTTTTGTTTATGTTGCAATGCATGCAGTTACTGATTCGGCTTCTCGGCACCTTTTGTTCGACTTTGCACCAGCACCAAATTAAAAGTGACACAATGCAATAGTTACACCAACGGGTAGCTTGCACCAACTGGGTTAGTGTGCATTAGTGTGACGTAAAGGCGAAAGAGGACCTAAAGTAGCGTTTTCGTTGCACACCACCTGTACCTTCGGAAGCGGACACTAATATGCGGCTTTATATTTGGTAAATATTGTTCAATTGGCGTTTCGTAAACCATGTCACCTTGTACTTGGTCACATAAATGATTCATCATATAAGTAATTCTTCTCTTAACGAATATTAATAAAAATGTCTACCGACCCTATAAAGCTTTTTGAAAATAACATTTGAAAAGCTGTATTACACATATCAACTGTTTCAATAGTAATTTAAATGGTCTGACTTAGGATAATTGAACACTAATTGAAGTAGTTGAAATGAGATGATACGGAGGTAATGTCCATTGGTAAAACAAATAATCATACACATCAACTTACAGTCGTTACCGACAAAATTTTGGCTTTTTAAGGCATCAAGTTTCTACTCTAATGCACCTATCTTTGTCTGTAAGTCAGTAGATTTATTTACAAAATTCAATATAATGTCTGAAAATGCGTGTTCAAAATTATTCAGTTTAAGTTAAGTAGTTAAAAATTTAAATTGTATAATTTTCAATATAACAATACTTCATAATACTTCATACTAGAAAAAAATAACAGCACTAAAAATAAAGGATGTCGATGCCTCGACGCGGCTCGATGTGGGCTGACGATTTGACCGACTTAAAAGTTTGTCGCTTGGAAACCCGAACGAAGCAATGGAAAACTTTTTCCCGAGTACGTGTGGCATTTCGTGAAATTCTTCGAAGTTAGTTTGTCCCACTTTTGTGTCCGTGCGCGTGCTGTTGTCTTTGTGGTTAAAATCCGTTCGGTCACGAACACGTTGTCTTGTTGTTCTTTTCCCCTTTTGGGCCGACAGGGACACCCAATTTACGCACTCGATAAATTACTATCGTCCCATGTCGAAACGGACAAATGTAGCATAAAATAGGGTCATCGAGTTTTGGCTGCTACTGAATTGCCTTTTTGCGTTCCAATTTTCTTGTCTTTACTCCCTGGTCAATCGACTGAGCGGAGCTCGATGGAGTTTAAGCTATTGAACCAAACAATCTCATTTGGTTTTGGTTATATGCTTCTCACCATGTGTACCTTTCCCGTACATAATGTAACACACAGGCGGTAAGGAAAACTAGTTACCAGCTACTATGACCCTCCTCAAGAGTGTGTTGATGGAAGAGCTGGAGGTAAAAAAATCGATCAAGATAAACAACAGCGAATCAATTTGGAGAAAATCCCGTGAGTCACATGATTCTCTCGTGTGCGCCCCTGAAGGTGTGTAGTAATTCGGAAGTGACCCCGAAACGGCGGAACCAGCATACCATTTGTTTTGAAGTAGTAGCCCGAACAGTAAAATATATGGAGTGAGCGACGGTGACCCCGATCGATTGAACTCAATTCTGTCGATTAGATCTGATGGAAAATTTGGTATCCTAAATGGTCGCTTCTGTTGCCATCGACCGTCTGTCCACCGCTGTATGAAAAAGGATGTGCTGCTGTGTGCGAGCCATAACAGAAGTGTACTACCTAACCCCATGTGCCTATAATTCGTGTTGTAGACTTATGAACCGGCTGGAGAAGCTGATGGTTGGCGATAATATTTTGATGTGAGCGCAGGGATGTGTTGGCGGAAGGTTTGTTTCCGTGCTTTGTATGTGTGTTGTCGCTTATCGGTCATCATCATGTATCCTGTTCCGGCGATGTGTCGGGTTTTTCGCGCCGTCTCTGCTGGAAGTGAACCTAGAGGAGTACCTATCATTCAAACCGAATGGCCTTCTGACCATCCATGTACGATACGCTGAGGGCAGTCAACTTGCAATAGACATGCTCACGGCTAGTGGTGGGTGGCGTTGTCGGATGGTTGATTGGTTCAATCGTTCCGGCATGGGGTCGTCGAAAAGTTGGTTCACTTTCGTATAGGTTTTGGCCCTTGTTTTTCTTTCTTCACCTTCCTTTATGTGTTTTGTGGTGGTGTATGCGCGCATCTAGTTTAGTATAACGAGAAAGAGGACGTATGAGCGCAGTGTGCTGGTTGGTGGGTTGGTAGTGTGCCTTTTATTGCGTGACAGTAATTAAGTCCCGGGCATCGACCAACCTCAAGGGAGCAGCGAGAAGCGTTCACCCGAGATTCCATCCGACGTCTATAGCATAGCACGTGAGGTTAAACCGAATGAAACTAATTATCGCACCAGGCGCGCAGGGTGGTGTTGTGATGGAATGCTCATGCTCCCTTTAAGATTTCTGTCGTTTAGGATTTTTTCGACCAGTCGGTGGTATTCTTTTCGACAGCCATGTGTTAAACTATTTTGCCAAACAAATTCTTTATTATAATAATTTCAATGCATAATCTGCACTTTTTGCCGTATAATAAATTACAAAAGTAGCACAAAATATATTTTTATCCGCATATTGTAGTGGAACTAATTAAACCATAAAAACGGTAAGATTAAATATTCAATGGTAATTTGGTTTATGTTTATTAGCACAGCTTTGAAGTTACTAGCACACATTTTATCACGACGGCGATAATTGCTGTAGCTTTAAATGCTATTTCATATTGGACAAATCAATTTACTAAGTTTTAGTTGTATGTTGTGAAATTTGTTGTTGCAGTAAAAGGTAACGTCAACAGTACTTTCAGAAACTCAAGAATTGTTACAATACTGACAAATAGTATTATTGCAGAGCAGTATTTTTGTTCCATTCACGTATACTAACTTTCTATTGGTTTTGCCTCTCTTTTCTATTTGTAACAGCGGTGTTCCCGGTGCCGGTGCATCAAACACAGCCGCCGGAGGAGGTGGAGGAGGTGGCGGTGGAGGCGGGGGCGGTGGTGCACGAGGCGGCAGCAGTATGTACTCGGCACGCCATTCCGTCAGTTCGTCCTCTGGTGTCCTGATGGTGGGCCCCAACTTCCGCGTCGGCAAAAAGATCGGCTGTGGCAACTTCGGAGAACTCAGGCTGGGTAAGTAGTGTCTCGATAATGGCGAAATTATCAATCAGTATCTTGAATCGCGTTCAATTATGGATGTTGCTGCCGTAGGTTTACGATCAGTTACTTTAGCGGTATGACTTGTGAGATACAATATTACACAATTTCATCATGCACTTGTAGAGCCGTTTCTAACCTACGAACCAAATACTTGACAAAGCGCAACCTTTGTTCCAATCTGTGCCGTCGTCATGCCGATCGCAAGGGCAACCTCGGCCGCACAGGCTCCGATATCTACTTCCAGTCCGGAAACGGAAGCGTACAGCTTGGCACCATCGATGGCGAGTGAGACGGGCAGAAATAGCAACGGTTGCGGAAAGGAGGTGATAACACGCACATAACACTGACGGCGCAAGGTGTTTCGTTCCGATGTCGACACCGATGAGCTGAAGTTGGCTGCTCCATTACAGGTGGTTAAATTTGCAAGAAACTCCGCAGCACCTTTATCCGCAGCGACTATATCCTCACCGATGTTTCCAGCCAATTCAGTCAACTGTTGCCATTTTCGATTGATGCAATTGTAGCCTCGGTCCACAACAGATCTGGCAACGTTCGTTGGGTTCAGATTATCCCCGACACACAGCCTAACAGCTCCGGTTGAGCTGTTGAAGCGTGTGATGATTCGTTCAAACCCCTGACCGGCTTGGTCGGCCAGATTGCTGAGCCCGTTCCGAACTACCTCACGCCCGTAGTCTAGCGTTTGATTGAGCCGTTGGAAACTTTCTTCAAGAAAGAGTTGACCAAAAGTGTTCTGATATCCTGTGGCCAGTAGCTGAACGATGCTGTCCATAGTATCGAGTGGAAGTGTCTGAAAGTCATTCATTAGCGACTGGAATGCGGTAGTGTAATTGTCCGGTATTGCTGGCATGAACGAATCGGACGTAAATTGTGAAATGTTTACAATATGTCCAGAGGATGGCGCAGGTGCAATGTTTAGCGAGACATTGGATAGAGTTTCTGGCAATGGGAAGACTTGGTTGTTGATAGCGATGTAGGATCCGTTCGGTGCGTTCGGGCCAAGAATTGAGGATAGGCCCCAAATATCACGTCGCTTCCGTCGTCGATCAACGTTTATCGTCACACCGTCCACTCTGGTACCGTAGTCATCTAAAGCGGTATCCGTGTTGATGCGATTTCCCAATGCTACTGTTACATTTGATCGCTGAACGACATTAGCAGCTGTTGATGCCAATTGACTGGACGGTTGCGATAGGTATGGACGATTGTATTGGGAAAAGAATGGACTACATTGGTGCCGCGGTGCGATAACCTAGAATAGAAGGAAGTCAACCTCTCAGCATGTTAGTTTCATTTTGGTTTGATTGAAAATGTATGTCCCTTACCACGACAACCAGTAATGTACTTATCAATCGGTAAAACTTGCACATTTCCTGCCAGAAGTCTTACTGTAAACTGATCACATTTCCAAATAAAGTTCCTTCTTATATTGTTTGTCAGAAGTTTTCAGTCCGTCGCAGTTGTGCAAATATCTGGCGAAAAGCCGTAGAGCGAATAATCGCGTGTCATAGATAAATGACTTTTACAACAACAGGGGATAGCAGCACAATCAGGATGTAAATTTATTGTTTATTTGGTTATTTTACAATTTAGATCAACATGCACTTTATGGTTGCCTTGTCATATTGTTTTGTTTGAGCGTTGTTGTGTGCCAAGGGCGGCGTATACGCCACGAGAGCAATGTTAGAAAGAGCAATTTTTTATCATTAACATTCGGTTAAATTAACTACCTTGTTGTACATGCGTTTGACATTCAGAAGTAATGATGGATATGTCTTCCAGACATTTCTTCGCTTCCTCTACAAGGTTTTCAGCGCACTGAAGCATATTCGCTTTTGAAGTACCGAACTCATCGTTTGCTCCCAGCGTTAATTGTTGAGCGTTGTGAGACATAAGCAGGGTTTTGCGATGCACTTCGTGTAGAATCTGGAATCAAAATGGTTGAAAAAACGTTATATGTATATAGGTTAAAAATGATGTATGCTAACACGTACACTCGAGATGCATGCTAATTGGTATGCGTTATCTGTGTTAACCTCATCGATCTGATTTTCCCAACACTGTGCTATCTCATCTCTGAGATATCCTTCATCCCATTCGACCAGCAGGCGACTCATATTGTACGCTGCTTCCCGTTGTGCTTGTCGAACCCGTTCGAGCCGATTCGATATGCAATCACGGTCACCTTCGAGTGCCTTTTTGGCAGCTGCGTCTATTGATTGCCCTTGCGCACAACGCAACACTGCCACGTCCAGCGCGAGGAGCCTCTGGTTCAGTTCGATACCGAAAGCGATCCTTATGCGGTTGAGCATTGCAGCGACATCCTCGGCGTAGGTCTCTAACTCTACTAGCTGCACATTGAGCGCGCCCAGCATGTCACGGCGACTATCGTTGGCCGCACGGAAATAAGCTTCTAGAATAGATTCTATCCAAACGTTCGGCGAGAATTGTTCGGCTGGTATGGTTCTGAATTCGCTTGGGCCCTCTTGTTGCAGTAGGGTGGAAAAGAAAGGAAGATAGTTGAAAGGTAGCTCGCGGGCGTAGTTTACCTCTACGTTGGCAATGTTGGTTCCGTTGTCCATGCCAACAGTGTTGGTGTTTTCACGATTACCCAGCGAAATTTCTAAACCATTTGCGGACTGGCTGATGATGGGGGAAGCTGAGCTGGAGGTAATTGTGATGTTCGGGCTCGCTGTTGAAACTCCCGTCGTCAGAGACCACAAAAACCACCAACCAAAGCCAAATGAATTGTCAGGATACTGGTATGAAGATGTAAGTAAAAATGAACAAACAAATTGTTAAGATGTACAAAGAATGTAGCGCAAAAATGCATAACTATACTTACATGAAGAAGAAGCAAAAGCGTCACCAATAGGGAAACTTTCCGTGATGATGTCATGATGGTGTACCGTGAGCTGCTGAAGTTCGTGGTTCCCACTGAAACCTTTCCCCGATGTATATCTGAGTGATGAACTGCTCGACATAAGCGATGGCTTAAATAGTCTAGAGATGAGCATAATTGTAAGCCCTTATGTTTACTTGTAATTGTAGAGAGCATGCTTGCACAAGTGCTGCCATGCGACATCGCCGGTGTTTGCAATCTTTCTATGAAGAATACTGTTTTTCCACTCGGTCATGGTCGCAAGTGCAGTTGAGTTATTCACTTCCAGTGGCGACGAGAGGCCGTAGAGCACTGTTGAAGGTCAAACTACTAACGCACATATGGCGGGCGGTAGCTTCCTCGCAAGAGGTGTGCAACATGGCACGAGTACATCTCCCCAGCTGCTTATTGATTCCGTCGGCATCTCGGAATCTGCACTTAGGCAACCGGACAGACGGCAGACAGCAAATGGGATAGAATGCATAATGAGGCTTTTGCTGCCGACTAACTAGCGGAATGTGTTTGTTGGATGGTAACCCTTCATGAGTGTTACCAGGCGATAAGTGTTCCGTCATATTTTTTTACGTTTGTTGGTTTCTTATACAATATTCGTTAACTGCATGATCGTATTTTCAGCGCGATTTTCAGTAGAAAAAGTAACTCGAACCAATTTTTTGAACATGCCCCTTTGCATGCATACCTATTTGGTAGTTGAGTTCAACCATAGATTTCCTCAATTGTTTACAAATAATTATGCACTATAAATCGTATATTTTATTTTGGATTGAAAGAATTATGCTTATCTTACGTTGTTTAACATCGTTTTAAAAGGTTTGTTTATCCTTTTTTTGACAAAATTATTGTTCTTGAGCAGCCGAATTAAATCATAAATAATCCTTAATTGATGACCTCGTCTAGCATGCAACAGGTTGGCGTTAGTTGATTTTTTTTAGGCTGAAAACCTGCGGCTAGTTTGCCAGGCTGTGTCAAACTTAATATTGATTTATAAATACTAGATCAATTCGTGAAGTGACGCATATAGTGTAAATGAAAAATACAATCTTGTTTTCTTTGTATTATACTCATCAACATATACTAATAAATATACATTGTACTTATGAAGAAAAGAAACTCGAACATTCCATATTTGACATGTATGTTTCGTTCCACTCCTCACCTCTTGTAACTAAAACTTGCTACCAGTAAAGATTATAGGTCCTGATCTACAGGAAACTTTGTAATCTCAATTCCCCTTTATTATCATTTTAAAATGACGCAAAAATTGTCTGACTCGAGGTAATGAATATTTTGGGTTCAGGTGTTGGTCAAACGCTTCAATGTTTGTTCATCCTTCAACCTTTCATTTGGCCTCTTTTACGAAGGTAAAGAACGCTTCTAGACGAATGCAGCCTTGTGTGAAATCAGAAACACCTATAAAGAGTAACCGGAGCACGGCTCTTGAACAGCTTTTCCCACTTCTTGCTACCAGTTGGGTATGGTTGGTCAAGTAGTAGTAGTTATTCGTTTGGTGGTTTGATAAGGATCATGGGCTTTTTCAACATTTTCTGCTCATAGCGTTTACGTTTCCTTTTGTGTCGTGCGTTGGAACTCGCCGTGGCCGAAACAACCAAATTTTCGACCACAATCTATTACCAGTGACGTGATAAGGGTCTATAAAATGTTTCCCAGTGATGGCTATCGTATCGAAGTGTGGACGACGAGGATGTGTATCGATTACGCGTGTGTGTGTGTTTGCACCAACGATGGGATTTGTTCAGTGAGAACTTCTTAGACTCCGCACATGCGAACTATGTCAACTTGAAAGCTCGATTGTGCAACTTTTTCACTATGAATTATTGTGTAGCATTTGTTTGGCAATTGAAACGATTGGAATTTCGAAACTGGTTATAAAAGCACATTTAGAATAGTTAATATATTTTTTTCGCTAAAGTGTGATATTTTCTGTTTAAATATATGTACGCTGATTATTACGTATTTTTGTGGGCTTTTTTGCATCAAACCCTTGGCTAACATTTTGTTTCGTACCATGCATGTTGAAATGTTCATCTTATTTGATCGCGCCTAAATGACGATGGTTTAAAATACCATAAGATAGATACGAATAATTACATTCACATAATCTTTGAGACTGAATAATCTTTGAAGGACTGCTACCAACATAAAAACTAAAATATAATTCGCAAACGTGGCAGTTAGTTCTTCCTATTCTTCCATCTGCTCTTCCATCTTGCCTGCTCTATATGCCTTTGTACATAGGTCTTGGACGAAGTAATCCCATTGTAATCAAATGGAAGCGTTATTTGATTCCAAAGTGCCCGAAAGTGAAGAGCCCGCTGTGTAGGGTTTCGTTTATTTTGTCCGCTTCCATATCGTCTGTGTATCTGTTACTGCAAAGAAAAACAAAATGTCGTGGGGATGGTCAAAGTTATGTAAGGTTGTGAAAAATCGCACCATAAGGTTGCTTTTAGTTTAGTAATAGTCAACTGAGTTTTGTTCATGTAATTTGTATACCAAGGTCCAAAGTAGACAGGCAACATAGAAGCATAAAGACAATGATAAAATTTAAGTATAAAATATGAAATACTTGCAAGACTTTTGTCGACTTCCTGAAAATTGAAGAATTAGAGGAGGAAGCTACATGTTGGGAAATTAGTAGTCCTCTTATGCTGTATGTGTGGCACGCTTGTCCCAGAGTTCTACAGTTCTAGGGCTACTAAACTGGTCACCTTTCGCCCATCGTGGTAGAATTTCTCATTAGAATAAAAGCATCATTCGCTTCTTCCGGTAGAAAGTCCTGCCGAAGCGACGGCGTTCGTGTGCACTGACTGCCAAGAGCCTTTTTTTCGATGGTGTGTATGCGGGTGAGGGTGTGCGACCACCAGCTGTCCAGAACTGCTGATTTGCATTTATAATCGATGGAAATGGGTTTCCATCGGGCAAAATTTATAGGCCGCCTGTTTTCCGCTCCAGAAAAGCAGTAAACCGGCATCAGTGAACTATTCCTTCCATGACGTGTGCCGATGGTGAGAAATAATGTGGCGTACGCGCCGAGTTTCCTTCAGTGGACCAATGAGACCAATGAGTAACTGTGGGGATTGTAAAAAGCACATAGTAAGCCCTTTACGAAACATTTTAAGTTACTGAAGCTTTTCGTCTGGCCGGTGGATAAATAAATTCAGCTCAGATGGGTGAGTCATACAAGCAAGTAATCCAAAGCTCCATAAACATATTCCAAATAGCATGAACCAGATTGTAAGCAGTGTAACGTTTTTTGCCCCCAACATCTTTCTCCCGTTTCGAACCTTTCAAGGTGAGTTTGAAGGTTGTGTCCGGGTGAGTGGGTCTTTTTGCCCAAGCGGAAACAGTCCTACCGATCCGGATATCGTGTAGGCGGATGAAAATGGAAATTGTTGCTCGTGGGGTAAGTGCGCTCTAGTATCATGAGTGGACTGGTTTTGCTGCTACGTATAATAATTTATTCTATTTGTTCGATCATGGTCGTATTCTTCAATATTTCACACAGTACTAAACCTGATACCGATATGATTAAATGTTTCGTTGTAATAAAACTATTTACTAGTGGGGCTATAGATCCTTCCTTGTTTTAAAATGTATCATTTACAAAAGTCATCAATTCATCATCATGTTTACTTGTTTGTACATAATAAACTCCGGATGTATGTTGGGCATCATTTACATACCGAGAAGAAGCCGACAAAAAAACGGCAAAGCTCCAATATGCACTGGTGTGGTGCGAAATACCTAACCTAATTTTGAGTTTGCACCTCCCGTGCCAGTATCATACTGCGAAAGATGATGACGATGATGATGATATATGTATTAACTCCGTACTTGAAGGGCTTTCTTCATAAGCCCGCCCGATGGGATAAATTCTATGTTCTCCGGATAGCCGAAGAAACGGATGTGAAAGGCAACATGCCGGTTGTTAACGGTGAAAACCGATGAATGGTAGGAGTGGGCAACATGTGTGTCCGGCTTTGCCATTTTCCATATTTACTGTTTTAGGTTTCCATTCTTTCATGTACCTATTAAAGTTGGTGTAGGAAGCGAAGCTAGTTTGAGACAACTTGAACCAACAACGTGTGTGCACTGTTCAGCTGTGTGAGTTTTAACTTGGTTTGCGCATATTAGTGTATGCGTGTATTATTATATGGCGGACTGTGCAATAACTACGTTGTAGAGGTGTTGCAAAAATCATGATATAATTCATTCTGTAATCTTCGTTCGACACACTTCGTCGTAATTAAAATATAAACGATTCACTTTTATGACTTCAATTTTATGTGATGATCAATATTTTAACTACAACATGTGTACAGGATGAGATGAGCCAACTCTGTTTTTCTGTACGATCTGTATCATTAAATTTCAAATCTTGTTTTCATACCTACTCACACAACCTATGTTTAACAAAAAACCTATTTTTTCTTTCTCATTTCTCTCGCAGGGAAAAACCTATACAACAATGAACACGTTGCAATAAAAATGGAGTCAATGAAATCAAAAGCACCACAATTACACTTAGAGTATAGGTTTTACAAATTACTAGGAGCACACGGTAAGTACATTAACTTTGTTTCATTCGTTTTAAGTATCTGTTACTTGTTCTATGCAAAAATATCGAACATTTCCGTTGTTTGTGTCAGTTCTTAAACTTGAAATCGTGTTATATTTTTGTGTGTTTGCTTTTTTACCTGCGTCTGTTGTACTTCATATATCATGGAATAGCTTTTCTCCCTAATTTGATCAAATTTGTTTTTAATCTTTCCACTTTTGGGTGGACATTCTAGCATCGAATTGCATATGCTATTCGACTAGATGTTTCTTCCATAGTTCGCAAAATCGATAGTTGCTTCTTGCCATCGTTAATTACTTAAATTTTCCCTTAATTTGTATGCGTTCGATACCATCAGACATGTTTAACAGAATCATTGCTACACGTTTGTATTTTTCAACGAACGCATATTGCACCACTTTTTTTTTCAAAGCTGTAAAAAATAGAATTTTATATAATGTGTGTTCTTTCCGGTAAAATAACCGCGTTTTGTGTAAAACTTAATGAAATGCTGGATCTTCGATTATTCGTTTGTAGTAGGCTTACCAGGCGGAAAGAGGATGAGGATATGGAGAGAAAGACAGCAAAAAGGCTGTTATGAATGTTTTCAGTTTAATATTAACATTTATCTGTTACCCTGAAAGCATTTTAATTTATAGAAAACATGTATCAAACTAGTAAATCTTTCCTTGGTGTTTTGTACGGCTCTTCCTCCTGTAACATTTTCTATGCTTGTTCTGAATGAAACTGAATTTTTTTTTAAAGAATAACTGAAAATTTGATTTAAATCCAAAAATTAAAAGAAAATAACTGAAAAATGAAAACAATCAATATCTGTGTTATGTTTGTCCCTGTTCTCATCGGATGGTGTTATTTCCTTCATGCAATGTGAAAAATGAAAAAAAAAAAATTCCTCACATATCCATCATTATTTTGCATCTTTCTCTTCTTCTTCCTCGCTGTTGTACTCATGGTCATACCTTGTGTTATTTATGGCTCTTTTGTTTTCAATCTTACCTTTAAAGTATAAGTAAATGTTTCTTTTCATTCTACATAATTTATAGTTTTACTTTGGGAAAAATTATACCATTCTATAAATTAATTTATTTGAAAAAAAAAATCACATCGCTAAATTTGAATGGTGAATGATAAGCTAGTGAGGAAATTTGTTTTAAAAGTTATTCATTTTTAGAATAGTTCCAAAACACGTTACCCCTTTTCAGCAAAAGCTTTAAATCCTTTTCAATACGCTTCTAATCCTTTTCCTATTTCTATGTGCACTTTCAATTTATCGATTTTACCTTTTCTATTCTATATTCATGTATGTTTGCGTGCGCGCTCGCGGTTCTCTGCATCATCCATCTTCTTCTTTGCCCGCGCCCGTAAAACAATATGTGTAACACCCACTCTCCACGCCGGCAAAACAGATACACAGTCCCCACCGGAAGGGATCCCGAGGGTGTATCACCTCGGCACGTGCGGAGGCCGGTACAATGCAATGGTACTGGAACTGTTGGGACCATCGTTAGAAGATCTTTTTACGTTATGTGGAAGGAAGTTTTCCTTGAAGACTGTACTGATGATTGCTAAGCAGCTAGTAAGTGTAGAATCTCTCGGTGGTCAGCCCTTCTCATATGATCGGCTATCCTCTGCGATGTCATCCATCGACGTTGGTGTTAAAACTTTGTTTTCCCTGTACCTTTCCCTCTCAATTTACATCGTCATATTCGCTTGTACACCATTTGTACTGCTGCAAGACTTTGCAGGAGTGAATTGCTCCGACGCCGTTTTTGAGCTCCATTCTGATCTGGATTGTCGTTTTCTACTCTTTAGCTTATCCTTTTATTTGTTTATTAACTCATTAAAAAATCGTTATCATGTAAAGTGTGTTCTACCACCAAAAAGCTCTCATAACTTACATATCTATATAGCTTGCTTATAAAATTATTCCTGTTGCTAGACATAATATGCAGTTTCACGTACGTTTCTTGAACTCATAAACAT
The DNA here is from genome assembly GCF_017562075.2 of Anopheles merus. NCBI lineage: Eukaryota > Metazoa > Arthropoda > Insecta > Diptera > Culicidae > Anopheles > Anopheles merus. The sequence goes on from NC_054082.1 coordinate 46,661,905, forward strand.
GAAAATTTGCTCTAATTGCTATTTAATTTTAATGTATTCAAGAGTAAACAAAAATTGTTCGACTAGACCTACAACCGTTTGACAATTGGTACAAACATTTGAGACGCTTTAACGGTTTACATAATGAAGTTGCGTGACGAGAATAGCTTAGTTAGTTCATGTTAATTATTAGCTACATTGCAGTATTTTTACCTCTCTCTACAACAATAATGCTTACAACGCAAATCATTCCTCTGTAATAAGCTTGGAGTGCATTATGCGCCGTTGGCTTTATTGTCTTATGGTTAATTCAGTTGAAATTAAGTTTGTACATATTATCTATTTAAAAATTACTATAATAGTACCGATAGTGCTAGTTCATCGATGTTATCGATAGTACATCTTTTATCATTTTTACGTTTTGCGTTTTTGTATTTATTTATTAGTAATATTTACTTCTGTTGTTTTGGTTTCATTTCGTATCTCTTTTGTGTCATCATGGATGTTATGTTGTTGTTTTTGCTTTAGAGAACATTTTTCTCTTATACTTTTTTTTCAACATGCAACAACTATTAATTAAACCAAGATACTAAACAAAGTTAACTTTACTGACGGTGGTTTATAAATAAGCTTCACTACATTTAAATAATAACGTTGCGTGGAGCATAATAGCTTCTAATTTATATAACTGTTATGCAACTCTTGAAGCTTGTTGCTGTTGGTATATTTGTTTGTTAGTTTTTTTTGTTTTGTGTTGTCTGTTGGTTTATTTGTTTGTTTTTTTTTTTAATTGAAGAGGGTTAAATTCTCATTTTTGTTTGTTTTGGTTTCAATTATATATTCCTACCCGCTTAAACAGTTAATTATGTTTATTCTGTGTTTGTTTTTATATGTGCGTGAGTGTGAGTGTGTGTGTGTGTGTGTGTTCTTTTCTATGTAAATTTAGTACCCATCGTAATCGGAATAAACTTAATTAAAAATTGTTCAATTATCAACCATTTTGACAGCAGCATGTAGAAACCGACATGAATTCCTCTTAACAATTGGTTTGAATATTTCAAACAAAAAAAATTAAAAGTCAACCATGCCATATCGTGACTGATCCCTCCATCCTACACAAAGAGAAATACTAATTGCTCGATTCTATTGCAAATCGTGTAGTATATGTATGCGGGTTGAAACAAAAGCGAAGTAGTAGTAGTACTTAACCCCGATTCATTCACATTCATATTCTCTTCTTCCGTCTATTCCTTGTATGTTTCTATGTTTCTCAGCTCATGACATGTTTTCGAGTTAGCTAAAACTGAATCAATATCATCACAATCATTAAAAAAAACTGTCCTTTTTGGGTTGATTATTGCCGAAGGCAGAAATATTCATTCATTATGCTCGACTCCTTTTTAATGTAGTGTCTGTACTACATTTTACTGGGTAACGACTTCATTCTAAGATACATCTGTTCTAACAAGGCTTGTAACTCTGCATCATGTTATAGGACAGTTTGTATCTTCCACGACAGAAACAGTTATGCGGCATACAGTTCCTTTATAAATGTAATTGAATATCTAATTATATGTTTATATCATTATAAAACTTTTATACATAAGTTTTGATAAAAAGATTCAGTATGAAACAATTGTTTAGAAGAGTGTTTATGACAAACATAATTTGTGGTAAATCATATTTACAGTTTTGCATCATGTTGGATTGTACACACGATTTTGTAAGACTAGTGGAACACATTCCTTCCCATAACGCAAAAGACTTCGACATCGCTTCAGTCTCTGCAGAAGCAAGAAACGAAATTGTAAATGTGAAAGTAATTTTTAATTGAACGTACTTCTTACAAACGTTGGTCCCTTCAAGTTGTCTTCGTAAGGAATAAGTTAATACTGGATCAGCCGTAACTGTAAAAAAAAAACAAACAAACAAACAAATTGATATTAACCTCGGTTGGTCGGTCATATTATTTTATTTGTCATTCACATTTCCAATTATTTTGGTTGTTTCCACCGGTCTGAGTTTTCGTTATAATTATCATTTTTCGTACAATTGTGTACTCATGCAACTAAGAAAACCGGATTATAATGCCATTCGGTTGGTTGTGTTCGATATAAGAAGTGTGTATCCTCATCCCTTTCTCTGTCTGCAGCCCGTTGAAGATCAACACGAACGATATTTGGACAATATTTGTATAATTTACATAAAAATGCTTTAGTATCTACAAAAAAAACATACAATAAAGTAACATTCAACTGTTTTTCTGTTACGTTTTCCCCATTAAAACTGTTGCTCTTTTTGCTATTGTACTCTTGCATATTTTTCTCTCGTTGTATCCTTTTTACGTCCTAAACTGTAATTAAATGCAAAATTATAAACATTCTATTTCGTAAAGTGACACGGCGATAAAAATGCAAACGAATTTATCTATTATGGTTATTTGTAAATTTTGTAAAACACACGAACAAACTATTACACATTTTTTGTACCAAACCAAATGTTAATGGTCTTTATCTCTCTCTATCTCTCTGTTTGCAATGTGCACACGCGTTATTTCTGTTTTTTCTCTCTATTTCTCTCTCTTTCTCTCTCGCTTCTGTCTGCACACGATAACTGTGGACGCTCTTTCATCAATAATGCGTTCAATGTGCGTCTTCCCTGTCTGCATACTGTTGTACGGTTGGCCGACCGGTCTCAACCGACTACGACAAACTGTCGTCCCCACTAGCGGAAGGAATACCGGAGGTTTACTACTTCGGGCCCTGCGGCAAATACAATGCACTAGTAATGGAATTGCTCGGCCCGTCGCTCGAAGATCTGTTCGACTTGTGCGGTCGGCGATTCTCACTGAAGACAGTACTGATGATAGCAATACAATTAGTAAGTAACCTAAACACTAGATCGAGAGTCCGATACGCATGTGGTGCTGTTACGGTGGTAAATAGTAATACCAAACCCAATCCCTCTTTTTCATCAGGTATCCTTCTAAGTTGTTACGAAATGAATCTAAGAGAAATATTAAAGTTATGACTCCCTATTTGGCATTACTTACCTTTTCTCATTCTCTGTATCGTTTTCCACACACGTTTGGTAGTTTCGTTTGTCATGAAGTTGTAGGTGCGCACTAGCATTCGTTTCTTTGTTCCAATTCTGTGCACATCACTCCTTTCCGAAACAAACACTTCTGAGCGGTACTAGCAAGTTTAGTTGAGTGTTCGTGGTGAAGTTTAAAATTCTAAATTGATTGGTCGGGTACATTCAATTCTTTAGTAGTGTCAGTCAAACTTGATTTGTAAAGATAATATTTGGTATGTTTTTATTTGTGTTGTGTGTGTGTTGTTTGCACATTAGTTTTCCTCTTTCTTTTTCTTCTTGAATTGTTGATTCTAATAAATATGCAAATTAGTTTTATATATTCTCACACTGCAAATTTCTACTACTCGACTATAACTCGTACTACTTTTACTACTACTACTTCTACTACTTCTACTTCTACTACTTCTACTACTCTAACTATAACTCGTACTACTTTTACTACTACTACTTCTATTACTACTATCACTACTACTACTTCGCTTATCAACCGACATTCATAATGATGAAAGATTAAATTGTGCCAATTGAATTGCACATATTTTCAATCCTTGGGAGTGTCAAGCGTCTACCAAACCATAAAAAAACGTACTCCCTTCCTGGTGTCCATTTCCACAAAGCTCAAGCTACATATTTTATTGTGTATGGTGTATAATCAACCTTTAGGTCACGAACTTTCGAATTTCTCTTCTAGTCTAAGATGTAAAAATTTTGCGTGTTTGTGCAGCGTAAATCTAATACCAATTTGTGTGTATGTGTGTGCAGTGTCAACGTAATTTGCTTACTAAGTCCCCTTCAACAAGAATCATCATATAATCAATGCTTGTAGGATCTTTATTATTGCGACCGTAACCGCAGCAAAAGCAATTGTTATACATTTTGGGATATTGCCAACATCCTCTCATAAGCTTCAGATCGTCGTCTTTTGTCTTCAAAACTGTAAGCGAGTGGATAGAATTTATCAAGTGTGTTCCATCTAGCAGGTTCGTCGTCGCACTGTTGTGTGCTGTGCATAGACTCATCGCAGCTCATCTACCTAATTTTCTTTATCTCAGCAATTTTCCAATTGAAATTTTATTTTTGCCTTCCACGGATGCACGCTTTGCTTCACGTGTGCATGGATTTAGAACCTTGTGCGAGTTGATTTTCAGTCATCTTTTTATGTTATCACTGGTTGGAACTAACCGTTAGCGAGAGACAAAGGTCAAACAGTGGCCTTCCCCAATAGTTAAAATCGAGTACGCAACTCGAATTTAACAGTAAGCGTTCTACTAATTCAATTACTTGTAGAATAATTTGCGGCGTATACATTTTCTGTTTTTTTCTCATGATTTTAAATGCTATATCGTCAAATAAATGTATGTATGCAGCGATTAAAAATAGTTTAATCAGCTACTGGTACGTAATGAACTTGTATTAACGTAATCAATATCATTAATTTTCCCTATAATATGTTTAATATGTAAAAACGTAAAACATATAATCTGTGCCATTTTTAATTGAGGGTATTAGGTTTAGTAATTTGTTTGTTAATAATTACTACTAATTATTAGAAATTATTGTATTATGTTTGTAAATAATATTTTTTATCATTTGGTATGTTGGAATTATGCTGATACTGCTTGCATAATTTCGTGCTCGAGCTTTTTATGTGACTTTTTGTGGCTTCCATGTAAACATACTTAAAACAGCAAGAAAATAGTGCCATCGCCAGCTGTTAAACGCTTGACATTTGCCACGTCGCCTAACTTCAAACTTTACAATACGACCAAGTATAGCTATTCCAATGGTAACCATTACTAGTTGCCGTTTAGAAAACTGTAGCGAGTTGCGACAAGCTTGTCAGGTCAGCTTACTGGATACGATGGAACACACTTATTTACATAAAAAATTCACTCTACTACCTATGCTTACATATCGGTAGACAAACGAACGAATTTACAGTTGGTCGTGCGAACATACAATGTGTAGTAGTAGTGAATATGCTCAAGGTTGTTGTAGAAGTAGCAAATTATCACTGCAGTTTGAAGTTCATGCCATATACGCTGCAGATATTGCAACGATGATGATGAACAGGAATGGAATATAGCTTCGCCGCTCCATATTCTATCACACACATACTTCGTTGCTCAGACAACACCTTATGATATTGTAACCTGGTTTCGTGATTAATGCATACCGCCAACCATCATCATCAACATCTCAACAGTCAGCAGTTATCGATTTCAAAATAGCATCGCAAATTTTTAACTAAGCGAAATATACATGAGCTACATATGTACTCATGTACGCTACCCAGCTGCGCTAACATTGAATGTCAACACGTGCACAGTAATACGAAGGATATGGCATGATGTTGAGGTTCTTTATGGGCCGCTAATCCTTTGGATTTTTCTGAACCTTTGTTGATTTATTGAGAGCTAGAAGGAAAGCCCCTTTTTAAAACACACATACATACAGGTGCATGATGTAAGCGTTTGTACATACCAAATGCTTCTTGCCTAGTTCGGAAATCACACGATGACGTTTCTGTGTCACCAGCAGCATTGTCGGAGGAAAATCGAGGCTTTTCAGGTCATAGACACAGTGTCGCTGAAGGAAGCAAGTTTTTGTTCGTTTGTTTATTTCTCCTGTTTTTTGTTGTTCCACCTGCAGCAATGGAAAATGCGCTTACCTTTGTACTGTTGAATTGTTTGAATGTCTGCCCAGAGGACAGGATGTTGTTGTGTCTGTGTATGTGTGGGTCTAGGTATGGATACTCCGGGGTTTGAGGGATACATCGTGACAACACGTCGTGTCCTACCCAATGCAGATGTTTGTTAAATGTTGTTGTTGTTTCGGGAATAGAGTTGCAGTCGGGCGGGGCATAGTCGTTAAACACAATGTTGTTGCACATGTGGGTGCGATATCTATTTAAATAAACGGACATACAAGGTGACATGTTTAATGTGAAACTTAGTGTATCCCACATAGACCACAATCACACAAACGCTTACCTGTGCACTGTGCTTACCTTACGGGTCGATACTGGCAATTGCATCACCGGCGAGGGAGGCAACCCGGCACAACTACCCTTGACTTATTTTTACCGTCCGGGCGGATTTACGCGAGGACAACGTTTAGGAGAGAAGGAAACAATATTTGCTGGTTATACATAACTCCCCTTCCTAGTCCTCAGATTGTCCGCCAAGAGAGTAAGAGAGGCACGGCACAGCTATTTTGTCAGAATGGGTGAAGTGGTGGTTACGTTAAGTGAATTGATTTTTCATTGCCAGTGTCATTGTTTCCTCTGTTCCTGTTTGCTGGGTTTGTGTTCTCCTTTTTTTTACGATGGAAACAAACCGATCGATATTTAAAAGCTACCCGCAGAACTGTTGCTTGCTGAAATCGAATTTATTGCACTTTGCAGTAAAAAGGCTAAAATAGGCTGAGCGACAATATACATATGTCCTACCATGCAATGGTGTCCTATTTTTATACCACCACCAACAAAAATACATTTAATTTAAGGTAGAAAAGTTCCTACCCTTATAGTTTTCATTTATTAAAGTTGATGTTTTTTAAACAAGTCAATAAAAATGATTGAAAATTAATTTCTTCGTTTTTTATGACCTATCCTTAGGAGGAGTAGCCTTAAAGGTTTAGCTTTTTTGGTACCTTTTGATTACTACTTACCTTGAATTAAAGCTTTAGTGTATCTTTGTGTGTACCTTTTCTTCGTGTTTTGAAGCGCTGTTCGTTACCTTTCGGATCGTTTTGAGAACATTTTCCAATTTTAATCAACCTTTTTCCCGGAAGGTGTGACTCTGGGATGATTTTTTAAGCATTTATGATACCTCTACTTTTTCGAAAGCTTCTTCATTTCATTTGATCTTGAAGCTTTTTTGGATTCCAAAAATTGAAACCGTGTTCTCCGCATACTACCTACCTAGGAGTGAACGGCATCTTGGAGGTGTGAAGAACTAAAGTTGAAGAAGGGATTGATAAAAAATGTATAACACAGTTTTTTTTTTTCAATTTTTATCACTGTGTCGCTCACTGTGTTTTTTTTTACTTCTATGATCTGTCAAGCTTCTCCGAAAAGGATTAACAGTCCAAAAATGTATGTTTGATATTTCCTTTCCCCTGTGCTGGATTTCAACTGAGCTTACCAACTTAACAAAATCCATAATTATTATTTTGCTTTTCCATCTTCTATTCTTCTATTTCTGTTTATTTCAAAGAGTCTTATTCCGGCTTGCAACACATACATCGATCGATTAAAACCTTCAAATGAATGTTTTCAGCTCTGGGGTGGATTTGAACTGTTATCCGCGAAAGACAAGCCATTAACACAAAATGGCAAGCATATTGTTTATAATGGAAACACGTAGGCCGACACACGTTTGAATGCAGCTGGAGCATAGCGACACTTACCGGACGAGGGAGCAGGTAGACTCTCCCATTTCCGTTAATCAACGGCCTTTACGCGCTGCCGTTCAGGTTTATCAAGGATTTACTAAACATGCAAAAGAAAATCAACTCACCGGATATGTTTTGCCTACTTGATATTTATGAAGGCGCGCGTGCTCGCCTGCCCTGCCCGCTCGCTCGGTTCCGTTGGTTTTGCCAAAGCGCAGGAGATATTGATTGGCGAAAATGGAGATGAGAAGTGTCGTTCTATTACACAGCACCAAGCGCGAGTATATGCCCTCAGGAGCTGCGCGCTACTACAACCACAGTCAGTCGCACAAATGAGATAGTAAGATAGCACAAATTCTGCTCACAAGTTCTTTGGCTTACATTGCTTACGCAACCGAAACTCTGTTTGAAAGCATAGAGCCGAGGGATAGAACGGACGCCGCAGTGCCGGACAGAAAGAACGCTGTGGCGCTTCCGATAGCAACGACAGTGGGCGACATGATGGGAAGAGGTAGAACAGCAAACTTATCCCCTCTTGCGAGCATTATGTTGGCGATGAAGAGAAGTACACGATTAGAGTGTGATTCTGGGACGGGGTATGTGTGTATGTGTTGTGCTTGTGTGTGTCGATTGGTGCTAAATTTAGAATACAACTTAAACATATGACTCGAAATGGCGGAAGGTGCAAGAGGTATGTGTGTGCGTAGGCGTTATGAAGATGCTCCGCTTTGCCAAACATAAAAAGCAGATGAAACAGCAAGAGCAGGAGCAGCACTCTATTTCTGCTCAGTCACTCGCTGGCGAAACAAATCACCAGCAAGCTACTCTTCCCTGCATGCAGTCCGTCAGTCAGTCAGTCATTCAGTCAGCCAGCCAGGCAGCCAGCCAGGCAGCCAGTCAGTCGGTGTCGTCTCCCTTAACCTCGCGGGGGATGATGAGTTTTGTTGCCAACTTTCAGAACCTATCCTCTGATTCGAGCAAGAAGAATCATGTTAGGTTAGGGTCTTCTAGGATCGCGCCAGTAACTGTCTGTTCCATCTGTCATTGTACGGTGGGGTTCACTCCCGCTCAGTGAATTGATGCTTTAAAACAGAAAAAATGTACACTGTGTTGAAATGGATAATTGCTCTCAACGGTTCATCAATAGATCGTATATCCATTTGAATATACAAATCAACCTGTGTTGTTATCTTTAACTCAATTAGCTTTTTTGATAATATATTCAATTTAAAGTTATTATTACTTTCAAAACCCATAAAATGATAGTAGACCTACCTACGTACCTGACTACCTACACTCTCAGATCCAATTTTCCATTTGCATACTCTCATTGTTAGCAGCTGGCAAACAACAACGATTTCAAAATTTGTTCAAAATTCTCCCTTTCTCCGTTTTCTAGCACACGAAACAACAATTTACACACAATAAGTAGAAGGTTAACATTTAACCTTTAAGTTGGCAACCGGATACCCGGGTATTTTTTTCAACTTCGAACTGCAATAACTTTTGATTCATTGCTTTTATTCACCTGAAATTTTCCGTAGTCTCTCAACTTTTAATTTATGATTTTTTGATGCATAAATTGTAATTTTAAACAGCCTGTAAGTATTTTATTTTGATTTTTTTTAAACTTTACCACGTAAGTTGGCAACCAGCATACCCGGGTATTCCATACATTTTGTATGGAGAATGACGTTTCTCTTCTTCCTCTTTTCGTATTGTGCTTATTTTCGAGTCAAATTCAAGCGATTCCAAATTTCAATTTGAACGTTATTTTTATAATAAAATGAAAAAAACTTAATAAATAAATGAAATAGAAGAGAATATCTGGTCGGCATTACTTGCTTACAGCATTAAAATATAGAAAGCATTGTTTACCTATGAAAATCGTCACTTTTTTGCATCAAAACGTGTGGAATACCCGGGTATGCCGGTTGCCAACTTACGTGTGTAAATCTGGTTGCCAACTCTACGGTTAATGTCATCACCAGATTTCTTCTACCCGCCAAGTATTCAGCTAGAGCGACGGGAATTTTACTCCCATTTTACTTCATGCTGGGAGTATTTTGCTGCGAAGCAGTAGGTCTCGCTGGAAAACTGCATTCAAATGGTTTATTAAGTCATTGAGGATCGCGTCATTGTCGTTTGGCGGGAGGCATGGTAAGGTGTTGTTGCTTGCTTTGTGGGAAAGTTGCGCTGCAGGTGCTTTAGCATGCATTGGTCCAAGGTTGATCGCTGGTAAATGTTTCAACCACAAACAGAATGTGTTCAGATTAGCATCTAAATGCAAACAAACATGCTATGCTAGTGGTGTTTTAAAAATGCATTTTCCCCTAGGGATTAATTATTCGCTTTAGCTAAAGAGGAAAGCATTTGTGTATATGGGTGTGTGTGTGTGTTTATATTTTGTTTATTATATTTTGTGGTATTTTCGAGCTTTCAACTTGTTATTTGGCTTTCCGAACCAGCATCAGCTACTCTGTTCATTGATTTGGTTTTGTCTTCACACTTCGTTCACCTCCCAGCAAAGGCTTATGATCTCGTTAGTACTTGCAGTAAGCAGCAATTAATTGTTCCCTTGTATCTCATTTCTCTTGGTGAGAGCACTGTTACCACCACCACATGGCATAGATGCTCTGATCCTGATTCCGTCGCTTCCAATAAAAGCATCACTATTTTGCTCTGCTCTGTTAGTAATGCCGTTGTCTGACCTTTGCGCAAAGGGTTGCTTCCTTCAATAGGAAACCATCGGTTTTTTTTACCGAAAGCTTGTGCGAGAATCCTGTTTGCCGAACTGATTGAGAGATGGCTTGTTAGGGCAGCGTCTATTTGTCACCTTCCTACGCTCGTTCGCTCATCCGCTACAAAAATAGCATTATAGCAACAGCGGTGACCGCTACACCCACTGGTAGCGTGTGTAGTTGGTAGTACATACGTAGCACTCAGTCCTGATTTGGATGCAGACAGGCAGGATAATTGAGTGTTTACGCGACACCCGGCCACCATGACACCACAGTTTTAGCCTTCGATCCATGATAAACGGAATAGCTTGGGTAGGAGGAGGAGGACTGTGTGGGGGTGGGACTCATGAAAAGGAGGTGTTAAAAAGGGATTTGCTTAAAGGCGATGCTAACGGTGGCAAGAGCAGCACCCGAAACGCAAAGTAATGTTAGTCTTGTGGGCATGTTGAGCTGAGAACTGAGATTAATGGGGACCTGTTTATCTTAGCTGAATTACGTTAATGGATAGCGCTCGACGAGTCCTTGGGATATCTTGAGTTAAACATAACGATCGGATGATTCGTTGGCGAATGCTAAAGTGAATAGAAGCTCATGTTAAACCTTAAACAAATGTAAATTAAGGTACTGTATGATGAAATAGTCGCGGTTTAATATAAGTGTAGAATAACTTTAAAATCAAAATGCCTACAACCAACTGCACGGAAATAAAGTTTTTTTTAAGTAACGATTTTTGCAGACTGCGCAGGTCAAACATTATTAAATAAATTAATTAATTCATGTTGCGAAAACCCATTTGGTTTCTACAAAAAGATTTTTTTTACAATAGAGCTTCTTCGCCTTTTAAGCAGTACGGCCGTAGCCGTTCTTTCATCTTTTAAAAAGAGATGTCCTTCGTGGATCAATGGCCATAAGGTTCTGTACGATCAATATCCTACATTAAATCCTAACACAATTTGTGTACGACTTTTAATAGCAAGATGAAAGAAGAAGCGTTAACATATCATCACATCCAATAATATATGCACGACATAAAACATGAAATTCTGTTTAACAATTTTTGGTTTTGTTTTACAAAATTAGTCAATATGTATATTCCCTATTTTTAAGTAGCTTATGACATATATTCACGCGAAATCATTAAAATATGTAAAAGAGCATTTGCCATGGGCTATAGTAGCCTGACATACATACTTACCTAACTAACTGACTGACCGACTACGACACACATACTTAACAAAGAACTTTGAAAATGGAAGCAGACACACACACAGAAAGAACACAGCTTCCTACTCAACAGTTATTGCAGAAAGTAAGGTTTTCAGATCTGAATGGAGAGCAAAACAAGTAAAAAAGGATACAGAGAGTGCGAAACAGTGTTACCATTTTGCCTTTTAACAAGTATTTTGACGAGGATTTTGATGATGAAAAAGAGAGGTTTGTGGAAACAAAAATTTACACCGGACCACCGTATGGAGAATTAACAGCAGAGCATTTTAGCATAAATATAAAAAAAACTAATTCATTTTTTCTGCTCTTTTCTTCCCTTCCTAAACCGATGCACGTCAATGTTCACGGATGACATTATCACGTTTGTTCGCTGATCAATTTCTGTTCCACAGCTCCATAGGATCGAGTATGTGCATAGTCGTCATTTAATTTATAGAGATGTAAAACCAGAAAATTTTCTAATCGGTAGAAATTCAAATAAACGTGATAAAATTATACATATAATAGGTAAGTATGATATTAGTATTTTCCAGTGTGTATTATTGCTTTGGTAATATTTTTATTTTCCCGTTTTCCTAAACAACCATTTTCCTACTATTGCGTAGAAGCGAGGCAGATAGCGAATGAACGCATTTGCTTCATTAGCAAGATACATTTCATGAGCGCTGCTCGATGAACAATCCGCTCGCGTATAGTGAGCTGGAGCGTTACGCGTGAGGAGAACATTTTCATTCAACTCACGCCGAATGTGTTGTTCATCCGGTGTAGATTCATTCGGCTGGACGAGTGAAGCGTTTCTTGTAGTTGTTGTGCACCCGAACGGCGTGTAGAATGTGTTCGAGTGTTAGCGGTCGGATGGCAGTGTGTCCCTTTGGCGCAGCGGATAGCGCGTTGGACTTCTAATCCAAAGGTCGTGGGTTCGATCCCCACAAGGGATGACGGTCACGCTCTCATGAGCGTGAGGGTATTTTTTTACGGATTAAAAACTTTTTCGAGATTTAACACAACACTATTTTCTTTCTTTGGTATAACTATTTTCTTTTTACTATATTTACATATTTTTTTATTGTAAAATCATGCATTGTTTTTCTTATATCATTCAATGATACTGAATCCTTTTTTTCATTCTTATATCTACAAACATACAGTCGATGGTAATTACGATGCAATTTGCATCGAAGTTTATGCATGTAATGATACGCGAATTGATATTCTTATTTGATTGAGTATGTTCGTTAACTCTAAGCAGACAGCAATGGATGTTATTTACATAATGACACGTGAGACTCGCCGCATATGTTTTAGAAGCGTGGCATTGGACTTCACCTCCCTTGCTCTTCCTTCCCTGTAGCAGATGTTGAGTCGCCCAAGTAGAAATTTTTAACTCGCCTACGAATTGTATCCAACCGTGAAAAATTATTTTTAATTTTTCAACCACATGCCTGTTCATGTGGCTAGCCCCCTGCCCATGCATCTTGCAGACACGACGACGTTGGTAGGAAATCAGATGATGGTGGTTGAATTTTTATAAGAGTGTTTACTGTCCGCGGTTCATTACAAGCGTCAGGAATCATTTTTTCTTCTTATTATTATATATTTTTTAATGAAAAAGGTGAATGAAGCACCAATGGCAATGCTGCAGTTGTAATGGATGAGATTTGCTTTGCTACATGATTTTTAATCAGTTACAAACAAAGAGTTGTCACTTATCAGTTTGCCATCTTTGATCATATACTATAAGATAAACTTTATACATAGCAGCAATAGAGAAATGGTTGTTTGAGCGTTCTGAATATCTATATCGTATTGTCTGGCATTAATTCATGCATGCTTTCACAATGTACTTTCATTCACAGATTTTGGTCTCGCCAAAGAGTATATTGACTTAGATACGAATAAACACATACCATATCGAGAGCATAAATCGCTGACGGGTACGGCGCGGTATATGTCGATCAATACGCATATGGGTAAAGAACAATCCAGACGTGATGATCTAGAGGCACTAGGCCACATGTTTATGTATTTCCTAAGAGGTTCACTGCCATGGCAAGGTCTTAAAGCGGACACACTCAAAGAGCGATACCAAAAAATTGGTGATACGAAGCGAGCGACACCGATCGATGTAAGTTTGGTTTCCAATCAATTACGAACATATTTTTAAAGCATCCAGCAAATATTAAAACGCTTTCCCCATTCGCTTACTGTTTGTAGGTACTCTGCGATGGCCATCCCGAGGAGTTCGCCAAATATCTGCGCTACGTGCGGCGGCTAGACTTCTTCGAGACGCCCGATTACGATCATCTGAGACGACTGTTTCAGGATCTGTTCTACTTCAAAGGTTACGTCGACGATGGTGAATTCGATTGGACCGGAAAGACGATGGTACGTAGCCTATGGACGGATACATTGGGACAGTATGATGGCGGCACACGGCAAAATGGAGGGATGAGAAACAGGGCATCGGAACCAGGCCATGGTCTATGTTCCGATTTGTTTTCGTTTGGATATCAGCGTTCTATTGCAGTGCGTTACTCTATTTCATGTTTTGCCATCATTTTACCTTAGAGACCACACCGTTTGCTGATTTACAGAGGCAGAAAATGAACGCTACTTTACGTCGATCCAAGAAGCGAGTCCAAATTTAGTTCAAGTGGTAGTGTGAATGTGCTGTGTGCCTCCGAAGGTTACCCGTAAATGATGGTGAAATTGAGTCTGGTGTCCGAAGACAAACACTTCATGCGAAATTGTTCGAACAAATCACAATTCCATCGTTTCTACTTTTGACACATTTTCAGGCTCAAACGCACAAATTATTAGTGTCGTTTCGACCAAAGTAAAGATTTTTGGAACGTCCATTCAAAATTAGCTGCGGAATAAAATGTCCCGATATGAGGATTTTTTTTAGTCTCATGTAATACCATTCCCTCTTTTGCTTAACATCGTTTTTACAACCTTTTTAATCAACTGTACCTGTTCACTTTTTCCATCGGTTGAACGACACGGCACTTGAAATGATGGGATGTGTAAAGCCTTCAAATTTTCACGTTCTGCGGCAGCTACGTAATGCGCCACCGTCGCACATCGTGAAAACAAAATCAGCGAAGGTGTGTTTTGATGTCGGGCGCCTTATGGTGCGGTCTGTGTCCGAACCAGCGCGCCCGGTAGGCTTGGATGTAACGATTGAAAGCACTTTGCTGTAAAGATATGAATTGATGTCCTACTTAAATCCGATTAGTTAAAGTCGTAAAGAATGTTTAGATTTGTTTTATTGTCCCGTCGAGAAACACTGTTTTGGTAGTTTGCGTGCTCGTCGTAGCAAATTTCCAAAATATGCTTATGTAACGTAGTACTGCGTTTAAGTATATAGGGTATTTTCACATTGTGTTTCAGAATTTCGAATCATCATTAAACACATTTAACAAACTTCCCCAATATAGAAACAAGCTATACAATCACAACCCTAGGTTGATCCGTTGTAGACCATAATATTATGTATCGGTTGTACCATGGAGCGCTTTCCATATGAAACTTAATATGATTCATAAAGCGTTGCATAAATGTGTAAGAGGACTGGCGGAAATGATAGGAATCGTTAATTGGATTGGCTGGTCGTGAGTGGTTCGGATTGTGCCGTGTTTCAGGAAAGCTCTCTCTCCCCCGGTCAAAGGAAATTTCAAAGATTAAACTTCTTTACAATATTCGTGGTTGGCGACTAGCAATTGAAAATGACATTTGTTATGTTTGGTTGCGTAAAACATAAAGGGACACACGCACGGGGATATCGTGTCTTTTGCTTATGCATTGCATAAGACTGCCGTTTTTAACAAAGTGTTTCCAAGCAAGAGTCTCAGATTAGCGAAGCTTAAAACGTTGTTATATAACTATAGTGCTATCATATTCAACACGCGCTTTATTGATTTTGTAAAGGTAGTATTGATTGTATGTTATGAAAAAAACACAGATTTGTGTTGTATCGCTATATTGTGTTTTATCCACGGTTTTGGTCTGACAGAGCACTCAGTTAAACTATTTAGATTTACGCATTCGCTCGAAATGTCCATGGTAATACAAGGTACCATAAAAAAGCATTGAATGTAGCATTCCTGCAAACTGTGTAAGCACTGTATGTAAACTGTTTGGTCTTATGTTTAACCTTTTATCCCTCCAACAGTCAACGCCCGTCGGTTCGCTACAGACCGGTCACGAAGTCGTGGTGTCGCCAAACCGAGAAAGACATACACCAGCAAACAAGGTAAGGATGAGACTGAACTGTGCATTAACCATTGCTTCTTTAGGAATGTTTCCCCTCTGTTATGCGTTAAAGTTTGAGAAATTGTTCCACCAACGACACAAGTTGGTAACACAAGTAAACAATGTGTTTTGATGAATAATACAACTCCCAAAGATTGTCTCTTACTCTTCCGTCGTTCATGTTCGCCCATCCTGAACAAAAGAATGTGCACATTAAAACTTGTAAAACGACGTTTCAAAGCTTGTACAACCTGCATCATATCTGTGTTTTGAGCAAACCCATTTTTAATAACAAAACGAAGCACTCGAACGTTTAACATCCTTTGTGTGTGAGCGATTTGTTTGCTCCATCATCTAACCAATTGAGCATCCAATCAAAACCAGCACACCAACGCCGATTCACTTTAAACAAAAAATGTCTTCCCTACATTCCGTTCACAACTAACTTTTGTAATCACCATTCATCAACTACGGAAAATCATCCTCTCCGGGTTGACTAAAACAAGTGTTTGTTAATTACAACGTGAATGACGATACTCATAATAATAAGCACTACTACCAGCAGTTAATCTATTGAATACAAATATGGCAGTAACTAAATCATCTCCTAATCTGTGTGCGTGTTGTGTATGTGCACGTGTGTCTGTATGTAGTGTCTCGTATGTGGTTCGAACTATTCGCATCATAAGAAGCCACGATGAATGCTCTCAAGAAATGGCTTTTTTCTACACTCTTATGGATTCGTCCTTTAGTCGCGAAAAAAACCTCAATATGTTTGAATACAACTTGTTTTCCCCTCTTGTGCAGCGTGTGTGCTAAGTCGTGTCAATTCAACATACACAATTAATTTTGCCTTGGTAGTTCGAGTTGATGGTATTCAGCATTAAACACATGTAAAAAATCAAGCAATGTAAAACATGCACAGCGTGCCAACACTACCATCACTGAACCAAATGACACGCAAAACAAACACTTGAACTTGCTGTTTGATTGTATTTACTCTTTTTATCATTTCTCTACACAATATTGTGCTGTTCTTGTTCAAACGTTTGCCCGAGGGACAATATGATTTGGCGTATTTTTTATCTTTTTTTGTTTGACTTTGCTTTATTTATTTATTTATTTATTATAGAGTATCGAGCCTCCATGGCCTACATACACAATTAAAACTAATGTCTTATAAACTATGTGTTCCTAAAATTAGACGTAATGCAATCTCGAATGACGCTAGTACATTTCGGTACACTAAAGGACAGGTCTACAAAATTTGAAAATAAATTAAAATTCTTGGACATTAATAACAACGGATCCCTAGCACAGAAAAGACGATAACGAAAGTCAGTTATTAAAAATTGTCGAGTTCTTAAAGGTCTAGTAGGGACATACAAATTTACATGACTTAGCAATAGAGGTGCATTGATTCTTCCAGTTAATAGTTTGAACATAAAAATTCCTTGGGCAACCATTCTTCTCTTTTCCAAAGTTTCAAGCCCTAACAACTGACACCTCGTATGATAAGCTGGTAGCACGTCGTTATGTCTCCACGGAAGCCGCTTAATAGCTACCCGGGTAAATTTTCGCTGGATCCTCTCAAGCCTCTCAATTCTAGTGACTTGCTCCGGAAACCAAGCAACTGAAGCGTACTCAATCAAAGGACGAACAAGGCAACAGTAAAGTGATTTTAAACAGAGAGGGTCATGAAACATTTTGCTACTTCTAATTATGTGTCCAAGAGTCCTGTTAGCCCTAGCAATTACGTCGTCAAATTGTTTGTCTAAACAAAGTTTCGTGTCTAATATAATGCCTAAGTCCCTAACAGTTTCAGATCGAGGCAATAAAGTGTCAGAAAGAATATAATTAAAACATAATGGAGTTCTCGCACGAGTAAACGAAATGACCGAGCACTTACTAACATTGAGTGACAAACAGTTTAAGGAACACCAAAGGTTAAAAACAGAAAGAAAGCCTTGTAATCGGAGACAGTCAATAGAACTACGCACAGGAAAGTACATTTTAAGGTCATCTGCGTACAGTAGCACCGGGCAGTCAGGTATAGCGTAAACAATGTCATTAATAAAGAGATTAAATAATAGAGGCCCTAAAATGCTGCCTTGAGGAACACCAGAGACCCTGCTAAATTCACTAGAGATGCAATCTCCAATCTTAATACGTACTGAACGACGCGACAGGTACGAATTCAGCCACCTAACTATGCTGATATGAAAACCAAGTTTTAAAAGTTTGCTAGTCAAGGTATGGATATTGACGCTATCGAAAGCAGAGTGAAAATCAGTGTAAACAGTATCTACTTGGAACCCTTTGTCTAGCTGCTTGTAAGTAAAATGCAAGAACTGCACTAGGTTTGTGACGGTGGAGCGTCCAGGTAGGAAGCCATGTTGCAAAGGTGTAAATATGTTAATAGCACCATGCATTATATGCTTATGGACTAATAATTCGAACAGCTTACTGGGAGCACATAGCATCGAAATAGCTCGATAATTTGAGATGGAAGTTCTGTCGCCTTTTTTGTAAACGGGAAATATCCATGACTTTTTCCATAGGTCAGGGAAGAAACCAGTGCGAAGTGAATTATTAAAAATGGATGCTAGTGGTGAAGCCAATTCATCGATGCATGATACGATAACTATTCCCGGAATGTTATCGGGTCCAGAGGCTAAGGAGGGTTTCAGCTTTGAAGCCATTGAACGAACATCATCGATAGTAAAAGAAGGCAATGAAATGTCAACGGAGTCTTGTGCCACGAAACGTAACGCTTCCTCTACCTTCTGGTTTTGTTCGGGAAAGCTCGTGCAGCTACGCGCAAACAGCTCAGCAAAACCATTACATATTTCTTGCGTGTCAGTAAACAATCGACCATCAAGTGTCATGCATGATGGGAGGGAAGTACGTTTCATCTTACGGTCCATAAAGTTCCAAAATGATTTTGGACATGCCCGAATGGATATCTGGACACGGCGAATGTAATTAGCATACAATTTTCGGTTATGAAACTTGAAGATTCTTGCAGCCTCCAGGAAATTGCTTCTATCGGCTTCATTGCGTGTACGACTGAATATACGATACGCAGAACGACGCATTCTTTCTAATCTTTTAAGGTATCTAGTGCACCATGGTTGAGAATTTGTAAATATTCGTTTAGGTACGAATTGCTCAATAATGTCTGACACTGCTGACGTAAGGTATTCAGAAGCAGCTTCTACATCCATGTTTCGAAGTCCAGTCCAATCAGTGTCCTTCAACGCTTGCTTTATGCTAACAAAATCAGCTCTGGCAAAATTATAAGCAGATACAGCACCAGGCAAGACTATGCCGGAATTATCGTCTGAACTAGTGTGGGAAAACTGCAGCTTGATTTCCAATGGTGGATGGTGGTTATCAACCGGAACAATCGCGACAAGGGAGACATAGACTGACTGCACAGGCACGCTATCTTCAAGATCATTTGAAACAAACACAAGATCCAATTGCCTTCCTAGGTCATTTACTATGCCACTGATTTGTTTTAAGCAATGATAATTTATCAAATCCAAAAAGCGATTTTGACCAGGCATGGATGACGCGGGTTCATAGTGCCTATCGATAGCACGCCAGGAGATCATTGGTTGGTTGAAGTCACCCAACAGACACATCGTATCGTTGTCGTTCATAGAAACACTCACACTATCAAGAGCCTCGTCGAGAGCAGTCATAGTTGCAGTATTTGTACTAAGGTCAGGAGGGATGTAACTTACACCGACAAATATTTTACTTGAAGGCAACAGGATTTTAACCCAGCAGTGTTCAATACTCGTTATATTGGTGTGCACAGGAAGGCATTTGAGACGTTTGGAAACAGCAATCAGGACACCACCACCTATCTGTCTGGCACTGTTATTAGCATTTCTATCGCTTCTATAGATTGCGTATTTGTCACAGATTACTTGCTGCGAAAGTATGGTATCATCAAGCCATGTTTCTGTGAGAACAATAATATCATGATCAAGCTCACTAGAAGCAATGTACACATCCTCAAGTTTAGTGCGTAGTCCATGAACGTTTTGGTAATAAATGCTAAGGTCATTATTCGTCATTGTTCGTCCTTGATTATTACGGCAGGCGACCCCTGTAGGATTGACATGATAGTCATGCGATTGTGTGAGTGTAGTGTCCGTTCTATGGCGATGGCTTTGTTTTATTTTTCGAAACACATTCACTTCAATGTCCTATCCCTCATCCTCCGAATGTCCATCATTTTCCTTGAAAGGTGCAACGACACATTTTTGGATCCCAATAGCTGTGTGTGTGTGTGATTAGCAATTGCCGGAATTGCTCACGCGATCGATTGTAAAGTCCATGTATATGAGGTACAGCATTATGAAATTTAATCGTACCTGTCAGTTGGTAGTAGGATTAGACCATCGGGATTTGGACATTTCGATGAACCCTAGCTTTATAAACAGTGTTCTTGAAGCTGTGTTTGCATCCAGAATGTATGCGATAACCTCGGATCCGCCGGCGTTAACGTCTTCGTCTTCCAGAGCCTCTATCCACCTTGTCACCCAGGCCTTAACCAGCACCGACGCTAGACCGCGCTGTCGATGGGCTGGTTGGATGTAGAGATGGGCCAGCGCACCGTACTCGTTCGTCAGTATCCATCCAGCGAGATGCTTCTTTTGCCCATCGACTGCTTGCATACGCTCTGTCAACGCGAGTCCACCGTTAAGTCGAAACAGTGAGCAATAGTATTCCTCCGAACCTGCAAATCGATGAGGCCAGGTGGCGTTCACTTCAGCAGCGTGTGACTCATCCAACGCTAGCATCTCGTAACCATCTGGAACGCTGAGTATTTTGAAAGGAGAAGCGGAAATGTAGCTTTATGTAATAACGCATCTCTAACATCGCTTACATACCTGTGTTTCATTGCCTTAGCTGTCTCTCGGGGCAGTCGAAAGAAGGTCGAATTGCGGAATATTAAATGAGGTGCATTTTGCTGCAGCACACTCTGTACCATTGGATAGTGGTCCAGCGCAACACAGCTGAATGCGGGATCGCTCTTCCAGTTGATGTAGGCCGTCTTCTCGAGCGCATGTTTCAATGATGACAGATCATCGCGCTGAGTCCAGAACACTACCGTCGGACACTATTCGCATTCAGTTGGATTACCCCGAATAGGACATCCCATTATATCAATGACATTTTTATCTTCGCAGAAAGAATGGATGGGCTGTTGAATATCTTACCTTTTCTGCTTCGGTAATTGCCACAAACGTTCCCATAGCTGTCAGCTCCTCCCGATCGGATGTCGCCAGCGTGAAGAATCGTTTCCATACTATAGCCGAAACGGTCCATGCTTTCGTTGAGCTTTGACGAATCTTTTCACACCACCGAAGATGCGTATCGATGAAGAGAAACGGCGCCAATGTGCCAGGAAGACCACGACGGTAGCATTCGCGCAACAAGCTTATCTCGTCCTCGCGCAAACAGCGCAGGGGATCAGGTGACGTTAGTGCTGTGGTTGGATGGTGTGCTTCCATTCCGGTGACGTGCGTTGGACTGGACAGCGACTGTTCATTGAAGTGGTCAACCGAGTACTGAATCGCGTATCCCATTATCAACACAAACATTCGCACAATACTCTCGTTTGTTCAGTCGAGAGTACTTTTTTTAGATGCTGGAGAGCATAGACGATTACTTCGAAGCACACGTACATCTAATCATTGTCGTTTTGTGTGTGTGTAGGATCATCTTGAGAGTGTTTGTAATATGTTCCTGTAATGTAATGTTTCAGTAATCGCCAATTAATGCACTAGTGTGTTTGCAAATGCTCCATATATTTGCCTTTTTTACATGCTTCTCGTCGTTGTATTGTTTCGTCGCGATTGTCATCGCCATTTTTATACTTCTTTAAATGGATTCAATTTAGACACCACACGAACAATTTATATTGTGCAATCAAACCCAACAACAACAACAACAACAAAAACACTACTTGCTTTCGTTTCTCTGCAGGAAGGTGCTGACTTCTTCAGCTACTACGACGAGGAGCTGAACGACGAGACAATTCAGATAGCAGAGGTTTGGAACTATGTTTTTCCCTCGATTCCACTTGCGTTGCTCCTGCGGGGCGTGAACAGCTAGAAAACTGTCTATTTTAAGGCTTCGTTTAGATACGTTCTGCTAAACTGTTGCGAGATTCTCACATGTTCCGCCATTCCTATTCACCAATTGTCGGTCATGTTGTGTGTCCTGGTATATTAATTGTCTCTAGCACTTGTCCCCTAAAGGTGTGCTCGTTCTATCACTTCAAGTTAGTAGTGTACGTGTTGTCCTATGATGGTTCCATCCCGTTGTTGCGTCGCAAAGGCATGGCAATGGGCCGCTCGGAACGGCGTTCAGCATTAGTGTTCGGTATAGTGTTCTCTCTAGCGGATAACGCGAGCTTACGAAATCTTAACATAGATGGCGCTATCACAATATCGGTTGAATTGTGTGTCTAGTCCATGTAGCGCTACAAAGATGGCTTGTTTTATTAATCTGCTTTTAATCGATGATTGTTCCGCCAGAATTTATCCACCCCACGCATCACCTTCACCTTGTCCTCGTTTGTTTACTTCAAAACAAACCTCGTATCTAGTTGTTTAACGTACCTGGATTTCTTAGTTTTGTACTTCCTGTATTTGGGGTGGTTTGCGT